>NC_140704.1:91605000-92205000 GCF_050655825.1 Lonchura striata
CACAAGTTCACTTGCAAATTTCAAAGCAAGATCTCAACCTTTCCCACACTCAATACAGGTTCAGAGAAAGCCATACAAAAGAGAGAGAATCAGTAATTTCTTTTCTCCTATGGGAGCTCAAGTTACAGGATTTTGAAATATAGCTGGAGGAGACACTAGATGATTTCTGGTGCAAGTTTCCCAGAATAGTACTTTAAACGAGACCTTGGGCAACACCTTTTCTTTCAAGGGAAACAACAGAATTACTCAGATGCCTGCACATGTGCTCCACCACTGTAAGGAAAACTGTACTTTTGCTCAGAAACGTCTTTTGGTTTTTATACTTAGAAAAATAGTAAAAGAGCAGTACCAATGGGAGAACACAAGAAAGTGTTGCCATCTTCAGTAAAATTTCCCTGCAGCAGCCAGGGCATACCTGCTTTGGGCACAGAAGTTTAGAAGCTCAGCCAGCACAATAGGGTGGACTTGTAGTCTGAGAAACCCATCCACCCACTTTTAGCCATCACAAACCTGCAGCCAAAATAACTGCCAACACGAGAGTGGACCAGATAGAGGTTTTGAGCCAGAAACTCACATGATGTGATGGTTTGCCAATGAGAAAACTTGGAGAAAACTCTGCCATTACACCTTCACTCCCAGCAGAAGCAGGAGAACAATACTATCATAATAAAGGAGTCACCGGTAGGAACCTGGGGATGAATTTCAATGAGCCAGCACTGATTGGGATTGTTCCTTCACATACAATTGTAAAATTTTAGTATAAACTATCATGAGAAAATTAGGAGAACTTGAAGGTCTGTTAAGAAATTTCAGTTTTGCTTAGGGTGTTGTTTTGTCCATACAGAGCAATCATCATTATCTCTATTTACTGATCTTGAGGAAATGCCGTGCCTGAAGAGCAGCTGTCTCTCAATCTGCAGTTTTCATGCTCTTTCTGTGAAGGAGCCTATTGTTCAAACAAATTTACATTTGAAAACACACAACATATGGCAAGAATGACACTTAACAGAACTCTTGCTTTCCTTGTGACCATGCAAGCCTGGCTGGCTGTCATCATTCCTGCCTTCAGCCCAGTAAATCACAAAACTACAGGCCAGTTTTGAGACAACATGAAAGGAAATTGAACCTGTGGCAGTCAGGAAAGAAGAGACCTAGGGGAGTAAGACTATAAGCCTGTCCCTTGCTGACAGAGCTAGAGTCTTTCAGAGCAGCAGAGTGGGAGAAAAAGAGATGGAAACAGCAAATGGCTGTGTGCCCCAGGAGCCTGACTCAGGACTGGCTATTCACTGTCTGACCCTAGGAGGGAGGGGACCTGCAGTCATTACAGGAGGGAACCAAAAGAGACCTGCAGGAATACCTAAGTACCATCAGGTGAGACCCCAGCCCAGTCAGGACTGTGAACCTCATATCTGGACCCCCTATGCTGACATCTGGAGTCATTTCCTGGGCTGATTCTCCCTCCCACAGGACACAGAACTCATGTCCATCACGTCTCTCACTGACATCAGTTACAGAATAACTGGTTCCAAGAAAATAGAATGAGCCTGCCTGTGATATAAATGACACTCCTACTATAGCTGAACCTGTCAACAGCAGGTCATAGCTCTCCAGACTGATCTAGACTGAACAGCTTTTTCAACCTCTGAACAGCTATCTAAACTGAATTTCCATGTTGCTTTTTTTCCTCCAAGATAAAACAGGAAAATATGATTCTTGCAAAAGTAAATTAGAGCAGCCACTGGGGAAGCAAAACTTGTATACTGAGTGATTGCTTTGGCTCTGAGCAAATTTAATCTTTTCCCATCTCATCCTTTCCTCTTCTTTTTTTTTTTTTTTTTTTTTCTGGCATTAGGCAAAAGCTTCATATCTGACCACAATATTTCAATGGGCTTTGATCTAAGTTATGTTTTGACAAAATAGGATTAAAATACCTGTTATGTAAAGGAGCATGGTGCATGCATATTCATGCCTGCAAACTATCTAGAGAATTCATTTGATTAAATACCCACCAATTTTGACATAAGAAAGAGTACTACCATTTAATCTCTATCAAGAAAGGATAAATCAATACAAAATTCTGTAAGAGAATCTAAATAACCAAGATTTACTCTCTTCCAGTAATGTAATACTTTGTTTACCATCTTCAAATGACAGATGCCAGATTAGATTTTTCTTTGAGACTAAGAAATCTAGTTTAATGTTATGTTTAAATGGTCATTAATTCCAGCTTTTTCCATTCATGTGAGAAAAGTTATCATAGTGAAAGGGACCCCCAAGAAACTGAGACAGAAACCATAGGTATACAGACACATTTTTAAAGATAACTAGTGCTGATTTTTCTAAAGGTCTTTCTTTGCTCTGTTTCCCTTCCTACACAAGTCATTGATTTTTATCTGGTTTTACATTACCACATCCTAAAATGAATGTTGTGAAATGCTGTGAAACCCCTGAATGCCTGGTTCTTCCTAAGGCTATCCAGATTTTCAAGAAACACAGAGAGGATACTCAGAGAAGGATGTATTACCAGCAATATGTGTTACTTAAAAACTGCTGGCAAGTTGGTGATATCTTCTTACTCACTATCACTTAACAGGAAAAGTCTGAAGATATACACTATACCTTCATGTTTGATTTTTAAGTATTCAGCCATGAGCCTCTACTCCATTGCAGCTAATACATCCTGCAACTCCTAAATAAAAACACTGTGAACTTCCATCTCCTTCTGGAAACACACTCTCCAGAGCTTACTGCTTCTCATGCTGCGAGAATGGTAAACTCTTCCAAGGGTCAGCATCCAAAGTTTCTAGTTTGGCAGACCACACTGCTCTGTTCCCATCACAAACCTCACAATATACACACTGTTAGTCTGTACATGTGCAGAAGGACAGACTTCCTCCTGAAGGGCCTTTTATGAGCTGAAAATTACACTTTTGGTAAAACTGTACCTTTGAAAACACTGGTAGCCAGGAATAAACCATGAGGAGTAAACCAGTAGTAAACCAGGAATAAACAAATAGTCCTGACAGAGGATGAGTAACCCTAGAGCAATGGGCTGACCCTAATTACTGCAAGACCATTCTTTGCAAAATGACATCCATGTTATTTTACAGGGGTGTAACTGTTGGCTAGTTCTTTCTTCTTGCACATCACTACCATTATAATAATTTTAAAATATGGTTGCTTCTATATTTTAAGACTGAGGAAACTAGTTCTGCTAAGAGACTTGGCCATGACTCTACTGCTTGGAAGGAAAACGCTATGTGCCTCAGAGACAGAAAGACAATCTGAGTCCATAGTTAAAATTTTCTAACCCTGCATTGTGACAGGTAATAGATACACATATGGATACCTATGCTCAGCTCATTTCCTTTAGACTTTCACCAAATGCAAGAAACCCGACTGCAGGATTTGCAGTAATGGTGATTGTATTTGTCCCTAGTGGGAAAAGGGGGAAAGGTGTGGGAAAATTAACACTCATTTTTCAAAGCTCTTTCTAGGGTCTTTCAAACCCAATACACTATTCAACAAGTACAAGAAAATCTTCTCTTCATTCCAGGAAGTGCAGATAGGGGAATCTTGGGGGATTACTGCAGATAGTGGAATCTGTCAGGCAAAAAAGCAAGAACATTTTATTAAAAAATGGTGTTTGAGTAACAAACATAGAAGAAGTTTATGAGGTATTTTGTCATGAAAAAAAATCAAGATTATATTTTCATTCCATACATTCCCCACCTGCTGTAAATACAGGATAACTAATGGGATTTGGGAGGCAATTTTATTCTATTGTAGCAGAATAAGATGTTTTAAGCCCAGTACCCACTCCTTTATCTGCCTCAATGCACATCCTGCAATCTGATTCTATCTGTGCTCTTTCAATTGAATCATAAGTAGTATTTCCACATCCTCAACAATGCTTTTGTTTCTCAAGCAGACAGTTCCAAGTATTTGATAAAAAAAGAGAAATCAATCCCTTGCTACTTTTTCAATTATGCACACCAATGTCTATAAAATGAGTTCTGGAAACTACCACACCGACACCCAGACTATCCTGGGTCCTTGACTCATTGACCGTATTGCTGCAATGCTGACAGCCACCCTCACATCTGCCTGCAGGGCAAACAAGCACACTGTAATTGGCATTCCCAGGGGAAAGGTCTGTCCCCACCCCTCACACCACCCATGCAGGGTAATGAAGCAGAGGATTTGCAGGAAAAGACTCTAGGGGCAACCCATTTGCAGTGAAGGGTTTCACCTTTTTGTGAAGCATCTTTGTCACTGTTTCCAAGTTCTTCAGAAACAGCCAGGAGCCACGCAATGCTTGTCAGTTATGCACCAACAGTCCCAAGGATTTTTCCCATCCACTATTTTGGGAGAAACGTGACTTCCTCATGCTGTAAGGAGTAAGGAGGAAACATAAGGATCTAAAATGTTATGTACCAAACAGACATATCACCTTACTGAAGGGCAGACACATTCAAACAAGCAAAGAGAGTTGCAAACATTGGTTTACCATAATTTTTCCTTCATTTGGCTAGAATACAGTCATTCTGCTAATTGATACTCCTACCACAGTGTCAAACAAAGAAATCGGATCAAACACAGTTTGCCAGTATTTTGTCACATTCTGGGTTTCCTGGCAATAGTTACTGTCTGTATATCCTGGGGCACCAACAGATGTAAGGGTTGATAAAAAGCTGCTTCCCCAGCTTCACATCCAAGAAAAATGCAGGCTTTATTTTGAAATGTATGCACATACAGCATATTAAAAAAAGACCACAATTAACCCTCTGCCCCTGGCCCACACTGGGTTTCAAATTCTGAACAGGTTTTTAAGCCTCTCCAGCCCACTCCCCATCTTTCACAGGCTACATGATCCTAGAAGAGGGGCTGAAAGTGTCTTTTTTTTTTTCTGGAAAGGAGGCCAGAAGAATCCATCCAATCATTAGCTCTTCATGAAAGTAACATAGGAAGAAATTTAGCTCAGGTGGACCCAGACGGCTTGTGCCTAATCAATCAGTACTCAAAGTTGTTTCTTTGAGCACTACTCCAAACTAAGCCACTCTTGGCACACACAGACACTTCAAACACTGAAGAATATCTGAATGGGCTACAACAAATATCACCAGACAAGGTTTCTTTAAAAACTATTTGTTGAAACTGAGGAGGTTTATAAAATCCTACCAAATAGCAACAGTGGCCCACAAAACTTGGACAAGTTTGCCAGTCACCACACAAAGTTAGGACTAATCCCAGACCCAAACTCCTCTTTAGTTTCATGCTTGACTTCCTCAAGAACACCTGGAGATGGTGAGCATTCAAGAAAAGCATCCCACGGTCTTTGTTTCCCCTAACAAGGTCAGGTACTGATATATCTTGTGGAAGAAGGATTCAGCCTACTTGCACCAGCTTAATTACTTTCTCCAGAAAGACTGACTTATTCTGCCTCTGGAGCCAATATATATTTTTTTACTCTCAATATTTCTGTTTAAAATAGCATTCTTTTACATATATGCACTAAATGGTAGATATGTAAGTTTTTAATTAACACAGCACAGAGAAAAAAACTCAGTTGGAAAGTAAAACAACTAAAGGCTAACTTGATGCCTCAATTTCGTCAACAGCTATTCTGTTTAAAAACCAGCTTTGATTCTATCACAACTCTCTTCTCACACAGATCTCAATCCAAGTAATTTACATTTCTTTTACCAGAGAATATCAAGGGTTTCAACTTTGCTTCATACATTCTCAGTTGTGACAGTAGGGAAGTCAGGGTTCATCACTGCAGAGAAAATCTAGAAGGCCCCATTAAAAAATCAGAATTTGAATAGTTCATGATTCTTTATACATGCTGACCCTAAGTTTTATTACAGAGCCATTACTGTTGACCTGTTGAAGCCCAAAAGACTCCAGTTTTATCAGGTGGTGTTCTTAACCCACTTGGGCCCATGAAACTGAAGAGGGTGAGAGACAGGTGTGAAGTATTAACTTGATGTCCAGGACTTACACAAAACTACTTAATTACAGAAATACTTTTCAATCCTCTGTTCTCAGATTTCCTCTGCTTCCCAGCTCCCAGGGATTCATCTCTTATTGTATGCTGTGAACATAACTGCAGTGAGCCATTTCATTATGACAAGCTCATTTTGTAACCAGTCACAACAGTAACAGCTGTTCATTCCAGAGCCAGCACAGACGTGCTGCACCCAAGTGGCACACTGAGCACTGACACTTTAGCTATCCAAATCAAAGGCAATAATAACAGAAGTATGTGTTGGGGAGATGCCAAAAAGGGTCTCGCCTGATTCTGAGTGGTCCAGGATTACAACAAGCCTTATTGTCCATGACTGTAACAATAAATGAGATTTTTTAGGACATAATTTCAAAGGAAGTTACAGTGTAAAATGATACAAAGTCTATCCAAGCTAGATCAGAAGAGTTAATGAAATACCATAGAAAACAGAGGGACTGAAAAAGAATTTGGGGTGTGCCTTCCATATCCTCCATACTAGCCACTACTATATATCTTAGCTACCCAACAAGTCCATTAAGGAAGCTGAAAGGACTTCTTGATGACTATGTTATGATACAGGCACTCAGGAAGGATGAAACCACAGCCAAGAAGCTCAGTGCACTCTTTCAATCAGTTGCTGCTACTGAAGGTATTGGAGAGATCCCACACTTTATGCAGTAATCTCAGCAGACAGCTCAGAGATGCTGTACCAGTTTAAAGCAAGGACACAGGCAGTATTAGACCAAACAGACAAACTGGAGGTCATTGCATCACCAGAAGTGGATGACAGTCACTTGACAGCTCTGGGGGAACTCAACTGTAGAACAGTGGAACTTCTGGCTAAAGTGTGTAGATGATAAACACAAAAAGCTGCTTTTCTACAGGACTGTCAAATGAGTCCAAAAGTGCTCTAAAGAGCATAGTGGGGACAATTGAAGAGCAATTTCCAGAAAGATCATGACTGGATAATAAAGGCTCATTAATAAATTATTCCATGAGCCTTTGAGCCTGACAATCACTTTTCAGGAGGAAGAGCAAGCAGTGGAGTCTTTGGGGCATCAGAGTTGAGACCTTTTCTATTCCATATCTTCACCAGTGACCTGGAGAGGCAAATGAACAGCTAAACCTCATATTGAGAGTGCTACTAGATACTTGCAAGCAGTTGAATGCTATGTTGAAGGAAAGGAACTTCAAAAGGAGTTCAGGAAGTCAACTGAGCAGACAAAAAACCTGACAGGAGAGAAAACTGCAGTGAAAACAAGACATAAGAAGATATTCTTCCATAGTGCAACATTCCTATATGCTCACTTCTTGTGTACTGCATGCAGTTCTCATCTCAAGGATGCAGCTGAGTGGGAAACAGAATGACAGGAGCATCGGAAGAAACCTCTGTGTCATCAAGTACAGCTCCACTGCTCAAGTAGGCTCAGCTAGAGAAGGTTGTCCAAGATCATGTCTGGCTGGGTTTTAAATGTCTCCACAGATGGAGACACTGCAAAATCTCTGGGCAACCTGTTCCAATTTTCACCATCCTCAGGGCAAGAAAATTGTTTTCTTGCATCAGATGGAATATCATCTGTATTAATTTATACCTGTTGCCTCTCGGCGATTAAACTATCAATGAGGGCTTTACAGAGTCACTACAGGCTGAGAGGGTAGAAGGTGAATGGGGAGTAGCTTCCCTGAGGTTTAATGTCATGAACATGATGAATGACCTTAATGAAAAACTGCTGTTACCATCTCTAGCTAGCGAAAAGACCAAAACATCATCTACGGATATGCTTCTATAGCACTAGTGTCAATTCACATGTCACCTATGAACCATGGAACAATGATGACTCAAGATGACAGCAAATTTTGTTGTTCCCCGCTTGTCAAAGAAAAGATATTACTCCAACTGCCCACTTTCTCCACTAGTTCCATACTGAAAAAAATAAGTAAAATATTTTGTGTCTTTGACAGTAACCCACTGGAGTAACTTCTGGCATGCCAGGGGCAGAATTTCACCACAACTTATCCTATCCACACACAAAAAGTTTCTCCCATAGAAGCAGTGACAGGCTACCTAAACTAGTTTCTGGTCTGAACTATCATTCTCTTTAAAAAACAATGAAGAGCTAAGTTAACAGAAACTCATTAAAAAAAAAAAAACAGGAAAGAAAGTTTTTGGCCAACTGGGGAAAGAAAAATCATAGTTACATTATATAGCTATGAATTTTATTTAATTAAAAACTTGTTAGCACTAGCATTGTGAATCTAGTAAATTTTCTGCTCCTTCATTTTCAGTGCTGAAAAAAGATACTGAACTATGTTTGTTAAATTCTCTGGATTAACATTAACTTTTCTACTTACTTAACCAGTTGCATAACTAAAGGTGTAAATACCTCTAGAACTGGGACACTTCCGTAATTCCTGTAAATCTTACTACTTCTTATTTAGGCCAGCCTGATATTGATATTTGTAGCACTTCAGTATTAAAGCTATACAAGTCTACAAAGTAATAAACCCCAGCTGGGTCACTCCCAAAGTCAGTGCTATCAGCCTTTGCATGCTGTAACAAAATTCTGGATGTGCTGCCTCCTTACATTCAGCCACACCAGTATTGTACCATTTTGGCAGCAAGGGGCTAACAGATGGTAATTCATAAAGCTTTTCCATGGAGGTCATTAATAACATCAAGTTCATTTGATACTTCAGTCATATATCTCCCTTCGGAACGGCTGCAGCAGTCTATGCTTTTCCCACATGCAAGAAAAATTGAGGGACTACAAGCCAGTTCTGTGCTCTTCTAACCCTCAGTTCTTTTGAAACTGAGAAGCTTCCTGGTAAGTGAATTCTTGGATTTGCCTCCACATATTATCACATAATAAAAGATCCTAAGAACTGTCATCAGAGCATGAACAAAATGGCAGAATACTTGGGCTGGACCCATATAGTCTTTCTAATGGCACAGTGTTTTCTAGTAAAATATAAGAGTGTTAGAGATTAAAATGAAACATATACGAGCTTCTACAACTCAAATTTTGTAGAAGTTTGTACTTAATCATCAGCTTCAGCCTCTGTTTTCTGCTCCTGGAATTTCACACAAAAAGTTGGTTGTAGCTAACTCTAGCTACAAATCAGCACTAGTTTGCATTTCATATCAGGAAAACAAGCAGAAATCTAGGCATATATATATATATATATATATATATATATATACATATACACATTTCCTTTAAGTATTCATGAACTTTTCTCCTAAGTACTTCACATATGACAGCCAGAGTAAATCACCCAGTTTTAAAGCACTGAATTGCACAGGTCTATTCCTCTTAGACAATTAACCAAAAATAAAACTGTTCAGATTTTATTGATAGTTCTGAACAAGCAAGTACTTGTGATCTGCACAAGACCACACAAAGTCAGTTGCAGAACTGGAAATATAACCCGTCTTTCAGATTCCTACTCCAATATTATAACTGAAGATTTTTTCTTTCTGAAAAGCCTTTCCTCTTTCAGAGAACTTTTTTTTTTTTTTTTTTTTTTTTTGACAAGGTATTTGCCTTAGGAATGAAGAAACTTTCCTGACAAAGCTCCTTTGCAAAAACCTCTTAACTGCTGACAGTAAGCTTAAATGAACTTGCATTTTTCAAACCAATCTGCTTTCAGCATAAAATAGCTCCACTGTCAAATATGCTATGCTGCCAGTTTATGACAATACTTATCAAATTACCATTTATCTGAAACAATTCAAAGAGATTCAGCCCAATCCAGTAAACAGACATTTTGAACACAGAAAATGTAGAATTACTTGACTGAGCTTGAAAATATAGAGTTGGCTTGGAGAACTTGTATTTTACTCCCTTCATTTTGACAGGCACACAGTTTTTCATGAAGGCTTTTACCCAACAGCCTTGACCTTGCAGGGCAGGTGCTGCCTCTCCAATCTAGAAGTTATTATTCTCTATTATCTAGGTGCTCTGCACAGCATTTCAAGCCTGGAATTGTGTTTTAAGTATTTACTCAAGTTGACTCTACTCATTAGTTCCATAACTAAGGCTGCTTTTTAGTTAACATGAGAAATACAGGTCAAGAAGAAAGAAAATACACTCCATTTTTGGGCCACTTGTCACTTTGGGCTTGTGTCAGTTCCTTTCTGATGGTAGCCCAGGATTCTCTGAGCAGATTATAATTTTTCTGCTGAAGGCTTCCCACCTCACTCATGTTCAGACCCACCAGGTCAGAGGGTAAAGCAAAGCGGCCGTGCTGCTCTGTCATCTTGCTTGTGTCTTCCTGTTGGCCTGCCCTGGACTTTCCAGGCAAGGTCAACCTTTTTATTCTCTCTCTCTCTGTTATTTTTGTATGCTTATTACCTCTAATCTTTTGTTCTCCTTGGGAAGGATGCATTTCTTCCTACATTACTCTCATTGAAAACAGAGGGCAAAACATAATTGCCCCAGTTCTGTTCAGTTTTTTTCCCTCGGAGAAAATTAATAAAGTTCAGTGCTCCCCACCACTGTCTCTGGTTTCGTGCCTCTTTGTGAATGAACTCATCAGCCAAGCAGCATAATAGAATTATTTCAGATTAACATCTTCACACATATCTGCCCCATTTAAAATTGTGCGCATCCAGAGTCCCCAGGGTGTCAACAATATTTTCTGACAATACTTTTTGACTTTTACCCACACTCATGCATAAACCCTGACTTTGCACAAGAGCTCAGTCAAGCAGCACCTCGGAGAGCCAACATCCAGTAACAGGTGACAGTAAAAAACTACTTTTCTCTTTCATCTTGATCCAAAATACAGCTACACAATTACAATCTCCGTACTCAGATCTAAAGTATTTCAACACCCTTAAAACACTATTTCACAGCATGAGGTTAGTTCCATTAAAGCCCAATCATGGGCTCAAAACTCAAGCAGTAGCAACAGCCCAGGACCCTCACTGGCTGCTACATAAATGCCTGTGTCCAACATAGTTCTCTCATACAATGTCACTTACCTTTAAGCCAATCCAGCATAAATATTGTGCTAACTGTCTTCAAGATCAGTGTTTTTGCAACAAGAAAGTAACATTAATTTTCGTTTGGTTCTCTGTTCACAGAGACTAAGAACTGAACATGAAGAGAAAAAATGGGCCATTTTTCCTCTTTGAGAAGACCTTTGTAGAACAGGGCTGCACAGAAGTGCAGCAGTGAGGGTGAGAGAGAGATAAAGATCAATCTGTAACTATGTGAGGGTACTAAAAATACTATGATGAGAAGAATGAGGAAGAAGAGGATAAAAGTCTTCCTATAGCCCTTAGTGCGGAGCAACTAAGCAGCATCACAGTGAATGTTGGCAGCCATTGGGCTTCCCAGACAGGAGAACAAATTGTCCAAGCACTGCCAGTCCTGCCAGCAAAAGTGTGTCACTCCCCCATCTTCTTTGCAGGTTAAAAAAATCAACAGCATCTTGTAAGATACTGACCTCACAAAAGATCCCGAGATATGACTTTACAGTGGCTGGGACATTCCATGTGAGCCAGAAACAGTGATTGTCACAGCTGCTTCCTGCAACACAGCACTTCCCCTTCCCTCTGGTCCCAGATTGTTTTGGGTTTTTTTTCTTAGCCAATTCACCCAAAGGCCAAGAATCCCTGACATGTTTATAAGAGTTTGAGATCTGCCTCTTCTGTCAGGTCTTTTCTGAGAGAGAAGAGACAAGGCAAAAGAAATGAGTTTCAGTCTAGTCCCATCAACAGTTGATCAGTGCTTGTGTAAATGTTAGAGGGAAAACATTTTAGGAACTAATTTTTCAATACACTTTCAAGCATCTTCAAAAGATATTCCTCTTACTGGTAGCTACTAAATTAAAGCATTTCATTTTAGTCCCATTTAAGCAGATCTTAAGGGCATGAATACACCTAAATAAGCTTTCAGGTATTCATAGAGTTTGCTTTGCCAACATAAAGGCAAAAATTAATTAGAAAAAAATCAAAATATTCCTCCTCCAGACTGCCTCATACTGGGGGGCTATGAGGTATTCCTCCCTGCAATTGGGAATATCATCAGGAAAAATACAATCTGTTTCAGAGCTGAAAATCCCTGTGGCTCTCCCAACAGAAGCTATCAGGAAACTATCATCTCTGCTTGACTGCCATAGAGAAGCAAGGAAAACAGAATGCAGTTTACAACCTATTCAAATTGCATCCATTTATTTCAGAATTAAATTTAACCCTAGGGAACCAGGGGAAGCCAGAAGTGTCTCACAAAGAGGGATAATTGGTCAACCTGTAAGACTGTTTCACCTGGCTCCCAGACACATCCATGGGCTGTGACCGATTCCAAGCTGTTCTTTCTAGAAATACACATGATATAAAGAGAAACACAAAGAAGTGAATAATATCAAATGCCTAAATATCCTTTCAAAATGTTAGAGGATTCCAGGATTTTTTTGGGGTTTGGGGTTTTTTGTTTGTTTGGATTTTTGTTGTTGGTGGTTTTGTTATTATTGCTTTGGATTTTTTGTCACATGCATCAAATCCTTTCAAGGAACTCTTAGCTAAAAAGGCCATTTAATTCTAAAATCTATATCCCTTTCAAGTTAGTCTGTTTCTTCCTTCCCAGCATATCAGAGAGACCACTCTTGTCATTATGAGAGAGATGCACATTGATAAACATGTATTTATGTCAAGAAGCAGGTTCTCTTTTGGCTGGCACAGTGAACTATGAAATAATTACTGGGAAGGGATAAAATGTTATCAAAATAATAGTCTATTGGTGCTACAGTTGTATTTGTTATTTCAGAGTATCTGAACCACCCCAGCAGGTTTCAAAAGATAGTAAGAGAAGAAGCCTTGCAGTGGTGGGTACAGGATAAATGCACTCTACATAGCTGCTCAATGAAAAAAGTTTTGGAAGCTGGAAAAGGCAACCTGTACTTTTGGTTCTTCAGCATTGATACCGGTTTTTGCTCCCAACAGCACAAAAAGTCAAACAGACATAGGGAAAATAAAGGGACTCTTGTGATTTTTATCCCATAGTGCCTTATCAAATGTGGCCTGTGATGCAAGCACCAGTAACTGAGGCAACAAGTTCAACTACACTTTCTGGGGCTACAAGCAAGATAATCCAAAGGCTACTTCCTCATTAACAGTACAGACCTGTCAGTGGCTGAAAATAAGGGCTTCTAAAACTGTGGTGCTGCTCATAGGCTGACCCTCAGTGTCCTCAACTCCACAATCAAACATCCTTTATTATACTCTAAAATATCCTGAGACTCTAAAACCTTAGATGTTTTGGGGGGTGCTGATAATTTTAAAAAATTACAGAGCTGGTCAAATATCCAGACAGGAGTAAACATAATGTTTCAGTCTATCAATGATCTTACAAACACAGACGGGCTCCTAAACAGTTGGCACATCTGTGGCCCAGGGCATAACATCAGAGCAAGCCCTGAGAAAGGGCTTCATAGGCAGTGGAGGTGACTAATTATGCTTTCTGGCTTTAGGCCAGCTTTTCTATGCCAGGTTAGCAACACCTAGCAATATATCCATGCTAATCTATGTTAGGTTAGCAATTACCAAACACACAGGGAACACAAGGGACGCCTACAGAACTGGAAGCATTTTTAGTCCTCTGTTACAAATGCTTTCTACATTCTCCGAAACACACTTCTCACAGCAATAAGAAAACTATCATAAAACCATAGGAAAAAATACCTTAGCCTTATGGACTGAATGGCATTTTGAGCGGGTTGCTTTTTGGTTCTTTTTTTAGAAAGAAACACAACATTGAGTCAAACACAACATTGAGTCAAACCAAAGTTATACTGCACTCTGTAATGAGATTTCCTTTGCTATTAGAAGCAAAGGTCGTCATGTTGATATTCCACGAAAGTCTGTAGCTTTCAAGGCATTTTGAATAATGTAAGAATATGTCTGCATTTGCAGAAGCCTCCTCAAAATACCTAATGACATTGTCAGCACAAGGAGGTTAGTCAACAGTTCTAACATCTACGCAAAGGTCAAAGCAAATAAAATAACTTGGAGTGCTGAGCCCAAGGGCACTCTCTAAAACACAGTTTGAACACAATCCATCAATATGTACTTTTTCTTTTCTATTACCCACATAATCACCAGGCCTGTTTCGCTATAAATCTGTTATTCAGAAGTGTTCAAATATGTCCCAGTATTGGTCACCTATGTCAATTGCCCAAGAGTTATTTATTAAACTATTTGGCCAAACAGGTCACCATCCCAATGGCACATAATAAATCAGGAAACACTTGACAATATTGCTGTTACAATAGGTGTGACTGACAGTGCTGCCAACTATTAAAATTGCCAGGCATTTCCATGAGAACTCCCTGTTTTCATTACTTGCAGCTTTGACAAGCTGTTCAAGTTGAAATTTTCCATGCCAGAGTTCAACATTTTTATTTTATTTAATGGAAATTTTAGCCAAAACAAGTCACTTCTTGTGAACACAGGCCAGGATACAGTATGTTTTATTATTATTTATTTATTATTTCTATTAAGGAAAAAAACCCAAGAATACAGTTTGCTAGAAGATCCAGCACTCTGATGCTCTCAAGAAGAGATCCTGAGATTCAGC
Source organism: Lonchura striata (assembly GCF_050655825.1). Taxonomy (NCBI): domain Eukaryota; kingdom Metazoa; phylum Chordata; class Aves; order Passeriformes; family Estrildidae; genus Lonchura; species Lonchura striata. The sequence continues at coordinate 91,619,593 of NC_140704.1, forward strand.
AAGGATGGTCTGCATTTATGGCTGTGATCCCAGCTACCCAAACATAACCTCAGATGAGGTCAAATTGACAGGTGGAGAAAAAAAGCATTTCCACTACAGTTTGTTAGGAGTTACAAGCACCATAATAGTCCCATCTGCATCCCACGTGTGCCTGCAGATCGAGCAGTTCTGTTTCCTTACAGGTGTAGCTCCCAGCTGCTTTGGGCCAGCCTGAGCCAAGGGACTACTTAAAGACTGAGCCTGGAAGGGGGAAGATTCTTCTGTCAGATTTTAAAGAAACAGAGCTATATAAGAGAGAAAGCAAGAAGGAGATCTGAAATGTTGCCAGCAGAAACACCCATCAGAAGGATCTTAGGCTAGAAAGGCACTTACCCAAGACCATTGCAGCTGACCTTGCAAGGAGTCTCAGAAGCCATTGGGGAATTTAGGAGCCATTGTTTGCTGGCACTTTTGAAGTATGCTCATCAGGAATAAAGATGCATGATTTAGAGATTAAGTTTTTGTTATAAATTTAAACAGAAATTTCATTTGCTGGCCCCTCTGCACAGGGATCAACATCATGTGCTCCCTGTACCTCACACCCAGAATGGCAAATGATTCACAGGTAGCACCTTTATGGAATATGTAGTTATTGATTAAAATAAAACCATGTGAATCCTTCAGAAAGCTGAGGTATCAAATCTGAAACTGAGAATTAAAATGTCCACTTAATGAAAAATTAAAATAAAAGTGCATTTAGACTGACCACATTAGCAATCCTAGACATATCAATCCCAAAGCATCTGGACAAAGTAACAATCAGCAGCTAGAGTCCAAGAAGGGCAATGTGCTAATTCACTAGTTCAGCCCTCAGAAAACAACCTCTGAAAAATAAAGTCTGTACTCAACCAGACTTACTACTGCAGAGGAAGAAACTTCTCCCAGAGCTCAGAAGTTTGTTCATGAAGTGCCTCATTCTCTGCTTGTGGAAACAGCAGAAGCCCATTAGTGATGCTGCTCAAATGCACACAGGCAGCTCCAAACTGCACTGACATGACAGCTGCCTTCCCACAACCAGCCACCCAGCTATGAGGCATGATGAAGCCCCCAGACATTTTTTAAAAATCCTAAGAGGAACCAACTGCATTCTCCAGAAAAAGCTATTACCTCTATGTTTAAAAATATTAATTAGAACCATCTTAACCTAAATGCTGCATAGCCTTGAAGGACTTGTATACAGACTCCTCACAAGGATCCAGTGATGTGTGGCAGATCTGAATGACTCAATGTCTGAGGATGGACCTCTCCAGTGCTACAGTGCAACTGCAGCACTGTACTTATCATGCTTCTAGAGCTGGTTGCAAAAGTCTTCATTGCCCACAAATAAAACATTTCACAATTGTGGAAACACACGCTCCAAATAGATAGGAAGAAAATGCTCTTACACTTAAGGGACATATAGTACAAACTTGCAACAAACCAGTCTAAATAAAGTGTGTTGAATGTAGTTGAAACTAAGTAAAGAATCAAAGTAAAGGAAAAAATCTTCAGAGTACCTCTGATGATACCAGCTCTTAAACTTGTCTTTAAATTAGGATTTTCAACAAAAAAACCTCCCTCTTCCCATCCTGTTATAGGAAAGACTGAACCCATGTTTTGTGCATTCTAGACACTGGTATGCAATTTCATGGAATGAAAATTTCATCTGCACTGAAAATGAGAAGACTCACTTGTGTTGTATTTGCAGTGATGTATTTCTAAGCATCAGATGACAAGCTATTGATAGTCAGTATTAAATTAAGAGATGCACAGTTAAACAAACAAACATCTCAAGTCTCAAGTACTTACTAAAACCACATTTTAACACCCTAAAAAATTGTGGACTTACCTCCATTTTCCTCTCCTAAGTGTAACCAAATCTAGTATTGACTTTTCCCTTTAATCACGAAGTCAAGACAAAACTTCAGTTGCCAATTTTTTTGGCAATCAATCCAATCCTGATACCATGCCCTTCTGTGGAATCCCGTCAATCAATTTCTTCAACATAGGATACATTATCGGGCTTCTCTGAATCAAAATACTAGGGTACTTCAGTTCTTTTATTTGGTTAGGTTATACTTACCTAAAACTACAAACTATTAAAATTAATTTCATGGTTGCTACACACTATTCGAAATAGCCTCTCTCTGCATATGCATCCAGGAACCTTTCATTAAAACATCCTGGTTGTTAAGAGTCAGACACAACATGTTAATGAAAAACTGTGTGAAAAGATAACACTGTGAACAAGCTGCACTTCACACTACACTAGAAGGGGCATATTAATCAAGTTCCAGATGGGATTTAAACTGAAAAAGTAATTGCAGGCACTTATCAGCATTGCTCACACCCTTCCTCCTTCTCCTCTCCTCTTGTGTTAGATTAGAAGTTGCAGAGAACATGTCATGGCAGAGCATAGGAAACAGGACAAGAATTTCATCCTAATTGTAATTGCAACCTTTTGGTCACCACCACTGGTCCAAACAGAGTGCACTCAGAGGTGGTCACAAACCTCTGGTTCACTGAAACAGGAAGTCAGTGACCTCCCTCCTCAGCCTTTTCTAACCTACACTGGCCTTTAGAAGGAACATTGCTACCAGCCCTCCTTTCTAGCATGGGTTGCCTGCACAACTAAAAAAAAATCACGCCAATCAAAAGATATCTGTTTAAGGGACAATAAAACCTCCCTTCTGGGAGATTCTCTAACATTCTCAAAAGAATAACTCTCTTCTGAAAAATAACTGGTACACTAAAGCAGACATTGAATTACATTATCTGATATCACACATTTACATGCACAAAAAACGAATAATATTAAAGGAAAGAGCATGAAACACTTTTAAAGCCTTTCATTTAAGTAGAGTGATCCTGCTGCAATGATCTGTACATAAAAACTGATGACTTTTCCCTTTCTTTTCCTCAGGACATCTGAGGCTGCCATCTTGACAGGGTCCTATCAACATACAAGCTCTGCTTCTGAAATGCTACATCTCTCTTTTCCATAGTGTATACACTGCCTCTTGCTCTTGTTTTTGGATAAATGCGGGCTATTGCCTTCTCTGGAGGACCCATTCAGTATCCTTTACACATGTTGCAAAGCCATTCTTTTTTGTTTCACACACAGATAACCAAAACCTGCTTTTCTGAAGGAGTCAATGGCCATGCACTGTGCACAAGTTTTTCTCAGGTAGACACAGAAGTAGGCTTATTTCCTACTGAATGGCAAAAATAATTCAACTCCAGAAGACAGGCTAGTTCTTGCTAAAGGTCCTGTTCGTATTTCATTCCTTGTGTCTGCCAGGAGCTTACTACCCAGTATACAGTACAGACCTGCAAAAATATTTTACTTTTCTTAAAATTCATGTCAAGTCATGCACTAGTATATGAATAAAAATACCCTCATTTGATGCAAAGGATTTCTCAGGGATTTGAAGAGAGGAAAACTGCATTAGTAGCTAACGTGTTTTGTTTAGAGCCACATAAGTTTTACAATCATCATCAGTAAGTTAAAACTGTAATTAGAAATTATTAGTGCTTTCATTTTCTTATGGACACATTAAAACAGATGAGCTTTTTAAATATTATTTAGCATTAATACTGCTATCAAGACTGTTTAATATACAAAGAGATCCCACTTAATTTCAAACATTCTTGTTGATGTCCAAATTAAAAGCTGTCTGGAAATCATGCTTCAATTACAATAAAAAACCCCCAAACCTTTAAGGTAATATTTCATATTTTAATAGCTACCTGGAGGCATCAACCTATTTGCCAGTGGCTGTTGTCTTACTCACACAGTACCCAGAAACTGAGTTAGTGCTCAGCAAATCACTCTTTACAGCTGAATGTGTATATTAATAATGCAATAATAAAGTTTTTCTTATTTTTCTTTTTGCCATCAAGCCTCCACCTTCTTTGAATTTCAGAGATTAAGAAAGAATCCACCCTGCTATATACTGCTATGCATTGTGTAGCTGCCCCATTTTCATACAGACACATGAAGATCACCTTACAGCAGAGTCCAGAACTCATGTCAGTTACCAGCATCATCTCAAGTATCACACAAGCATCAATACTGACATTTTTTCTACATGGATTACATCTTATTACTCAGTGTTTAGGAAAATGGCTGCACACTGCCTTTGCTGTGCCAAGCTGCCCATGAAATTTCTCTGCAGGACCCACTCTCTCAACATACAAGGCTTGGAAGGTGCTCTGGGTTCTCATCACAAGCTGCCTTGCACAAGCCAATACTAGTTGCTATTAGCTTATAATTCCAAGAATACTTATTCTCAGATGGCATGGATGATCATGGGACAGACAATAGCTTCAACCTGGTTTCTTTTTCCTCTTCCTTCCCATCCACCGTTTCCAGTGCTGTATTTCAATTTGTTTCACTGAGGAATCCATGGAGAGTGATGATACTCTACTCTAACACATTTCCTGCAGCCTCCAAATAAACTGTACTTTTATTTACAATTCTTCTGATTGCCAAAAGAATTACTCGTCCTTCCCTGTCACACACTCTGAGGAAGTTGTGGGTCTACAAGATGCTCCAGTGATCTGCTACTTTAGTGACTTGGATTCCATGACTCCCATTTTTACCCCTCAGTATTAGGAAAGCAAGAGAGAACAGCTATCTGAAAAGTACCATGCCTGTTTCACAGTTTTTCAATTATATAATATCAGGCTCCCTCCCCACTCTGCCAGAAACATGCTGCTAGGTTAGGTACAAACCACACATTAATTATTTCCAACTGGAGAGATAAACAAGGAGTGATAGTACTCAGCAGGACCTTTCTCCCATGTGCAGTGACAGTGTTTGGAGACTATTCAAATGTCTGAAAGGATAGTGGACTGTTTCAGATAGTGATAGACACACTTATCTATAGTTCCAGCCAAGCATTATTTGGGGACCTTTTTTTCATTTGTTTTTAAGAACTGAAGACATGAATATTAATTAGCCCTAAGAAATCACCAGCCTCATGTATCAAGGGAAAACAGCACAATATGGTTTTCTCATGCATCTGGAGGCATCAGATTATTTTCCTTTTTTGCTTTATTTCTTATGGTAAAGTTTTTTTGACCTGCTATAAAAGATACAAACAGTTTTACAGAATGCCCCATTCAACAGGGATATAAATAAATTATTTTTGTATGTCTCTATTATGAAGCAATAAAGTATGTGATGCTTCTGAAAAAAAAAGTACAAGACAGCATCTCCCCTTAATTATCATCTCCTGCCCTGGAGTATCTTCTACCATAACTACTTTTCCCAAATTCATACAGTAAAAGGAAAACTCTGTCCTGCTAGGATGACAAAAGTCTCACAACACAAACATCTTTATTAAACTCCTGGGCAGAGGTAGAGTGCCTCCCTGTAAAAATGAAATACTGATTAAGCAAACTGTCAACAACCTGTTACATAACAGAACAGATTACCCACAAAAGAGCAGAAAATCTTGCATTCCTGTACTTTTTCTTAGGCTTTCCCACATAGCCATCTGCACAGCACATTCATTACAAACCCACTGAAAACCAGCAAATCTGTATTAACTGAACATGAAGCCAGCACTGCAAAATTCAAAAGGTGCAAAACCAAGGCTGAAAACTCAACCCTGCTTCTCTGGATGCACACATCACAAGGCAAGAATGACCACATGAGAGTGCATTTAAACAAAGAGCAATGAGCCAGACACACATCTCCTTTCTTGGTTCTGTAGAATAATTGAACAGCTCCCACTCAGGTCCAATTAATCTTATGTGCACTCAGCAGTAAGGAACCACAGATGTCCATCAATTCCTGTCATTCTGCCATGCCTCAGTAACAATGGACAAAGGAGTTAATCTCTTCTCACTTTCTAGATTCTCACATAGGTGTACAGACAATGACAGTCATTTTCTTTTAGATTCTAGTCTGACACACTCATTTTACCTTTGTGCTCTGACATTTTATCTCCAGGATCTCCATCTGTTCCTCCTCTTCCTTACTAGGCTAAAAAGCATCTCTGTTTTATTAATGTATCTGTCTGACCTAAATTCTCCCCAACACCTGTCTGCCTTTCTCAGATCCAACTCTAAAGAACTCCCAATTACTGTTTTCTCTGCGAAAAGTTGCACCCTGGATAAATGACAAGTCACCCAAATTTGACAGGCAGCAGAGAGAAGCAAAATCTTACACATCTGTTATTTAAAATAAATGCAATTCTACTTTTTCAAAATTAGTAGTATGTTTGATGAACACATTTTTATTTCTTCCACTGTTCACCTCCTCAACCCCAAACATAATTTTAAAATACTTGCTTAAGAAAAAACTACAGAGGTCATCAGAAAATACACAGGGTGACTTTTCAGATGAGTTCATTACGTGAAGAGTAATTGCCATTTATAGCTAAATAGTTTAGAAAAGCATCAAAAAAGTAAATATTTTGACTTGACCAATTTACATAAAAGGTAATGTCTATGTTGGCATTAGGTCATCTCTTCCTTGATCAGCTTTCTACCCTTGGAAAAGTCATGTGAGTGACCCTACCCCTTCAGTTCCTTCATCTGCAGATGCTGTACTCTTTTTCCTCCCTCCCTATTTGGTAGCAGTGCAGACTAGAACTTCAAGCTGTCCAAGGCTCTGGTTACAGACAGTTACCCTAAGTAACACAGCTGCACAGCTGTGACCAGCTTGTTTTCTGAAACATAAAAAAAAACCCAAAACAACAGTTTTCTTTGATGGAGAATCAGCTAACACAGAGAAGAAGAGAATTTCCAGCCAGACATACTGCATAAAATAGCAGCACAAAGAGCCTGATTCTGTAAGCACAAAACACTTCCCAACACACCACTAAATATAACATCAAAGCAATAAAAAATTGCATTGAAGTGCTAAGCACTGAGGCAGCAAATACCTCCCTCATGATCAGTACTCCAGCTCTGTATCATCATTTGACAAAGTCTCAAAACTCAGCACATGTTAATGGGTCATAAATACCCAGCTGCTCAGGGACAGCTACTTTGCCTCGTGTGCAAGCTGTTTCTACAAATGTCCACAAAAATGTATGAAGGCCTACAAAAATGCCTGGGAAGTAACAGTGCACAAAGCTATTTACCATCTACACAGAAGACAGAAGGAGGTGAAATTCAAACCATCACCAGAGAGAAGCAGTGGAGGAATGCTTGGCATTCTAGGGAGAAGGGAAAAGCTCAGCCCAGTCCTGCAAAGATAAACAAGCAGCAAGGAAAAATGCAGAGGTGAGGTTAAAGATCCTGCTGATCTGCTAAGTGACTAGCAGCAAGGTGGAGAGGAAAGAAAATGAAAATTTATCTGGGACTCTTCAGGTTCTCTTCACAATGAGGATCACAGCTCTGCACAGAGAGCTCCAGAAGTTATTGGTTGCTCTCTCCTCACAATGCATGCTTCAGTAGTATGCTGGGGTCTCAAATGCTTTTCTTTGAAAGGTATCACCCAAAGAAATTACAACTTTGATATTCTTAAAGTACTCAGAACACAACAATAGGACAGAATTGATATTGAAATCTAATTTTTAAGCATACTATCTGCATGCAATCCTCCAGTTTAGTTTAAGAATATTTCAAAGTCAGTGTTAGAGATGCTGACTCACAGGTTTTTGTCATGCAATTGATAGTGAATTGTTTTACATAAATGTAATAATTGACTGGAAAGTAAGACTTCCTACTCTCCTTACTTTTATAAGCAAACTTTACCACTAACAGAGGCTGCTGCAAATCATAACTCTATTGGAAAGACATAAATACTAACACATATATATGGCTTTTAAAACCCACTATTACAGAGAGGAAAAAAAAAAAACAATCCATAAAGATTCATGAACATTTCATTCTTGTGAAACTACAAATGCCAGAGAAAGGAATTTAATTTTGCCCTACTGTCTAAGTCAAAATAATTTGAATATCACAGCAAGTAGTGACTATAACTCTTCCACTGTTAATATCTTTCTGCATCCTTTATAATGGATCATGAGGACAAATCAGCATTGAACAAATTCAAGAAACATATTATTTTTTTCTCCATTAGATAATTCAAGCCTGCTTATTAAAACCTTGTATTTAAACTCTGTTCAGTAAGGAACCAAGAGAGAAGAAACTGAGTTAAAAAATGTCTGAAGTTTGAGAATTAAATACTTGTAATTAAAAGTCGAAAAATAAGTCACATAAAATTTCCTGAAAACAGGTTTTTTTGAAAAACAACCTCTGAGTTTTTCAGCCTAACCATCTTCCTCTCAGAGTGACTTTCCTAGAATAAAAACATCTTGTTCCAAAACATCAGTTTATGTCTCTCATACCAATGCCTTCTGCAACTTTAGCACTACCATACCTCAGGTTACAGTAAGATGGGATGCAACCAAGGTCAGCCTCTAACTAGGACAACTGTGCTTGATCGGTCTAAAATAGCTCTATAAGTTTACCAATAAAATAGTGAATAAAGGAGAACTAGATGACATTTGGTGACGAAAGACGAATTGAGTTTACCCTTGGCCATTGCAGCTGGCAAAAAACCCCAAAAAACTAGAAACGGTAGGGTATTTGAAGATGGTATAACATGAACATGGTTATCCCCACCATAGTTTGTTATGCCTGAGGTATGATAGTCAATTTAGATAACTGAGTGACTTATAATGTTACCCATTGACAAAGACTGGGATTTTAATCTTTGCCAAATAAAAGAATTGTGAAATTTACTTGAGAACTTATTTGTGAATGTTTTGGAAAAGGGGACTCTATTCACTCATCCCATAGAAAAAAAAAGGATAAATAAAATCAAAAGATTCCTCAGTCATTCTCATCATTATGAAGAAGGCACAGAAATGGCAATCACTGAAGGCAGCGAGTCAGACATTTCGAACAGAGGGTTACAATGACTGGAATCACACATCCTCAGAGAGCAGCACAAGATACATGAGGAGCTGACAGCAGAGCACCCTACACAACCTGTAGTAGGTATGGGAGCCTTTAAGTTCTCCTAAGTGTAACTACAAACTAGGTACCAGTAAAGACCTTTAGGTGTCAGAGCAGATAAGAAGTGCAAAGTGAGACAGCAACAAATAGTCCTAGTACATCCATCTAAAAACACTTAAAAAACCAAAAACATTGTAATTTTCCTGTTGTTGCATGACAACAAGAAGTAGTACGTGACCAAATTTGCTTCTAAGAGTGCAAATAAATTAACCTTTTTTATGGTGAACCCTAGCACACTAGGTACATTACCTTCAGTTACTAAACAAATTGGCGACTCTGGAATAATTTTGTCCTCCAAAGCACTCCCCCACATTTAAACATATCTATAGATATAGATAAATATCCTTTAGTTCATAAAGCACTTCTGTTTATTCAGTAGGTTCAGTCTGACATTTCTCATCTTGCATTTTGGAGCACAAAAACAGGGCTTATTCAAGAATGCTGGTGGGCAAGAAAAATACAACTCCTTGACATAAGAGCCAAGCTTTTAATTTCAGCAGTCAAGTGAATTTATTCAGCTGAGAACCAGGGAATGCTAAATACTGTGGCCCTCAAAGATGCTATTCCTGTATTAACTGTACTACACTGCAAGCTCAGCTGCTGGCATTAACAGGGACTAGGCTTGCTCAGGCACCAGACACCAGGAAATCTTATCAGTTAACTGCTTTATCTAAGGCAATTAGCTTTGTTGAGAGGCAAAGTTTATTAGCTCAAAGTAATGCTGTACTTACAACACCAAATTCCTTCTAAGACTTCACATGTTACATCTGCAGAGAACTGATGAAATGCATGAATATAAATCTACTGGGGAAGCACAATGCTACAAGATTTAGGCTGACCTCAGAGGATACTCACAATTATAGCTATCTTCAAAGTAACCACACACCAAGAATGCAAAGAGGCTGACAACAAGACAAAAAAATGGAGTTGGCTTCACACTAATGAAATGGCAAGGAGCCACCTGCAGAGAGTCTCCACAGAAAAAAAAATCTCTATTTTTTTAAGTTTTATTTTTCTGGCAGCAAACTCATTATATGCATATATACACATGCAACCCAATAGGCACAGATTAAGATTGCTAAATATTCAAACCTGATATATAGCTAATGTTTGCACATTTTTAAAGAGTTTGCAGGTTTTTCTGTCCTCTAAAAGTTAAGAGAAATGTCTGATTTTTTCCTTCTCTGATCCATGATTTCTACCAATCAGTGGCATTCAAAGGTGACCTGAGACTTGATGTATTTCTTGTAACTGTGAATGCTAGACTCTATTAATGACAAGGCCTTTTATTGATTTACTGTAGCTTACTGAATAGCACAGAATGAATGCATTGCATATGAGACTTTGCACACAACAGCAGCAAATAGAATTCAAAATGTCTGCAAGAGCAGATTTTAAGAGACAGAAAAAACAAGGAGTCAAGGGTTTTCTTGTCAGCTAGTTGCCAATCCTTACTTCAATAAATATATTTTACATACTTAAAAAGGAACAACACATACCAGATTATATCCTTTTAATTTTTTTTAAAACTATTTTTGAATAAGAATTGTAACTAAAGAACATTTCCTTGATGCCTCATACTGCATTCTACCCACAGGAGCATGGCACTACTTGTGAAGTCAGCAGAGAAGAGTTACAAGCATTTCTTGAGCTTTAGTAAGCCATACATGATTAAATGCCATATGTGGCTCACAAAACAGTTTTTGAATTACTGCATTGAGTACCTTTTTATAGCCCAGATTTAGATGAAAAAAGTGTTAGGTGGCTCAGAGGGTTAAATAAATAAATAAATAAATCTTGTTTACTGCTCCTATACCTGTGACCATCTTGTCAAACCACTCCTCTTGCTTCTTTTCCTCAACCATCAGCTGCCCTGTGACATTCTTTTGAGCTTCAGACATCCTCCTCCTTCTGAAGGTGGAACATTTAACCTTGGAAATAAAACCTAAGAACAAAGGAGCCCTACATCTTAGTGCATTTCTGCAGCTTTCTTTAAAATATATGTAAATCAGGAAGGAAAATCAGACACCTTCATGTTTTGAAATGCATCACACCTGACCCAAAGCATCAAGCAGGAATAATTTTCCCTCTGATTAAAGTCAAGGATCTTAAAGTCAAGAAAATAAAAATGGAACACTTCTTCCATGCAAGAACCCTGAAAGCATTTTTGCTACTACTCCAATTATTCTCTGATTTAACAAAATGCTGCTATTTGCCACGTCAATATTTAAACTGTAATTCATAGCCTCTTGCCTTCAAAAATTTTTGTTACACATCTGTACTAGTTCAAAAATATCAGATGTAGAAACGAGGCATACAATACATGATTTGTGCTACTGCAGACATAGGACAGCTGCCACAATTCTAGTCTGCTGCAGAGGGCTTTGCCTGCATTTATATTGCATTATTACCTTCTGTCCCGAGAATCTGGTTGAATATCTTATCCAAGCTCTAACACATCTTCAGTTTCTCTCCAAAGAATAACCTTAACAACCCATTCCACAACATCTGTCAGCCTCATATGCTGGAATGACCATGTTTTCAACACTCAGCCTTGCAATTACATCTGCTGGAAATATCTGTCTGGACTGAAAGCCATTGCTTGTTTTCTGAAGAACACCTTAGGACTTTTCAAATCTTCTTAAGAGAGCGGAAGACTACTGATGGTGATTAAAATCTCTCCTCCTGGACGTTACAAAGTTTTTCTCCCATTGCCAGTATCCTAGTGTACAAACTAGTGAGAGATTTCCTAAACAGCCTGTCAGCATAACCTCTGTAGATTAAACATACACAAGATCATGTTAAAAACAAAAAGAGTTTGCATACACAAAAATCTTGAATTGAAAATTACATTCCTGCAATACCAGACAAAAAAACCCTATCCATCTCCTACTCAGGGAACACCTGTGTAAGTACAGTAATTTTCTGTACTGGGTTTTTTTGAGGCTCTTTGAATGCAAGTTGTACACAAAACCTTGAGAAGTAATTGCAGAGGATGTTGCCACATCCACTCATGCCATGAGTTAAGCTAATAAAGAAAAAAGCAAGCTGCAGGACTGTGGTACACCATGGGATGTATCAGCCTCATTAGGAAGCCAAGTCAATGGCTAATACAAGCATAAGCAAACCTGGCTAATAAGAAAGCATCATTACAGCAATTCCAACAGAAAAAAAATTTTTTGGCCTAGCTACTTTCATTTTCACTTAATTCTCTTCAAAAGACAAGACTGTTTTAGATATTTTTCCTGAGTAAAAAACAGTTCAGAGTTTACTGAAAAACTCCAGGAAAAATTTCAAGAGTGCTGCTATTTTTCACTGAGCCTCACTGTTAGCAGTAGACACATGGATTACCAATTTACTGAATCCCACATTTAGGCTAGGATGTTCCAAATTCCAAAGTACTAGCATGGAAGTGGATACTAATGTTACTTTAACAACTGATTCTAAAAAATCGGTGTTGTACATGTGCCAGTGGCTCACTTGTCAAGGGATAAGAAGAAAGTAGAAAGAAGTAAAATCTGCAATTCACTCTATAAAGCAAACATCCTTAAATTTGGTAGAGTAGGAATAGAGATTTTTCTGAACAGTCAATAGAACTAAAAACTGGGTGAATTTTCTTGACAATATTCAGAGAGTAACAAAATGAGAAACTATAAATATATTGACAAACGTTATCTCCGTTTGAGGGGGTGAAGGGGTAAATATCCTTATGAATTTTTTAGAACCATTTGTTTTCATCCTTTTGAGAGCTGATCACACAATGAAGGGTTCACATGATCTGAGAGCTAAGCCAACACATTATTTGACTTCTAACAGAATGTAAGATCTTCTAAGACTAATAGACAAAGTAAACCAGCCTCCTGATGCCAGTAGTAGAAGGCTTGAACACAAATCATTCCCTTGGAAAATCAATAAAGATACAAAATATAACAGTTATTCCAGGAAATGGCACGACAGCTACGGATGGTAATACCCTCCTCCAGACTTTGAGAAACACCTCGCAACCTGGCAAGCAGTCAAAGGTATGGCAAGATACTCGGCTCCTAAAGTGAGGTTATAGACACTGAGCCAACCAGCAAGATGAAAGTATAACTGCTGAGTCCACGGGCATGGAGAACTCCCCACCCAGCCTCACCCACTGGAGCTGCACTTCTGTTGCTACAGGATGAACTTCACAGTATGTCTGCTTCTGCTCAGCTCCAAGAGCCAAGGGGTAAGGCAAATCCCTCACCTGGCACTATCCACATTTGTAGGAGAGCAACTTCCCAACTTTCTGGGCCTCACACTCACTGCACACGAGCTTAGGAAATCTTGAAAGAATTCATAATGCTGCCTTGGAGACTTGAGAGAGCAGACAGATAAATGAGGAGGACAGAAACATGTATGGTCTCATCTACAGAAGTTTTAAGCCATTCTTTAATAAACAAACATGTAATTAGCATTTCTTGATCTTAATTATGTCTAGCCATCACACAGAAAGGGGAAAAGCCTGATCCATATTGCTCTTGGGAATTTGCAGGAATGTTAAGATGGAAACATTACCTGCACATGCAACAGCACTCAGCCCACTCCTCTCAAGCACTTTGAAATGCATGTGCATGGCACCAGCCAGCAACTTCTCAGTGACACTAGGTTCAATTTGCTCAAAATTAAGATATCAAGATTCACACATTAACAAGAAGCTTTTATTTCCTTCCATTTGAAATAATTATATAAACAGCACCAAACTTTATACTGATTAATAAATGTTCAAAGCCACAACAGAGATACATTTCGTGATTCAAAAGAAGGAACAAAGAGGCAAATAAGAATAATCTGATGTTATTAAAATCCTCTGATTTCAGCCCAGTGTGTTGAGCTCAAGGCTTTCAAATACTCATAGCTACCGACACTATGTTGACAGAAGTTTCCATTATAATTGTCATTAAATTTTTATTTTTTCCAAAGACAAAACTTTACAACAAACTTCTGATATTCAAAGATCCCCAGAAATGGGTAAAACTAATCTCCCCACAGGAATCTCCAGAGTAGTAAACCCATTTTTATCTCAAAAAAAAAAAAAAAAAAGACAGTTTGCATGACAGATGGATATTTTCTTATTTTCTTAGATACACTGACAATCATATCATGCCAGTAGTACTGCATGGCTTATCTGAGAAAGCTTGAGGTGAGCCATGGGCCTAAAGCTCAAAACAATCCTCCAAGACCATCTCAAAAGGGAGGGAGGGATTAGAGTGGCTCACCTATGCTGCTGTTCATGCACAACAGCTATTCGAGTACTCAATTCACTACCTCAGGGGCATCCATCTGGCACTGCTTCCCCAGAATTAGCCACATCCCAGGAAAGTCCAGAGCCTTAGTCATGGTAGGGCACCAAGGACTGCTTACATTAGGCAAAAAAGTCCTGATGAATTATGCCTTCACACATCCATCTATTTAGGGAACCACTACAATCCCATCTATATTGTGCTACTCTGCTCTCATGAACAAGCCTCTTTGTAGCAAAGCCTCACTTCACATAATTAGGAGTATTTTCTCCTTACCACAGACTTGCCAAAGAGTTTGGGGGAAGTCTGCTAGTACATTCAGCGTTTCTTAAACACACCTTAATCCACGTCACACACAAGACACCTTCACCCATTAAACTCTGCCATGCATTTCTGCACACTTTTTCTTTCAGATGGGCTCAATATCAAGCAGAATAGAAGAGTGGAAAAAGCATACACATTATGAAATTTTGAAAAGTCTGAAAACCTCCAGTTTATGGAGGAACTTAACAGAAGTTAATCTGAGCAATATAAATTACAGAAGCTTTCACTAAAGAAATCACTGGAATCAGTTGCTTGTTTATTTGGTTGGGGATTTTTAAATCTTTCAGTATATTCCTGAGAGGCTACCATACCAACTGGGGACATGAGACACAGAGTTGGTAAATATTGTAACAATTAACTTTGCATTTATTTGATTACTTGTGGTGTCTTTTTTCCTGTGGGTACAGAGGAAACAGCAAAGGATAAGGGACGGCTCATTTGCTTCTTCTCATTGCCCTTCATATCCTCCCCTCTCTCTGATGAAAGGCTGCTGAGCTACAGCCCCAGATGCAGCAGCAGTGTGGTTCAATATGTCTCATAAACAAAGGGTGTGCAGGCAGCGTTCTGCAGCAGCAACATCAGAGCTCCCTGCTCCCATCTCTCCCCACAGGCTAGGAATGCATCAGGCCTCTAACCTACAGTGCTTTTACTGGTCTGGCAGCTTGTCTGCTGCCTTGCTTCCTCTAGGCATTAGAACAACATAGGACTTCTTGAATATTCAGAGAACCACAAAAAATAAAAAAAAATATCTGTGAGCTTACTCAAGCCTAAACCCCTGCCTCAGGGAAGACCACTAGACACAAACCATTCATGACAGTTTTGCCTCATCTCCTCTTATAAGCCTCCAATGACTCAGTCATACCTTTCCTGGGCAACCTAATCTACCACTGAGCTCTCTTTGTCGTTACTTTTCTCACCTAAGCCTAGAAAAATCTCTTGTGCTACAATGTGGTCCCATTATTTCTTGAAGTGCCCAGTACAGACATAGAGAAAAAACAGTTATTTCCTCTCATTGTAATTTTCATATGCCAGTCTTCTGATTAAATTTGGTCTTGAGAGCAAGATCTCCCAGGTCTCCCTTGCTGACTGTGCTCTGGATTCTCCACGTTTTTCTTTGGACTCAGAGTCCCAAACACAATATCACACTAAACAGAAAGTGTAACAATGCTGTTAGGGTTATTCATGCCTTACATATATCCTTTCTATCTCTGATTCTGCTTGCCAGTGAGAACATCATGGTTTGGCAGCTGTCATGAAAATACACACTTAAAAAAAAAAAAAAAAAAAAAAAGTCTGATCTTGCCCATGGGAAATCTGAGGGAATAAAAGCAGGTTAGAGTATAAGTTCTATGTTATACAACCAAAGTTCAGAGACTGAAAAAGCAGAGCTTAAACAAACAGAAAGTTATTACACTATCTTCTTGTTCTTTGACAGCTGCAAGGAGACAGCTGACTGACCACCTTAACTTTACATTTCAGCCTCTTCCCTTGCTATACCAACCAAGAACATTGCTTATGCTTCTATTGCTACTTCTAAAAACAAAGCAGCCTAGCTGTGAAAGCCCGGTGCCAAGTCCCAGCATGACCATCTCTTCTCAAGCATGGTCAAAATCAGTGAAGTGCCTTGATATAAAGAGTTCCCAGTTTTTTAGCTTCTCCCATCTTGCTGACAATTGCTGGCAGCAGTGAAGTGACAAGTGGAATAGGCACCTTAAGTTACAACAGAGGGAGACCATTTATCACTTTTGGAACACAGATCATCAAGGTTTTTTGTTAGGGCAAACAAAGAGTCTACAGAATGTTTTGCCTGTTCTCTACCTCCTGATCCACAGCATTGTACAGCAGCAGTGCCCAAAACCACATCATCTAAAGCTAAGGCCTTAGAGGTAATGAGAAGGAATATCTTGCAGATAAGGAGTAATACCTACAGTTTACAGAACTGTAACACCTCCACTTGCAGTGCCTTCCCTCAGCCAGGCAGAAGGGCTTCCACCATGCCTTTCCTTCCAGTTATGCTTTCAGCCTTCACACAGCAGAATCATAAAACATTCTGAGTTGGAAGGGAAGCATCAGGATCATCAATCCAAGTAGTATCCTGTCTCTACCCCAGGCAGGCTAGGTCAGCAACCCCCTCATCTTTTCTCAGGCCTGCTGACAAGAAGCACCTGCTTCCTGCAGCTGAACCCTTGGTGGCTCCAGAGGCAGTGATGAGCCTCAGGCCAGGCACCGCAGAGCCCTCTCAGCTACAATTGGAGAGTTAACATTCTCAGACTCTGACTTACTGACCACTCCAGGTTTCTACAAATCCTGAAACTTAGTAGACCTAGGCCTAGTTTGGGAATGTTTGTCCACACTCAAGAAGAGTCTGCATGAAGACTTAGATTAATTTGTATGCCATATATTGCACTCGAGAGCTCGTGTTTATTCCTATATATGTGAGCCCCAAACCAACTTTCTTGTCCGTCTCAAAGCATAGCAGAATACTTAAGTGTAGAAATACTGCACTTCCACAGATCCATTAAGCAAAAGGGAAAGCATATGAATAATTTAATAAGGGACTCAAAAGAAAAAATTACATTTGAAGTACTTTTTTGTAACCTTAAGTACTGCAGAAACAGAAGAGTTCACTGCCGTGTCCCCAGACATGGGAGTTCAACTAGCTGGCCTGTCCAGACTCCAGTATAATTCGCAACTAGCAACCTCTTCACAGATATCTTCCCAATATTTTAAAGTATCTTTTGCCTTCTTTTAAATTTCCTGTCCTTAACTGTTGTTGTTCACTATAAAATAGCAGTTATGATTTACTCTGGAAGCAACAGAGTGTCTGTGCTATCAGTGGAATACCTTTATATATTACATACTACTATGTATTACTTTCCTCCAAAGGAACATTCGTTAACCAAGACATGAATTCTTGTGAATAAATGCTGCTGGATTTTGGGGTACCTATGTGTGCCCTCTATAAAGACACATGCATATTTGCATGTGTGCATTTCTACATAGGCAGATAAACATACACAAATGTATATGTCACAAAAATGTAAATGGGAATAAGCTAGAAAAATTTATTAAGGAAAGAAGTATCTAAGAAACACAGAGCTGATACTGCTATAAACAAAAGGAATATAGGACCTTAACTATTTCTGGTAACAAGGGATTTACAAGTCTCTGTTAACAGGCCACAAAATGTGTACGAACTGTTGTCATGCCACTTAGTCCATGACTCCTACATCATATGCCAAGCAAAGGGCACCACATCAGTTTTAACAAAGCTTCCTGATTTCTGTGTGTTTTCAGTGAAATGACTGCAGAGAAAAACCCCTACAGGGTGGAGTTTGGGAGACGTGGCAGGAAGCCTGGCTTGCAATTTTTCCCTGCAGTCAACAAGCTTAAAGCACTTGCACAGAAGCAACTCTTGTTCCTGCAACTGCTGCTCCCTAAAATGTTACAGACCTAGAATAATCTACTGTTTACTGCTCAGGGGACAAAATGATGAAAAGGCTTACTCAGACATAGAGAGAAGCCCACATCGAGAAAGCATTTAATGCAAGCAGAACAGGACAACACAAACCTCACTGGCTCTCCCAGTACACTTCTAATCTTTAGATATAAGGTTTGAAAATTTATCTTCTAGTTTTCAGCTATTCTTAGTTTACTTGTATGGCAACAGCATGCACTGGCCTTTATTTTGCCATGGGAGAAGACAAGTTGACTTTGTTTAAAATAACATTTACCTACACTGTAGGCACCTAAAAGCACCAAAATACACAGCCAGACTGAGCTTTAATGAAGCTAAAGTGGATATGGATTTAAATTTTAAATTATGTTTTAAGTTTAACCCTGCTCCATAAATCCCTCACTGCAGGGAAACTTTTTACATGAGAAACCTTTCAAGATAAGAGGTTTTCAGGACTTGTTCAAGAAAAAAATGATACCTAAAATATAGTTCAGTGGGAATTCAAACAATAAAAGATTACAAACATCAAGAGGAGATTATGCTTAATTTGAATTGTTTTATGATGAATAAGCTTTCAAGATTTTGAACCACTCAGAGCCTAATTTGATGTGTTTTTGTCTGATTAAAAAAAAAGAAAATATGTAGTAAAACACTTAAAAATTCTAAACTGCATAAGCAGGGCTTCCTGCAGATTTGACATAATAGAAAAGAGGTTCATTATGTGTGTTTTGTACCTCTAAATCAACATGCGACTCTGAGTATTTTAGACAAGTGAAGTAAGGAAAAAAAACATGAAGAAAAGAAATGGTAAATACTAACACAAAAATTTTGCCTCTTGGATTCTCATCATTTCCCTTATGGAAGTGATAGACATTGTTCTGGTTTTAACACACCTGTATAAATGAAGAGAAACCATGAGCAAAAAAATATCAGTATTGTTATAACATGGGTCAGGTTTCAGTGATCTTTTCAATTAAGTTTTAGCAAATGTTTTTCAGTAACTGAAAGATTGTTAGCTCTAAGGTCAATTGTAATAGAGTTTTTAAGGTCAGTTCTCCTCCTTTAGAATTAATCCTAATTTTCACCCACTGAAAAATCATCAGGAAGAAAGCCATTTCCAAACACTTAAGTATATTTATTACTCTCATTTCCACCCTGATTATGCAGCTAACTGACTAGAATAAACCAATTCACTGCATATTTTAACAAGGGTGCTGTTATTGGCAATCTACTTCAACAGAATGACCTACACTGGCAACCTGCCTGAAAGAGCAATGAACTTACATAAAAGCCAAAAGATAGCTGTGGCCACCTTTGTAGCACAAGGACACAGCCTATGGAAGGTACCAGCCTCAGAATGCATAGCCTAAGATCCAAATCTGTCTGCAACATTTGATCCAGGCTTGGCTTGCCAAACACTTGTGTGTTCATTTCATCTGATTTGTCAAACACAGCAAGTGCTAACAGTGAACACAGAGTCATAGAATTGTTTAGGCTGGAGATGGTCTTTAGGAACCTTGAGTCCAATTGTTAACCCAGCACTGGCAAGTTCACTTCTAAACCATGTCACCAAGTGCCCCATCTACACTTCCCTGGGCAACCTGTGCCAAAGCTTGGTAACGCCTTCCATGAAGAAATTGTTCCTAATATCCTAGCTAAACTCTCTGTGGCACAACTTTTGAGGCTATGTTATCTTGTCCTATCACTTTTTATTTTGGAGAAGAGAGGGACCCCCACCTGGCTACAGCCTCCTTTCAGGGAGTTGTAGGGAGTGATAAGGTCCCCCTGGGCCTCCTTCTCTCCAAAACAAAATTCTCTCCAGAGCAAACAATCCCAGCTCCATCAGCCACTCCTCAGCAGATCTGTGCTCCACACCCTTCACCAGATGGTTGCCCTTCACTGCAGCACCTCAATGTCTTTCTTGTATTGAGGGACCCAAAACTGAACACAGGATTCTGGGTGCAGCCTGATCACTACTGAGTACAGGCCCATGACACGTGCCCTGCTCCTGCTGGCCACACTATGTCTGGTCCAGGCCAGGATGCCACTGGCCTTCTTGGCCACCTGGGTACATTCTGGCATTTCCCTTGGGATTGTGAGGATTCCATTGTGCTCCCTGTCTCCGTCTTCCATCTCAAGAGGGCTGGGTACCCAGAGAACAATTGGCCTTATTATTAAAGGCTTACTATTAATGCAAAGAAGCATTAAATTCCCCAGCTTTTGTCACTATGTTTCCCACCACATCCATTAAAGGATAGAGATTCTCTTTAGACCTCATTTTGTTGTTGATGTGTTTACAGAAACATCTTTATTGTCTTTTACAGCAGTAGCCAGATTCTTGTTCTAGTAGGGCTTTAGACCTTAATTTTATCCCTGCATTACTTCACAACATCTTTGTATTCCTCCTGAGTTGCCTGTCCCTTCGTTGAAGAATTATAAACTCTCTTTTTTTTTTTTTTTTTTCTTGTGTTCCAGTCAGAAAGAGCACTCAGTTCTTGTCTGCTGCAAGAAGTGGGCCTTTCTAGCTGGTTGGTTGGCTTGATCTCAGAACCTTCACTGTGTCACAAGCAGAGAGGAATTAGTTTGACTTGTAAGAAAAAAAGTAATTAGGCAGGTCAGTTCAGAAAACAAAATTATCAAATTTTATTTCAGTAGGATTTGCTGCTTGGGATAATTATCCCTTCAAGATCTGAACTGGTGTGCCCTAATGCATTCAAACAAACCCACCAGAGAGCCAAGAAGGAAAACTTCATGTTTCTTTACTAGAATGATTCAAAAATACTTGAGGTCAGTGACATCTGAAAATAAATTTAAACAAAATTGTATATATACCTTGCACCTCTAAACACCTCCTATCTTACAGACCAAAGGCTTTTGCTAATTATGCCCTAAGCATAATACCTTTATAAGTCAGCAGGGTAAACAGCTAAATAATTCATGTTAGCATAAGCCAAACCCTCTCAGTCACTAGATATGTTACACAACTGAAAGGAGGCAGGAGGAACACTTCTTGAAAACATATTGTGATTTTGGGATTCAACCTCAAACAAAACAGGAAAATGAAAAGCCACTTCAAAATTAATCTCACAACAAGTTTTCCTGGCAAAAATTATTTCTACTGTACATCATGGCAATAGAACTAGGGAAAAAGTAAATTAAAATGTACAAACTGTTTCTTCCTGTACGAGGTATGAGATAATAAAATATTGTACATTTAATACACATTAACTTTTGAGAATGTTAGAGAAAGCATTAATCAGATCTCTTCCCAGTCACATCCAGGCTATGAAGTGCTTTATCCACAATTAGAATATATTTAAAAGCCAGGCTGTTCAATAGGACTTCCAAAATTTTAAGTTTTCTGTACTTCATATCGCATTACTACAAACCAGTGTGTGAGTGCTACAATCTGAAATGTTGTATCCATGATCAGCAGCATTATAAGGTAATTGAAACACAAAAACCAGACAGATTCAGAGATTTTGAAGACGGAGAGGGACTGTAACAACATCTAGTCTTAATCATGCACCATTACATGACAAAAATCAAGGTATTTTAGTATATTAAACAGCACCAGTTTGACATGATTGAAAGGTAATACACATTCCATTCTAAATAAAGCAGCAGATACTTGCATAACTTACTAAATTATAAATAAAAGCTATAATAAACTGAAAGTAAAATAAGAGATGGTGTCTGAGTCACCAGGAAAGTCATGTCCTTAAACTAATGGATTTTATTAGAGGTCATCAAAATGAGTGAAGCAAAAAGCAAAACAAAAGTTGATAAAAATAAATAAGGAATCCAGAGTAAAGAGTGGCAGTACCCAGCTTCAATACAATCTGCATTGCTTTTGTGTGTGAAACAATTCACTCACAAAAGGAAAAACTGAAAAAAAAAAATGAAACTAATGGTAGACTCTTTTATGCCTTAATCAAAACAGTGTTTTGGAGCAAAAGATGCAAAAGGATGGAAAAAAATTTACGGAATACAATTGCAGGAGCAAAATCTACATTGCTCCCCATTTATTTGCAAACCCTACATGCAGCCCATGTGTAGTTCTGATGATTTGCTGCCATCTAGAAATGGAGCTTCATCTATGCAATCACTGCTTGGCTGGTCAAAGACTTTGATTTACAAGCAAATCAATTCATGTCCTTTTATTAGTTCTAATGTCATTAGTCAATAAAGTTGAAATGTTCAACATATTTTTAAAAAACCTCAGCCAAATAAATTTAGGTATAAATTAAATTCATCTAGAATAGCATGTCAGGAATAATCCCTAAACTGTCCACAATGTTGATAACAGACTCACTTAAGTGTGTCTTGCTACCACTGTATGATTTTGTTGCAGCTCCTCATATTTCAGAGGATCTTGTACATCCCTGCTCAGGCTCACAGCTTGTTTGGGTGCTAACTGCTGAATTATTACCCAACTCACACGTGCAATTTAAAAGTGAAACAGAACTTATTTCTTAGGTAACCATCACACATAGCAAACATAGAAAGGAATGTCTGTATAGAAAGTATCTCCAAAACCCCTGAAAGGCAAGTAAATAACCCAATGGATTAGTACAGTCTTACTTCTTTTTTTTTTTTCTTGAGAGCAAAACTCAGATTGTACATTAGCAGTAGGGTTTTCAACACAACACAAAAGAAATAACGTGGTGCTTTGAGGACTGTGTTGTATTGGTAAACCAAAGATCATTTTCTCCCCTGGCTGTAGATTGCCCTCACTTTTAATGTGGGTCTTTTTGAGGGGATGGGTTGGGTTTGCTCTCTGCTGCCAGAGCAGAGTAATTCCAGTGCAACTATTTTTCATTTGTGGTGTTTTGTGGGGGTTAGAAACAAGCTTTTAATGTTTTTTAAGCAATGGAGAATGACATTACTTGGAGACAGCACTGTGACATAAATCAGCCCAATTTATGATCTAGGAGCCAGGCTGTTCCAAACCAGAAATTATCTCCGTTCTTGGTCATAGCTGTGCGAGTCTTACAAGCACAGCACTTCGCTCTGTTAAGCCTTTTCTCTAACCCATCCCTACTGGAAGGCAGTGGTAAGTTTCTTCAGAAACAAGAAGTAACCGCATTCAGCTTCTTCTGAGGCAGAGAGACTCAGTCCATCTAACACAGGCAGCTAAAAGACACGTAAGCGTGAGCTCTTTCCAAGCCACACCCTAAAGCCAGAGTAGATAAAAAGGCATCTAGAGAAGGAAGGTAATTTCATCCTGAAACTGCTTTCTAAAGCAGGGTAGAGGACCACATCTCTGGGGCTGCCAGTTTTTCTCAGTGACAGCAAATGCAGGCTAGGATAGCTAGTGGCTTGGTTGCCATGTAGTTTCCAGCTATCTAAAGGCAGAAGACATGAGGAGTAAGTGTCTGAAAGAAAGGCATAAAAGTTCTGAGAACAACCACTGAACCATGTTACTTTGTAAAGATCAGACAGTGATGGCACCACACAGAAACAAAGACCCTGAACAGAAGTATTTTTCCTGTGCTACTACTTCACAGCATCTCAAAAGATTTCCCTCAAAAGGTTTCCATCAAAAGGTTTCCATTTTATTCCAAAAGATTTCCATCTTCCAGCTATTTTTTTCCAACTCTGCTTCAAGGTCTCCACTATGATGATAGCAGCCAGTTGCTCAAAGCAAATTACATTGATCTTATCATGATGAAAGTCAGTTTTTGTAAGGCTGTTTCTTTTAAATTGTTTTCACATAAAGTGCTTCAGAGTCCAGGTGAAGGAGGAAAAATAAGAATACTCAGCTGAAAACATTCAAGCAACATCTAGTGCTTTAAAATAGAAATTTCAACAGTTAGGAACACTCTCTCTTTAACCCTATCACTAGAATATTTTTTCTTTTTCATTAGAGCACAAGTCTGAGTATGCCTTAGTCTCAAAGGGAAGATTTGTAAGGAAATAAAATCCTTAAATTGCACTTTGCTATAAAGATTATTTCTCTTTATGTATAATGTCCTCTAATGAGTTTCAATGTACTTCAAAACCAGTAACAGACATGAGGAATGTGGGACATCAGTATTGTATATAATTCCTTTGAAATGTTTATTTTCCTGTTGGTCCTCCACACCACATTCATGAGTTACTCAAGTTCATATCACTTGATCTGCTTAACTGTACACTGTCCTTCCTCTGCCAACTGCAACCACATGAGACTTAAAACAGAGCCAAAACCAAACAAGTTCAATTTCAGAGAAACAAAGCAGGGCATCTAATGCTAATAGGGAATCTTGAGATCAAACCATTTCTTGTTTTACCACAATGTTTTAATGAGATTAAGCAGACCCCTGACAATGTCTACTTCATTTTCTCTACCTAGAAAATTTTGTCTTCTACCTGTACTACTCCCGTTCTTCAGTGAAACAAATTAAGTAACAAGGCTGATTAAATAGCATTTCCAGCACTCATGATGGGTTTTGAGTATTTTTAAATCATCCTCCCTATTAGCTTCAGTACTGTGGCTATTACCTGAGAATCGTATTTCACTTCAGTGCTGCAGAGGCCTGGAAAATGTGGGTTTAAAGCTTGTACATGTTTGTGAATATAATTTTTTTTTCATAATCCTCAAGAAACTAGTTAGATTTTTTGATAGGCTTGCAGCAAAAAATAAAGTGAGTCTAAAATCACATCAAAAATCTGTGCAAAGTCCCAAAGGCATCTTACCAGTGCTCTAAAAGGCAAACTGCTCCAAGATAGGGAACTCAATTTAAATAGTAGCAAGAGGTTGAAATCCCTGACAAAGGATCAACAGAAAGAGAAGACTCTACATTGGATGTGTTTTAGGAAGAAAACTTTGAAAAAATGATGGTAGCCCTGGATCTTTCCATCACAACAAGCTCTGTTGAAAAATTGTGACACTGCCTTTCCTGGTGCCACACCACACACTGAAGTAGTTTCACAACAAAATTAAGAGGACCCACAATAGATCTCCTCACAGGCAGCTAGATCAAATTATAATTGCCACTTCAAAGAGCATACATTAGGATACCACAATTATAATGGCTATACCCAGGCAAGAAAAAAATATTGAAAAATCTAAAGCAAATTAGGCATAATGTTGCTAAGCAGTTCCACCAATAGCAAATGCTTCCCACAAGAATCCATGAGAACTGACTGACTGTATTTCTTCAAAAATTCCCTTTTCATCCTTGTTTTCTTTTCCACTGTCTGCAAAAGGCCTTTTAAAAAACAACTTTAACAATCCCAAACCAATAGGCATAAGATATTCAACCACTTAATATCTACTATGCATTTCTACAGTGATGCAAAAGCATTTTGTCCTATGTTTAAATAGCTAAACACAGAAATGTGAAACAGAGCTTCAGAGTCCCAAATCTTCCTTTTACTTTCATTCCTACAGTGACCAGCAAGCATTGCCTATAAAAAATTTCTCCAATGGTCATTACCTTTTGAGGGGCAAAATGAACATGTAAGAGGGCTGGAAAGAGATATCAAGATTTAAAGAGAAGACCAGGGTTTGAGCATGCATAAGACATGTCCTTCTGAGCTGTAAGCAGTCAGCTGAATGTTTATTTGCCACTGGTTACATGTGCTCTTAAGTAGAATCTTGCATGTCTTGACCCCCTGATCAGTAAACAAAGAAAATTATGTTTCTTGATATCTATTTAATCTCAGAAATTGCATTTTTTTAGTAAAGTGAAAGGACAGGCCACAGAATACATCCATGAGAGATGGCAGCCTATATGTTTTTATGTAGGATAAACCAACCATTCATGGTGCAATTTTACAAAGACTGTATAAAAATCTCAAAGTCCTTTCTGCCATAACAAAAGAGCAATTCATGTGTAAGAGAGCAGGAATTAACCCTTCCCTTCCAGAAGGGATTATTGCTGCTGGTTGGCAGAATAGGGCACTTCATTAGGTCCTGGTATTCCAATGCAATTGTATAATAGAACCTCAGGGTAGACTCTTTAGAATACTCAAGTCCCATAGGTCACATTTAGAGCTTGTTTCTTTTACAGCTAACTTGGCAGGTTCTGCTGATCTCTCTGTGACGCAGCAAGCTTTCTGAAATACTTAACCAATGCAAAAACCCTGGAACTCAAACCTACTACATGCATGTTTTAAAGTTTAAAATGGCTATTTGTTGTAACAATTTTGACAATAATTGCACTGTCAAAATGGCTGCTGAAACCAGCCAACATCAGTCCCCCTTTCATAAACAGCAAAAAGCCAGGGGTTAGGGACTGAGAAATGAAGTTAAATCTTGTACTATTCCTTCATTGAAAGGTTTCTGAAGTGATCAACTGAACAAGGCAAATAAAAACAATAACCAAACCGCCTTTTCCAAAAAAGTAACTGAGAGAAATGGAGACAGTGCTCTCAGCACATCAAAATTCTTCCTCAATGCAATTACTGGTGTCAGATAAGGTTGCTAAGGGTACATGCTACTGAACATAGTAAGAATGGATCTCCAGGAATTATGCAGCATATTGGACTGTAGATGTCAGAGGTATCAAGTTGATAAAAAAGTCACTCAGAATATAGTTCCTCCTAAACCATCAGGAATATTTTTACTTTTAAATCAATCCATATTGAGGCAAGCCTCTTTAAAGACCATGACTGAACCCACATAAACTCTAAACAGCCAAACTGACCCAAGACTACAGCAGCCCCAGAAGGACCAGCCCTGTTCTATCCCAGACTGAGGAACATGCCCCTAACAAACTAATGCCAGGACTTCAGTTTTCAGGGTCTCTGCTCAGAAGTTAATCTGACTGAAAATTAAAATTTTAATTTTTTCTTTGGTTTGGCGTTTTTGGTAGGCCTAATTTTTCAACAACATCTATTCTCTTTTGCAGGCAGTATTACTGCCAGCTGAGTTTCATTGACAGCCAGACATGAAACTCCACTGGATTCCAGAAGAACCACATAAGGTGTCACCCATAGCTGTCATAACTTCATGGCTGCTAAGGAGAAGGTTGGGAATGGGCACGTATCTTTGTCTGAGATTAATTTTACTCTGGAAATTGCCTTTTACTTCACTTTGTTATAAAAAGATGAGAATGAGCACCTCAAAGGTACTTGTTTAACTTTGAAAATGTGCTTTCTCTAGTTTGGCAAATGAACAGAGAGTGGAATGGTATGTCTCTTTTCATACAGAATTCTGCTTTGTTCTGCTTCCCAGTTACATTTCAAATACTATCAGGTTGGATCTATCTATCCATCCTTATTTTTTCTAGTTGCCCACATTGGGCAGAAGTTAAACATCTGAACAGTTAAAGTCAGATAATGCAAGTTTAAGGTGCGCACCCTCCAGCTCCTCCAGTCTTTACTAAGAAGAAAAAACTCAAAATTTATTCAAGCAACAACATGTTGCTTAAAACAAAGTTTGTCATAATGAAAAAAAATACCCAAAAATAAAAGATCAAAGTTACTTGGTTCTGATATATAGGAATCAAAAGTGCTCTCTTTAGAGGCTGGGAAGGAAAGTCCACAAATGCAAATTGTGATGTAGGCATTTGGTGGGAATTTTTTAAAGGGATGAATGTAGATTAAATATTTAATAATTTAGGGGACATATTAATGCTAAAATAATAAATATTTGCAGCAAAAATACTCCCCCTAGCTATAGAAAGTAAAATCAAACAAAATTTGACTTGTTAGCCAGATTATGACTGAGCAAGGTCAGATAAAAACAAACTGTGTTGAACGGAATAGTAGATTCACACAGCTCAAACACAAGCCAGGCAGTTAAATAACTGGAAATTATCAGTGAAATTTTCAAGAGCACTTTTGAAGCAGACACAGGTTCTTGAGACATTTGCATGCTCTCATGGACTGAATATGATGGAGCAGCTTTAGCTAGAGACAGGAGAAGCACAAGCCAAAGATTATTTGGTATAATAAAGACAATACAAAACCCAGCCTACTATTTCTGTAGAGTAGGCAGGTTTTTGTGAGATGTGCTTAAGGAATTGCTGCAGGACCTGAATTAACCTAATATCAGAGAGTTTTCAATCAATGTACCCTCTCCAAGTATACCAAAGCAAACTGTAGGGACTTTTTTTAATGTGTTCTTCTGACATGGCAAAAGAAAGAAAAACCCCAGAGAACTGAAGCTGAGTAAGTGTGAGGCTGCAGAAAATAACAAAATAAATCACAGAATCTCCTCCTAGAACCTGGAAAATCTCCACAAAACCAAATTGCTGATGACTGGAAATAAGAGTAATATATTTATTGTGAGTCTGTAGAGTTGCATTGTTTAGCAAAGACACAGAACCACTGGAAGATGAAGGGAATCCTGACAGCCAGAGGAACACTGCAGCATTGATAATGTTGGAGCAACAAGGCGTGCCTTTGGAGCTCAGAGGCAGAGTAACATCTCTGATCAAATTTACCCTTGACTAGCCATAATTAGATTCTCAATCAGAGAGCTGGCTGAGGACAGAAGATGCTGACAAGGAGAAAAACATTTTGGAAACTTAGACAGAACAGCTATACACATCCATAATCAGGCTGGATCTGATAAAGGATTTGGGTGAGAGTGGATTAGAGGCTGCAATCGGCAACTTCTAGTGCCTGGCTCCCAAAGGGGGCATGAGAGCAGGATGCAGTCTGACCATGGGACTTTACAGCAATCTAAAATCACAATTCTACACATCCTACCCAGTCTCACAAAATAATTAGTGAATCTGTAATTGCAGTCACACAAAAATTAATTCCCACCACCATCTCGCTGGATTTCCAAACAAAGCAGGAAGGCAATCATTATCACTAATTGCACAGACAGAAAGAAGAAAACAAAAACCTATCAGGACAGAAGGTCAGGAAGCAGAAAACTTGACCACTCTCGAAGCCAAGGGTGACTCCAGCACAGGAAGCATCATCACCAGCCAGGGCCACAGTCCTGTACAACCTGAGTGCAGCAGGCAGATCCAGATGTTGAACAGGCTCCACTGGCAGCTCCAGATATGGTGAGAGGGCAAACCATGTGTGAGGTCTGTCCAGGGGTACAGCCAAAGGCAGAAGATGAAGCACAGACTGGTACCCCTCAAGGCAAGAGCAGAACCTCCTTCCTCCATCCCATGCCTCCTCCTACTACTACTCTTTTTCCTTTCCTGTATGTGGGCAGCTCCTCAGGACAGCCAGGGCCAGGCTTCAGCACCCCATGGCACAGGCCACCACTCCCCTGCCCACAGAGCTCCCAGGATGCTGGGAATCACCAAACCATCATGTCCAGCAAGATGAAGGATCCACAGGGGCTGGGGAAGAGTGGCCAGGCACACCCCAGTGCAGGGCTCCACAGAGCAAATCTACTCTGCCAGAGCAGCTGGACAGCCTGGAGGGGAAGGAGCTCCAGCAGCAGGAGCAAGAGGCAGAGAAGCAGCTTTCCTCCCTGACATGGTCTTGGTGGCTCAGTGACCAACCCTGGCTGAGTGCCAGGGACAGGATGGCATGGCATGGGACAGAACAGGTTACACAGGAAAGCATCCAGATGGATTTGGAATGCCTGCAGAGAGGGAGACTTTACAACCTCCTGGGGCAGTCCCATCCAGAGCCCGCAGTGTAAAGAAGTTCTTCCTCAAGACCTGAAGAAGAACTCCTGCAGAAACCCCCCCTCTCTCTTTTCTGATCTGCCAGGTGAACTCATTTCTCAGCCTCGGGCAGGCAGAGCTGGCAGGCCTGGAGGGGCTGGAGGCCATCCCAAGAGCACAGACCACACTGGAGTGGTTTGAAGCCCCTGTCCCAGTGAGCCAGGGACGTTGGCAAGGAGGAGGACTGGAAACACAATATTGACAAAGGCCTGTCCCAGAGAGCTGTCCCAAGGGATGTGGACCTAAATCTCCGAGCGCTCTTGGAGATGTGGGAAGAAAGGCTAGTTTGGGTGGAGCGCTGAACAACCTGGTCTAGTGAAAGGTGTCCCTGCCCATGGAAGGGATCTCAGAATTAGATGATCTTTAAAGTCCCTACCAACCCAAACTCTTCTATGGTTTTATGATCTACAATAATATTTCCACTCCTCTGGATTTTTTTCTATTTCAAGGAGATGTCCAGGTTTTACAAAATTACTTATTTTCCGGAAATAGCTAAAGCTTGGATTAATTTTATAATATTTATAAATATTTGTATTTATATTTTTTCTTTTTTTGTCCTTGTCTTTTTTCTTTTGGATTTTTTTGGGTTTTTTGGTTGTTTTATTTTTTAAAAAATCATGTATTTATAAAGGGATCTATTCTTGTCTTTATATATATGATATATGCAGCCAATGTTTGGAAAGAAAAGTAGCATCTCAAAAGAAAACTGAAGACATAAAGGAATCTGATGGCTGACCTGTATATACATGCTCCCAAACAGAAACACACAAATTGTGATCAATAAAACACCATCTCTCAAAAACACATAATTTAACTCCTAAGAAAATTCTACTGAGCAAAAAATGGGAAAAATTTTTGTTAATGGGCTTTAGTGAAAGGAGATTCATTTAGAAATCACTTTCTAGTTTGTGGATTAAGATTGGAGCTGTCACACTCTGGAGAGGTTTTATATATTATCCAGTTGTACTTTCCAGTACAACATTTTATGTCAAATTTCTCCAGGCCTCATTCCCTCCTTTCCTTTAATGCATTTCTCTGTTGGTTCTGTTCTCATACCATTGCTGTTCCCCAGACCTTTTGTGTACCAGCAGTGCTGAGGTTACTTGCTTCCACAACTAATTCGTATATATGAAGAATATCCACAGAATCACTCTTTCTCTGAACCCCACAAGCAGATATTTTTTGCACAGATACAAAAAAATCTAGAGTTAGAGAGTTCACAAATCAAATTTAAATCCGCTGATGTAGCTTCCAACATATTTATTTTTTTAGTGGGGTCAGAAACTATAAAGAGATCCCTCCTGAAAAATAAGTATGTCAGCAAAATGTATGTACATTCATATTTTTACTGTTTAATGTCCAAAAACTTGCCTGAAGGATGAACTGCACAATATTATTTACTGACATACTCCAATAAAATAAACTAATCAGAAGTGGTTTTCAAGCAGACAGATGACATAAATAATGAACATAGGGGTTTAAAACTGGAGAGCAGCACCTAGGCCTGGTCAGCAGCATCACACACAAGCATTGGCCATTTCTCCTGAAAAATTGCAGCCCATGGAAAGACCAGTGTTGGAGCCAGGGACCAGTATGAGGAGGGAGCATCAGACAAAGTGTTATGTATTGAGCACAACCCCCTACCTCTCATGCCCCCTGCACTGTTCAGGGTTGAGGGGAGAGGAGTCAGAAATGCATTGTTGAAATTGAGCCTGTGGGAAAAAAAGGGAGAAGGTGTTGTTTCATTTTTTTCATTGTTGTTTATCACTACTCAAATCTGTTTTAATGGGAATTAATTAAAGTAATTTTCCCAACTTGAGTCTATTTTGCCTCCAACTGTAATTGGTAAGCAGTCTCCCTGTCTTTATCTTGACCCATTAACTTTCTCATCCTATTTTTTCCCCCAGCCTGCTGAGGATGGGGCAGTGAGAGAACAGATGGAAGGACATTTGGCTGCCAGCCAATGCTAGCTCACCATAACAAGAAAATTCAACTGCCTCCTTATCTCCTAATGCTTTCTAAATTTACCAGACCTCTTCCCTACATACTACAGTTTGTGCAAAGAGCTGAAAGGAGCTAGCTTACACAAAATGATGACCAAAATGATGTCTCCCTTGGGAAATGGAAAACTAAGTAAAATACATGTCAATTAATTGAAATAATTATGTAATAACATCTAAAGTGCTTAGATCTAAAGTGTCTAATAACATCTAAAATGTCTAATCATTAATCAGAATGAAATTAGGCAACAGGATTAAGAGTTGTGAACAAGGTCTCCTCAATATAAAGTTCCAAATTCTCTCCTGCAAATGAAATATAGCTACATGTTGAGAAAAAAAGAAAATAACATTGAGCAAGGATCTTCCTTGGAGAAGTGAGAGAAAGGTGTCACAGTGGGCTACCTTTAATGATTTCCTTATTAGAACAGTAAGCCAGCAAATAGGAGACCTGAGGTCAATGCTTAATTGAGCCTGACGGGATTCAAATTTGTATTTTCTGCCTCCTCAAGACCCACCTTACACTCTTGGCTAAATGGGGGAACCTTTCTGGGTATTCTGGGCCAGAGTGCAGAGGAGAGGGTGATAATCAGTCCCTTAAGTCTTGCTGGTGGTCATGAGTTCTGCTTCCTCCTTCTGTAAAGTCACTGAAGCAAACAAAAGCATAACCCAAACCACAGAGAAGGCCTTAATCACAATGCCTTTCCTTGTGCTCTCTCTCTTTGATCAAAGAAATGTTCAATTTTTATACTAGCCCTGTTTACTGGAAGTCAGCCTGGTTCAGGCTAGGAAAACAGTTGCCACTCAGCACTTCTGCTCTTGGAGGTGAGTAGCAAAAGATAAAACTACTTCAAGCTGAGAAAGGAATTTATCCTGGTCACACATTGTCTCAGCATGTGTTCTAGCCAATTAGGCTGTAATACAAAAGATGCGTAGCTGGACCATCACATCACTTTTGCAGCTTTGGAAAGGATCTGTTTCTCATGAAAGATTCTCTGGAAGCAAGCATTAACTGAAATCTATTTGATCTGATTAAACTCCTGAAAGATGAAAGAGTGACTGCCTCCTTTCTGAACCTTTATCAGAGTGAGGAGACTTTGGTGCTAAGAGAACTAACCTGGGGAGAGCAAAGTTCAAAACCAAATCTTTGTCCCCAAAACTGCCACATCAATAGGGAGCTATGTGTAGGGAAAGATGCTTAAACGTCTAGATCTGATGGGCTGTATTTCTGAAAGGAATTTTCCCTTATGATCTGTGCTTCTCCAGCACTGAACTGGATGATCCTGCTCAGTTTTCAAGCTGAAAAAAGCACAGCCTCACCTCCTTGCCTAGTTTATCAACCAATTTGCTTGCCATTTTATCCAAGTATAGTGATTGCTAATCACTTTTCTGTCATGGACTAACCTTTCTGCCAGGCAGCTTGACTTACAAAGTTATTTTAAAAAATGCATAGTTCTCATCCTGAAATTAAATTACACAGGAGCATTGATGATAAGCAGTATGCACACCTGCATGCAAAAAATACCAGGGTTAAATGAGCAGCTCTTTTATGCAAAGGAAAGACTGAGCAGCAGAAATTTGGAAGGGACAAATAATGAATCAGATACTTCCCTGGCAGGCCAGGCCCCAGCCTTTCCTTCAAAATCTGAAAGTTGCTGCTAAGGTCAGAAGGAACAGTTATTTAAAAGACTTCTCTCCTAATTCTATCCCACTGATCAGGCTTGAAAGAGTCAAATTGCATGTGGGCCTGTCCTTTGACCCTGAAGAAGCCCAAACTTTTAAAGTATTCTACTACCAATCCCACAGAAGCAATCACAGCTCTGACTCTGAACAAGACCCTTGTCTGCTGGATGCAGCAGGATGATGCACCAGGACCAAGGACTTCACAGCAACACCAGTCTCTTCATGTCACCCTCCTTCAATTAAAGTCCTCTCACTTCAGCTTATCAACCACTGAAATATCTTTTTTTTTAGGGATCCAGGATTTTAGGCATGCAAAATTACTAGGGACTTTAAATGATTGTCTCAAAATTGTATGAAAGGAGCGTTCCTTAGGTATTTCCAGCATGTTTTGACTTTCAAAGCAGCGTTCTCTGCCCATACCCACATAGCACACCAGGATGAGATCAGGATGCACATCCTTTCCTCCCACTCCCCACCATCCCTTAAAAGACCTCGGTGGCATAAGCAAAGGATGTGCCATGTATACTCCAAGATCTCTCCCCTGATCCCATGAAGGATGTCTGGGGATCTGTGTCCAACAATACTTGGACAGTAGCAGACAGTCCAGAACAGTATATCTGACATGTCTACTGACTTTCAAAGCAACTTCATACTGCCACTTTGGCCTGTGGAAGAACAGAGAGCTCTCTTCTTAGGCTAGCAATCAAATCCCTGACTTCTACAAACTTCACATCCTAAATCAAAGTTTTAACAAGAGTGCTCCAAATATTTTGAACTACAAGAATCCTAAGGGATGCCTGGCCCGCTCCCACTGCTCCACAAGCTGCTCCTTCACCTAGTTTCATCTGGAAATCCCATTTATTCTTCTCCATACTCACCATCACATCTCAGTGCTGAGTTCCCCATCATTTTTTCTACTTATATTTTGAAGAAACATCACAGCCAAGTCAATGTATGCTGAGTCTCTTTTTGTCAATGTATTTGTCATGATATCACTTGGAACAACTGTTGTTCTCTGCATAAGAATTTATTTTAAACTACCTAGTAGGTTCATACGTGTCCATGGTCCAGCAAACTAAGGCCAAGTTACTTGTGAACTAAACTGCTAATTAATGATCAGAGCTGGGGTAAATGATGATGTTTCCAGTTTTACCTCACTTCAAGACAGCAAAAATACCTGGAGAGCCTGGGTAATGTGAAACACCAATAAAAACATGGCATGGACACTTACAGTGGCTGTACAAAGCCACCTTGTGCTCAAGCCAGTTTGAGCTGGGCATTGACCCTCTTAGACCTGGACTAACTCCACAAGACAAAGGGCTGTCTCTGTCCCAGGCTGCTTAGCTTCTCTACATTCTAGCAAGATCCATTAGTCTATGAATGGCAGTGAAGGAAGCCCATGGCTAACAGACACAAGACAGCCCAGCAGGAAGAAAGATGAGCTCTCTTTTATGCTACTAGGCAAATAATTGTGGTAAATAAACAGTTAACCTGGACAGTAACTCACAAAAATTTTGTCTGACAGCTGAAAAAATTTGCTTTTTTTTTTTTTCCCAAGAGAAGAGGGCTTCCTCTTTTCAATAAATAGTTCACTGCTTGGACAGTGTTCAGCAGAAATTAGTTTTTAATTAGTATTTAACAAAATACATTCCTTAAGCTGGCTAGCTGGACTTCCCTCAACAGTCTCATTATCCTTTCTTAATGGAGTAAACAGCACATCTACAATCTTCAGGAGCAATTTAATATTTTTGCTTTTACTACTAAAGGCGCCTTTATGTTCATTTGCTAGCATGGATTCAATCCCTGCACTATGAAGACAATGCAACTCTCCTGTAATAAGGTTAGTTGTGCCTGTGATGAATTACTTTTGGCTCTTGATGATTCTCAGCATGGGGTGCCTTTTCCTCCTGCTTCACTTCTTGGAACATTAGAGTAATTTTTTTCCCTTTCAGCTGTTGTCAAATACCACTGGTTTGGATCTTAATTAAAGCACTTAATTGTTGAGCTGACTTTGTTTTGTGCTAAGTGGGACAAGATACTGTTTGCCCATATTATTTCTCTATTTCTATTTTATATCTTTTATGGAAGAGCTTTCTCATTGCATTCATTTAACAAGGGCTTTTTCCTACTAGAGGTGAATTTCTCTTTCTATCATATGTGTTTTTCAGTCATTCCAAATATAATGACTCTAATCTACTATCTGGCACGTCTCAATCCTTTGTTCAAACCACTTCAAAAAGGATTCCAAGCAGAATATTCAACTAGGAAGACATGACTGAAAAACAAAAATGAAAGTTTAATGATTTAGTTAAAGTCCACGGCTACTTCAGCTAGACTATCTTCAGTTCTGCGTTCATGGGCTCGAACTGTATTCAATCAATGCTGTTCTGGCTGTCACCTATTCATCAGCAAACACCCACGCCTCTCCCCACAAAAATTCCCACAAACAAACAAAACCAAACCAACCAAAACAAAATGAAAAAAAAAACACACACAAAAAATCCACACAAAAATGAAACAAGAGAAGGGGAAATAAAAAGCAAGATGTCTGATCATTTATCTAGAAGAATATCTCCTACAGAAGCAGCAGATCTAGACATAAGAAATGACAATGATGTGGGGAAGGGGACTTCACATTGATTAGTGCTATGGGACAAATGAGAGTTAATTTCTCACTTTTCACCATAGTGGCTCTTCTAAATCAGCACAAATGAATTCCTCAATAATCCCCGTCCTAGCACATGAGTCACAGCATGGATTCCAGCTATGCTTAAGAATACAGGGGACAGAAACAGATAACCAAAATTCAAACAGATGGACCCCATCTCACAAATTGTTTCTATTTTGTAACCAGGACCCTCAGAAGATGTAGCACACAGACACCCTTACTGGCTTATCATCCAGACAGTTGACTTTCACTTGATTATACCCTGGCAAGAAATTGGAATGCAGAACTGTACACCTACAGGGCTTCTGGCAACAGTTCTCAATGGTATCATTAGGGAGAATAAAAGCCCACAAAATTGGAAAGAGAGAACTTTCTCCCATGACTAACTACATATTTTATAAATGCCCAGCTATCTTTAGTAGCTATAAATATTACTATCCAAAAAAAAAAAAAAAGCAGAAAGGTTCAATACAAATAAGAAAAAAATCTTTTCAATATGTTGGTAATTAGAGGACTGACCGAGTCACAAAAATTTAATATGGGGGTAAGGGAAAATTCATTAAATGCCTGAGACAGAAAAAACATCAAGGCTGTGCTATGCTTCTGAGGTTTCATGAGGAAGGTGGAAAAAAATCTTAGCTAAAATAAAGTACCACCAGGGCGTCCCGCCAAATATAACAAACAGTGGGAAAATCACTCCTCAACAACAGGATACATGCAAAATGTCCAGGGCATGATACCAAGAAGGCTGCAGGCGATCAGGAAAACCACAGGAAGTAAGACAATCTACCTTGCTAGAAGATGTTAAAATATCAGCCTTGACAGAAACTGAAGGAGAACAATTATCATTAAGGCCACAAGAAATTGCCTGACACCAGCTTTCCCACAGTACAAGGAAATTACCTAGCTTACCTCGCTTCTGCATTTTAATCACACTACTTGTTAAAGTGTTATTTAAGGCATTGAAAGGTTAAGGGTTAGAGGGTACAACACGGTTACCTATGCTAAGTCCAAAAAATCCAATGTATTGCCAGAAGGGCTGTGGGGCCACAGTGGGGAGCACTGAAGGTGTAAGAGATACTGAGAAAGTACAAGTGTATGCCATAAGCATTGCCAGTCCTCACTACAGCTCTGGATTATGTAGGCTCACATGAGCCCACAAAGAGTTTACACCGAGGAGATGAACTCAGCACTGAAGGAGGAATTAGACAATTAGGCTACAGCAAGAAAGGATTTCCTGAAGATCTGTGATTTTAGCCCTACACTAGCAGATATATGTGCTATGGCAGAAGCAGTTCATAAGCATAGGAACTTATGGATATGATGAAAGCAAAAAGAATCTGCGACAAAATAAACTCCAAATCTCCACATTGCTGAGGTGATAATGGTGTGATCGACTTCATTAAAAACAAACAAACACAAAACAAAACAAAACCTGCACAAGAGAAACAATCCAAAACCACAAAACCAAAAAAAACCCACCCAAACAGACAATAAAAAGATAAAACCCAAAAAAATTACCCAAACCAAACCTATTTAAATGCTGTATGACTTTTCCAGGGGTTTGTGTACATGTATGGTAAGACAGCTACATCACTAAATTGTAAGAGAAAAAATAAAAAAGAATTTCAAGGCTCTGGCACTTGTTGAAGAAGTAATTTGAGATCATAAATGTTTCTATGAAACTATTACCCATGTTGCAGATAATTTAGTAATTTCTACCTTAAAGTACAACAGCCAGACACTGAGTGGGCCTGTTCCCCACTACTTCAGGCTGCAGCATGCAACAGTGTTTACTATGCATTTGTAATCTTTTGCTATACAGATTTTGCTCATTTGTGCTTTTTGACCCAAAAGGTGTTATATAGAACAGCAGAGCAAAATGGCTTTAAAGCACTCCTGAATGAGGGATAGAGGTTTGGCTGGGAGAGGGGAAGAAGTACAGCCTGAGCTCAGTTTCCCTAGTGACTTTAAGAAATCACAGCACAGACAAAAACTTGTTCAGAATGATTCCAGTTTTGCCTCCCAGCAAGGTTTTGTGCTTTCCACATTAGTGACACTCTGAAATCAGTCATGCCTGCAGAGATAAACCTTTATCATATTAAGATCTAGGGTACTTCTATTAAAACACATAATTTGAAATATTCATTTGACTTTTGTGGTTGTAAATTCTGGTTTTGGCTTCTTTTTTCCATTTTGCTGCAGACCAAGGAATGAAAAGTCTGAGCCTGGGTGGCAAAATTCTTCTGAATTCTCTATTCCTTGTATTCAGAGGGGAGAAGTCACATTGTAATGATAAAAATGTAGGAAGCCAGCTATGCTAGAATTAAATTAGAATTCGTGCTCATCCTCTCTGGAAAAACCTGACGGCTTCTCTTCTCCTTCATTAGCAGAAGGAGGCTGAGAGGGGGATGTAATGCAATAGTATGATTTAAACAGCAAATCTGAAGAGGAGAGAATGCGATAACCACAAGTAATCATTACCAAATGTGACTATATGGAAAATACCAGCATGCAGTCATTTTGCTTTCATGCATTTCCCTTAAGGAAAACAGTATAAAAATTAGATGTTCAAAGATTTTGCAGTCACAGGAAAAAAAAATGGCTCCTAGAATAGTCACTCTGAGCAAGTATTTACATGACAGCAAAAGTATTCTGGCATTAGATTTCAACCTTTAGTCTTTCTACACCTAAGGAAAACCTGGAAAAAACAGCAGACTCCCTTCTGTCTAACTCACCTACTTAAGAAACCAAGACATACAGCACTGGATATCTAAGGAACAGAACCACACATCTATCCAATGAGAGCTTATCCGTAAGGAAAAGGGCCCATTTATAGATTATATTTTACTGTGAAATTGGGCATTTCTGATCCATTTCAGTGTATGATAAGTTGTTTTCTGGGAATACACAATGTTGCATTCAAATGGAGAAAAATGAGTTTGCACACAGCTCTTGGCATAAAATGGTGAAGCCAAATGAACAACATATCTTGAAGAAATACTTGGGAGATTATTAAGAAGGCAAACCAGTCAGGCTCTTTTTAACCTTCTTGTTCTCTGTAGGGAACTCAGATGACTGCTGGCAAATACCTCTGAAGGCCATACAGCCAAGTCTAACAGTTGGAAGCTTCCTGCAAGACCATTGGAATTTGACCCTAAACTTGCTAAGTATTGCACAAAAGGCCATCAGCTCTCTGCCCAGCCTATGTGCCACAGGGGCTTCTCATTTTGGGAAGAGAAGAAGAAAATTGAATTTTAAAATGTGATCTGCCACAAGGCTTTTGAGGAAACTGCTTATCTGATGTGAAAATCAGAACTAAAAGGGCAGTCCTTGTACATCCTCCTGTTGCATATGTTTGCTGAGAGGGCAGAGCTGTAATTTGTGAAAGGACTAGGAAGCTCTTTCTAAGATATTATCAGTGTATTCCTATCTGTCACTAGTTTTCAATACCAGTGATCTAAGGCTAACCAAAGGGATGAGCTACTTCACCAGGGATATTTTCATGCAGTTTTCAGGTATGAGAATGGATCATTTCCCCTTGGAAGGATGGCTGCTTCTTTCAGAAAGATCATGGATGCAATGAATTGAAACCTCTACTGCAATAGTTGAATACCTCTGTTGTGCTCTCTCTCTGTCTCTCTGTCAATATATAGGATATATACATGCTATGTATATATATATATATATATATATATATATATATATATATATATATTACACATATTTTTATATCATATATATATATGTTTCTTTGTTGTTGAATAGTTGCAGTTGCTTTAGCCTCACAGTTCTTCTGAACAACTGACAGGAGCATTCTTTGTATTTTACAGGGAAGCTAAGTGTCTGCCCAGTCTGTGACAGGGTTGAGAACTGAACTCTGCAAATAAAAATATCTTTGTCCTGTTGAGAAAAAACCCAGAACATTCATTTTTCTAACTCTTAGTGAAGAACAAGTATTTCACTGATGTAATTTTGATAGACCAATCTATGCCATTAATCACATTAAGATTCTGTTCCAGGCCAGAACAAATCACATCCTCTCTACAACTGCCAGGGTGACAGGAGTCTTAGGCACTTTAGCAGCAGAGGACCTTTGGTAACTCCAAACTCTTCCCTTCACACTGTGATACACTCGCTGCTCTCGCTCTGAAGACACTAAGCATGTTCAAATAACAGCAGCACTGCTGGAAAACAATTCACAGACCAAACAGCATAGCTCATATATCCTGCAAACATCTTGGTTGAAGCTAGGAGTTACATGTATATTTGGGCAGGAACATGTGAGTGCCTTTCTTGGTAGGAAAGCCTCTGGTCCTTTCCTATGTATGAAATGCCAAGGAAAAATAACAAAGTTGACAGAAAAGTTACAAGGCTAGTACCCTCTGCAGTCAAATAAGAGAGTTTTCTTTTGAGTGTCATTTGGAGGTGAAGGCAGAAATGGATGAAATGGAAAAAAAGTTGAAAAAAGAGTCACAACACTAGGATATCAAGAGTAGTCATCCCTCATAGTAACAATATAGATCTAGTACCATTACCAAATCTCTCAGCTCTTTAGATCAAAAAACTACAGCCTTGATGTATTTCAAAGCTTCATTCACCTAAAAGAAATGGGACAACTTGCTAGGAAAACAGACCCTCGAGTACATATGAGAACACAGGATAGTTGTAGGGTCACCTTACTAAGTGGTGACTAAGGGATCCACTGTATCTTCAAAGGATCTCCTTGGCCCTGGATCTTGTGGTGCAGATACCTAATCCAGGAACTGCCCTGTGGTCCATTTCTCATCCCATGACCAGGCACAGCTGCTCATCAGAGCACAGATCTAAGAGCAACTAGCACAGGGCTGATCTACAGCACTGCTGTTGACCTTGCATCAAGCAGAAAACAAGACCAGGGCTGACTGTGGGATGCCGATGCTTGTGCACAGCACCTGGCTTATCCAAACTACAAGGTATGGGAGAGGACTGCGCCACTGATAGGACAGTTCAGGAAACAGATTTTTTTAATAAACTGCTGTATCTGATATTCTCTGACACCCATACAGAGAGGCAGGACTGTGAAGCTACTGCAGAATAACAGTGATGTTCAAGGCCTGTTATTCACCAAAAGGAGGTACTCTATTTTTGTAAACTAACTGCATTTCTTTCAGCACAGACAAAAAATTCATTTCACTTCTATTTGACACTTACTGTCAACATAGGGTCAGTCCTTTATCTGTTGGGTTTTCACACAGTTCAGGGAAATGCTGCATTTGTTTATTTTAAAAAGAGAAGATTTTTTTCCCCCTATCAGGCATAGTATTTTTACAGCTTATTTATACAAGATGTTAACGATGGGTGAGATTTAAGCTGACAATGTCTCCTTAAGTTAAGACTAGTTAATTCTACAGTCTAATAAATTTCAACATTCCTATAAATATATGAACTTCTCCTTCACACCGGGCCTAGCTTGACTTTGACAGTCTTTGAAAGAAAGCTATCAGGTCCCTTTATAAAGCTGGTACAAGAATGGAGAGTGACCCAAAGCTGGACCACACTTTGAAAGGCTAGTATGATGAAAAAGAGCTGCTTTCCACCTAGCATCTGTACAACTGTCTCCTTCTCTCTTGCCAGTACACTGCAGAAATATTAGTAAAGTATCATTCTTTAAATGGAGATAGTTCAGCTGTACACAGGAAAACAATTTTGAAAGAGTAAATTAAAAAGTGGCTTAAGGGCAAGTGAAAATATGACTGATTAGGCACACCAAATTACAAAGATACTGCTTGAATGTGCCTGAAGAATAGGGAACACCTTTTTTGTTGCTTTAATGTTAACAGACTCTCTTAGTTTTTTGGCATCATCACTAGGAACTATTGCATTCAGCCTTCATCCATGGATCTCTCCCAGAGGGAGAATCATGGACAGATAGGTCATGCAAGGCCAGCACCAGCAACATAAACAGCCCAAGTACCTTGTCTATCCACTCTGTTCTCCATCTGCCTGGTACACTCCATGCCTCAGGTAAGAGCAAAGAGGGGCCTGAATTGGTTACAGGGCAAATTTCCTTTCTTTGTAGCCAGTCATGCACAGCAAAAAAACTACTACTGCCTGTTACTTCTTGCCAGGTAGATATTGAGATGCTATCCTTGGTTATTTGGGCATAAATTTTTCAGGTGACAGAGCCCTTTGGCTGTGTCCTAATGTTTTTGCATTCAAACCTGTCATTTTAGTCTGAATCTTACGTGCAGCTGCCTACATCATAATGAATGAATTATTTTAACTTTCCAAAAATAAGTATTCACATCCTTTAAAAACATCTAAGCTATTTGCACTGCCAAGGTCTTTCCCTGTCTCCTTGACATCTCTTCCTGCATTGGGATGTAAAACGAAATTCTCTGCTCCTTAGAAAAAACTGGAAAGAGCTAAAATGCAAGGAGAGGAAGGAGAGCTGCTTCTTGCCAATTTAAAGGAGTGTCCCTCAAGTGTCTGTAATTTGTCCTCACATCTGTCCTTGCTCTTTGCTTCCAGTCCCCTCTGGCTTTAGCCAAGCTCAACTGGACAGCTTCCAGTCATTTACAGGAATGAAAAGTTTAAAAATAAAATAGGAGCTTTGATCAAGGAAGAAGTTCAGCAAGGAAGGAAGAAGGGAAACACAGACACTGACAACTCAGGCGAAAACTAAGGAAGGTTCATTATGAGCTGACAGACATTTCTGTGTCTGCTTGCAAAGCCAAAACCTTTCGCTGCTGCTCTTTATTCTTCAAAACAGTCTGATTAACAATTTAAATAATGTTCTGTTTTTACCTCTGTTTTTTCCCCATGTGCCAGCAGTCTTTGCTTTTTCAATTACAAAAGGTTATTTTGCTGAAGACATCAACTGTACTGACCTCTGTGCTTGTGCACGCCCACGAATGTGTATCCACAAATGCACCCACAATCATCTGTTCTTGGATTCCTATTTATTCTTAGTCAATTCTCCCTCCCCCTCCTTTATTTATTTATGTCTTAACTTGAAATGCCCATGTCAGCTGCTGTTAATGGAGAGATCTCTTTACTACTTTTCTGTTATAACGAAGGCAATAAAACTGACATGGAAAGTACAAGGCTCCTGTCAAATTTTGTATTATAATGCAAAGACCTCCACTCAAATGCTAAATTTCCAAAGCAACCACCACAGAAACACCTTGCTTGCTTTAGTGAAAAAGGTTGGAAAAACCTGCTCCACACGTGCAGTCTTCATTCTTTGGGACCTCCAAAAACGCACTGCTTGGGTGTGCCCTAAAATGCAGACAGGATGAAGAGCAGGGCAGGTCTGGAGAGTACATTTCCAGTGGTTGGGGTAGTTATATTGCATTCATGACACCGGGGAGCCCACTGCCTGCTGCCAGAACAGTGGCAAATGTCTGCAGAACAGGCCTGATGAGAAACCTTTGGGCAAGAGGTAACAGCACTCTGGTCAGTATATAGTGTTAAAAACAAAAGCAGAACCAGGTTATTGCAACCCTAATATTACTAGTTTCTTAGCTTAAACCAAATGTCTGCAAATGAACTCTGGGTGCTCCATCTTGAGCCTTTACTTTGTTGTTTTGTTTTGGTTTTTTTAAGAAAACAAAATAAAGTAACTGTCACACTAATTAAAAGCAGAAGTGAACCAGAGGAAGATTATCCTCAAAGTCATAAAACTACAGGGCTTATTTGACTAATTCTTTTGTTTATTACACTTTCAGATTGTGTTTTGGTATCGGAAGAAAAAAAGCACACTTAATCCAAAATGAATACACTCTCTGCCCTTCAGAGTTCATGTTGAGACCCTGGAAAAATGCCCTTTCTCCAAACTCAAATACATATTTTGACTTGTGCCTAATTTTTTGCTTGGCTTTGTTTTTTATTTTATCATGAGAAGCCTAATTTATGATAAAGAAAAATTACAGCAAAAATATAAATTAAAGTAACTTCAGGTACTGGAAACACAGGTATTTTTGAGTAATATCACTTTTACATTTTGACAATTACCTTTATACCCAAATTTTTTTTTTATTACATATGTAAATTAAATGAATAAAAATTGCATGTGTCTGCTCAGTACTGTATGTATTTTGGAAAAGATGTTAAATATTGTAGAGGTATAATCTGCACATATAGTTCAATATTTATTATTTTAAAATTACTGCATGCATGCATATGGATGAAGAGATGTGCTATATGCACAGAATTCTGTGGCTTAAAATCAGAAATGACTACTAGATAATTTACTTCAATATAATAACAGCCTGTAAAGCTTTCTACAACCCAGACATTTATATTTTGCTACAGTATATCTTGCAACAAGGCATCACGTTCTTTGTTGAAAATTTTAAGGACTTGTTGGTTTATCCCAACAGTTAACTATTCTTCCTGTTAAAATTACATCCATTGTCCCCCAAACTCAACTATTTCACTTTCAAATAGATTTTGTCTGGCTTTAACTCCCAGATATTGCTTCTTGTTATATTTCTTTCTGCAAGATAAAAGGTCTTTTTAAGGACCCAGCATTTTCTTCTCATAAATGTACTTGCAAAATTCACTCATCAAGTCACCTT
Source organism: Lonchura striata (assembly GCF_050655825.1). NCBI lineage: Eukaryota > Metazoa > Chordata > Aves > Passeriformes > Estrildidae > Lonchura > Lonchura striata. Next base: position 91,664,135 of record NC_140704.1, read on the forward strand.
TCTGTGCAATGAAGCTAAACAAATGGAGTTCTGTAAGTCCTTCACTAGAAGATGTATCTTACAGTTTCCCAGTCATGCTTTGCAACCCTATCTCCACTTTTTCAATGTCATTCTCAAAGTGTATGCAGGAGATCCAAGCATGACATAACAATCTTCCAAGTATGAAGCCATTATAATCCTCCACAAGTCAATAAACTCCCACCTATTTTAAAATTAACAAAACCGAGGCAGTGAAAACTATTGACTCAGCTCTTTGAAGAGCAAGTATTAGAATCATGATAAAAATAGAAGAATAATTTGATCACAGACCTGATTCTCATGCCTTATGTATAAACTCTTTCCTCTACTACAGCAGCTCCTAGGTAATGTGCTACAGCGACTCTTTCCAGTACTTCTAAAAAGGGCCAGTGTCAGATTCTGGGGAACTAGATGTTGGAGAGAAGCACCACACTAAGGGAACTGGAAGTCCTGGTCAGTGGGAAGTTGACCATGAGTCAGCAGTGCCCTGGCAGCCAGGAGGACCAAACATATCCTGGGGCATCAGGCACAGCATCAGCAGCCAGGAAAAGGAGGGGATTGTCCCACTCTGCTCTGCACTGGGGCAGCCTCACCTCGAGTGCTGGGGGCAGTTTTGGGTACCATGATATAAAAAAGATATTAAATCATTACAAAGCATCCAAAGGAGGGCCACAAGGATGATGAAGGGTCAAAATGGGAAGCCTTACGAGGAGTGACTAAGGTAATTTTCTGTGTTTAGCCTGGAGAAGAGCAGATTGAGGGGAGACCTCATTGTGATCTTCAACATCCTCATAATGGGGAGTGGAGGGGCAGGAACTAATCTCTTCACTCTTGTGACCAGGGACAGGACTCCAGGAAATGGCATGAAGCTGAGGTAAAGGAGGTTTGGGTTGGATATCAGGAAAAGGTTTTTCACCCAGAGGGTGATTCTTGAGGGATGGTTACGTGCAGGTCTGAGAGTTGCACTTAATCTTTGTGGGTCCTTTCTAACTCAGGACCCACAATACTCTATGGTTTCATGGTCTGCATTATGGACACTAGGAGAGAAATCACAAAACTGTAAAGTGAGTTACTTTCTCTGTTCCTTGCTAAGTTGCCCAGCAGAAAAGTGAGAGACTAGGTACAAAGGGCTGGAGCTCAGGAGCAGTCAAGACAGGTGGTTCGTAACAGGAATTCATTCCAGCCTCCAGCGAGTGCCAGCCTCAGCCTTCTGCTTTGTGTGCACTACTGAGATCCTCAGCACCCCCACCTTCATGCTCCCCAAAGCAGCCCAAGACACACCTACCTGTCCCATTCATCTTCATGCCTAGACCTCACCAGTTCCAGTTTATCTCATCAGGATACAATCTCAAAATATAGTAAGAACAGGTCACTTTGAAAGAGATTTAAATGGCAGTTACTCAAATTTCACCCTTGTCAAGACTTACACTGAGTATAGAGGAAATTTTTCTAATCAAATAAAAAAACAAACAAACAAACAGAACTTCTTAAAATTCAAATATCAGAAAAATACCAATTGGAAGGATGAAATTATGAAGGAAAACTCCAGCCTAACTAATTATACGTTGTAGATAGAAGTGAAAGAGTCATAAAATGACTAACAGACTGTCATTAGATTCAACTTGGTTGTGTCTAATTAAGGTTAAGGTTTCAAGGAAACTGCACATATATAGACAAGTGCTTGTAACCCTGTTTTCTGCCTGCATGTGACCATCCAAGACCTGAGCACATGTACATTCTTTTTCTATTCAGACTGGATGGATTCTGCAGGAGATTGAAGAGCTGCTAGAGGAAGCTCTCCCACAGCTGAGGGACAGCATCCAGCACCTGCACAGAGATCTGGACAATGGCAGGAGTGCCGTGTAGCAGGAATAGCCAGCATCCACCCACAGCACTGCTGCTCTCCAGCTGTCAAATGCTCACACAGAACAGAAATTAGTTGGCACTTATGTATGTGTGTGCCAGTTATAATCTATTAATTCCTCAAGAAGAACAGTCCTAATACTGAGGGTTTGTTCAGCGTCTGGTTAGTTTTTAAAAGAAAACCAAGGCTTGGCCAAGTTGTCATTCCATAAAAAATGAAACAAGGATATATATCATATTCTCACTACCTTTCTATTACAGGCACTCGCAGGCTACATTGGTAGTTGTGGTTGTAGTCCAGAAATTGCTCCTACAGTTTAACAACCATCCAGCTCCATGGAGAACTGATATTCAATTTTGTTTTAGCCCACCCTGTCAGATTCTTTACTCATGGCTAGAGTAATTGCTGTTCCAAAATGAGAATAAATCTTATCTTCCCAAGATCTCTACTCTACCCTTTTCTCCCCAACTCCCACATTTCTCCGGCACACACACACAACATGGTTGAACTGTACAAGTCAAAAAAGTTTATGGAATGGGCTCTAGGGTTTGTTTTGTGGAACTGGATCTAAATTGTGGAGTAAAAGACATTTAGAAAATTGTTAGCTTCCACTTCCTTTTAGAAGTCACAGGGCCATAACAAATAATCTTGAGACCTCACTACTTAAAAACCAGTGACAGGACCAGTGCTCCAGGACAATGATACACATCTTTGTAAGGCAGGACAAGCCACAGGAAATCAACCTTCTGCCAAAGGATATGTAATAAATATATTTTTACAGGGTTTCAGAGAAGGAAATAAAGCACAAAGAAAGTGTCGATGCAACATGCTGTTCAGCTCTGGGAAGAAAAAGGTGTCTAGTGTAAAAGATAATGTCTCTACAATAATGATGTGCTGAAGTGCTCCACTTTCAGTTGAAAGAATACCCATTTAAGAGCTCACCCTGGGTATTGTACCCTCATCAGTACTTGTTTACAGGGTTCAGTAATAATGCTTAATGGACGAAAACAACATTTTTCAGAAATGTCTGAAATTATTTCCCCAAATAACTGCCTCCAGTCTGGGGAGGATGCCATTTATTGCTGCCCAGTGTCCACTACAGACCTGTTTAAAGGCCTCTGGGCACCTCTGCTCATGGCACTTACAGCAGTGGCACAGTGGGGCTTGCATCTCCCTCTGCACTGGTATCACATTTTCCAACTCAGAGAAATGACATGTTGCTCAAAGACACTTCAGGCATACTGGAGACTGAAATGAGACTCCAATCTAAAGACTTTTGCCACGTTACTTTCAGAACAGCCAGGCCACACCTACAGACCTATATATGCTGCAAGTCTGTGTGTAAGCACCGCTCCAGCCACCTCTCTGCACCTTGCCAGAAAGTGAAGCTACTGTTCAAGGCACAGTGTTGGAAAACAGCAAGAAGATACATCACCTAGTAAAGATATATGCTGGTGTTGCAGATTCACCTTACCTGCAAAATCACCACATTTTTTTAAAAAATCACAGAGCCACCCAACCTCTGTCAAGTGCTGTTTCCTCCATAAAATCAATAAAAGACAGGTCACAGCATTGCACATACATTCATCTTTCTTTCCAGAAAGTTAGATTTAATAGGAAAATAAAAAAACAACACAAAAACCAAACAAACAAACAAGCAAACAAAAAACCAAAAAAACCAAAAACAAAACAAAACAAAAAAACCACAACCAAAACCCAAACTGTAGATTACAAAGAAAATTTCTAAGAGCTGCCACATTTTAACCTAATTTATTTCTATGGTCCTTAACCATAAGTTAGACTATTGGCCAATGATCTTTACTTAACCTGAAATATTCCTGGAAGACTTGAATATATGGTGGTGGTTTTGATTTAGCTTTAAGTCAATCAATTAAGCTGCAAGGTGGCTGTGAAAACTGAGAAGTTACGTTTCAACTTACAAGTACAAATTGCTTAAACATGTCACAACATTTCCAGTACATTCATAAGTACTCTCAGGTAGACATAATTTAGAGATTGAGTTCATTCTACAATTTCCCTTTAACCAAAAGCAAGTATGTGGGGAAAAGTAGTGTATCTTCATGGGTGACTGGTGAGTGGTCATCTAAGGGTGGTTGCAGCTGAATTGCAAAAGCTTGGACTTGAATCTACACATGATAATTGAGAAAATAAACAACATTGGTTGCAACTCAGTATCTTCTTTCCATCAAAGGCCAGAGAGAAGCAAGACCTGAAATGTTCTAGCTAAATCAATTTCATGTAATTACCCTTGAAACATGACTTTACCATCATGATTCTGTCATGATAGTGGGAAAATAAGACTGTCAACCCCTTATTATAGAAAAAGGTAGTCATGCAATACAGATATTTCCATCACCTCTAGTTACAGCACTCATGCATGCAATTTTTAACAGCCACATTATCTCATCAACTCCTCAATCCTCCCCAGAAGTGTCACAAATAATTTTAGAAACAGTAGAAGATACCCACAAAGAGCATTTCCAAACATTGATGCCTCACCTGTCAAGTTTGCCCAGCCTCAGAAATATATACTTTTTCACACATCTTAAAATATGTATAAATCAGTAATCTGTGTCCCTCATTCCGACCTTGGGAGGAAGCCAGTAGTATCACAAAGCATTAGTTTTAGGGCAATTAAACCTTTCATAAATGAGTGTAAGCAACTTTCTTGTGGAGGAAGTATTTTTGTCTTTTCCTTTTTTCTAAGAAAAAAAATCAGAAAATTTAAGCCAAATTTCTCAGAGAAAGTTGAAACAAAGTCTTCCCTGATCCTCCCAAGTTTCTTGTCTAAATAAAATAGCACTGTAATCTAAATAAAGTGTGAAGAAATAAATAAACAGCTTTTGAGTTATCCACCATGTAAGAAGATATACAAGTCATGTCTGTGAAGGTGAAATTTGGACTAATTTATTTACTGTTCCTGAAACCTTTTGATAATGAACCCCACAGCTTTATTTGGAAAACTCAGTCAGTCAAACCTCCTGTCATTAGCTCACACTATGGCAAAAAAGAGGGAGACTAGCAGAAACCAAAGAAGTAAAACTGGTCTTGAGCCAAGTCATAGCCAAACACAACAGGGTGGTTTACTTACTAGTGACTCACAAACAACATCAAAATACTTTTTTTTTTTTTTTTTTTTTTTTTTGGTGGCATGAATGTGTTCCAGTTGTTAAACAGTGAAAGAAGTTTCAGGGGAAAAAATCACCCATGTTAAATTAAAGAACTGAGCCCCAAAATGGCAGAAAAACTTGTTTTTTCATACATTTATAGTAAATAGAGCACTAACAAAGAGCATGCACTCTTCTCACATGTGTTAGTATATACAGTTGGAATCATATGGCAATATTCAAGAGTTGACTGAGATAGCAGTGGAAAGTCAAGAAGAACATTTCAGCAAGAACTATGGGAAAAATTTGCAGCAGCTGAGCACAAGCTCAGCCTGAAAGCCACTGGGATGCTTGGATTGGATAAACTCAGTATCAGGAACAGCAATGTGAGCAAGGAAAGGACTGTCGCAAAATTTGTTTGGAAGGTTTGTCATACTGAGCTAAACCTCACTAGGAGAATGAAGTAAAACATGGGTGTAAATGGCAAAGGTGAATAAGTGCTGTTTTCAACATTTACAGGCTCACTGAATTAGAACAGGTCCATACCTACATGGTACGCACAGGGCAGGGGCAATGAACAGTCTGAGGAAGTATTTCAGAAGAAAATGAAGCCTCTAACTGAGCACTGTAAGGTCTGAGCTTCAGGAATGATGCTTGCATTGGGAGCTGCTGGTGTTGTGTTCAACAGGAAATAAGAATGTGTTGCCAGAAACACATTAGGGCTCTACAAACATTCAAGACAAAACAAACAAGCAAGAGAAAAGCAAGTCACTTACTATAATCTGGAATCTCAAGAGCTGTCACAAAGTCAGGTAAATTATAAATTATATTATGTATTACTTGCAGAGGAAACAGCAGTTATTAAAAAAAAACAAACAAACCAACCCAACCCAAAAAGCACCCAGACAACAAAGTACCCTCTAAAGTTGTAATCAAAACAGAGATGTCTAGAGAATCAGGTGATAACCCAAGATGGAAAATAGAGCATCCTAAGACTCTAAAAGGTCTCAAAAAAAAAAAAAAAAGGCAGCAGATTTATCTTTTGACTTTGTTATCAAAGAGGAGAAAGGAAAGCGTAAACGTTTAATGAAAAAGCATACAAGGCATGTACAGACTGTCTGTACTATGACAATTAATTTAAGAACTGCTCCCTATAATACCTGACTTTATTAATTTCAATGTTGGTCATAAATTCTTATTTTTATCACTTCCAAGCATACTTTCAAGACTTTCTTTTCTTTTGTTGTCAGTTGATGTTAAAAAAAAAATAACCACTGTGACATAACAATCACAAGAATGGGTAGCAATGCCTTCCATAGGAATGGAAGAAGTGTAATTGCTTGAGCTGTATTTTCCTTTATTGACTTTTTACTTTTACCTTCTATCTGTTACATTCTACTTCCATGACTATCTCTATTTCTGTCAACTCTATTACAGGGCTTTTGTACATAACAGATATTTTTTATTATAAGGTCACAAAATCAATCTATTTGTGTGACCTCAAAGAACAGATTCACAAACCCACAAAGGTTTCACTCATTCCAACCAACTGCTGCCTTTGAAAAGGTGTATAAAATGTCATCTCAAAGCATTCCTCAAGGCATCCAAGTCCTGTGTAAAAATGAAAAATTGAGGCACTGACCACTTGCAATTGTGGATACAATCCTGCAGGCAAAGACTAACCCAAACTCACACGACCTTTTCTTCTCCCTCTCCTGTCAGCATCTTTTGTATATTCCAAACTGGATTGAGTGCTTGCTAATGAATCCACAGTACCTTCTCTCCCCTCTTTTTCCCAGCATCAACATAGCTGCATCCAGTCTTCTGTGCTTACTGAAGTGCACTTAAATAGAAGAATTGCAAAAAGCAAGTTCTTTTTATCAAGATACTTTCTAGTAGTGGTCAGTTATGTCGTTGACAATGATATGAGACAGCTGCCTTCCTAATAAGACTGGCATATACCTCTACCCAGACTATTCATGCTTAATTACTGTTTGAAGGTTGACATTTATTCTTCCCTCCTTCTTCAAAACATGTCAAAGGCAACTGATTTGAAACACGTGATCAGTCTTCCTCTTTTCTCTACCTTCCTCCTGAAATAATCAGGAACTTGGAAGTTGAGAGATTCACCATACTGAATCCCGGTGTATACAAAATCACTTTACTCAAAAAATATCTGCATGTCACTTATATATCTTTAAAAATGAAACATTCTATCCTGAAGGACATAGACTATCCCACAAACTTTGCCTCTGTTCTTAATTTCTAAAGGTAACTCAAAAATTGTCTGGCATTACAAAATCCACCTCTTTTTCATTTTTCCACTTCTAAATTATTTATTTGTGTCTTGCCCTGTATCAGTTTTCTCCTTTCCAGCCTCCACACCTGTTCCATTTCTCTCTCATCTGGCTGACATGCTGAAAATAATCACAAATTGTCTCCTTCATGCTGCCATATCACTTAATCCCTTAACTCCATTATCAGAGTACCTTTACAATATGCTGGGCCTTAACTACTCATTCAAAGCTCTCCAGTTACACCAGCAGTGGATCAAGACCCATCTTTTAGAAATCTTTTTACACTCCACTGCATTCACATTTTACTTACCCATTTCAGTCACAATTCCCTGGGGTCATTCCAGCTGCACCATTGGGCATTGCTGCCACCAAGCTCCAGTTTCCTCAGATCCTAATCACTCAGGCTCTTTTAAGTCATCTTGATCTGAATAGGGTCTCTCACAGCACCTGGTACATCAGTAGGTTTGGAATGCAAAGCAAGGGGGAGGGGTATTGCATTAAACAAAAGAACCCATGTTCAGGGAACTGAGTTTCAGCAAATGAGTACTGAAAGGAGGTGAACTAAAGGAATTCATCCAGTGCAGCTCCATCTCTGCTTTCAGTGACACCGTCCTCGCCCTCCCCAAATGGATCATCACCTTGTTCCAGCAGCACAGGGAAGACTGCACAGGCCTCAGGGGCAGCACTGAAAAATGACAAGCAGGTCTGGACTGCAGTAGAAGGTGAGATGGGACAGAAAAAAGATGTATTTTTATTTAGCTCTAATTGAAGTATCATAAGACTAAACTAAAACACGGGTCCAAGTAAACATGCATGATAACTTGAGAAGTCACTCTTTTTCATAAGAAAAGTCTGTCACCCACCACTTGGTAATTGTCAGTCAATCACCAATCACTTCCTCTCCCTTTGCTAATACCTCTCAGCACAGATTTCAAACATGCTTGCTATCCCAGAATCCTGGCATAAATGCAGCACGCAATGAACCTGATCCCGATGCTTGATGTGACAGAATCTGGGCTGCTGAGTGAGTCTAAACTTGAAGCAAGGTATGTCCATAATGATTCCTAATTTTTGCCACACGTCATCAGCGCAGTGGCATACTGGACCTTCAGACTTGAAGGTCTGGAGCTGCTGGAAGAAGCTGGCACAGAGCTGCTGCCCCTGGGCACGTTAGTCCCCTGCAGAGCAGCACCCTTGCAGCCCCCACGCACAGGGAAGGGCAGAGCCCTTCTGGAAAGCAGCCTTTGCAGCCCTGGGTTTATCCACTGGCTAACACAGCCTGCTTGCTCACCCAGGGGAGCTCAGGGAGCTTGCACACAAACGGCAGCAAATTCTCTCCTGTCAAGGGCAGAATCAGCCTGAGAGCAGCAGGGCTTCCAGGCTCCAGGGGAGGTACCCAAACTCTTCAGATGTGTCAGCACAAAAAGTCAGAAACACAGCTGATCACAGAGATTGCTGTTTGGCTAAATATTCTCTTTCTTCACATTCACTGCTGTGCAAAATCACTTCCTCTTGCTTTAAGCTCTTTTATCAAGTGTTTCCCTAAGGAAATATTTCTTATTATCCTAATCAATATCCACTGAAGTGGATTTAAAAACCTTAAAGGCCTGGCTGCCTGTTATTAACATCAACTTAGATAGCTACTCTGCTAAACACAGGCTTTCAGTGGTGATTCATTTGCTAGAGTCTATATGCCACAGGCAGTGAATTGTTTTTTCACCAGAATACTCTGTACCAGCTTCTAGAAGGCATCGCTGGGTTGTCACTGCTTGTGGCAGTGATTGTTTTATTAGAAACTAAAATATTTTCCTGAAAACAGTAGGTTTATTCCTCCTATCCTATCCTATATTATCACCCTGAGACTCCTATCTACTTGTGAGATATTGCCATGAGTAAATCATGCCCACTGCCTATTGGATGATCATGAAGCACTCAGAATAGAAAAGAAAGTCACAAATGCTTTACATAAGGTAAATATCACATTTCTTCACATTTCAAATGAAGAAACATCATAGTTTTATGAAAACATGCAGATATTTTCTTGGGAAGCTTCTGTTCACCTAATAAACTGATTTTGTGCCTGCATTGTCTCAAAAAGTAAACAACCATGCATACTTATATAATAATACCCAACATGACTCATACCTATCTCTTAAATGGTTTTGCATCATGTGCATACTCTTTCAACCCATTCATGCTGAGAAAGCCTTGTCACAGAGGGCCTGACCTCCTGAAAGGAAAACACTTCTGGCTGCTACTGATTGCTCACAGTTGCAGGTGCTCAGCATTTCCCAGAACTGAGACCTTAAAGCTGTCAGCTTGAATTGATTCCATGGAAAATATTATCAAAATCAAATCTTATTTCTACCTTCATATATAACTCTTCCTTTACAATGTATAGGAAATCAAGGCTGGAAGACAGTAATTAACCTCACTTCACCTATTTATTCTGAAAATGTAAGTGGATTGCCAAGCTGAACACATTTAAATTGATGGACCCTCTATCTGGTTTTAATCTTTTAAAACTTGCTAAGTTGTTCTTAACTTGTAGATGAATTATTTACTTCAATCTTTATACAAATTTCTGTCTGACAAGTACATGTATGGAAGAAATTAAAGTTTCAAAATTAAGGAATCTGATATTATATCCTACATGAAACATTCCAGATGTGGAATGTGTTCACTGTGTGTCACAGGTGCTGATGCAACAGAGTTCTAACTTGGTTAAAAGAGTTTCACATCCTTATGTTTTATAGCAGGGCAGGTTATGGCTTTTTTTTGCGGGGGAGGAGAGGTTTAAATATTTTTTGCATTATTACTTACATTACCTAAATCTCTCAAACTTGTGTTTAATGTTTCCTTCTTTAAATTTTACTGAATACTTTAAAATCAAATATGAAATAGTAATCACACTGTATTTAATTAGGGAAAATGCACCAACTTCTTTTACACTAAGAGAAAAAAAAATCTTTAAAAAAGAAAATCTAGTGTATTTATGTAGTCTTAACTATACTTTGCACCTGCATAAAAAGCAACATCTGAAGAAAGCTTAACTCTTCATGAAAGTCATACTTAACAGTAATTTTTCTTCCACACCAACTTGTAAAAATTATGTTTAAACCTATTCACAAATTGTGACATGGAATGTTTTTAGATACTTTTTGTTGTCGTTGTTGTTATTTGTTTGGTTTAGTTTTGGGTTTTGTTTTTTGTTTTTTTTTTTCTACTACATTACTGCTTTTGCACAATTTTTCAGACTGAAGAACTTTCTGGTTGACATTTCATCAGGCAGCATGTGACTCTGTTATTTCCACAATAGCAAAGTGCATTCTTATGCTCTAAAAATCTCAGCTCTTCATAACACTGATTCAGAGGGATGGTTACAAATAACCAGTGGGAGGCACTAGCTGTGTTCACCGAAATAGAAAAATGTGCAGATGTTTGATAAACACACAGATGTAATTATCACTTCAGATTTTTCAGCTAAAGCTAAAAAAATTCTTTGCTGTCTCTGCAATGCAGGCGCAAATACACAACAACTATGATTTTTTTTGGGCACAGCCCTCCAGCTGCCTGCTCATCCAACACAAAAATTACTTCCATAATTATTTTGGACAAACATAATTAATATTTATAAATTGTTTTTGTATTTATTTAACTGAAAAGAATGCAAAAAAATAATCTGATAATTGTTATACTTAGATCTCTTGCAGTAGGAGAGGCAAGAAGGAAGAAAGACAAATTAGCATGTAGTTCAATTGTGCCCCCTATCTCCTGCACCTCAGAACACCCCCTTGCAGAAGGACAGGCTGAATTCCATCTTTTCTGAAGCACTGTTGAGGCATCAGGATTATCATACACAGAGGATGCATGCTATCAGCTCCAAGGCAGATCTCACAGGATGTACCACACAGTTTCTAGATAACAACATCTAGCCCTCATGGGCTACACTGAAAACAGTATTTAAATAAGCCAGACTTTTGAAACTTTTACAGTTTTAAAATTTAACTATTAGAAAGTAAATCCAGTGGTTTCTTAACTTTTTCTGTTAAAACAGACATTAAAATATCATGTTTTTAGCATAAAACATGTATACTTCTGTGCTTTACTATGCATGAAAAAAATTGTTTTTCCCCCTATCTTTTCCAGAGGTGACACCTTAGGGCTTGAACCTGCACCCTGGACCCTATGAGCACTAAAATAGCTGATGGACGTGCTCTAATACCAGGGAAAAGACAAGGGTAAGGCAACTCTGCTGAAACACACTTTATTAAATCAATCTTGCATTTTCCCTGGGCTAAGAGCACAAACAGAGACAGGCAGAACTGTTGTGACTCAGTTCTGAATCTGAATGTTGGCCTTGACAATTCAACTATAAGAGAGCTCCACGTTAACTGGAGTGAGAGACTGAGGAGAATGGCAAATATCTCTGTCCCTGCACCCTCCACCAAAAACCTCATCATCAACTGCAACTAGAGCATTTCTCTGCAGCTTAAAGTAATTGTTAGTGACAAAAGCAGAAGTCTGTAGCCTGTGCCTGCAGCAAAGGGCCTCACTACCCCTCACTACCTGCAAAACTTCCCCCCTGCTTCAAAGCTCAGGCCAGGGCTCTGCTCTGGGCTGGGAAAAGCCATGGCTGAAGAACACTGTGGTCTCAAGGGGATCTTTCTTCAGGGATACATATAAACATGCAGTCAGTGTTGTTGTTTATATTTCCATTTCATAAATCCAACTGAGTCACATTTAGATGTTACAATCATGCTCCGACTTATTTGCAGTCTCTGGATTCCTCACTTTTCTTGCTCAGCATGCAGCTAAGCTCTCCAAAGGTAACCAGACCAAAATGAGACTTTCCTGTACCATTTCAAAAATACCTACAATCAGTGTGTTCCTGCTCTCCTTTCTTTTGGCCAAAGACAAGACAGATGGTATAAAACAAAGGAGTAAAATGTTACAGCAACACCTGAAAATACAGTGAGAATGTCAACAGCAAAGTACCCTTTCCTTGACAGACTTCAGAATGAAACTGGCAGCAGTGTCATTTCCTATGAAAAATGTATACTTGAGGGAGAAATATTCAGCTGTCAAGGGAATATTTATGAAAAGTTGTATAAGAGTTGCCTAAATAGCTGCCAGCTCTATTATGTACATAAAAGCCGTAGTTGAGATTTAAAAAATATTTCAAGACAAGAAATGAAAAAATTATTCAAATGCATGCCAGCATTATCTGTTAAATGCTAAAGCTTTTCAGTGACCTTTGCTTTCAGATGTTAATTATGCATCAGACAACAGAGCCTTCCAAGTTCCTGCTAAGACAAAGCCAATCAAGATATACTTTCCCCAAGATAAAAGAGCCTTACTGTACAACAGTGAGAGTCTCTTGACAACACTGCATACAAAATTCTGAAATAATCCACTGGAAGTAGCAGTTTCTCCAGAACTGTTGGCTTAAGAGTTAGCCATTAATTGCACCTGATACTAAGCTGTTCCTAGGATGAAACTATTTGCTGACTCTCATGATCATGAGATTATTATTATTATTTATCAAGTGTCAATGAGATAAAACTGTAATATATGCAAATACCACAGATCTCTCCCAAGGTATTTACAGTACATATTAGAAAGATAATACAGTTTATCACACCACAGCAAGTAATTAGATAAGTTCCCTGCAAATCAGGATCTCTTCCCTGGGAGTCACTGTTTTAACAATGTAGTTAGACCAAGTTTGCAAACCCCACTTCTCCTGAACCAAAGGAACTACCTTTATTTTCTAAGGTCACTGCTGAGTGCCTGTTTTACTAAAAGATTTGGATTATAGAAGTACATTGAGTATATAGTAGACGTTGAGATTTCTGGCTTGGTAAACTACTACTACATTCTAATCCATTTTATCTTCCACATAATCTATTTTTAAGCTAAGGATAGGACCAGTACCAATGTCTTTATGCAAAAAACCCCCCCAAAAAACCAAAACACTCCTATTTACAAAGTTTAAAGCCTATTTGTTGCTTTGCTGATCTAGTATCTTTTCTCTTCCAAGGATGCTGGTTTCCCCAGCAGCATTGTTTTTTTAAGAAGAAAAACATGCCACAGCTGTAAACCCAGGAACTGTTTGTCAAGAAAGGGATAATATTGACTGGCAGTAATGACTGTGTATGTTAAACACAAGCCTGAAGAGAATTCTTATGACATCACTTGTATCTGTTTTTATTTACTGAAGTCTGTGCCTATTTCTCAAATATGCATTTCTATAACCAAACATATTACACTCTTTCCTATCAACCATCGCACTCATCACCTGCCATGCCTACAAATTTACTTAAAAGTAACACATGGAACTATTCATATCTAACTTCTAATTATTGTTTCTGTTTGCCTAAATGTCTATTTAAGCTACTATTCCAGGCTGGTCTGAAAAGGAAGGCAGTCATGAATGAATTTGTGGTTTTACAATAGGTAGGTGTTACTTCCTACTCCTTACCAGGTTCCAGACCAGAATATTTTAACTCTTTCTTAACTTGACCATATAGTTCAAATCAAGTATATCAAGATGGAGTAAAGGAAGCACAGAGACTTGAAACTTGTGTCTTTCTCCAGAGTCTGCTTTAGACTGTCCTTAAGTATGAATGTGCCTGCAGAGCATCTGCTCTCTCGCATGGTCACCAACCACTGCAGCAATGTGCACTAAAACCCTGGGCTGGAATTAGGTTTTCGGGAGCACTCCACTAATGGATTCATTGTAAGAACACACAAAGTACCTGAAGATCAACAGAGCTAGCATAATCCCTAGCGTGTTCCTTACCAGAAAGGACTTTTCTAGAGCGGAATAAATGAGACATTTGATTTCTTACTTCATAAAATGTGAAACAAGAAGCATACTGAGAAACATTCTTCCATATATTTTGGCTGTTGCTGAAGACAAGATGAAATTTGCATTTGAATCTGGTGTGCCCCACAACATGCCAGCAGTAAATTCTTCTCTGCTGGACTTCTTTGGCTATTCTCCCATATCATCTGACCCTGGGACAACTGAAAATTTTCCATAAGTAATTTGCCTCTTAGAAGCTTGTTAGTGGATTTTTTTTCCCTTACAGGAACATGACAATTCCTAGCAAATATTTCAGATAATTGGTGAGAAATATTCCAATGAAATTTATGGATTCAATGCAAATATTGCCCAGTATTCACCTTGGGAACAGTAATTTGAAACATGGTCAATGACAGATGAAAGAAACTCTAAATACAGTTTTCAGGAAAACCACATTTTAAATTTGCCATTTCAGGTGGGGAAGGCTTGCATTTGTATTTTGTGCTATTTTCCTATGGATTTACTTCCTGTTTTAATCACAATTTCATTCTAAAACATCAAAATTCTTTACAAAATAATAATTGCAGTTCCTAGAAAGAACATGGCCATCAGCACAGCTGGAAACAGCAATATCAAAACCTGCTAAACATAAAGATCTTGAGAAGTTTCTATAATATAAGCTGCCAAGTAGTTAATATTTAACTGTGCAGTCTCACCCCAATCTAGTTTACTTCTCCATGAAAACGGGTATAGCACACAGCCATGATGTCTTCACTTTTTGACAGAATGCTTTTCCTCTGAAGAGCAGTGTCTGCATTTCATGGAGTTCTAACCCAATCAGGAACCTAATAAGCAGATGTTGTGGAAAAGGCAAGTTAAATGGACAAGTCCTATAAAATTCAGAATCATACTCTTGGGTTTTTTTCCTTCCATTCTCCTCCAACATAGCCATACTCTGAGCTCTCTTACTCGACATTCATGGCAAAGATGTTTTACAATCATCTTCACTGGTGCCTTTGTTGGCACTATTGGGGCAACACTTTTTGGCTTAGGCCTAAAAGCTTGGAAAAGCTCCTCCTAAAAGCAGGTTTCTGGTGAACAAGAGTAGGATATAATTCTTTTCTTAACAAGCAGCAAAAACAAAGAGGGTTGCATCCAGCCTGTTTTTCACCCAACTGCCATGAGTTTAAAAACCTGCCTGAGAGGGTTCAATACTCTTTTTTTGCTTAAAACATCAAGACATTACTCTTTCTTCCTAACTGCTTTCCCCATCTTGAGCTGGGAAGATGTTTTCTTTGCTCAGTTAAAGCTGTTCTGTTGCCCATTGAATATTTAAAAACCTATTAAAATGGAGTGAGCAGCAGCCTCCAGCCTCTACATATAAAAATAAATTCACCTACTTCACACGAAGTTGTTACTGTAGCAGCAGCAAGGAATTACCATCCCATTTTACAAAGGCTGCTTTCAGGAAGAAGAGTAAAGTGATCTTGCATCCCCAATTAGTGTTTAAACCACCAAGCTAACTTAAAAAATCCCATATATAATGCTTATGTTGGCCCTGCTTTACAATACAGTATCAGTCACTTCTCTGTTGTGCCAAGAGCCCAAATTCAAATATGCAAAGTAAGTGAGCTGAGAATATGTGCAGCTACCAGAAGCAGAGGAACCACGCCTAGTTACAGGTTTGGGAGAGCTCAGGTGTGTGTCTCTTTCTGAACTGTTTAGCTCTGCCAAGATTAATCTAAAAGCAGCTTTTAGCTCTGCCAAGATTCATCTGAAAACAGCTTTTGGGGAACAGAATAATATAAACAGTAATCCCACAAAATTCAGTTTCCACGAGGATTAAAATGAACTCAGTAATTCATCATAGCAATTGGGCATACAAATCCCAATTCCCTTTCCCCCACTTTGCGTCTCTCAGTGGATGTAGAGCGACACTCAAATAACAGCTTCCCTTGCTTGTCTATATTTTATACTAGTTGGCACAAAAAAGAAATGGGTTGCCTGGAGAGAAAAAAGAGGAATGAAACCCAAAAGATAGTTAACACTCTCTGCGGTCAGAATGAGAGTCCAAGACTTGAACTGCGACAGAGCCTGAGGAAACCCTGCTACAGGAACACTTCCAGAACCATCAGCAGAGCCATGATTGCTTTTTAGCCCTTCAGTGGGGAAAAGGCAGCTGTAAATCATCAGCAGTAAACCCAATCTCCAGTGGGCAACAAGGAGATTCAACAGTTTACACCTGGTGTGAACTTTAAACAATCCCTCAGAAGTTATAGGGGTGCCCACTGAGTCAAAAGAGCTTCAGACCAGATCCAGGAGTGGGGTGTCCACTTCCCACAGGTTGCTCCTGCTTCAAAGAGCAGAATGCCACCAGAAAACAGGCAGCCACATGGACTCACCCCACAGGCAGCCTCACCCCTCCAGGATTTCCCTTCCTTTGGACCCCACCTGAGGCACTGCCTCTTCTAGTTACACCTAAAGGGTGTAACTAGTTCTTTCCCCCTGGTAATCCATCTACCCCCTTCACCTTTACAAAAATTCATTTTGGCTCCTGGTGAGATAAGATCCCAAAACCTTTGTCAGGTAAAGCAACTTTGGTGGTAGCAGACACCTGATGTAGTCTGTACACAGACAAGGACACATGAACACAAAATCCTGATCTTTTCTACTGATGTGCCACTGGCTTTCTCCATCTTCAAAGTGAGCTCTGCAGAGTGGGATTTTTCAAAATCACTTAGTACATGGGTTTAACTCTGGTGCCGCTGAAGTATCTGATTTAACTCCTGCTGTTTGTAATGAAAGCAGTGGCATCAATGCTATTTATCCCACCAAGAATTTCCCACTACCTCATTTTATCTGTGAATAATAAACACTTAACAGCAGCCTCCTGCTTCTCAGTAGGCTGAGATCTGCTGTTAACAAGTTACCCAAATACCCTAATCTGGAAAGAGCTAAAGAAAATATAACTGTCCAGCAGTAGGAATATCCATCTTTTTCCACAAAGGACTCCATGCATCAGCAAAAATTTTCCACTAGATTTTTGCTTTGGGGGTATTTTTGATTATGAGGGGGAAAATGGTTTTAAAGATAAAACTTAGTCATGAGCAAACAGTACATGAAAAGGGTCTGTCTCTCTACAAAAATTGCACCACTGCCTCAGTATCACTTAACTGTGATAAAGAGGCTGCCATGAGCAACAGTTTACCCAGTTCATCTTCTGAACTGGATTTCATAAGGATTAAAAAACAAAGCCAATGGAAAAAACAGTCAGTTCAGTGGGACTTTCCTATACTTTTCCAACTCAGCAAATCTGCAAGGTCATTCCTGTGTACCCTAGAGCACAATGGATTAGATTGCTCCTTCACTAAGGAGCAATTAATACTTGGATGATAGGTCATTCCAGGAAAAATACTGGCTCTGAGGAAAATGAAGCAGCACCTAAGCAAACCAGAAAACTTGACAGCATTTTCCAGCACCTCAAGCAGCAAATGTTGCTGTTAAGAGAGATCAAGGCAAGGAATCATTTTTTTGAAACTGACAGAAAATGCAGAATGTTTTTTTCATTCGACATCACAGGTATTTATTTGGAAAACATGAAAGTCAACAAGCTAACATCAAAGTAAAAACATACAGAGCTGAAAAATTTATCTGGCTTCAGCATGACTCATGAAACTATTTCCATTCCTAAATCCCCAGCAAAAATACCCTTGTGCAGCCACCATTTTTGTGTTGTAATAAAAAGATACATTAAAGGACAGGGTTCAGTAGCATGCAAGGAGATGTCTTGAAATTTCAGATGCTGATCTCACAGCTACCAAGACAGCAGGCCTTGCTTATCTCTTCAGACACCTATGAATAATTTTAATACAAGAGGGAATTTAACTGAATGAAAAATTCCCTATGCTAAGTATTCACTGAATTTTGAGATAAAGTGATGCTTCGAGGCCTTATTTTCCAGCCTACAAAACCGAGGCCATAGGACTTTGTTAATTCAGAAACTCAGTTGTCCTAGACAATGCAATGAATGATTTTAAGTCCTCAAGGATGATAAATACCTTCATCAGTGAGATTTTTCCACTAGTTAATTAGTGTTAAAAGTGTGCCTTAACTTGAGTCCAAATTTGTTTGGAATCAACTTCTAGCTACCTGATATTGACATTTTTCCCTACTTGAAAGGAGGCCCCTTTGATTTTTCAATTTGCTTTTCCCTAGACTTTGATCAATTCAACATCAATGACCTCTTTCTTGGCTAAACACCAAAATGACCTTTTTTTAATCTCATATTAGAAGAAAAAATTGTCAGGACAGAATCGCCTTTTTCTGATCTCATAACCTTTTTTACAATCCAACACCCTTTCCAGTGCATGGGCCTCAGGACTAGCCTGAATATTTTCTCAGTTTCATTATTGCCGTAGACATACATGGTGGTATCATTTTACACATCCAAGGATCATCTTTCACAGAATCACAGAATCACAGAATCAGTTAGGTTGGACAAGACCTCTGAGATAATCGACTCCAATCTATCATCCACCGTCACCATATCCACTAGATCATTGCACTGAGTGCCACACCCAGCCTTTCCTCAAACACCTGCAGGGATGGTGACTCCACCACCTCCCTAGGCAGTTCATTCCAATATCTAATCAACCCTTCTGTGAAGCAATTTTTCCTAATATTCAACATAAACCTCCCCTGGCGCAGCTTAAGACTGTGTCCTCTTGTCCTGTTCTTTCTTACCAGGGAGAAGAGGCTGACACCCACCTGGCTACTCCTCCTTTCAGGTGGTTGTAGAGAGTGATAAATTCTCCTCCAGGCTGAACAACCCCAGCTCCTTCAGCTGCTCTGGGCCCGGCCTAACCTAGCAAAGGTCCCACCTGTCCAAGCCATGGGCTGCCAGCTTTTCCAGGAGGGTGCTGTGGGAGATGGTGTCAAAGGCTTTACAAAAGTCCAGGTAAACCCGTGCACAGCCTGTCCCTCATCCACCAGGTGGGTCATCTGGTCATAAAAGGAGATCATAAAAGGCATTCCTGAACCTGTGCTGGCTGGATCTCAGCCTTGGTTGTCCTGCACAGGCTGCGTGATCACACCTGAGGTGATCTGTTCCATAACTTTGCTGGGCACCAAGGTCAGGCTGAAGGCCTGTAGCTCCCTGGATCCTCCTTCAGCCCTTCTTATGGATGGGTGTCACACTGGCCAACCTCCAGTCATCTGCGACTCTTCAGTGAGCCAGCGCTGATGTCAAATGACAGAGAGCAGCTTGGAGAGTCCTTCCACCACTCCCCCATCACCCTGGGATGGATTCCATCTGCTCCCATGGACTCGGTATCTGAGTGGCTCAGCAGGTCACTTACTGCTCCCTCCTGGATTACAGGGGGTCCTTTCTGCTTCCTGTCCCTGCCCACCAGCTCAGGAGGCCGGTGGTCCTGAGGACAACAGCTCCTACTGCTGAGGACTGAGGCAAAGAGGGTGTTATGTACCCCAGCCTTCTCCTTACCTCTGGTGACTGTATTCCCTCCTGACACCCAATAAAGAATGGAGGTTTCCTTTGGCTCTTTTGTTTTTAATGTATTTATAAAATAACTTTTTATTATCCTTTACAAAAGTGGTCAAGTTCTAAATGAGCTTTTGCCTCCGTAATTTTCTTTCTGCATGACATCCTTAAACACTTCCTGAGCTGCCTGCACCTTTTCCTAACGTGGTACACCCTCTTTTTTATCCTGAGTTCCTGCAAATCTCCCTACTCAGCCAGGCTGGTCTTCTTTCCTGCCAGCTCATCTTCCAGCACATAGGGACAGCCTGCTCCTGCACCTTCAAGATTTCTGTCTTGAAGTACATCCAGCCTTCCTGAGCCCCTTTGTTTTTAAGGACTGCTTCCCAAGGGATTTTCCTAATCAGTGTCCTCAATAGGCCAAAGTCACCCTCTGGAAGTCCAGAGGTTTTTGTTTAGCAAACCTGCCCCTTGCTTCTTTAATTATTGAAAATTCCATGATTTTATGGTCGCTGTGCCCAAGGCAGCCTCTGACTACCACATCTCCCACCAACATTTCTCTGTCTGTAAACACAGTCTAGTGGGGCATCATCCCTGCAGGCTCATTTTATACCAGCTGTGTGAGAAAGTTCTCTGGCACACGCTCCAGGGACCTCCTAGGCTGCCTCCTTGCTGCCGTGTTGAGCTTACAGGAGACATCCAGCAGGTTAAAGTCTCCCACAAGAACAAGGGCTGGAGATGGTGAAACATCAGCCAGCCACCTATAGAATGACTTGTTTGAATCATCATCCAACACCACTAATTTTCACCCTGTAAGATATCTAAACTGAACCCTGAATGCTTTAAGGGAGATTAGCTTCCAAAATAAAATCCTTATTAAAAATGTGTAATTCTGAACGCATCACCTTGCATCTGGCTCTATTAATGAGATTTGACAAGTAATCAAGATTTCTCAGAATTTTTACCTCTCATTGCAAATCCTGAGTTATCACACTTAATCTTCAAGTAGTTACAATGTTTCCTCCTACATCACAGTGCTTTCTAGAAGTATTCCTATTTATTATTTCTACACTCTCTTATTATGTTTTAATTAAGTTTTCACATGTGTTACCAATTTTTTAATTTTGATCTTCTTTTGGCATGGTGTTTGTCAGGTCTCACAGGAGTCCATGAGGTCAACAAAATTCTTCACAATCAATCCAAATGGAAGTATTCCCTTGGCCATGCGAATGACTGCCCAGAAGACAGGAAACCCCCTTATCACTGAAATTTAGCCAAATAATTGTTTTTCAAATTTTGTTTAGTTTGTATGAACATTCAGAGCACTTCCACTTTCAAAGATAGGACTTAGGTGTATAAAACCAGGTATTGTATCTAGGGAAGAGGCTGGCATCTTTACTTTATGGACATGGTGAATTGCTTACAGCTGGGGGAACTAAAACTCATTTTTTTCAAATATTTATTCCTGAACAATAAAGAGAACAGAAACATTTGAAAATGCACAGGCAAATCAGATGTTCTTAAAACAAGTAATGAGAAAATTCTGTTTAGCTACTTAGTAGCTACCACTGCAAGGTAGTTCATTCTGGCTAGAAAATTAAATACATTGGAGGATTTTGTCACCACAGGGCATTCATTTGCTCTCATAAAAGACAGAAGTGCATTGAAGACAAGCTTTTAAATGCTTTGAAACCAGTGGTGATGGTAAGCAGAGAGTTCAAACTAGCTGACACTTTCCCAGATAAATATGGCTAGGAAAACATATTGGATTCTATCAATTCACAGTAACTGGCAACACTTCAAAGGGAAAATCAAATTTATTTCCTCTTGGAGGCAAAAAAAGGAAATCAGTTTAAATCTTCACAAAGAAATTGGCTTTACAGTGTACAGGCAGCTTATGTTTGTCAGGACATACCAAAAAATGGGAGCAGAAAAAACACCATTGCAATAGTGCAGCAATGACAGTCTGGCTACACCTACCTACTAACTGTGTTTCATAATGCAAAGAAATAACTTATTACATGTCAGTTCCAGACCACCAAGAAGCACAAGAAAAGGTTTGGCATTCCCAGTGTGTAAACTGCTAAATTGCCCTGTCACTGGCTCACTTCTTGAAAGCCTTCAGCTAAACCAGCATTTGACAAAAGCCAGTAGCCTTTGCTCTACACAGAACAGAATTTGTTTGAAAAACTCCCTAGAAGATTAACTTAGAAAAAAAAAAAAAAAACAAACACAACAAAACTAAAGAATACCTGACATTGCTGCCTCCTGAAGGGGATATAATCTGGTTTTAGGCTTTCCATCAGACATCTGAACAGGATGCTGTGACTTTTACCAAGTTGAATTGGAATGAGTAGAATTGAACTGTCTTCACCAAGAAAAAGTTCTGGCATGTCTCAGGGAAAGATGACCTTTTTAGGACCTTTCTCTGACAGGCATCTAATCAACCATTTGCTTTGATAA
Organism: Lonchura striata; assembly: GCF_050655825.1. Classification (NCBI taxonomy): domain Eukaryota; kingdom Metazoa; phylum Chordata; class Aves; order Passeriformes; family Estrildidae; genus Lonchura; species Lonchura striata. The sequence continues at coordinate 91,686,210 of NC_140704.1, forward strand.
AAATAAGATCTAGATTCCCTTTCTGAAATGCACAGACTGGTTTTTTGGGTTTTTTTGGAAATGCATCACATTTAAGCAAAATCTTTCATCAAAAGTTTACACCACAAAGTCCTATTGGAGCCTCACATTGCTCTCACTCCAAGACTGATATCCCCATTGTCAAAAAAACCCTGCAGCTCCTTTCAACCAGCAAACATAAAATAATGAAGTATCCTTTAACTGTCAATCAATATTTTTCAATCATTTTGTTCTATTATTTGGGCTTATAACCTGTATGTGGACATTTACTGAGCATGTGTCATCTTGACATTTACCATGTAAACCCTCCAAATCACCAGTCCAGAGCCAAAAACCCTGGCATCACACTGGCTGATGGGACTGCTGTTTCCCAAGTTTGTCATCATTAATTTATGTTCTAAAGCTAATGAGAGTAGGTCTTGAAAGTACCTCTAGTTTGATAAACCTACCTCGATATACTCCTTTGAAGAGTAATTATAAACATATTAATCATTACAAGTCATTGACCACACCATCTTAGAAAAGATTAATTATTTAAACTGTGACAAACCTGTTACTTCTGTTGGTAAAATTGAGGTAGAAGAGAATTACATGGAAATGCTTCTTTGCCATATTGTAATCTGGTGATCATTAACCTGTTTGTACCACTGGTCAATGATTAATTTCTAACTCTTCACATCAAATGCTCCCAGCCTTTCCATCCATAAACCCAGACTGGTGGCAGCAAGTTTAACTTACCAGCAAAGGGTGAATGTCCCAAGAAACTGCAGGATTGGTGAAGGGTCTGGACGGGAAGCTGAATGAGGAGCAGCTGAGGACACTTGGTCTGCTCAGCCTGGAGGAGACTGAGGGGAGACCTCAATGCAGTCTACAACTTCCTTGTGAGGGGAAGAGTAGGAGCAGACACTGATCTCTTCTCTGGTGACCAGTGACAGAACCCCAGGGAATGGCCTGAAGTTGTGTCAGGGGAGGTTTAGGTTGGGTATTAGGAAAAGTTTCTTCACCCAGAGGGTGGCTGGGCACTGGAACAGGCTTCCCAAGGAAGTGGCCACAGCATCAGCCTGACAGAGCTGAAGAAGTGTTTGGACACTGCTCTCAGGCAGATGGTGTGACTATTGGGGTGTCCTGTGCAGGGGGAGGAGTTGGGACTCAATGATCCTGATGGGTCCCTTTAAACTCAGCATATTATATAATCCTATGGTAAGTTCAAGCAAGCCAAAATTTACCAAAGTATGCCTTTTATAAACAAGGCCAATTACATTCCCGACCCCAAGAATGAATTTTTTTTTCTTTAGAAAACTGTGAAACATGAGGTGCAAAGCTTTCAGCCTGACTTCTCTCCAAGAAGCAATCTCTGAGCAATCCAAGTGTGGAGTCAGCAGTGCTTTAAAAAGGATGTGCTAAGTCATGTAAAGCTTCTAAACTAAACATTTTTCTCTCCCATAAAACAAAAGGAGGGCTTAAGTCAGGCCAGTCAAGATTATGTGTGATTTTCCCTAAAACTTGTCAGATAACTTCCAGCTGAAAGATACTTATCAACAAATTATTAAAGCGAGAAAAGTTCTCAAAGTTTTATCACAATGGTCTCTCTGCTGTTTGTCTTCTAAAGTAAAGAAAAGCAGGTGTTTGCCAAAGCTAATCTTGGTTTTATTTTTTATTAATAAAAAAAATAAGATTCTGGTAAGAAAGGCAAAATTAAAGCAAAGAACCTAGTTGTATAAGGATTTGATTCCATCTGTGAATCAAGAATGAAAGTGTCTGCACAGCTGTAAGTCTACAAGGAGAAAAAAAGAAAGAAAACCCAACAAACTACCCCACAGAGTTGTCAGCGCATACTTTTGAGCCCTGCTTTTGCCTGCATGTACTTCAAGTACCCTCAGTGTTTAAAACCAAGTTACACTGAAGGAGCAGGTGGAGATTTTTATAGTTATTATTACAACACCACAAATTGTATAGCAGCAGTGGAGGAGACTGGCGTGCCTAACCTGCCTCTTCCTTAAACTACCCTGCATCTGCCAGCTTTGCCAAAACACTTGCAAGGGGGAACACTCAGGACTTCAGGGAACCAGATCGTCAAAGAAGTTGTCAGGGGCCTATCACAGCAGAGGTAATGGCAGCACTAATACTCTAATTTCAAAGATTATCTCATATAACAAAACAAAAAGAAGGAACTACTTGCAATGATGTGTAATATGAACTTCCTTGAGAAAAATAGTTTGCCTACAGTAATTTCTGGTTTGGGAAAGTAGAGAAAGCTATTAATTGTTTGATATAAAGCTATACCAACTGATAGAAACATCCTTCAGTCAAAAATATGGAAGCTGAATTCTTGCATTTGATATGATTATACATTATAATTCAGGCAGCACGAAATTTTATATGCAGCATGAAATATCATCTCAGTGCCTTTTTGAACAGCTTTCAGCCTTCTTTGTTATCATTCACCATGTGTTTGGATGTCAACTAGATGTATTTTCTCAAAATGCCAATTGCTATTTTCTATGTGGCAAAGCCAAAAGACTGCAATCTTTTAAATTGTATCTCTGGTCAAACTCAAAAGCACATTTTTTGCTTGTTATCTGCCTGATAACTCCTCCATATCCTTTGTCCTCCCACTCCCAGAATGTTAATGAACTATATTGAACATGTAACTCCTGAACTATTTTGAAGAAAGGGTTGAGACTGAGTGAATAGGTTGGTGCTACATTACTATATATTTATCCGAGATGAGTGTTGAACAGAACTCCTTATTTTCTTTAATAAAAACCACCATTATGTGCACAATACAATGACCAAAAAAAAAAAAAAGCTAAGGAGTTTTCACAGAAGTAGATGTGCTTTGGCTTGCCTGACTACCGATGCATTTGGTTTGGTTCAAACTTGAAAAGAATTCTGAGAATCTTGGAAAATTTTCCTCAATTAAAAAAAAAAAAATTAAATCATAATTATGTTACTAGAGTCAATTGTTCCTCCCCCCCCACCACTGTATATGCACTAAACAGGTTTGATCCCTTCAGAGAACTAAGGAGGTACCAGCTAAAACTGACTCTCCTGTAGGAAATACTTCAAGGCTCCCAGAACATTTTAAAATATGAGCAGTCATGCAGGGAGGATCATGCAGGATTTTAGAATGATTTACAACTCCACTTAGGCACTAAAGAACCATTTCCAGTTCAGAGAGCAGGCTGTAATGGAAGTAATTTGAATTACCTACAGGTGCTGAATGGAGCTTCTGTAGGGTCTGGACGTGTGACTGCTGCACTGTGTCCTTCCCTTTCCCATGGAAAATGTAAGGAAAAGTGAAGTATGGCTCCTCTCAGTGACATCAGTTACACACAGGGACTGCAGATCCAGCTTTGCCTCCAGCACACCTGTTATTTCACCAGATTAACTGCTGCCTTTGTGGCTGATTCCAAAGAGCCCATCATTCAAATCAAACTCGGTTCTCTTTATGTTAATGGCATTTTATTTCAAAATATATTAACCATTCTGTGTTTACAAAGGACTGCAGTGTGAATACAATACCAAGTTAAAAGCTTCTTAAACCTGCTACAAAACCCATTTTTAGTAGGATGAGGACTGGTGCATACAATCAAAATTATTTAGCTTAAATATCTCTGCAGTCTACACAAGTAATTTTCAACCTTAACTTACACATTTTATTGGGCCACAGATGGACATAGGGGTTATATTGTCAATACTACACATGCAAAACCAGGTACTGTATCAAACCCAATTATTGTTAACATCAGTTTTGAACACAGTTCCATTCTGAAGATATATCACACATACAAACAAAATTTGTGTCAACAGACAATAGAAGTTATTGCTCCAAATCCCCATGGGGCCTGGTAGGAACACACACTTTAGAACAACCTGTGCTCTGTAATGCAAAACATCTGCTGTTAGGTTTGAGTAGGGTGTAGCCAGTCTCAGGATAGGACATTGAAAGTTTCTTTGGATTTGGTTTGGTGACATTTCCCAAGGTGAAAAAAACTCCAACCCTCTCACATCTTTTGCCCAAAACATCAAATGCTACCTAGCATATACTCACACAGACATATATATATGTAAGTATAAGAAGTTGGTATCCAACCATCACTAAAGCATAGAATATCTGTTTTTAAAGGCAACAATCTGAACAAATTGAATACTTGCCAAATATACTCCTGCTGACAGACGACAAGCTGAAAACACTGATCTACACGGACAGTAGGTTATGAACAACACAAAAGTAGTTTTTATTGATACTTGAGAAAGACTCAGGTTTAGGCTGAGACTGGCAAGAAGAGTAGTGAATAGTGGGATTTTGTTTTTCCAACCTTATGGCCTAGATGCCAGTTCTTAAGCCTAATGAACTTTTGTAGCATGGCTACTTTTGGCTTTGTGATGTTTCTTACTTTTAATCTACACGAATACCATGAAACATTTCTTTGACTTCAGGTCCTCATAGGATGACTGTATATGACACTGTAGTGGGTAAAAAAGTGAAGCTAGAAGAAATCAACTTTTTGCCTTAAAAACATCACTCTAAAAATTCTTCATATATATATATATAGATGCTAGAGCACTCACTCTGCTTTATTAACTTGCAGATTTACCCTGCTGCAAGCAACTCTGCCCTTCATCTCACTCAAACTTGGCTTTAGTGTCACCACATAGTATTTATATTAAAAAATTAACCTTCAATTCAATGCAACATGAATTATATTAGTTCAAGTCCATCCCTATGCAGAACAGATCAAGGATGCATTTATTTCAAATTAGCACTTCCTTCCTGAATTGGACATACTATTTCAGTATGGACACTGAAGGCATGCCTTTAGGTCCTGGAATCAATTCCCAAAAGGGGATGGAAGCAATACTCTCATGTACTAAACCATATTCCAAACAAATTACCAGAGGAGGTGTGGACGAGTTTAACAGTCTGGGGAACTGAAGATGCATTTCATGACCTATTAATTTTGGCAGCTTTTTAGAGAATGTGTGCAAATACTTCCAGGAACAGCAACCTCTCAGCAATGCATTACTAGCAGCTTTTCCTACTTTGTATGAGCTACAATAAAACAGCGCTAGTCACACTACCAGGATTTGCTTGGTTCTTCCTCAGTCTGTATCAAGTAAACATGGATTGTAGAAAATGTTGCTTGTATTCATTATATACAGGCACTATTTTGTTCTCAGGTAACTTAAAAAAATAGGACAAAATTTCAGTTAACGTCTGAATAGGACAGAGACTCCCAATATTTATATAACACTGTGTATCACTATATAAATTTGCAAGCCCAGTGTAGAATCCCTGAATGTATTTATGACTTTTGGAATTGTTTCTTGCTTCAAATCACCAAAAAAAAGGTTTTTTTCCTTATTTCCAATTTTATCACTTAAAAGCAATTTTGGAAAATTTTACGATAAAGCATTAAGGTACCTTAGTAAAACTGACAAATAGACAGTACCAGGTCAAAGATCAAGTCTCCCTAATGTTTGTTAAGAGTTTTAAGAGATTCTACTTTTGTACAAATAGGAATAATAAGGAAATTGTCAAAGCTGGCTTCAGCAAAAAGTGTAGGAAATAAGTGCAGAAACGAAGAAGAAACCCTTTGAAATAGAAGTCAATACAAAGTTTATAAAGATTATGCATCCATGGATTTAAGAGATGTCAGCTGGCACTCAATAAAGATTATCTGACAAATCAATTTTATCTTGTAGAATTGCAAACTCCAAGGTAAGCAATTGCATCTCTAGAAGAATGCTACCTCTGCTATTAAACCTAATGAATGCTACCTCCAATCCCAACACCCATAAGTACCTTCAAAGGAAATCGTAGCCGTTTCCAGAGGCAGCATCCATTAAGATGGCACTACCTACAGTGACAAATTAAGGTCAATATAATATAAAGACAATGTTTAAATAAAGGCAGCTGTGGAAACACCCACCACCAACAATGCAAAGCTACGGAATCTCAGTAGAATAATGGTATTTTTCCATCCTCAGTGTATCAGGTCCATAGGAAAGACTACATTGCAGTATTCCTGGTACTAGGGATCAGCAGCATAGCACTTCAGCTGCTGCTTTTACTGGAGAACAATTTCACCTTTTTCAGCTTTTCTAAAACACAGTGTTGAACTGCAGCCATACACCTATTTCAAAAGTTATGCTTATACCAACAATGGATAATACTGAAGACAGCATCCAATTTTCCCTCAACAATGTTTTTTTCTTATTTTAATTAAACAGATTATGGATTTCCTATTCCAATAATCTCTGACAAAATACACATCCAGTATATCCTCCTCCCCTGTGTCCTTAAGAGGACCACAGAGCTTGAAATCAGACAAGCCTAAGTGTACCTGCACACACACACATCACTGTGCATAGAAAGATCACATGGGTATCAACTTAACTTCTGAAAAATGTGCATCATATGTATTATTATAATGTTAAACTGTTTTTTAAGCAGCCTTTCAATATAAATCATTTCTGCTCCCACCTGGTCATGATGCACCTGTGCTGAAAGCCACCATATTGCAGTAAGGCTGGCAGAGTGAATGTGTGCCAGGTTCTTGCCCATTGCAGTTTGTTCCTTGAGGGATGCAATTAAGTCAGCACACACAGTGACCTGAAGCTAACATGCTGGGCTGTGAGTTGGCACAGTCACCTCTGCCAGCTCTGCTACAGCAGTGCTCAGCCAAGGTACAGGAAGGAAAGGCTAACTCAGACTCGAGTGCCAGAAACAGCACCAGCCCTTTGGCACTACACTTAATTGCAACTCCCCAAGGAGAATGATCAAAAACACCACAGCTGAATTTCACAATACCATAAGACCACATTGTCTTTTATTACTACAAGCGTTCCCTTCTGAACTCTAAATTATTGAACACTAAATGTACTAAATACACTTAATAAGTACCTGCTCCTGGAATGACTCTTTACAGTAAAGCTAAAGGCCATCAACTTCTTGCCTAGAAACATTATAGAAAAGATGGTCTCTCCTAAGAAAAGCACAATGCAGGCAGTGGTGGGGCTTTTTTTGTTGGTTGGGTGGTTGGTGGTGTTGTGGGATTTTGGAGCAGGGAGTGGGTTGAGCTGGTTTTTTTTGAAAGCTACAATCCATGTACTAAAAACTTATCCCACCAAACTGCTGGTTGTTTTTGCAGATGAGGCAGTATAACCATGAACTGGCACTTTTCAAAGACCCGAAGTCAAAATTACCAGTTTGATTATTTTCACATTAATGTGAGACTGATCTATACTAAACCATTCTTACAAAGGCTGAGACTGCTCAGAAAATAATACAGATTGCTAAATACTCAATGACAAAGTCTTCTATTTCTGCTGGTAATTAGACACTTGCTAAACACAAAACCCAAATAATCCAAGTATGTTCTTTCGTAAGGTGGTATTTTGTGGTTTTGGGCTTTTTTGTGTGTTTTTTTTCTAAACATAGTGAATATCAGTGAATATTTCCTATTCCAAGAAGGTGTTATTGGAAGTTTTGCTCCTTATTTTTCTTTTCTTTTTGGCAGTATATGTTACTGCACCATTATTGACCCATACAGTTGGTTCCTCAATCAGGTACAGCATACACATGAGCTGCTGAAGATTACTAAGGATGTGCTATGGATGGTACTTCATGGCAAGTTTGAGCTGAATTTGGAACAGAAAGCACCAAAATAAAGCCCCATTTCAAAGGAGGACAAACTAAACAACATTCCATCAGATGTGAATTCTCTCTATGTAAGGATTTCACAATGGAAAAGGAACATTTCAAAACAGCAGTGTGTCTTCTCAGGTGATTTTACTCATTTGCATTACTGAAGTTAACAGTGTCTCAATCAGGGTTTTAATCTTCACAGCAGAGACCCTTCTTTGATCTAAGGCAATCAGTTGAAGGGGAAGAAGAAAACTTAAAACCAAACAAAATAATGTATTTTAATGACTTTAAAATTACTAAGTCGAGTACCACAGGAGTATGAAAGATTGTCTCAGGAAATGGGATAGCAAATGTGGACAATAAATAGGTCTTGACCAGTGAGCAAAGAGGTGCTTTAAATCCTGTCTACAAGTAGCTACAACAAGAACACAACGATTCAGTGCAAAACTGTGAACTAAAAAAAAGTAATACAATAAAGAAGTTGCCTAAATATCATGGTGGTCTCATTCCAGCTGGTTAGAAAGTTGCAGGAGTATTTTAGTAAAGCCTGAGCTTTCCCTACATCCTCCATCCTAGCCACCAACAATTATGAAAATGCATTTCACTTAGCTTTTTCGTAAGCCAAAAAACCAAGGACATGAAACAGATATTTGATTCAAGCAACATATTCTTCTTATTCAGTTAGTGATGTTTCAGTTAGGATCTTACAGATTTTAAAATATTAAATGGTATGTTTCCATATTTTGATAAACCTGAGTCAGCCTACTAAATTAAGCCCAAGTCTGTCCCTCAAGCACATACCTGCAAGTGTGCACAAACAGCATACTTAACCCTTCTCATTTAAAACATACAATTTTATCAGTAAAATTGCAGCAGCTTATTTTGAGAATCTGAGAAGCAGAGTATTTCTGTCTTGTTAGGCAGCTTGTTTATTGCAAACCTATAGCAGGACTTCCTTCCTTCCTCAGTATCAGAATACTTTCCAATGACTTTCCATGGCAATGTATTTTTTAAAACAATGTAAAAATACTTACAATATCATCGAAAGAACCTTCCAAATCTGTCAGCACTCCTGGAACTCAAGTAGAACAAACATCTGCAAGCTTTTTGTGCACAAATCTTAGATATCCTTGTCCCTGGATAACATTCCTTTGTTTCAAGCATTGAATAACTGTCAACAATAAATACAAGGCATGCCTACATTTTGTACAACTCATTAACAAACTCTGAAATCAATTTGAGTTACTGGAAACTGAATGGTGGTTCTTTGGTTAAGCAAACACATCTGCTACTTTGTACCTAGGGCCTCACTGGATTTGTGGAAAAGCTGTGCAAGTATGAAGTATTTACCAAAAAACTCTGCTTCGCATTTAAAAAGGATACATTTATAAAGATCCACGGTGTCAAAATGTTTTGACAATCAATACAAAAGGCCTTAAATGTCACCAAAGCTGCATTTTAAGCAAAATTACATATTCAGGATCTTTGTTTATTAATAAGATATACCTTAATATATTAAGATATATCCTACATCTCAGTAAGATACATGGCTGTATGCTTACAGGGTTAAAAAGCCCCAAATAAACTAAACGAAAATCCATGCTCTCTCCCCTTTCTTTCTGGTAGTAAAACTTGTTTAAAAGGTGAATGGAACTCAGCCACAGAATTTGAAAACCAACAGTAAACAATCCCCATTAAATTTCTTCCAATTACTGGAAGGAGATGTGACCATCCTACATTACTACTGTCTGAAGACACTTAAGGCCTTTGATTAAATTTAGTTGACAAGATGACTCCACTGGGAGGGTGGATAAACAGCAAAATATTATGAGATTTTGCTGCAAGTGGGGGCAAGACTTAAACTAATTAAACAAGTCCTCCTATGTCAGTAAGAGGAAAACCTACATTTAAAAGTTTGCATTTCTATAAATATCAGGAAGGTATTAAAAATACCAGTCTCCAACAACATTAAATTTCAGCACATGTCAGTGAATAATATTTAAGTGTTATCAGTTACAGATGATGGTTGAAGCTTATAAAGAAACACCTTGAGTAGGAGCAAACTATTATATTACGCTTTCATTTCATAATGAGTGGTTTGCCTTCTTTTGCCACCAGATTGCCTAAAAATAAATATTTTGGAATTACAGCTTTCTTTAAAGCTACTACAGTTTAGTAAGACAAATAACCCAATAAATAAAAGCCAAGTTAGTAATTTCAGCAGATAATGACTCCAGTGGATGTACCTGTCCTCTTAACTATACTTTTGATAAGACAAAAGGTCTTCAAAGTCTTCAACAAGGCAGCTGACTGTGTGTTGGTATGCAAAGCCATGGGAAGTAGACATTCTCTCTCGAAGAGGCAAAGTGCACAATAATGTAAGGCCAGCAGATGTTCTAGTGCTTTCTCCTAAAACCCAGTCTATGCTTCCCTGTGTGCTGCCCCCAGGCAAGGCTGGGAAGGGACAGAAGGCCATGGCTGTTGTGAACCCAAGACAGAAGACAGCGATTCCCTCATGCTACAGAGGTGCAGCCCAGCACTTCCATCACTCTGCAGATGTTTTCATCTCCTCAGGACTCTCTCTAGGTGACCTGGGAGGTGGGAGGAGGAAAAGAGAAGTGAAACGTAAGACACAAATCTACCCAGTGATTCCAAACAGTTGTTTCCTATAAAATAAAGGAGAGCCAAACACACATGAAGATGTTTTTCTGTGTACTCAAAAGCTCTATCTGTCATACAGGGCAACTGGAATGTAACTTTTAAAGGCCAGAGACTACAGATAGGTCCAATTAGCAGTTTTTCTTCTTAAGTACCCAGATAAAAGAAGGCAGCACTATTCAGGTGAATAAGGCAAAGAATTATTTCTGACAAGCAGAGAATCCTCTTCAAGATATATGTATAATGAGCTAACCTATATAGTTTAACAAGACAGTAGAAACATTAACAGTAGCTACTGTTAATATTGTCACAATGTGATTTACAATTCTAAGTAGTTATTCAACTATGAGTTTATTCCTAACTGTATCATTATTATTATTATCTCATTCTTAACTGTACAGTTTAAAGATACATTTCTGTATTCCATAATTTTGTACATTCAATAATGACATATTACTAAGGACCATACTTTTAATGGAAAAATGGCATATAATGATATCACATTTTCTAAAATCTAGGTATGTTTATATTTTGCAGTATTGTACATTAGGACATAAAAATGAAGTATTTTGGGGCAGGCCCCTTTTTAAGGGCAAATGACTTTTAGAATAAGAGTTTAAAAATGATGTTCAATCATCTCCTAGCACAACAGCAACATATAAATTACAGGACACAAAGGTATTATCACCAAATTTTCTAAACGAGTCTTCTATAAGGGGCTGAGTGACATTAAACAAACATTTCCCATATACATGTTCCAGTGAGTCTTTTACTTAGCCATACTTTTTATTTCTAGAATATGAGGCAGCTGAATCCTCTTCAAATACTACAATACTTATGCAGATGTGAGTGCACATTATTATATAAAATCCAGGCACGCATTCCCTACAACTGTGACTATGTACACAGATGTGTTTGAAAACATAATTCATACAAACAAGACATTTACAGCTCACCGGTAAATCTGTAATGGCCACGCCGCTTGTGATGGAGTGGGCACAGAATTTGTTGGGCTCACCAACATGGCACTATATATATTGGAAGCAACCACAAGTATACAAAGTAGAATTGGTCCTATAATGGCTCCTTCCAGTCCCAGGTAATATGCTCCACCAGCTACTGCAAGGCCTGTCAGGTAAGGGTGACCCCCTCTGCCACAAGAACAATAAAATTAAATTAAGAACAACAAACACAGCATTATCAATTAAGAAATGTTTATTAATCCTGAAGTTTTATTAAGCTTAGGAAATGACCCAGCTAGCTATAGCTACCCATATTTACACTATACACTGCTGTCTGAATGACTGCACAAAGGTTCCAAGATGTATTCTGCACTGTATTCACAGGACAGATCAAACACTATTGTAGCCTGGAACGCTGGTAAGATCCACAGTGGAGTAGTTACTTTACAGACATCTGCTGAACAATGTCAGAAGGACATAATGGCAAACACACTTCCATTTTGAGAGTGGAAACATGGTTGGTTACACAGACTGCTCACACTTTATGGTCAAGAACTGTTGAAGTTTAACACAATTATTATCAGTTAATTGAGGACCCCTGAGCAAAGCCATTCAGTTAGCTGATGATAGCAACTTGCAGTACATCTTTTAAAGAACAGTTAGCATACAGTCTTTAAAAAATAGCCACGTCTTCTCATTTTCTTACAAAAAAGCTTCTCAGATTGAGTGTTTGTTATCAATAGCTTTTAATGTTTTCAGATTAAAAATAAAACTGGATTTTAATGAAGATATTAATATTTACTGGAAAGTTGGGGCCAGAAGAGTGTTTTGATAACAGCTCTTTGGCAGCGAGTAAACCATGCCATTTTTATTTTCTGTATCTCAGATTCACTTTTTGCAGCTGTGTTCAGCTGCAAAATGTGAATCTTACCAACAGCATTTACACAAAACCTGCTTGTCATTCTTCATTCTTTATGCCTAAAATAATGACAGCAATATGGAATTGCAGAAGAAAAACTACAGTTGAAACCTGGCACAAAATTCTCAGCAAGTTCCTTTAAATTCTGAGGGTAATACACAGAAAATACCAGCTAGTTAATTCAGAGCTCCAGCAGTTCCTGAGGTTTCTACCATGGTCCTGATTTCTACTCAACTCCCAAATTTTAAGTCTTTGCCTTCAACATAACTGTGTGCAAAAGGAGGCCATGAAACATGACCTATTAAATCTGACATACCTCAATCATGTCTCACCCAGATTAAACTTAACCTACTGGCAGGACCAGATTGCTTTCCTCAGGAGACAAATGTGGCCTAAAATTTTGTGTTTCTCCAACAAGACATTATTAATTTCTAAACCTTCAAAAACTTCATTTTTTTCCCCAGCATTTGCATCAGTTTAAACATTCTTTTGACTAGTTTTGTAAATTAAAATGATGAAATACAGGACTCCAGTACAAAGGTAATCCATTCAGAAAACCCTGGGTAACCTAATTATAGATACTCCAAATAGGTTTAATCTAATCCACAAGACATCATGATGCTTACTGTTCAATTTATTGGGAAGAATACAATTTTCCTCCACTGTAGAAAATCTATTCCTCTCCCATCTATTTTCTGCACAGTAAACAGAGTTTGTATCCTCTACAGTCCAAAAAAATGTATTCTAGGAAGCAGAAGAATTATTTACCTAAATAGTTACTAGCCTTACATTTATCCATGATTTATTGTTGGGAAAAAAGTAATTTGATTATACTTCACCTGTTAGGTTTAATTAATGCAAAATAACTAGAGCCACAGTCTATGAAAATTAGTATTAATATCAGGTATATTATCATTAGGTACTCTCTCTTCAGTGTAATTATATTTAATAAATAAAAATACTAATTTCTAACGACTAACTAAGAAAAATACTAATTTCTAACTGAACCACTTCATGTCCTTATTCTACATTAACTCTATTTCTTTTTGGTCCCTAAATAGCTCATGGTTTTATCTGCTCTGAAGCATTATCTGGCATTAGGAGATAAATAGGAAATGCTACACACCTCTACTCAATAATTAGATAAATAGAAAACATAAACTAATTCTAACAATCCCAACTGAACCAGTTCATTTTGCTGATGTTGGGTTCAAGACCTCTGAAGTGTTAAAGCTCACAGAAAAGCAGCCTGGGAAAATGAAGGCACTTAGGCCAGTAAAACTGCTTACTATGAGGTTATTCCTGAGCTTGATGATACTGTTTGGCATGCTTCAGAAAAATGAGTTTAATTAAAGGCATCAGTGATTGTCAATCATTTTTGCAATGCTAATTTTAAAAAGTGTTCAATGTACTTACCCTGATATATCTGAATAAATTGCTGTATCTACAAAATAGGTTGGCAAGAGGTGAAAAACCAAGAGCAGAAGGGCTTTGCATCCCTGTCCTTGCACAAGCCACAAATCTAGGACTGCAGGGACTGCTGCCCAGTATGTCCCCAGAAATGGCACTGCTCCAAGGATTGCTGCTAATGCTAGAACACACAGAAGCAGAAGTGAAAAAAAAGATCACAGAAACATATTTCACAAATATATTTACAGTTACATTCTGACACTTTTGCCACACCACTAAGCCCCACTTCCATCAACTGTTATAAATAAAGCATTGAAGAAGTGCCACATGAGGCTCTTGGTGTTTTATAGCTGTGGTTTAGGAAAAAAGCAAATTACACCATTCCCCACACAGAAGAGCTTCAGCAACTGACAGTCAGAAGGAGTCAAGAGGCATCAGTTTAGAAAAACTTGAAGTTACACCAATCATGTACATTTCTTACTGTGTAAGAAAGCAAATAAACCCAAATCTCACTCTGACTTACTGCATCTCCTGCAGTCACCTGTAACAGTGAGAAAGCAGGCAAACATGAGATTTTTGACATATATTTCTGTATGCAAACGTGTTCACACAGCTGCACACCCTTCTGCTTACAACAAAAACCTGTTGTAATCTAAAGCAATGCAGATCTGCTGCCACTATAATTTCATCCACCTCCTGTATTATAAACATAATACAAAGCACAATTAAGTGGGGTATTTTTTTTTGGTCTCATTAACCAGAAAGCAACAACTTTTAAGATTTTGCATGTAGTTGAAAAAAATAAGATTGATTACTTTCTAAGTAGTTGTAGTGACAATCAATGCCTTTAAGACAGTTGCAGTTTGCAATACAGCCATTTTCCATTAAATTGGGGTTTGTTGCTTCATAGCTTCCCCTTAATGCTTCCTTGTACACAAATATTTTACAATTACTACCATTCTTTTTAGAGAAAGAAGGGCAAAGAGGAACAGGGGAGGTTTTTCTATGAGAAACTGTCCAGCCATTTCCAAAACTAAATAATAAAAGAAAACCAAAGGCTGGTAATACAGTCAGAGAATGACACTGAGAATAAGAAGCATTCCTCTATCATGCATTTTCATGATACCACATCTTCCTGCATTTAGGCATCTTGAAAAATCAGCACCTGTCAACTCTGAAAGAAACAGAAGCCAAGAAAAAAACCTGAAAACACTTGGACTGAATACAAGGGAGAAGGAATTGGATCTAGCAAATGAAACAGAAAGAAGAGGTAAAATAACTGCAGGCAATGTGCTGTGAAAGCAGAAAGGCAAGGCTCAGGGTAAGACAGCAATCAGGGCCTTCTCTCCACCCTTCCCACAGTCATACTCTCCGAGATCAGACCTCAGCTTGTCAGCAAAACTTAGTATTTCTGATTTTGTACAATAAATAATTACAAAATATTATTTATTAATATAATTGCTCAAATGCTTACCAGATGGTATGAAGACTATGTTAATCCCAAATATAGTGTGAGTCAGCCAAGTGTAGAGTCCATAGAACCCAGCCATTTTGAGGGAAGCATCAAACACACCTCTAAAACGATCAAAGAAACTCTATTATTATTAGCAAGAGGATTCCAAGAATAATGAAGATACAGACATGGGTTGCTTTCAATAACTGAAAAGCCATCAGTGCCACAAATAAGACATCGCAAAATGTAACACAGAGCCCTTTATATATCTGTTCCCTAAGTAAGTAAGTATACTTACTACATATGTTATTAAAAGCATTTAGACACAAAAAATAATGGGTTACAGGGATAAATTCCTTGAAAGAAACTGCTCAAGTATCAGACTACATTCTCTATTAAAAATAACCTTTTTTTTATGAGATGCAGTACCATTCTTCATACAAACTACTTTTTCTTTCCTCTTTTCCACTTTTAGGTGTTCATTCATTTTCTTCATCTGCTCACTTTACTATACCTGCTCTTTTTCACTGGATTCCCCAGCTTTTAGGTTGTTTACTAGGCTACACTACTAAAAACTAAATAGTAAAACCTAGTAACCTAATTCAATCCTGCTGAAACGGGACTGAATCCAAATTTCTCCTCAATTAAGTGTGACTACTGCTTCATGAAACAGCAAACAGGAGCTAAGTGCTGCGACATTATTACAGCACTAGGGCAGGTACACATGTGGAATATCCCATAACTGAACTAGAAACCCATGCCTTACATCTACAGTCCCTAAAACCATAATCTCAAACTGCCCAATCTCATTATTGTATTATGTTAGTTTTTCACCCATAATTGAGAAGTGAAGTTTCCTGAGATCACTATTTCAGCTTCACAACTCAGAACAGTTCTCACAGTTCCATCACTGCACAAGTGGTGGCACATGCACCCTCTTAGCAAAGATAAACGTGAAGTTTCCTGATGTTAATTTCCCATTCATAACTCATAGTGATTGTGTCTTGGCAGTTTTGGGAACCCTGGCACCAGGGCAAAGAGGACAGGAAGACATACAACAGCAATCTTTGGAGGGCATAGATAAACTGCCCTTTCTGGATCTAAAGCCTGTAACAGCAGAGTTTCCTTCCTCCATTGTGTCCATAAAAACTCGTAACAAAGAAACCTGTGATACTGTTATATTAAACTACTAGGTAGAATTTTTTCTGAGCTACCAAAATGAATTCCAAGACTCCCAGGTTTTGCTTCTTTGCCCACTATCCTCATTATTATTTCCGTATGCAGTGTGCATATTTTTGCCATTGTTTCCTACCTAAGAGCTCACTTTTAGATTTCTACATGATTTCAGAATCAAAATTGTCTTATTTAAAATGAATTCTCTGGAAGCTATGAGTGCATAATACACTTCACACATCAACACTACTGTTCAAAATGTGAGATTCTTATAAAAGACTAACCAGAAACAACTGTTGTCAGCCATTTTCCCCTTCAAAATAGGGAAAATAAAGCCCCTTCCCCTTCAAAAGAAGGAAAATAAAGAAAAAAAGAAAGCAAGCTTTAAAGAATGACCTGAAATAACAAGTCTAATCTTTGACAGACAAGAGTTACATGGCGCAAAAAGAAAGGCAGAGAACGTTTACAAATATGTGGTGGCCCCAGTAAAAAAAAAAGCCTCAATACTTCTCAGTTTAGATGAACTTTTATTATATTAAAATGGAAAGTGAGACCAAAATACATAAAATCTACAAATTTTGATGAGTGACATACTCACTTGTATTTGACTTAAAAGATGTTTCATATATAAAATAAAATATTTGGCAAGGAGGCAAGAAAATCCCAAGACCCATGGCCACAATAACAATGCTAAATGTGAGTTTGCATTAAAAATTCAAGATACTTTCATATTTTAGCTACTTAAAAGTCTTAATTTTCTGCATTTTTTGTGACATTTAACTCACGTCTACTCTTTCTGAGGATATCACAGGAGCATAATATCTTTCTAGGAAGGACCTGTGCAGTAATCTTCAAGCAAATCTTTTTCTTATCCAACAGGAACTGTGGCACAAACACATCACAGTTGTCAAAAATATTTTATAAGAGTCCTTGAGTATCTCCTTATTTTTTTCAAAAAGATGTTTTCTGTACTGTAGTAAATTTAACAAGGTCTTAACAATTTTTATATGTATGCACGAAAACTACATTTCAGTGTACAAGAGATGAGACAAAAAAGTATGTGAAGTAGCAACTTCAGCTGAAATTAAAATAACCATCTACAAGCACTCATTTTAGATTTTCCCAGAGAGATTACAGATGAAGAGAAGACAGTGCTATTACGGTAACAAAAACAGAGAGAGCAACCCAGTGGAAAAAATGTTGAAGGTGTCTAGAAAACGAGTTGCTTTCTTAGTCTCAGCTCAAGGAGCTGGCAGTCAGATGCACTGGTAGAACAAGAAAAAAACTAGTCCAGGACTCACAGGTAGTCCTTGTCTGATATCATTCTGCAAGTTGACACATAACATATTTCAATGGCCAAACAGTACATACCTCTAAGAGACTGTAGAACAGTACAGCATCTCTCTGCCTCTGTGCTTCTAACACTCACAGCTAATACACTGAGAGGAGAAAGCACCTTACAGAGTTGGGAAGTGCCAGGGGTGAAGCAGGAAGAGAGAGAAGGCTGCACCTAGTCTCATTCTTCTCCTCTCCCTCCCCCTGGTTTGTGTCTGTCTCAATTGAAGTCATAAGAGCTCATAATAAAGGCACAGGGGATACTATTTTGTGGCAAGTGTGGGCCATGAGAACCTTAATATCTCTGAAAACTCATATTTGTTACTTTCTGGTACCTGTCACAAAAAATAAAAATTGTATCAAAGTCTGGAAATTCCTATATATTTTGCTTTATGGTTAAGGCAGCAAAAAAGTAATTCTGAAAACAATAACTACAATCTTATCCACACTTTGTTTCAGCTATTCTGCACCTGAGATATCAGACCTTAAAAGATGATGTGAGTGTGCCACTGCCAGTGCTGCATGAATTTATTACCATCTGTAAAATGCAGACCTTCCTGGTGTAATTATGACAGTAAGTAAGTTTCATCTCTTAATACATTACTGGCACACATACAGCTTCCTTTGATATACAAGTGTAATTGTATGATTCAGAAATCAGAAAATCCAATTGCTGCTCACGTCTCACTTTGGCACTGTTATCTGGATGAACCACTTTACCTGCAGGAGCTGTCATCTGCAAATGTGTAATTTATGAGCACTTCATGCCAATTTGGCACAAGGCATACTCAGACATACATATTCCATTTTACTGAGCTTTGAAAAGCACGTAAAATTAAAAAAAATCAGAGTACATGGGTCATGCTTCATATTATTCAGACTAAAAATGAAGAAACTTCTGTGAAATGCTTCTTCACAGCTGGCCATTTTTTTTTTTTTTTTTTTTTTTTTTTTTTTGTGTAAAAGTTTCTTCTACTAAGTTCTGTCCCTAAGGTAGGGAATTTGCTTGTAGATTCCACAAGGGAAAGGGCCACCTTTTCAGGGTTTCGTGTTTTTTTTTTTTCTCTTTTACAGATTTGCCATAAAAAGTCTAGAGCTTCCCTTTTATTACTATTGTAGTTTATATCAGATGTATGTCCACCTGAATTCAGGTGCACTTCACAGAGCCTGCAGGTAAAGTCTGCTCGCTGTTATTGACACAATGAGATTTCAAAAGTTTCAACTTAATGCTGCAGCATCCCCAGATGAAAAGAGCCCTTCAGCTCAGATCATGGATTTTTGACCTTGGAGTTAATTTGATTTTCTAGATCTCTCTGCTCCCAGAGCACTGGAGGAAAGAAGAACATATGGGCTGAAATAATGAGAATTTGAGTTACCAGAAAGATTTGAGTAAGCGTAAGTTCAGAAGAGGGATTTTCTGGTTATTACACTAAATTTATATGAACAGGCATATGAACCCTGGCTTGTGAATGGGCATGAGAGTAAAAACTAGAAAAAACTAGTATTCATCTTTGGAAAAGTTTGCAAGAAATAGCGTTTCTCTAAATTCCTTACAAAACCCTTTACAATCCATACAACAGTTTGCAATCCAATTAAAATGCAAGCTTGGTAATGGGAACACCCTCAGCCAAACATACTGTTAGAATTGGACAATTTCACTATTTTGTCATCTTCCTCACACTACTGATGATTAGTATTTTCCCATCTTCTCTGAGCAGACACTAAAAGGATTGTACTACATCTTTGTTGTAAACCTTTCTGTACAGAAAACTGACTAATTCAAAATGATGCTTTAAGAGACCTCACTCAGCTATTCAGTTTCTCTTGAGAATAAAACCATCACATTTTAAAAGAGAGTTCAAAGTGTAAGTGAAATGCATTCAAAACTTCACAGCATGGTTTCACAATTTATCTTCAGATCAGGTTACCTCAGATGTGTCCCAGGGAAGGAGCCCTTCCATCCCCCCGTTCCAAAGATTCAGTTCTGTCCCAGATGACCCTTCCTCTGTCTACCTGCCAGCACAGTCTTCGTTATGTGCCATGATACTTTCTACACTGAATTCAGCTTTTTCATTTTTACAGTGAATTCATGACAATGGTTACACGAGGGGTTACTTTTAAAAAAATAGCTCAGGTCTCTACTCTCCAACCAACTCATAAGCAGTGACCTAAATAGTTGCATTCCCACCAGGAGCCACTACACTCATGGCTGGAGAACAAGAACATATCAGTGCTGTCTTACCCCAGCTGAAATTAACACTCACTGTCACCCTAAGTTCCAAACCAAAGAACTCTTGGAGGTGTGTGAAATTGCCAGTGACAGCTATTATCTTTGAAAAGACAAATGTATTCTTCTACAATGATCCCCCAAACTTCAAGTGATCACCAGGTGAACACACTGAAGAATGAAATTACTTCAAGAAGTCCTTCTGAAAAAAACCTCTTAGCTATTCTTTGAATCACTTTAAGGGTTCTGTTCTTTTAGGAATAAAAAACGACCCTCTTTATATTTCAGTTTCAAATTTAACATGAAAGTAAGCTAAGTGCACTAAGATAGATTCCAGCTACGAATAAAGCTGAAGTGGCAGGAAGTGTTTCTTGACAGAGTAAGATCATCTCAGGAGCAATATAAATATGCAAATTAATTTCAGAGATGACTCCATGACAAGATTTCAACAGTTTTGCTGCTGAAATTAATTCCTCCTCATGAATGATACAACCAAACAAAACAGCTCCAACATATGCAGGCTAGTAATGACACTAATCAGAAAAAGTGATACAGTCTTCTATCAAAGCATGGTTCCTCCAGATGGTATAACTGATGCAAATATTGCATGCACCTCCCAAGGCAGGACAAGGCTCCAATGACTTTATCAAAACACCATTAAAGTGTGGCAACCAGCCTGAAGTACACAGTGGCACACAGACTTTTTTCCCTAACAGAGAAATGTCTATATGCTGTGAAATATAACAATTAACTTGTGAGAAATTATCTGACTATTTAAAATGCCTTTGTATTTGTATTATTTTATTAATTACTACTTTGGCATATTGTAAGCTTACAATTATGCTTCCGAGAAGCACATTTGAAAGGACCAGTTATTTCTGAATCATCCATTTCTAACACTTCCAGATTTTTATCATGAGTAGACAATGTTTACTAAGTGAAATACTTAAAATTGATCTTGGAACATAAGCACTGGTCTTAAAATTGATCTTGGAACATAAGCTATAAAAAGGCAAACTTATTCAGACAAAAGATCTGTCTAGCCAGCATCCCATCTCCAGTAGAGTCCAGAAGCAGATGCTAAGAAAACACAAGAAATAGACAAACCTCTTCAACAATCCCCTCACAGCATTCTTCCAACCTCTACTTCCACCTCAGGGGATGTTATGAACCTCATGCAGGCTTTCTATTAATTAATCTTCAATTAATGTATCTTCTTAGTCCTCCTGTTCAATCCTGCAAGTTGCTGCAACAAGGTTTTTTTGCAAGACCTTACCCATGCCCTTCTACCTGCTTCATGAACCAGTGCATTTTTTGGGAGTGCCTGGTCGCTTTTTGGTGATGTTAAGATTTTATCTTAGAAGGGACCATAGACAGTCCAACTCAGTCATCCTTTTTACACTGACTCTGATTTTACAAACCTCAATTGCGTAACATCCTTTTTTCAAGGCTGAAGAGTCCTAAGGAGCTCAGTCATTCCTCACAGGGAAACTGATGCATGCCTTCCTTTCTCTAACCAGGCTTGTTGCACTCCTAGCTTTTTGAGATGCAGCACACAGTAACTCAGGGTATAGGAAAATCATAGCTTCATACAATGAGAGTACTATTCTGTGTTGTCTAGGTCTGTGGTTACAAATCTTAATGTTTGATATGCCTGGCACATGTTTTTTAAGCACTGAGCTAGCCTGTGTACCAGAAAATACAGCTCCCAAGTGATAAAGAGTCAGCACAGCAGTAATCAGTTTATGTGTGAAGTTAGGACTGGTTCTCCCCCATATGCATCACTTTCATCTATACTACATTTCATCAGTCATTTTATTTCCCAGACACTGCTGTCTTCTTACTGAGTTTTTCACAGTCCTGCTGCATCCACGACTTCTCTGGGAAACCTGTTCCAGTGTCTCACCACTCTCACAGTAAAGAATTTCTTCCTTATATCTAATTTAAACCTACCCTCTGCCTGTAAAAAGGCAATATCCCTTATCTTCCAAAGACTCAGGAAAGTGATACTGTAAAAAGCCTTTAATAAATTTTGGTAGAACATAGCACACAGATGAACTTATTACAGGTCTGTCTTGCCCACACTTCAAAAAACATGAGGAATGAGGCAGAACTTCCCTTCTGTGAGAACTCCACTGATTCTTTGCAACTAAACCATATTCACCAGGTGCTGGTATGCCCTTAACTTCCTACTAAGCCTTACAGTACCAATATCTATCCAGCTTACAAGTTTGTACTTTCTGGGTTTCCTGGAAACATTTTTTTTTTTATTTTGTCCCTGAGATTTCTATAGTGACTTATCATCAGTCACTCCCAACAATTTGCTATTGCTCATTTTATCTGTTTTGTTCTAGAAGCTCTTCTACAGTCACTGTAATTTCTGAGAGAGTCTGCTTTAGCTCATCCATAAGAAAGGTTTTACAATGTGACTCCCTCTACTTCACAGAAATAAGTGAAACAGCATGAATTTTCATCCCCCCTGCAACAACCTGAGCCTTGTGGTTGCTGAGTACCCCTTGTTATCCCCTCAGCCCTCTGACTGCTTGTTGCTCCTGTCGCATGTGAAAATTACACGTTTGCTTAACAGCATTTTGTGGAGCTTTGAGTAAATGAATCCAACTCAGTACCTACTTCTAGGTGCTTTATACCTAATTCTATCTGCTGAAGTTTATGATCCTTTCATTTCATAGTGAAAACTTTAGCTTTTAAGAGGACAGTTTCTTATTTTCATGGCCTTTAATATTTTGCTGTTCCCTGCAGCCTTACTCAGTTATTAGCATCCACTGGCATTAATGTTTATTGTTCTCCACTCCACTTGTAAGGATGTAAATTCTTTAGGATTCCCGTTTTAGCATGAAAAATTCACTAATGAGAGCAACAGCTGGCTTCAGTCAGTACTGCTTGAGATCCATTGCAGTCTTATATTTAGGAACTCCTAGGCTGTTCAGATTATTCCTATTATAAAATTATGAAACATAAGCATAAAGAAGGGCGTATTTACATTGCTTCTGTCGGTGGAGACAATAAACAATGATTGACCTTATAACTTGAAAGAGTGAAAAGCTAAAGCTGTGATGTTAAATCTTTGAAATATCAGGAAATCCTGAAGTTTCATATAAGACTTCATGCTGTCTTCTTACACTTCAGTAAATCCGTATTTTAGATAGCAGAAATCTAACCAAGACTGTAATAACATATACTGCAACATTAAATCACACATAAATAATTATCATATATGCAAACATAGAACCCTGCAACTCTATACTAGAAATAATTCTAATACTATACTTCTATTCTTAGAATTACCTAATGGAATATCTTTTTCTTATATATTTAATTAAGTCTTTCAGCAACCTTTTTCTTTCCATCCCTCCCAGTTAGCCTGCCTTAGAAGCAAAGAGAAAAACTAACTGCCTGATCTAAATTCCAGATGTGTCTTAGGCATCACTCTCTTTAATGGTACAGTTTATGTCATTACCAATTAATCATTCATTCAAATATTGGGTTTTAACATATAAGTAACCTTTAAAAAGTTGCTGTAGTGAAGAAAAGTAGTGTGTACATATAAGCCTAAGTGCAACACGTAACTAAGGGACTTGTACCCAAGATGCAGTGTAGTTACATTAAAGATTGCAGGGAAATCTGCTTATGTGTTTAAATGTGCTCCCACTTGCACATGCACTAACACACATCCTCTGCATGTTTACAGGTGTTTCAGTCTTAAAAAACACTGGACAGCCAGAGATTTCACACTAGAAATATGCACTAAGACAAATTGCTGTTAGAACATACAGAACATGCTATCTGCAATATGAAAGAAGCCAATGGCAAAATATTGGCACTGTCCCTCATAAAGCAAGGAGTCCTCAGTAGCCTCTCAATGTGTTTGATACCAGCCTACAGGGCAGAGAGAACAGAACTGTCCGCTTCAGCATCAGGTTATGCACTTAGACAATCTTATGAATTAGAGGTAGTAAACTGTAAAATTCAGATTCAATTTAGAGACTGTGACATGCTTCACCAAAATAATAATGAACATTTTTTTCATAGTTTCAGGTAAATTTTGGAGCACATAAATTATTTTCTGAAATTTTCTTTGAAAATCCATTTTTCTTTGAAATACTCTTTGAATAACTGATTGAGATCGTGTGTACATAAAGCAATACACAGCTTTTGTGTTTAAGAAGTATTTTCTATATAAAAGGAAATACAGGTAAAGACAAATCCTAGGATGGTTCTTTTTGCAAATATGAGAATATTTAAGACTAAAGATGTGTGAGCAAGTCACGTGTTTACTGCTACTAAAATAGGCAGCTTAAAAATATCTATCCCACTAAAATAATTAGGCTATGGTTATTTTCAATTTGGTTCAGCATATGTAGTGAAATAATGTGGCATCTCTTAAAATATTTACAGACTACAGTCTTCTCTTTTTCCAATAACTCAACTGAAGCTTTTCTTTCTTCAATATAATTAAAAACAAAATATAAGTGGCTGTCATTCCCAGTTTTAGACTAGGCAATTATTTCATTAGATAATCATGCAATCATTTAGGTTGGAAAAGACCTCCAACATCATCAAGTCCAACCTTTGACTCATCACCACCCTGTAAACTAAACCATGCCACTAAATGGCACATCTGGCTGTTTCTTAAATACTTCTAGGAATGGTGATTTCACCACCTCCCTGGACAGTCCACTCCAAAGCTTGACAACCCTTTCTGTGAAGAAATTCTTCTAATGTCCAACTTGAATCTTCCCTCGTGCTGCTTGAGGCAGTTTCTTCTCATACCTGGGAGAAGAGGCCAACTCCCAACTGGCTACACCCTCCATTCAGGAGCTGTAGGGAGTGATAAGGTCCCACCAAGACCCCTTTTCTCCAGCCTGAACACCCCCAGTTCACTCAGCTGTCCCTCACAGGACTCTTGTTCAGACCCTTCACCAGCTTCACTGCCCTTCTCTGGACTTGCTCCAGCACCTCAGTGTCCTTCTTATATTGAGGGGCCCAGAAGTGGACACAGCACTCAAGGTGTGATCTCACCAGTGCTGAGTACAGGTACCCTGCTCTCACTGGCCACACTGATGCTGATACAAGACAGGATGCCATTGGCTTCATGATTAAGACAGAATCACTAAGACAATTGTTCAATTCTATTCCCATCTCATAACATACACCTTAAGCAAAGCTTGAAAAATTTCAGTAAGTCCTGCTAAATGCATTCCTGTGACATAAGATTTCAGCAAGAAGTAACTCCTGCTACTAAAGAACATTCACTGCATGCAAGAATTCTGTTGAAACAACATCAGTTAATAGTTTTCTTTGAAAAATTTATCTGAAAGAAATTATTAATGTTGCAATAAAATAAACAAGATCACACATTTTGCTTTTTCTAAGCATTAGCTTAACATGCTGGAAGATTATTGTTTTCTGTGGGAATTGTATCATTGTCTCATTTTCTCCATAATGACTGCCAGGATGCAACAGCAAACCAATTAGATGCTTAAACAGCTGAGAATTTTGTTTGTTTGTTTGTTTGCATGCTAGCTCTTTACAGACCTCTTTAGATGTTAATAAATAAAAGCTGAAATTTCATTAAGAACCAATTTGATCCATCAAGACACTATAGGTTTTTTCATATCAAATCTTTCTTTTGACTTTACAACCAATTTCAGCTAAGGATTAGCAATTTCCTCTTTAGAAATATGTAATATTTCAAGTAACTTTTTTATAACCAACAAAGATCTGATCAAATTTGAGTCGTGCATGGCAAATGAAGAAAATGAAGCAAATAATGATAACCCTTCTCAAATTGAAAACAAACAGTACTCATCTTCCTGGCACTACTGTACAAACTTCCACTAACACATGTTTCAAGGCATCACTCAAAACACTGATCTGGGTTTAAGACCATTTCACAATGTAATCAGGCCCCACCAAAACTGAAAGCTGCAGTAACTTTAAGCCACAGCCATACCCGTGTGCATGCACTCATGTGAAAGTATCGCACACACTAAATTGCACTGAGGCCGTGAGAACGTGCAACTTAGTAATGTGCAATATCTCCACCAGAGCAAGCAGAATGGGAGCTTCAGGGAAGAAGGGTATGGTGCATTCAGGAAGAGAACGACATGCTGCTCAGGGAAAGGAAAATGGTTCAGGCAAAGGTGTGCATGCTACTACTTGGAAACCTGTGATTTGGAGAATTACTGCTTCATCCATTCAGGACAAAAACAAAATAAAAATAACAATCCAGACAAGAGCACCCCCTCCCTATTTCAGCAGTAAAGAATTTAATTTTCCTACCTAACCAGTAAAGTAGGGGACTCATGAACCAACTTTATTTTACAGAACCCTTCTGAACAAAGCAAATCTCACACTGTTACATGAGATTCCACTGAACCGTCAAAATACTACATTAATTATTATAGTTACAATGAAAAAATTCACTAACTAATATTCAGAGTTAAAATTATCTAAATACACAAAACTCTTCCAAGTGTTCCTCATGTTTCTAAACCAAGTCATATTCCTAAACCTAACAGATTGGTGCCAAAAGATTGCTTGCAACTCAACCTACTCTGGCATAATCCTTCTGCCACAGCCATCAGGCCCCTCCCTGTTTTCCTTTCTTCATCCCTATAGCTGACTTTAAGTGGTATCAGTGTAAGTAAATCATGTATTTGCTATATTCACTAACCACCACTGTCAATCAAGGCAGACTCTCACACATGATGAAACATTACTGCTGTAATTAGTCACATTTTTGTCCTGATACCCACTTATGCAATATGGAAAACAGGAAAAAAAAAAAAAAAAAAAAAAAAAAAAAAAGGAAGAAAAAAAAAAAAACAGAACTGTGGAGGGATTAAATGCCAAGGACAAATGAAGAATATATAAAGAATTAAAAAAGAGTAATGAAATGTAACCACACCAAGAAAGTTAGAATCAAACTGAGAAAGACCTGAGATTGCAAACCAAAGAAAAAGGAAAACCGATACACCACTTGGGCTTGAAGGACTAAAACTACTAGAGAACAGAAACTCTTTTACTGCTGTAAAATACTGCACTAGCAGTATTTGGGATGATAATAACTTTCCTAAATTTTTATTTCCCACCTCATTTACAGGCAATGGCACATGAAGCTCCAGCATGGAATTTTGAATTAGTTGGTTGATTTGAAAGAGAACCAGTACTTCATACATCAGTCAGAAATCCCTGTGGTCACACATGGCATCGGTAGTAATCTTAATCCCAGATTTTTTACTGTGTTTTAGGAAGTCATCACACAGTTACTGACCTTTCCTCTTCCCTGTAGATTAAATGCTGCCTTTCCACAGATGCAAACAATGAGGAGACACAAATGCAATATATGACAACAAAGCATACACAAGTGTTTAGTCTAAAATCAGAGGAGCATTTTCATGATGAAAGTTACTCAAAATTGGGAAAACTGGTTAGTGACCAATTTGCAAATCTGTGTTTGTTCCATAGTCCAAACACTGCCAATTCCCATCTGGAGGACTGCTTGGGAGGCAGGCAGCACTGCCAGTGAGAATTGAAAGAACTCAAAGGCATATATCTGGAGTAAAGGCACAGGAAAAGACAAAACTAGTAGCAGAGCATTCCTTAGATTGCCTTTTGCCTTCCAGTCCCATGGGAGACGTAGAGAAGAGTTCTTCTGTCGACTGCCAAGGGTTGCACGACCCCTTCCTTCCCACTGCCCCCCATGAAAAGGTGCCTTCTCTTCATCACTGAGGCCTGACGGACTGGGGAGAGGAGGGCCTTCCATCAAAATGCTGCCTTCCCCACATGGCAAGGGACATTCCCATCAGCTGTTCTGCCTTCTACAGATGGGAAGGGACACCCACAACCGCGCAGAAGGTGATCTCCGACCATCACCCAAGCCCTCACTCCAGACTATCATCAGCAGCACCCATCACTGCTCTGAGTCACACTGCCACCAGCAGCATCTCCAGAGTTGGAATTTGGCCTGCTGAGCACACAGCAGAGCTCCTACAGCCATTCCTTTCTCCTGCCCATGCTCACCCAGATGGTTACTGTGGGAGGCCCCTGGTCCTCCTTTGAGGACAGTCACCTCCTCAAAGCAAGATTCGTGCTTTCTCCAGCACAACTTGTCCTTGGTGGAGCCATGCTGGCTGGTGCCTCCAAGTGATCTTCTCTATTTCATGGCTCTGCCTTTGTACCACTAGGTTTGCCAAAAAAGCTCTTGGAGCAGGCATATCGTCATGCTCTTGTGAAATCCCTGCTTGATCCCACCACCTGATACATGCTGCTGGCATTTTGCCTCTCTGGCATCCTGGATGAATAAATTTCCTATCAAAGGCCAGAAGGGCAATTCATCCCATGGTTTAAAGCAGGCAGTTCTTGGATTACACTCAGCTTCTTCAAAACTCCTACAGTGTCACCACAGCTGCATCTATTTTTTCCCACTACTCAAATTCAGATTTATAATCTGTGGTATTTTGACAGAAACAGTGAGATTCAACACTTGGCTCAAATCAGCCTGGAAAGCTGCTCTTACCCCTATACAGCTCATAAATCTGTTTGTGTGAACAGAGAGCTGTCACTGTATTTGCAAACTCCCCATCAAGAGGAATTAGAAAAGTATTTATACAATTTATAGCTATTTATAGTCCATAAAATAAAAAACACAGCACAGTTTCAATGAGATAAACTGAAATGGGAAAAGGTCTTTGTTTAAGAGCTTGCTGGGTAATGTATTTAAATTAAGAGATTTCTTGAGCTACAGAAACAAGTTGCCAATTTCCCTCCTCTTCTGCTTCCTTTACTCTTTTCCTCTGAAATAAATGGTAAAGCACACAAGGGAACAGACTTCCTTGATCATATCCAAGTTTCCTAGTGCTTTTCACAAATACATTTGAAATAAAAGAGCACAGAAGGGACTGACAACATGGCGGATGATTATTTTTATGTCATTTGGTTTATGAGCAACAGAGAGATTAGGTCTATCTCTTGCCAGAAGGATCTCTGCCCTCTTGACAGGACTGATGCTGTCTTAGCTTTGTGCATGTGATATGTCCTGGTGAAGAGCAGTAGGAGCTAGAACACCATTGGTGACTTTTGAGATTTGGTTAATAAATTTTTTTGGTCAACTTGCAAGCACAGATATTTTGAGGGTGAATTCATATTATGTATTGCTGCCATAGTCTAATGATGAAATCAACTACAGATGTTTCATGATTTGATAATTCATAACACAAATGAAGCCTCTTCCATCCTGCCACCAAGCACTAATATCCATTTTGCATGCCATTTGCAGATGAGATGAAGAAGCCGTTTTAATGTTCCTAGCTCTGCAGCAGCAACTCATCTCCAAAAAGAAAGAATAGTTGCTACTTTGGTACAAAAGAAAGGGTTTGAAGTAGCAATTGTTTTTCATATGGCAAAAGACTGGGCATGCATAAATTCATGAGAAATTGTTAATACACTTGCCATATTTACATACTGAAGATCACAATAAGTTTTGAGTGGAATGCAAGCGGAGAATCATTAGGATAAATCCCTACGTACAACTGAGAAGTGAGAAACTTCTGAAAATCTCAGAAAATCAATCCAAACAATTCAAATGAGGCATCAAGTACAGGCTACTCCAATCAAATGTGAGTGACTGATTCAGGCTACCTTAGTGAATACACAGACCAAGATTCTTTGTGTATGACAAGCTGCTTCCAGATTCTCCAGACACTGATTTTTCTCATCATACTTGCAGTTACTGATGCATGCTGGCTCTTTCCTACTAATTTTCCTGTGGCTTCTCTAAAATTATTTTCTTTCTTTCTTCTATTCCAGTTCCGAAAAATACTTTGGGTCATCTGTGTCACATATCTGTACACTTAAAATTGCATTTAATACAATCCTCCTCACATAGCATCCATGCCCAGATAAACCATATCCTACTTTGCCACACTGTTCCACTCTACCCTGGGCTAAAGAGAACAATTTTTGAGACTAGTATCAGTTTCTAAATCCACTCACACTATTCAGAAAAGATAGAACTGAGATACTAACCATGCGATCAATGAAAACTCAATAGCAGTCACTCAAGATAAAGGCTATTAACTTTTTGGCAGAATTCCAAATCTGTTGCTTTTTACCTGAATTGCCCCTTCATTTCAAATCACTACAGCAGTTAGCATTATTGTTCAAGATCCTACACAACATAATATAAACTTGCCATTGTTAAAATGCTAAGCATTCAGTAATGAGTTTGGAAAACGACTTTAATATCTCTTCAGTTTAAAGCCTACTCATGTACTGTATGTATGCACAAGATGACACAGAAAGCAGTAGTGTAAAAGGCAATGGCTGTACAGAATTCAGCAAGAAGTCTGTTCACTTTGCCCAGATGATCAACCTTTTTAAAAAGTACACCATGACTTAAACACATTATTTAAAATCCAGTTTATTACATTACCAGCATGTTAAATATTTCAAGCTGTTTACAGGTGAAAGCTGATGATTTAATTCATCTGCGATTAACTTTATTGCACAACCCCAAAAATAGCTTTCCTGTGGAATCTTTGTGAACCATATTGAAAAACATTAAAAAATCCTCCTTTAATTACTGCAATAGTTTATAGCCAACACACAAAAATGGTGACTAAGTATGAAACACTGTGGATGCACTCTGTAGGTGCAGCACAGTAGTGTTCCAAGTGTGATAAGGGGAGTGCTCCCCTGGTGTTCCCTTTGATGTAATTTGGTTTATGGAGATCATGAACTTTCAGGTGAAACTAAACTGGAAAATATTCTCCAGAAGCATATCTAATACATTCCAGGTACAAATGAATACTTATTCTCCAATAGTAGACAAAATACTTCAAACTGAATAATTCTGAAATATGTACAGCACTGATGTCAGGTCCTCCATTTCAACTTTTGCTGTATGCATCTGCTCCTACTGAGCTGTACCAGCTGTTACTGCCAATACAACTGCAAACACTGCTTCCTGATGAGTTAGGTATGTCATGGGTGTAGCAGTTTTACAAAACACTACTATTCGTGACAGCACAGATCTCTGAAATTTTTTACCAAGTCAAATCAAATTAACAATCAAAGGAGAAAAAATCATCAGTGCTAGGTTCTTAAAATCACTTTTGCAATTAATCTTTGAAACTCAAGCTGTTGCAATTGTTAATTATTTGCAGTTGAACATCAAATTTAAAGAAGAAATTTAAACAGATGGCAAGAAATCAGAAATATACCTGATTGCTTCCTCCACAGATTGGCCAACTATATTTGAGGAGGGACCTGGCTGAGACAAAGGTGTCAGGCTTATCACCCATTTTACTGGCTTGTAATACTCATCACTGGAGCTTAACAGGTAGAACAGCGTGGTCAGAAAAATCACCTGCAAAACAAATTGAAGTTTTAAATTACAAAGTAATAAATACTTCCCAGAATTAGAGTATGCAGCTATTCTTCAGATATTGACTTTTACTGAAAAGGAACAAGATGCTCTTCCACAAGCCTGGATTTAGAAAAACATAGCTGAAAGAATTATTTTCTCTCCTGTCCAAAAAGGACTTAACATTTACAGTTGGACATTATAAAACTTCTGCCTCTGTTCAGCTTCTTTCCAAAGTCACATCTAGACCAAAGAACTAGATTGCTGATAAACATTATAGTTGTGGGGCTCTTTGGTTCTTTTTCAGCATGTTTAACAGATAAAAAAATTGCTGAATAGTTACATCTATTCTCAAAACAAGCAAACAAAACTGCCAAATAAATTTGGGCTGTCTCAAGAGTCATTATGCAGCTGGGTATCAGAAATGAATTACCCAAAAATTCACAACCATAAATTTTATGTTAATCTGGCAATTCTAAGTGAATATTCCTCCTGTGACTTTGATGATGAGTCTCAGCGGAAGTGATGGCAGTTCCACTGTTTCAGTTAAAAGACAAAAAAATGATAATCAGATTGGATTAGCTTCCTCTATGTTGCAGTTAACTTTCTCTTATATTCCTGTTAGTGGGTCAGCAACTTCTTGGGTAAGAACAAATCACAGAACTGCATCCATCTTGAAAAAGAATACCTCAAACAAGAAAAATCCATTCTGTATGCTCCAAACATAAACTATAGCTTATATCTGCATTATGTACACGACTCAGATATTTTTTAGTTTCCTCCCAAGATTAGAAAGAATTCTTTCACTTTGTTTCCAATGTACTTGTATTCTAGAATAAGCCACATCTTTTTTTTATGAGCCAAACAGCCTGATTTCCATAAGTCTC
The DNA here is from genome assembly GCF_050655825.1 of Lonchura striata. Lineage (NCBI taxonomy): Eukaryota > Metazoa > Chordata > Aves > Passeriformes > Estrildidae > Lonchura > Lonchura striata. The sequence goes on from NC_140704.1 coordinate 91,718,295, forward strand.
TTACTTTCAAGCATTTCATCCAGTTTGCAGACACCTCATGCTCTTTTCCTCCACTCCCTCTGAAGATGCTCAGAAAACCAAATGCAAACTGCATTGCGATATTTCGTTACCAATCTCAAAATGACATCTGTCTCTGCTACTAAATTCTTTATACTCAGTAAAATATTACTACCATTTTCCTCCTAGTCTGCCCTCCCAGACTTAAACTTGAAAGTCACATTCAAATATTAACCTCTAATGATCCCATCCAAATTGCCATATATTGGTTTAGGCTATATTCCATCTCCCCAGGTGTGTATCTTCTGCCTTGGGAGATAAACTAATCCAGCTAATAAAACAAGTTGTTATGTCAGCATATTTTAATAGCATGCTGTTAACATTATTTTTGAGCTTAAAAAAATAATAATAATTAAAAGCCTTGCTTTAATGAGAGATAGTCTAGTGCCAGCAGCAGTATCAGCATCAGGTAGGTTTTCCTACAACTTCAAGTAAGAGAATCTTAAATCACATTTTAACATCCTTTGTAATTCTGAGATTATGGCTAGAATTTTTCTTCCTTGATGGGCTCTGCCATTTCTAAGCTACTATATTTCCTGCTATCAGTAGAAAATTCTATACTGAAGCAGGTACTCAGATGATGTTTTGTCTTCCTTCCACTGAGCAGATCTTTCTGCACATGCAGTTTTCAACACAGCAGCATCTTGCTCTAAGCACAGTAAGTATATCTGCTTATCCACTGTTCTTCCCCAGTGTTTACAGAACAAACTTGCTTTCTCAAGGAGACACAAGAGAGACATATCCACTTTAAGGGTGAAAGCCAAAGCAATGGCTGTGAATGAACAGCAGTGGAATAAAACAGCATTAAGCTGAACTACAAGACAGGAAAACTTACAAATCCTACTCAATTTCTGCTAAAAGAAGATGGATGTGACCACAGCATCACACAACATTAACTTTGGAATTTTGGAGTATCTGTCTTTTAGGAAATTAATGTATTTCCTTTAGCAAAATAGGTGTAGAAATGCAAAAGAAACCTGTAGTCACAGAATATAATAATATATTATCAAATGGCTTGTGGACTCTTCCAACAAGTACAGTAACCTCAATGCTACATTCAGCAACAAAATATGTACTGTCTTAGAGTAGCTGGAGGCCAAAAGCTTTCAGACCTCTTTTACAGGATATCTGAGATACCTAAACTGTTTCTTAAGCAACAATTCAAGATCCTGCCAATGACTATGAGAAAGAATTTACCAAAGACAAAACAGTGTATCCTTTCCATAGTTAAACAATTGAGGGATTACTACTTCATGCTGTAGAATTTGTCCTCTACCTGAAAACATTAAATACTCAAAGTTAAGGAGGGATAGACTGAATTCAAGGAGAAAATTCTGGGTAAACACTCTCAACCAAAATGACAGGTATCAAGAAACACACAACCTAATTGCTTGTGCATCAGGTCCATTGATTCAGTAAATATTTTTGTATCTGCTTTTCATACTCCATTTTCTGCTGAAAAGCTTCAGGGTTTTTGCTTGTTGGGAGTTTTTTTCCTTGTTTTGGCTTTTCTGGTTGTTTGTTTAGTTGTGTGTTCAACAGCATCCAACCTACACATGCCTTGCAGGACTGTAGATACCCATCAGCCAAATGGAGCTTTATCTCTTCCAATCTTTGTAACAGAATATGAGCAGAGTGAGAGAGTGCACATGTGAGTATACACATGTGCACAGCTATACATTCACACAAAGGCACATACATCCATCCATGTGTGCAGACAGGAACTTGTATTCAGAAATGAAATAAAAGTGACACTTCTGTAACTAATGATCAGTTTTCAAAAGTTAGTTTAAGATCTGAACACAGTCTTACTGGATCATAGATGATGTGCTACACAGATTGACATTCCTACTTAATTTTTGGATGGAAGATGTATTTTTCAAAACGGAGCTTTTGAACAAAGTGTCCATTATTTCCATGCTTTAAAGAAAAATTTTTTAAAGCTAAAATAAAATTCAGTATTTTAATTTTTATTCAGGATGACTAAAACTGGACTGAAACGTAATCAGTAGAAAAGCCAACCACTTTGAGCATTATCTCGTTGGGAAATTTAAGTTAGCTTGTGCCACCCCAAACTAGTAAAAACTTTTCTGTAACAACTAGAAAAAATAAAAAATGAAAAAATCAAAGCGCAGTTCAAGTATCTATTCTTTAGAAGAATTCCAACACTGCAAGATCCCAACTACCTCTGCTAAACCAGCTGACTGTACAAGTGTCCCAGCAAGAGGCAGGATTCTGCTGTCAGGATCACACCTCACAGAAGCAGCATGCAATGAGCTTGATATAAGTCATTAGGCATCTAAAGATAAATATTTTATCTGAGCTTGAGTACCTTGAAATCACTGGCAATTAGTTCCCAAGATTACAATTTTTGTATGCTAGCTTTCTATACACAATTTCAAATGTGCCATTTTGGGTGAAGTTGTAGACTAAAGAAGAAATAAAATGGTTTCATGCAATCTTTTTTTACAGAAGACAACTAGAGAACGAAGTTGGTGATTTCCCTGCAAAAAATGTCTCCATCTCCTGAAAGCAACGGCTTGTGTAGGGATATGCTTATGTAGACATGCCATAAGGTTTCAGTAGTTATGCAGGATATTACAAGCTACAGCTTAGTACCTTCAAGGCCCGAAACAAGAATTTTTCACTAACAGAATGACAGGAAGAATTACTACCTCCTAATCTTGCCCTCCATCTAGAATGCCCCCAAAACAGATAGCAAATTCGCAAAATCTTACAGAATTTTGGTATTAGATAAGTTTAGAAGATGTTTTCAATGCTTTAGGTTTGAGTTTTCATTGTTGCAATATGTGCAATTAGGTTACTCCAGTAAAATGGACCATGTAAATCAATGACACGGTACTTACCACTGAAAGCACAAAATTGAGAACAGCTGTCCCACTGTGGAAGAGGATTGTCACTAATGCTGTAACCGTAGTAAACAAGAGGCTCACATTGCGACTCATCACTATCCACAGAGACTCCAGGATCTGAAAAAGGAGCAAGACGAGAAGACAGATTTAGACATTGGATACTGTTAGCATGGACTGAGAATTACTAGCTGAGTGATGAATCCATCTCCATAAAGCTAAACAATGATGATTAAAAAAAAAAAAATCATCTTCCCTCACTCCTACACTATAGCAGGTTCTATCAAGTGAAAATGTCCACTTCACCAAAGATAAGTTCTATCCAAGTTTCTATATAGCTAATTAGTTTCTATGTAACTAATCAGTTGTGTTTCTAAGTAGCTAATTATAAGGTTTTGGAATTTTTCTCTTAGTATTAAAAATTATTTCATTATGTAAAACTGCAAAAAAACCTAGATGTGGTGATACTTGTTTACTGTGATTAACATTCCTGCCAAGCAGATCTTGTCTGGGGAGAAAATATTCACCGTTTCAAAAGCAGAAATGTTAAAACACAAAGAACAAGGAGCACATCACAAGGTGGAAATAAATCTTACCCTCCCAACCAAATAATAAAATTACTACCTCAATAAATTTGTTGTTAAAATGTTTCACTGCAATAAAATACATATTTTTGGTAATATTTGCAGAGAAATGCAAAAGTTGTGATTTTGAGTAAGGCTCCATCAGTTAATCAAGTAATTATTAAAAACTAGCAAATATTAGTCTCGGTTTTACAAATAGCAATTAGACCAAATAAAAACAAAACAAATCAACCAACACCCCCTAAAACCAAAAAAACCCTTCCTCAGTAGAGCAGACAAAGGAGTGTAAGCCATGTGATCACCTCTCCTTTAAAAATGAATGAATCATATTAAACATAATTTATTAAGCATGAACTTGAGAGGGAGTAAATGCTGGGGGAAATTACAGGGAATTACAACACAGAAAGACTTACTTAGTTCATGCTTCCTACTATTTAATGGGAATTATGAATGTTAAAGCTCATCTTTTGTACAGATTTTATTAGAGTCTCTTGAGAATTCAAGGGAGGTTAGAAGTGAAGAGGACACTCCTGAAAAATGTTCTTCCACTGGTACCTGTTCCTTTGCTTCTTCTAGGACTACGAATTCATTCTGGGGGTGCAACAGTGGTACAAATTCATGCAGCCCCTAGGTAACTTTACCATGTGCACATTATATTATGAGGACATTATATTATGAGTGAATTCTGAGGGAATGGTTTGTAGCTAAAACAGAGGCCTTCCAGTTGGTATTCAAGAAGGATTGTGCTATGGTTGCTAATAGCAGGCCTCAAGTTGTATGCAAGGCTCCCCTCCCAGATATGTTAGCTTGTTACTAGAACTTGGTGTGTGAACAGGAGCTTCTGTGCCACAGGACTTCTGTTATAATGTGGAGTTTAATCACAAAAGAGCAGCAAAGGCCTTGCAAATAGGGACACAGCTTGAAAACTAAAGCCCCTGAAACATGAGCAGTGTTTTGAGTAAGAAGGCATTGAAGATGACAACTTTACAAGCTAGAATATTACTTTTTCTTCAAGAAAATGAAGTAGGAACTTAGAAAGGGGGGAAAAAACACAACAGGCTAACAACAGAACAAGGCACCCGTCATGACCTGGAAAAGTAATACTTTTCCCAAGTATCACAGCACACAGTCCAGGGCAGATGTCACGGGGTGGGAGCTGTCCAGAATAAGAACACTTTATGAAAGGAGAAGCTCCTTATCTGAAAGAAGACTACATCCATTAGGTTGCAGCTTTGCGTACTTAAAAGCTCTTCAGCCATTTACACTCCTGTGACTCAGACCATTAAGCACAGCCTCTACTGGGGCCAACTACACAGCACCATCATGATGGTTTTTTAGCCACACAGCTCATGTAGGACATGACTGTTAAGGAATGACCACTTTCAATACATAATGATAATGATTAGGAGACTGCAAAGCAAACCATGGGCATGAACCGTGCTGTTAATGAAAACTGGTCTAGTAAAGTTTTGCTCTAAAGAGTAAAACTACTCTGATATAGCAGCCTTCTAACTAGTAATCACAGGAATTGTTAAAACTCTCACTTGCAACACGTAAGCTGAGCTGGTACCAGCGAGTTTACAAGGAGGGAGATTGTTCATCTGCCAGAGGAGAGCACAAAATTGGTAGGACTGTGAAAGTTTTCAAAATAGGATGTTTCTCCACTATAGACAGGATTTATTGAACACTTTCCCTAGAAGCTTAAGCCTGAGGGCTGATAACCGGAAGTATACAACCACAGGCAGTTTGAATGTAGGTATCAGGTTGTTCCATTAACATCAGGAATGGTTCTCCTATGTGAACATCCTTGTTTGGTGGAGTCATTGATTTGAACTGTTGAACCAGTTATCACCAGCATCTGCTTTAGAGTAAGTGTAGATAATACCTTTCTACAGTTTTGGTATGTCTTATGAAAGCAACTGCATCTTTTAGGACTTGTCTCCAGTTACAGAGTAATTCCTTGTTATGCATATGTATCATTAAAATTTCAAGATACAAGCTTTTCATAGCTAAGGTGAGAAGACAGGCATAGCAGACACTAATGATCACTGAATACAGTGTCAGAACGTGATCAAATGCTTCCCTACCACTCACAAAATCACATTACATGCAGCTGCACCTAGGAGCTCATCATGCTGCTTGATTCCCAGAGCCTACTGCAGCCGAGTTGATGAGGTCACCTACCACACATAAAGAATAGTGAACACCTTGCCAGCCGAGTTCTCCAAAACTCAACAAGTGTGAATCTTTATGTAACAATGTTACATTACTTTTAGTTACTTTTTTCCTATTAAAAATAGAAAACCACACCTCTTTCCCCAAGCCACTGCTCCGTAAGCAGCCGTAAGGGATCCGTGTTTAGGAGAGCTACAAAGCTGTACAGAATTCAGGACTCTCTTACACATCACACTGTGCCACCTTCAGAGTCAGTTACTGTGCCTTTCCAACCTGTAACAGGCAAGAAAGAAAAATAGCACACAATGTTCTCAAGCATCTAGGGTGTGCTCTTGGCCACTTTTAAACTGGACAACACCTGAAAATTAGGGTTAAAAGGCACCTGACCAAAACAGTAATTTGCTGAGAACTTCAAGTTAGCAAATTTCTAGAAGCCAGATAAAACTATGTACCTAACTCAATTTTGTATAAAGGGAATATAACTGGATATAAAGATGCAAAAAAACCAACTCAACATGCTAGTTGATATATTACTGAAAAATTGACTGAATTAACTATAAACTTATGAGATTACTTGAAGAAATTACTGGAGCCAGAGAAAAGTATTAGGATGTGTAGTAACTCAGTGAAATATTTGAGAAGCTGACTTGATTTAAAATGCACAGATCAGTCATGCTAAAAGCATGGAAAGGGAAACCTAATGAAGCTGAAGCTTGCTGTGTGTATCTCTGTGGAAGGTCTTCCATCTTTCTGTCTGGGAGATCTCTGAATGAGATACCACCTGGTGGTGGAATTATGAGTATTCTCATGCAAGGAGGCAAAAGATCAAATTAAGAAGACATTAACAATGTCTCATGTAACATCAAGGAAGCTCTGAGTCATCATTCACATATTTAGCCAGCAGCAATTCACTTTCTCAATGCTACAAGCATATGAAAAATGGAGGAAAAGGGTTATGAATGGAAAAGCAGATGAGTAAGGACAGAATGAGTCTTTATTATTTTTCAGAAATTAAATCTTAATAGTCCAGCTACATGTTACCTATTTCATCCATCTGACAAACTATCTTGGAGTGGAGTATGGGGTGCAAAATGCAAAGTATAAAGTGAGGCTCCACTCTTGCTCTCTCTGCCAAGTAGGAGATGAAATAAATCCCACTTCAGATGATTATTATATTATGCTGGATTTTAACATTACTGCTTCTAAAACTAAAAAAAGGCAGCAGTGCTGCTAGCACCAAAACTTTTAGGGGAAAAAAAAAAGCAAACTGATGACTTGGAAAAGCTTATCTTCATAGTAAATCTTCAGGCAATTTACATGTTTATATAGTAAGTTAATTTAAAATAATTAAGGTCTGTCTACATCAAACTACAGCTAAGCATAACTGCTATAATGAACAACACATTTGAGGGGAGTACAGAAGTCTTCCAAGTTTTACCTGATACTCAAAGTTGCAAAGTTGAACCGATGCATGTTTTTACAAATTAAATGAACACCAGCAATTCCCCAGCACACCTACATCAGTAATTTAATTACATGCTTTCAACTCTAAAATGAAAATTTCTTTCATTAAGGGAAAAGCCTGAAGTGAAACACTAGCATCTGTCTTAACATTTTTCTTATAATAAACATTCCTTCTTCTATGAAGGAGGAAGAGCACTTCCTTTGACTTCCATCAATGGAGAAAAGCTTATCTGCTTGTGCCTTTAATATGACATTGTCAAATAGCTGTATTTTCAAAGAAAACTGTCATCTGTTCTATTCTGAAATACTTCAGAAAGCCAAGGGGCTAGCAAGACAGTTATTTTTTGGTAAACTCAATCTATGCATAAATATTTGTTACATGCAAGTAGTGTAATCATACACATTTATTCTTTTCCAAAAGTGGAGGAAATCTCACTAGAACTGTGTATCCACTTATTTACAGCCATCTCATTGTCTTTAAATTGTCTGTATGTTAAAAAAAACCCTGTCAACACAGCTTTGGGACTGTCCTGTGTCTTGCTATATTCTTAAGAAATGTAAGACAAAATTGATTTCAAGTGTTCAACTTCACTCTCTCCACAAACAATACACTCAACCAAAAAATAAACAGAACAGTTTGGGTTGGAAGGGACCTTAAAGATCATCTGGTCCCAATCCCCCTGCCATAGGCAGGGTCACCTTTGCTTAGACCATGTTGCTCAAAGCCCCATCTAATCTTGTCTAAATCCCACCCAAAGTTCTATAAAATATGAAAAAAGCAAACAAACAAAAAGCCAAACTAAAGAATCTAAGCAATAGAAAAATTAAATCCTCAGAACATACACTCCCAAAACCACTAACAATATTTCATATATTTGCCCTTCCCAATTCAGTATGCCATTCTAATAACCCATTGTTCCACTTCAAAATATGAGGACAAAAGTCTTCATGCTCTGATAATAACATAAAACCTGAATACAGTAAGGTTGCTTTGTATCTTAGGCTAGGTAAGAAACTTGATTAAACATACCAGACATAAGCAAAAGCTATTCTTATTTTAATAATCTCCAAGTTTTAATGACCTAAACAAGAACAGAGACTGTATTTTCATCAATTTTAATTAAAATCATTAGCATGAGTACTATTTATGCAATGCACTGTAGATAAGCAAGTCAGGAAAGAAAATGCTGCCCAGTAAGAATGTAAAATCAGAATTTAGAGCTTTATACTAAGCTGACTGGCTACAGTCTGCTATTAAGGACGTGAGTATATTGAGAAAAAAGACAGGTGTTTCCCCACAGCTGATGAGTAATGAGTTCCTGGAAATAAACAGGAAAGCAAGTCAATTGCTGGCACTTTTTTCTTGAACTTTTAAACCAGTTTTTAGAAGTAAAGCAAGCATGTTAGCTAGATGAAAATATTAATATTAATATTTTTCATTCTTAAATATTTATTGTCTTTACACTTCTCTTTGCCTCTCTCTAGCTTGCTTAGATTACTGAAGCACACTTTACATCATGGTTTCTGAGCACTGTGCAGCATTGCTGCAAATGACACACTCTTATCAGGTAGTTTCTCCTCCTTCTGTGCCTCTTGCCTAGAAGGAAACTTCACACTGATTTTAAATCAGGATGTGCTGTGCATTTTTAAACCCTTTGCCTCAAGCATGCATGGCCAACTTTGAGAAAGTATCACGCAAATTTCATAATTAACTGAAAAAAGGTTTACTGCAATAAAGTTTCTCACAACTCTTTCTTGTCTCACATCTTCTTCTATGGTAGAAGCTGTAACAATTTAAACAGCAATTGGGGGAGGACAGAAAAAACACAAATGCCTATCAGTCTAGGCCAAGAACTGCTTGGAGGCAAATATTAGCTTTAACTGCATCCATAGATCTGCTATAGTGGCAGTTAGGTATAAATAATAGTCTTCCAAAATAGAGGACAATGTAATGACAACAGCTCAAGTCAAAGATGAACTATATTGGGGATTGTCTCTATGTATTAAGCATTTAGGATTTAACATGATTTTTTGGTGAAACACTTCAATTTGGATTGCTTTCAAGACTTCCTCTTTTTCTCCTCATAAGGTGAAATGTTTTTATTCAGGAATTCACACTGTGTAAAATATTAATTTCATTCTCCATATAACTTTCATAAATGAAGAGAAAAATAAGCTGCTTTCAACCCAACAAACAATAGTAATTTAAGGCAAAAAAAAAACCCCACAAAGGTCAGCCCCCCACTTTTATTGCTTGGTTTTGTTTTCAAAACCTCTTAGTCAATAGCTTCTTCAGTTATAACCTAAACCAATTGTTTTTTCCTTTAAAGAGAAAAGACTAAATAAAATAATGCACTGAAAATCAGCTTGCAGGTGACACAGATAACAATATGCCTCTGGAAGACATCTGAGAAGCTGAGATCCATGAATACGCTGAAACCACAAGAGCTCCTTTATCATAAACATTTCTGTTTGTTTTACAGTTATCTCTTAAATAGGCTTGCAACAATTGCTTCAGTAATTGTAAATAACACTAACAATGTTTCCATAATTTTCCATTTACTTGAATCCATAACCTTAGTAGTACTCCAAGGAGAAATTGCTATCAGTTAAAAATTAGACCCATTTCATAGTAAGTGCAAAGAATACATACTGAGAGAAATGTTTCGATGTTATCGTGAACAAATGATGCAACATCTTGCCAGTCCAGAATATCTCCAAGCCAGCTGTTTTGACGGTTTATGTGCCACTTGTGTCCTTTGTGTCTTCCAGAATGCGTTACATTCTTAAAAACAAAGAAAATAGACATTCTAATAAAATGTAGAGATACAAGAAAGACAAAAGCTAATGCTTTAGACTGGTGTTTTCTGAATGAAGAGTAGATCCAACATGCAACTAAATACTTAGAGCCACTTTAACTGGCATCCCAAAAATTACCTGAAGTACTCTCTACACTGGAAAAATTAAAATCTGACAGAAAACTGTAGTTAATTATCCCATTTAATTACACATGTGTATATTGTATTGATGCACCTCAGTTAAAAGTTAACCTTACTGCTTGACTGATACAATGGTATTTATTTTGCCCTTAATGAAAGAACACAAGAATTCTTGCCAATTATTACCTACATAATTTACTGTTTGAAACATACAAGTTTTCCCAGCACAGCCCATAAAGAAAAATGCAAGCATAAGTCCAAACAACTAGTTTTCTCATGGTCAGTTTCTACCTATTCACAGTAAATGTTCAATCACACAAAACCTAAAAGCTTATCTGGATGCAAGGTCTGGATTCTGACTACACAATTTTGTAACTGCAACACAACAAGACAACAGGACATGGCCATAAAAAACAACAGCTAATTCCTTAAGTGGCTCCTCCCTAATTATGAAGTTGCCTATTGACAAGTGAATAATATCTGACTACCATCTTGAATGCCACAGGCTGGGACTGTGACAAGTGTTTCAGAGAAGGATGTCAAAATTCTCTGTATGCAAACTTAAGCAAACCCACCAACTAAAACATCCTAGTCTTTAATAGAAGGAGACTTCTCAAGTTCTTAAGTCTGATTTTTATAATAAGCATTCCACTACTTGTTAAAATTTTCTGCACACTTTTAGACTTAGCAGCCTGCATTCAAAATGGCAATATCTTTGTCACGCATAGCAAATAACATTCCAAGTGCAGTCCCTACACTGATTATCTAAGAGCATTACATTTTCTGCTCATTACCAAATCTCTCTAGATGCACTGTTACACTTTGTGATGTACTATTAGCAACCTTCTATAACAATCCACTGCCAACACAGAGATCTTTCTTCTGAGCTAGCAATGTATTTAGAGTAGAAACATACGAGTAGTCAAAAAACTCCCTCAAACAAGCCTCCTGTATTTGTAAACTGTATGGAGACCTATCACGTGTTCATCTAGTTCTATACCAGAACTGTTATTTCTTTAATGCAGAAATCTTCTTCAAACTTTAGAGGTATTTGAAGAATAACTGCATAAAGAAAAGTGTTAATATAACTACAGTCATTTAAATATACACAAGGATTTCAGGAATATGACTTCTGAATTTGGTATTTCCATTGCACAATGGCTAATGAATTGCTCTTTCCTTTACACTGCAAACAGCATTGGCAGCATAACAACAATTTAACTCTTACAAATTTTTCATGATTCAGTGTACAGAAGCCATTATAACATGGCCGTAAAAATGCATTGTAAGAAACTTAATAAGAGGACAATTACTTTCTCATATTTTCAAATTAATAAAAGCTACACAAATCATGTAGAAGACCAATTACCTTTTCCTAAGACTTTAACAACCGGAATATTCAGCAGAAAGTGCTAAACTATGAAATACTAATTATAAAAAGTGAGAAAACTCTAAAATGGTACAAAAACACACTTAACTACTTAAGTGTAGGACACAGCTCTGGCTATACTAAAACTGTGACGCTAGAATGATGTGTCTTACACACTTGAAAATTTTACCTGGCTTTACTCAACCTTTTAACTGTCTGCTTATCTCTCCCTCAGAAATGCATATTTAGCATAATTTTGTCAGAGTACTAAGCGACACTCTACATGAATACCATTTAAATAAGTTACCCACCTTCACAAACCAAGAGTGATAAAGCCTGTCCCAGAGCTCCAGCACTTGTTTCTCAATCACAGCAGTGTTATTTACTTTTTCTCCTAAAATCTTATGGAGCTAAAACACATAAAAATCTTTTATTATACAGGACAGAACAAAGCAGGCATCCACTGATGAACTTCATGCTTGATGAATAACATACGATTGTCTGTAAAGGCACATTTCCAACCCAAGTTATTAGAAAAATTAGTATCAGTATGAAATACACACTTCAGACAAAATGGTTCACAAGTCAAAGAATTTGTTAAAGAACATTCTGCTGCACTAAGAACTTCTTTCTGCACTGAAAAAAAAAAAATGCTGTCTCTAAAATGCTTAATCCAAAATCCTTGATCCTATCTTTAGAGTAAATATTTCAAATAATTCAAGATGTGTGCTACATATCAAATATATGAGTAAGAACCTTGGAAAATTCTTCTGAAGAAGAATATAGCTTAACAATAAAAATTATGATTTAAAAAATGTCCAGTGTATCACACCCAGCCCACACAAAAATTAGGGGACAGGGAGGGGCAGTGGTCACAACAGAAGTTTACATTGTCTATAATACGACAGCCAAAGTCAGTTTAAAAAAATTAGTCAATTTTATTTGATGCATTTTCACTGGGAATTACAAGAATGAAGACAGATTCTTCAATACTTAAAAAGAAACTATCACCAGAACAGAAAAGACTACGGAAATCACTCCCACTCTTCCTTCAAATGTCCCAAACCAGAGTGGAAAGAATAGATTTGTCAACAAAATGGTTAAATACATGGAAAAGAACTCCTGACAAACGTATTTTTGTTTCTTTTTATTTTTATGAAATAAAAGAAATGAGAACAAAAACCAAAGAATTTGAGCTTTTTGACAGCTCTTACCTTGTGTGTGATCCATTCTCGGCCATACTGGTATACGTTGTTAGCTGCAGAATTGAGCGCCTTCTGAATGACCTGGGCTTCTGGGAGCCAGCTGGGGTGGGGCAGGGGTGGATTTTAAAGAGGGAAAACAAAGTTAACTGTTATATATCATACCCACTTCATTACACCCAAAACACATTACAAATTAACGTTCTGAAACAACAAATCATTATGGTTAAATACACATAAACTTACTACAACTCAAATGTTTCCTTCTACACATCAAGGAATAGATTTTTGCATAAGCAAAGCAGAATTAAATCTACTGTCATTGCATTTAAAATCCTCCAAGGTTTCTGAAACCTCAATTAATTTGACATCTTAACTTTTTCAGAAGAGATCTGCTCTTCAATCTATGTGTGCTGTTCATACAATATTTTCCCAGAGTTTCCTGAAAATATCATATGAAGCAGTCTCATCTAGCTGTAAATACCATATTTTGAAATTACAAGCTGAATGTAAATTGTTAACAGTTTCCATAAAAAAGCAACCAGCTGACAAAAGGTTTGAACATTAGTTATTTCTAAATCCTCATCAAACCACCTGCTTGTGAATTCCTTCAGGGACTCACACCACTTTCAAGCAATGTACCCTACTGAGTTGTCAGCATTTTACCACTTGTGAATACAGGGCACACAATCTCTGCTTTGACTTTCTTTTTACATCTTGATTCAATAGCACTTGTTAGAGCCCTTCCAAAACAAAATGAAAGCATTCAGGAAACAGTACTGCTGTATTTGTTCACCTGACTGAAGATCAACATGGAAGCTCCTCTCTCTAATGCTTCAGAAATGTTCTAGATTGGAATTCCAAGATATTTCAATCACTCATCTCTAAATATAATACAAGCATCGAGCTCTGAAAGCTGGTAATGCTTCATGGATATGGCAAGAGGTATTCTTACTCTTAATGAACTAAAATATAGTGTTGTGGATACTTCAAATTTGAATGCAAACACTTTAAGTAAGAAATTATACTAGAATTCTGAAAATTGTTTAACTAGTACTCCAGTAGTTTCATTATGTCAAATTTCCATCTCCATTAGTCCCACTTATTTCCATCTAACAGCAAAACAGAAAGGCCAAACAACATAAGAGATGCCACGAAGGAATAAAACCTAGTGCTTTACATGCTTTCTGTTCTCATGATTGTGATTGCTTTAGTAGTGCTAAAGTATGTATAACTACAGTGGTTATTAACTATATCCTGTTAGTTCTCTTTTTGAAAAATTGCTTTGCTCTTCTAATACAGCATCTGCTTTCTTTCAATCTTCTTAAATGACCATCACTTTTATTCAGAATGTGCCCTAGAAAGAGTCAGCCATTCTTACTCTGAAGCGATCTTTTTTTTGCTGTCATTTAACTGGTATCTCAATTTGCCCAATGTCTCTTTAGCTGAATCAGAATGAAAGTCACCTGGAACATGCTCCCCTTAATATCACACTTTTCAGTCTCACCTATTCCCCCTCCTTTGCTCACCAGTGTGCCCATGTTTTCCTCTAGATGCATTTCTCTCAACATCTCTCTCCCTTACTACTTGTCCTGGTGTTTACCTTGGTGATTACACAGACCAAACCTTACAAACTCCCCACTGCACACTACACACATCGACTCTTAACAGGGATAGCCCTGCCCAACAGATTCACACAAAACTCCCCCCACCCACCCTTGAACTCTTCTTCAGTTCACTCCAGGAACAACGTCTTCAACTCCTATTCCTTCAAATGCACTCCACATCCATCTCTCTACATTTAAAAAATAATCTATCTTGAAACTTTCTAGAGCATTCTTTGCCAGCATTTTTCTTTCATAGGAAAAAGGGACAAAATACAGATCTCTTCATTCTCTGCACTATACAAGTTTGTTCTCCACAATTCTAGCTAGAAATTTCACAAAGTTGTCCTTCACCACCAAAACCCAACCAGTCCTCAAATGAGATACCACACTGACAGTCCTCTGGACTGATATATACACATCTCTCCTGTCTGATAGTCGAGCTTTTACATCTGCCTGTGAGAGACACCCACATTTCTGTTCACCTAGGAGATTTTTTTAAATGAAAATCTATGCATAAGAGCACCTGGAAGCTTGTTCATCCACCCTATACTATTCGCTTAACTTCAGCATTCTTACTTTGCCCATTCTGGGTGACTGGCTACTGTCTCATTGATCAAGCTGCTTGTGACTTGAATCATGTGAACACTCTCTTGATGTACCTAAATTAAAGAGAGAGAGGAGAAAGAAATGTTATGCAATGCAAACTACAACTCTTCCTACATCAGAAATAATTATTTTTTGGGGGGAGGGGGAGTGGTATTGGAAGGAAGAGGGTGGGGAGGAAGGGGGAAGGTGACAAGGGATGCAGTGACCAGTTTGTATGTTTAAAAAATAATTCTTCCAGTGCAAACAATCCACTATGAAGAAAGAAGTTCCATTAACCCAAGAAACAGCTAGTCAATACAATAATAAATTCTGGTCACTAGTAATAGCAAATGGAAATTTAAATCTTATCCCATCAGTGGAAAAAAATTCACCAATAACAGCAGTGCTGTCAAGAGAAGCACTAAAATACAAAGTAAAGTTTCAGATACAGCTTTTTAAGCCATGGATCAAAGAAGTGTAAAAATTAATGAACACTTAGCTCTAACATGTCCAACCCTGCTATAAAGTGCCTAACCAAATAAATTCTTCAGCAAGAATGACAAAATACACCTTTTATAAATATCTTAATACTCCTTATATGAATGTAAGGGAGCTTTAGGTAGGAATGTTTGCACAACTTCAAAAGTTTTCAAGTACTCAACATTACATATGCCTATATTTTGGAAAAAGGAGATTGTTCTGTAACTGTTTTCAAGTCAAACATTCAATCTCTATTGACTATTTCAAGTATGAACACAGCTCCATTAAGGAAAAAGGGAAAAAAAAGTACACGAGTGACCTCTTCTGGTGAGCAAAAAATGAACCCCACCTAAACTCAACCGTAAACCAAACATCAATTTCAGAGTATACCTGATCATGAATCTCAGTACTTTTAACTCAGAAAAAGATACCATGAGGTTGTTACAGGCAATTACATAAACAAATTGACAAACACATGTTAATGATTTTGCATATGTTTCTGATGTGAGGTAAATTAAAGAGAAAAAAAATCTAAGTGGTTCTTCTGTTGACAAGGAAAGTCAACAGGATGTGAAACAATTTTGTTCCTGTAATATATAACTAGTAATTCTTCTACTAGAATGAATTCTGTACTTACAAATGTCTATATATGAGCTTTGTCACATGGGTAAAAATCACAGAAATACAAAGAAATAGAAACATTAAGATTTTGATATCTTTTTGTATATTTTATAGTCTTGGAATGGGGACAAGTTCAATTACAGAGCAAGGAGTTCCTAAACATTTAGAAAAATTCTTTAAGTGATACAATCTCATATAAGTATCAGTAATCTTCATCAGCAACAAAAATGAGCTTTATGATTATATTCATTAGCACACTGTACCTTTGCAGTAAGGAGAAGAGCTAGCAGAAGGGTTCCTATCACCAGCAAAAATATTATGAAAATGCTGATTATTTTATCTAGCATTTTCTCCAACCACACAATAATCTGCGCAGAAAAAAAAGAACAAATTATAGCACATAAATCACTCTTTAATGAAAGCAATGCTGTATGTTATGCAACAGTATTGTTATTTTTATTTACAATCACAGTACAAATCAGGCTCTAATCAAACAGCATTTATGCCCAAGCTTGGAAATGAACAATTAACAAGCAATGTTAGCATGATTAAGGTCATGGTATGACATGTGATTTTGCAAAAAACATGTACACAATACCACACAACAGAGCAAGCTCTCTGCAAAGCAAGCAATAAATCAACAATTACTTACTAGACCTAGAGAAGTACCTAAAGACATTCATGTCAACTAGAACCCAGAAATTTGTCTTTGTTTCTTGTCCTTCAGCAACCTGGAAACTTACAGAAACTGCACAGGACTTCAAAGCACAACCATAACTTTCAGGTTTGAATAGCTAAGAGTAATCTAAATGACCAATGAGGCATTTTTGCAAGTAATAGAAGTTTTAAAGCTGCCTCATCACCTTCTGAACTGAAATGGGACAGGTGGGGTTCTACATTATTGAATATCAGGCCAATTCAGCACTAAATATTTCTATCCACTTCCAGTCTCAGGAGGAAGCTCAGCATCGGCTAAACTGACTGATAGAGCAAACAGGCACATTTCTTGTTCTGTCAGCTTAAAAAAAGGCCCATTCTATACATGTCCACAAGCAAATGGTGATACCACATTTGAGTAGAGAAATTCTGATAATGTCATTCAAAACAATGAAACTGCTCAGTCACACGACTTTTCAGAGCGCTCTGGAACACAGCAAGCTGAGCTTCATCTCATACACAAATTGTCTGTTTACATAAAAAGCTGTGAAAGCACATGCAAGCATGACCAAATACATTTTCCTAACTCCTGTGGTAAAAATACCAGGTCTATTTCTATTCCAATTAGTATTATTATAGGAAAAAGCAACAGCACAATTGTAAAATTTGTGATTCACGAGAACTGAGGTCAAAGCTAATGTGTAGTAAGTGAAAGTACTTTTGAGTCCAAGTTATATATTCAATGATTAAGTTGGTAAACTTTTAGTTAGAGATCTTATAAAACTACAAATATGCATGCTAATGGTTTACATTAATTCTTTCTTAATTATTTACCCTATCCCTACACATGAAATTGATCATGAAACAATTAACTTCTCAGACTGATGTGTGATGATTAAATTGGTCAACACTGAAGTCAGATCTCCTATTTGACAAAAATAAGGATTTTTTTGTGTGTTTGTTGTTTTAAATGTACAAAATGTAACAGAGCAGTTTATATACCTCAGGTAACTATTTTTAAACTTCAAGTTTCTATACCCAGCTCCTTGTTTGATCTAAATTAACACAAGTTCTTGTAACAAAGACTGTACAACATCAAAACCTGCAGAAAGGAACTCAGAAAACGAAAGGGAGTATGAAAAATCTTTTCTCTTAGGTATTTTTAACCTAAGTTTGGTTTTCAACATTGCTAACATATTTCAGCTATCAGAAAGGCATTGCCAGTGCTGGAGAGAAGTGACCTGCTTGCAGTAGTACTGAAGCTTTCTGAAAAACTTTGAGCAGCCCATACATAGGACACATATATAGGGGTTACCTCTTTGGAAATAAGACTGAAATTAGATTTGTTGTGTCCTTCCAAGCCTCATGTACATCTAGTGAGTATGCAAGAGAAGCAAGAAATGAAGGTCCTTGTTTCAAAGGACAGAAATAACAAATATCACCAAGAAAACACCACTGAATTAGGCAGGGGAAGAAAATTTTATAGCAGACTTCAAAATGAAGCTAAAATTAAAGCTGCCCTCATCATTTCAAAGTTCAAACTACTATTTACTTTCTACATCAGAGTTTAAAGAAACCCAGTAGTCTTACATATCGCACCTTAATCAGATTCACTGAATCCATGTCATTGGAAGTACTGTCAGAAATTTCAACAGATGCTAGGCTCAATGATTGTGTGATTCAGGTAGCTGAAATCTCAGTGGAGGTGAGGCTGAATGCTTTAGCTGTTTTGCCATGTAGCAACTACTGGAAGGTCAAGCTCCAAAAGACCAGGATGAGGACTCTCTGAGATGGCACAAGGTATCTTTCCTGGACACTCAGAGTGATAGTTAAAGTATGCCTGGACTGCTATGAAGGTGCAGCTGCAGCACATGTAAACCCTGAATTACCTTTAATCTAGTTAGTAAAGTCATAGCAGCACTGATGATGTACTGGTACCAGCAGCAGCCTCAGCCATGCAAGCCCACTTTGTCTCTATTTACTCAGGCAGGTAGCCCAAGGAAGCCTGATGAAAACCAGCTTTGGCAAGCCTACAGGTACTGCAATTACATCTCTCAACATAGACCTAAGGGGATCCAAGTTATGTAAGTGGTACAGATACATCACAGCAGAAGACTGAATTGGACTGAATATTGTACAAGTAAAAGCAGATGGACAACATTCACTTAAGGCTATATTTACTCTTTTTTTTTCCTTCTATTACAACACACTTTTCCCCCATACATTAACCCACAAGACTTACTTAGGAATCCCTTACCTTTTCACACTCATGTTAAAAAATACATAGGTGCAGGTAAGCTACTCACTGCAGGGAAGCTGCACTGTTAAATGCCTCTGTGGTTGCACTTATCACCAAATCAGGTCCAGACTTCACTCTTCCCCCACCCCTGTCAGACCTCCTTTTACACCTTTTCTGTAAACCATAGGCATGCACACAGAGACAAACATGTACTGGCTAAACACAATCATTAGCCAGGTCATGAAGTTTTACATTTGGTTCCAAGCTTCTAATCCAAAAGTTAGTTACCAGCGGAAAGCTGAGGCTGCCACAGCACCTGAGATTACGCAAAGGTAAAGGAAAGCCAGGCTCGTAAGCTACAGAAGGTCAACTTGTGAAACCAAACTGAAATATTACTGATTTGTGATAGACTGTCATAGTTTTGAAAGGAAAAGTTATAAAGGTTTTTATTTTAATTTAGCTCACTGTAAAAAAGTTTTTTATCATTGAGTTACATTCTATTAGAAAGCTCCTCAATAATTTGCAAGTACTCCCTCTTTCAACTTTCGAATGATGACACAAACCATATTATACTAAGCTGTAAGAGAACTGCAGTCCATACTTAAAAATCAGAAATTGTACTATCTAGACAGGTTCTCCATGTTATGCAGTATGATACATCATCTACAAATTAATATTTGCAGTCTTCATACTGCATAGCATTCAGAGCAGTAGGTTTTCTAGTATGTTTAATTTACTACATTACCCAGACAGTGAAGCACACCTAGGCATCTACATTTTTTTTAAAACTACATAAAAATATCAACATGGACTTTTTTTTTTTTCCTGTAAACAGCTCTGCTATTTATGAAGATTTTTTCCCAAGACATTTCTTAGACATCTCATTTCCCTTTACTTAGTTAATATTTGAAGATACCATCTCATTAATATCATCTGCAGAGAATAAGGGGAAGTCTGTAACCAGAGCACATCCCAAGGTTATGGTGAAATGAGTCAGCTGAGTAGTTAAGCTAGAAAATGTAGAAAACAGTCTGTGTGAGGTCTCAAGTCTACCTACATCAGTATTCCTCCAAAAGCAGCAGAAGAATTTAGCAATTCCTTCTAAAGACCCCTGACACAGACAATGTTATTAAGAACAAATTATGCCAGACTGACTGAATCTATTCTATATTTTGGGCTATATATACCATGAACAGGAATCAAAAAGCCAAGGTTTATCACTAGCAGTTATAATCAAGCATAATTTCAAACTCTGCCATATCCATCTGATTTTAAATTTCCTGCTGGATCATCAGAAATTTATGTCTGTGGTCTCTGAAGTATGTCCCTTCAACGACAGGAAAAAACTGAGAAAGGCACAAAAGGAATCACCTTTTACCAGCAGCCAGTGTTCTGTAGTACAAATCCCCTCCTTTTTCTGCCTCTGGTGGTAATTTTTTTTTTAATTTTTTAAAAAATCACCAAGACACTACACACAACAAAATGAATCCACTGGTTGCACATTTTTTCACTTTTTAAAAAATCTTGATTATAACTTTATTACTCTATGTTCATGCACAGCAGTCAACATTGTATGTAATACTATAGGACTTTCAGGATTTCTATGTATGAAACTGTAAAGTAAACCAACAGTTTTCAAAGATAACTCCAAGGAACTAAAAAAACACACTCTTAAGAAATTATATCCACACGGTTTTGCCAAATAATGCAAATTTCTAAACTAAAAATAAAATCCAGACATTTTAACATTTAAAGCTATTACAGGTAAATTGGTTTTGCAACCTACAAACATTAAGGAAAAAAGCCTGTATCTACTCATATGAATTTTCGACTAAAATGGCAAATGACAGTAAAAAAGCAGTTAAGACTACACTTTCTCTTGTGGGTCACCAAACTCAGCTCTTTACCTGAACTCTGCTAACAAACCAGTATCTAATTTAAAAAAAAAATTATGACAGGTTACGGTTGCACATATTTACTAACCAGAATTCACTCACATAAGATAAACATTTCATAGTTGGGAAATAAAACTGTAATTTTAAAACAGGAGAAATACAGTCAAGGGCAAAAGAACATTTAAAATGCCCCTCTTCATGGACAATAACTCAATCATGAAAACATATCACACAGTTTTAAAAGCCACACAATAGGAAAAAAATATTTTAGCTATACCAACTACCAATTTTTTTTTTAATTAGCCTTTTTCTTCCCTTCAGACTTGTTAAGATTCAGCAGTTCTGAGGCCAAGCAAAGTCTCATTTTGTATGCATTCGGTCCTCGTACACTACATACTATGCCTATGTACACAGGCAAGTTTGGCACTTCAAAAGTAAAAGACTGACAGCACTCAGTGAACCCAGTCCCTGAACTATTTGCAAGCACTTACAGCTTTACAACTGTGCTTCACACCCTCACCACTCCTGTGGTAATATGGTTAACTGATGTTTTCCCTGAGCAGAGAACAGCTCTCCAGACTGGAAGAGAACTGGATTTGTTGGGTGTACAAGTGGGGACCAGGAGGAGATCAACTGTTCTTAAACAGAAGTACCCCATAATCAGTCTAGCCCCTGAAAGGCTAATGCAATCCTCTGCTGTGCAAAACATTTAACAATGTGCATTCACTGGAGGAGAAGAGATCAGACAGAATTATATGACCTTCAGTAGCTTATACCAAGAGTGGAAAAGAGGCATTTGAGAGAGAAATCTATATATGAAGCAAGGCATGTTAAGGAGTGTTCATGCTGCAAAATAATAAAAATATTTAAAAAAAAAAAAATCAAACTCCCCAAAACCACAGAATCCATTAACTGGAATCATAATTTTTCTGTTTATTTACCTTCTTATTAAGCCAGTGCCACAGCTTGTCAGTGGCAGGCGGAGATGGAAGAAAAGGGAAAAAAACACAACACAGTGGAAAATTATTGAAAAATGCAGTAATAAGGAAAAAAAGCAATGAGAGGCAGGCAAAGTCATCCACAGAATGAAAATGAAATTGTTCTAGACACAAAGGTAAATTGCAATAGGAAGAAAAGATCATAACAAATTCTAATGCAAGAACCTTGGTTTTACTACTAACCTGCACTTTTGAAACAAAGAGGGATATAACAAATATGAACAGCTTTAATGCTATTAACAGAGCTATCAGCATAATCTGGACAATTTCAGTTTAATTATACTGAGAGCTACCACCACATTTCAGAGCAGGACTTGTACACTGAGAAAGGCATTTCAGCCAAACACCAAATCTTAACATGAGGTACTCATTTACGGCATTAATACTCCCATTCAGGCATTAAAATATTCCCATTCTATGCATTTCAAAACACTCCTATTAAGTCAATTACTCTTGGACATATTTCAGATATTTTTTTTGGTACAACATTCATATTAAAGCATTCATATTCAATGACACAACATCAAATACATAATTAAATCCAATATACATACAGCAGAAAAATGTAGATCATATAAATTTACAGATTTCATGTAATTCTCCTTGCACTTCTTGAAAGTCAATTTCTCCTTTTGCATTAAAGTTATTTTTCTTTACTGATGCTCATCCACATGCTCAAGAATACCCATTTCAAGACCTAGTTTATGTAGAACTATATTCCTATTCTAACCATTGCTAATTATTAGTAGCATAATCAAAACAGAGAAGAGCTTTAATGTTGTTATTCATCTCTGTTAGAGATTAAGATCACATTAAGTGAAGTTTGTTTCTCCCTGAAAACAAGACGATTGAATTCTCAGTAAATCGAACATGTTTGCCAGTTGCCAGAAATTACATTAGCTCCCAATGGAAACAAAAGGTATGAATATTTCAAGTTTATAAAATCCTCATAATGTTGATTAAATTAGAAGCAGATTTACAAAGAAACATAAACATTAGGAAATATGGAAATAAAATATATCACAAAGCACCCACATCTACTAGCATTTGCTACTTATGGAAGGAGTCACAGTCAGAAAAATCAACTACAAGGCTTCAAAAGCCTGAAACTGACACTGCAGAATTTGTTTCTACTTTACCTCTTTACCTATGCAATAATTTATCAGTGAAAAAAGGGAAAGTTGTTTTCTGATTAAATGACATACTTTTAACTTTACTTCTGCACTTTAAAACCTACTATCTGTTCCTGAGGTTCATTTTGGAAAACACATAGATCTCATGGCTGTATTGCTCCACTTTGCAATTCCATACAAAATACAACAAAAAAGTCCTAAGATTTTAGCAGAATGTGAAAGGAAGTCTTTGGTATTTTTCTACAATTTCAACCTCCAGGAACTGGATGATAAATACAGTAACTAGGAAATAACATTGTATGTCCAAAATAACAATATTATTTATCAACATGTTTAAGTGGTTCTACAAATGTAATCAACCTATATTTAAAAATAGGCTACAGCTTAATTCTAATCTTCAAGTCATACAAAATTATTAAGTCTATAGCAACTTTTACAGTATTTTATTGGAAAACTATAATCTAAGTTCTTACATGTCTATGAAAGTATTTTCTATAATAAAAATACTGGCAGAGATTCTGCTTGTTTTCTGTGCTTGGTTAAACAATGTGCTGAACTTGGTAAAAGAAGAAATAGAAATTGACTTTATCTAAAATCCAAACAATCTAAATAATCCATATATAAAATTCTAGCGCACTCTACAAAAAAAAGCATATAACAACTACATCATTCACTCAAGTACATCAGAAAGCGTGCATGTAAAATATTCGTGCATTATAATGAGTAGAAGTCAAGTGCATGCAGCTGAGCCACTGCCAATACTGCTAAACTCCCTCACAAATTCTATAATCAAACTGCAGTCATCATATTGTAAGACAAGTCTTCTTTAAAATAAAAAAATAAAAATCAGTAAAGAAAATTATTAATTCTCTACTGTTGACAAGAACACACAATACCCCACCTATTAAATTTAGGATGGTTCGGTGGCTGACAAGAGAAACCTCCCTACTCTCTCTTCAAGAAAGTTTCTCATATCTGAACTGCTGTCTGCTGACTCTCCACAAGGCAAATGCATAGCCATGTAGTAAAGAATACAGTAACAACATCCTATTTTCATAGTCCATATTTAAAGGAGACACATTCATGCAGAGACTGACCTACTGGTTATGGAAACAATAAAATGCAATGCCATTTCCATTCTCATGAGCAGAGTTTCTCTTAATTTCAAATTTCTCTGCATTTCGAGGAGAACCAGGGGTAAATGAGAATTGTGAAAGAAGAGAAGCAGCTCTTTGATGGTTTTGTTTAAAAAACAGATATAATCAGTAAAGGTCAGATTTGCATGCATGAGCAGTACTCACCCATTTCTCACAATGGGTTATTTTCCAGACTATCTACACTAGCCTCCCAAAATTTGTTTGGGAAAAAAACATGCCACTCCAAGATATATTCCTCATTCTCACTACACTTCACTCAAATCCAGAACTATATCCTAACTGGCATACACGTTTGCCAGCCCAAGTACTACCTCTAACTATGGGAAAAAAACCTTGCCAATGGTGGCTGTACTTAGCTAAGAATCTCAATACATCCTGATGCTAAGATTCAGTTTCCAACTAACTTAGCAAACCAACAAAACACCAAACCAAACAAAAACCCTAAGCAGATCCAGCTCCCATGAAAATAAGCTAAAAATGAAATATTAAAAATTAAACTTCTAGTTGAAAAGGAAATGACGCCGCAGTCTTGGTTTCTCACACACACACCCAATAAAAGTGAAGATGTAATATTTACTCCTCAAATTTCTATTTTGTGTTTGCCTATTTTTTATTTCCTCTTCAATAGTGCCTACTGAAGCTATAACATTTGGTAATCAAAACATCTTGCAAGGCTGTAATTTTCATTCCTCTTGTTTCCCTGTCCCTACAAAAAATGTAACTGCCAATAGCCTGTGGCACTGCTTCCCAAATTCTAAGATACCATGCATCCATCATCCTACAATATACAGAATAAGTATAGCCAGTAGAACTTAAAAGATATGGGGAAGTATTAGTGTGATAAGCATTGGAAGACTACAAATAATCCCAGCCAGCCATGATAAATGCTGGCTGAAACAGAATTAGAATAGGCACAAATGAGGACAACAGAATCATGCAGATTATCAAGTGCCCTTCTTGTAATGTCTGGGAAAGGTGAACTCTTTAATACACAGAGCACACACTCAGGAGGAATACAGCAGTCATCTAAAAAATGGAGGGGTGAAGGGAAATGGGGAAGTAAGTTGGTCAACACTGTTCTCCTGCTTAGACAAAAACAACATGTAAATAAACTGACCTTAAGTACATTTAAGCTGAAGAGCAAGAGGTTCTGCTGCACATTAAAGCCCTACCTTCTTTAAGAAAAAAAAGACTTGCTGGAATTAGGAAGGCTACTGTATCATACAGTTATACAATGCAAGGATACCAAACTTGACAACTCATGAAACAGCAATACATTCAACATTGTGTCTAGCATGGCTTCTTACTTACCGAACAAAATCTTTTTTATGAAAAACTTTGTATAATGTAAGCTTTTATCCCCACGTTAGTAATTTTCACTACCTTTGGAAAACTACTTTACTGTGTTTATAGCTGTATTTTGAAAGGCTTTTCCTTTTTCAAATTTTTCCTCAATGAATCCTGTGAAATCATCACATTTTTACTACAGCTATTTAACACTCTTGTTGAACTTTTGTCATCCATTCACCCATTAGATCCAGGCTTAAGCTCCTCCCTCTCCTGTAGGAATTCAGAGCTATAAACTGCAAGACCAATCTGCCAAGGTACAGATGCTCTGACAAATGTACTTACAGGGCTCAGTTCTTCAGTTATGGAAGTCCTAAGATAAAGGCTTTTTCCAGGGTAGAGAATACATCAACAACATAGTTACAGAAAATATATTCTTACACTGTGCCATAACTATTACAAACAAAATAATCCATCTATTCATTTACATGAAAACTTAAAATTCTTCATGAAAGAAACTATAAATTTTCTGGAGCTTTCCAACTATGCAATTTGCAATGCAAATGTAGATATATTTTGCATGGGGAAGAAGGGAGGAGTACACAGAAGCCTTAATTCTATGGGCATTTCCCAAATGCTTTATCCAACATATTTCCTCACTTACAGAGGGAAGACTCATTCCTGTACCACCATACTACTGTGGGCAACAACTTGCTACAGACAAATATACCTGAACTAATTTGGGCCCTACTTACCAAACAAAATGGTCTGCTTTTTAATTAATTTTCACATAAGAAGTAGCAACATCTTATCCCTTAGACTAAAGCTCATTAGGTTTAAATTCAAAATCTTTGTAAGCAGGTAGGATTAAGAGTATTTTGCCTTACTCAGATAAGGAACCTTATAAAGCTGATTCACAATTTTAAAAGTGACTTCTCTGAAGGTCTGCATACAACCATTTAACAAATTTAAATGTGCACTTAAGTGTGAATAGTGATAGGAGAGACATAATTTAAAATGCACCATAAAACAGATACAGTTTTACACGAAAGACATAACCATTAGTGACAGACATTTCTTTTAGAATTAAAGCATCTCAGAATATGATGAACAGAGACTAAAATAAACTTTCAAGTTGCTTAAGGAAGTAAGTAGAAATACCTTACTGTCAAGCTTTAGCATAACGCTTCCAAGTCCTCTAATGGGCCGTGGAGCAAGAGCTTCCTGACGTTCCTTCACAAAATTTTCAACCAGTTGCCACCAACTTTTGCAGTGGTTTGCCATGAAGTTCAAAACTCCAAAATGAACCACGAATTTTTTAAGTGCCCAAACTGTAACCACAAGAAGGAAATTTAGTATCAGAGATTTCAGAGGAGCACTACAAGACTAGACTCTATTCTATTCTGGAAGACCGATGAAAAAGAAAAGACCCTTGAGTTTTATTTCCCATTAAAAACTTCTGGAGTTTGCCAGTGTTTTTAGTCCTAATCTCCTCACTGGCTTTGCAGCTGTGCAGCTGTGCTTATCCACATGGAACATAGATGACAGCACAAGAAAAGTGACTGCACACTACCCAATAATGCAGCTCAGACTTGATCAAGGCCTAGGATAAGAAGGTGCCACTCCATGATTCTAGTACAGTGGATTTCTTCCTTATCCACACACACACACCCCATGCCAAATGGCTCCACATAAAGTACCACAATCAGAACTTAACAACACTTTACACATAAAAGAAAATTTTCAGCCTAAATTCTTAAGCTTTAGGCCTTGTAAGTTGTTAAACTGTATCTTTCCTTCAAGAAATGACACCACGTCATGCCAAATTTCACAGTAAAGAAGCATCCATTTAAATCTTCTTTTGAAATATTACTGATTTTTTCTTAAAACCTTAAAAAAAAGCTATTTGTGATTAGCATTTTATCTTGGCAACACAGGACACTGAAATTTCTATCACTATTATGTAACTTTACTTTTAATAATTTTTTTATTGTGACTATTATCTAAACCAGATTAATTACTTACTGCCATACATGAGCTCCGCAACAGTTGGCAGTACATCACCACACCATCAAAAATTCACATCATGTTTCTACTTGGAGACGTGTAAAATGCATACATAACCAAAAAAGTTAACTTTTACTGCCTACAGGGCATTTATCCAAGAGCCACAAGAGCTTATTCTCTGCAAGCCACACGTGTATTCGTTTATGTTCTTGTTCTTGTTTTGGAGAGCCAGTGCAAAAATTTGCTGAGGTTTAGTTTACTTACCCTTTGGCACCACCATGTGGCAAATATGGGATTTATTCTCTTGAAGAAACAGAATAATCCAACAATTTCTCTAATAAAATGAGTGGCAAAGACACAAACAAGGAGAAAACACAGTGCAAGTGCCAGCACTGAACTTAAAGGCTGAAGTTCTGTATGATGAAATGCAGCTCATGGTCACAAACTGCTGCTCAGCAAAGCCAGGCAGGCTTGCACTTCACAAGGTGAACAAGATCCTCAAACGGCATTCTAATCTTCCACTGTTATTTAAGACAAGTGTTTACACAGTATCTTCTAAAATAAATGACTGTACACTCATTGCAAAGGAGGTGCTACAGTCAATCAAACGGCTGTAATCATATTAATTTAAAAAGAGGCAAGAGAGGAAAGTCTAAACGACTTATTAAAAAGCAGTGAGCAAAACAAGAAAAAGTCTGCCTAATAACAAGTAATAAAAATCTGCAGGAAGCAGAAAATTACCTGAAAACTATTAAAAAAAAAAAAAAAGGATACAACAGAACAAGCAAGGAAGCAAATGAAAGATCTTAAAGAGACAATACCAGGATTTCTGGTATCACTCAATAAGATGCTGCAAGTGTCCCACAACGTGGTTCATTGCATAGCTTTCCAATTCATAGCAGTTCTTTCACCTTTTCATTTTATGGTATAATTATGGTATCATTTTCCCACCCTCTACACTAAGCAATTTTAAAAGACCATTTCATTCCAATCGAAGTATAAATACATTCAAGGAAAAATGTAAATTGTACCAAGATGTTTCTAATAATTGAAATGCTACATTGTATGAGTCCATTTTACTAATATAAGGAACTCTGGTAAAATTAATACCTTTCTGTTTAAGGTTTTGAGGTGGTTTTTGGGGTTTTTTTTACATACTAGAAGCATCCTGTTTAAGGTCTCAGAAGCGTCTCAAGTTATTACTAGTCTCTCTAAACTTGAACCATTACAAGGAAACTTGCTTTACTAGCCTTCCTATTTTCCTAGTATTTTTACTATTACCTCTCTTTTAGCAATGCAGATTATCATCACTCACCTCCTGACACTTAAAGTAATCCTCTAAGTTTAGCTCTGTTCATCATTATACTGCCTATGTGTAATATTTTTCTGATGATACAGTTCTATGCCACGAAAAAGGACATCATGCCCAGTGTCACTGCTAAGGCAACAAGTCACAAATATTCCCAAAAGTAATTTCTCTTTTGGCTTGAGTTTATTGCTTGGGTAGTTATTTTAGACCTAGTGACTGTCAGAAGCAGTATTCATCTGTCTCATTTAGACGTGTACTTTAATCTAGACTTGTGTGGCTCAAGCTTAAACCATTCACTTCTAACTGCAGAACTGCTGCTTCCCTTCTTCCTCACATGTAAATGTTTTTGAACAGTGGTTAAGTTACTCCTTGACTTTTCAGTAAACTAATCACATAACCTCTGCTTCTAGTAAGTCTAAAATTTATTTTCTAATTGCTTTTTGACTCATGATTGCCATCTCCCATGACATCCAGACACCAAAACTGGGAAGTTCCTTCCGAAGTAACTATACTGGAATGAAATAAAGGTCAAACCCCTCTCTGCTCTTACCCTGCATTCAGCTATTTATATGTCTTGCCATCACATTACCCTTTGCTGCTGCTACAGTGCCACAGCCAAAGGTGCAGCTGTTCCTTTCTCCATGCCTCAGAGTTCACAGCCCTTCAAATAGCTAAGTGTGACCCCAAGTCACAATTTCCTGATGGTTTACAGTAGCTTTTTGCACTGTGCACAGACCTCAAGGCTCTGGTAGCAGTGTGGCCTCTGGAGTGGCCATCAAGGGAAAAGACCAGGGGGTGCCTTGTCCCAGCCACAGCTCCAGGTGGCTTCACAACAGATCCATCACTGGGCAAAGCTGAGCCCATCAGGCATGGCTGTGGTGCTTCAGTGGAAATGTATCAAAGGAAAGGCAGAAACCCCTGGGCAGGGAGAAGAGGAAGGAACACAGAAAAAGTACTAGAGAGGAAAAAGGAACAGAGGGATGAAGAGAGGTAATGAAAAGGGA
Source organism: Lonchura striata (assembly GCF_050655825.1). Lineage (NCBI taxonomy): Eukaryota > Metazoa > Chordata > Aves > Passeriformes > Estrildidae > Lonchura > Lonchura striata. The sequence goes on from NC_140704.1 coordinate 91,747,934, forward strand.
ATTCAGCTCACAGATAAGCCCACATTAAAACACTGGAAGAATGATTGGTTTTGAAGTTATTTGGCCACTAGCCGGGATCAACCCACAACACTTAGTAAAAAAGCAAATAGGTACATTCAAGTGTTAAATGCATTCTGAAATGCTAAAAACTAGCATTTTAACTGAAGTTTAGAGAAAATCCAAGCAAACTAGGAAACTCACTTTGTTTACAGTAGGGGGGTGGGAAGAAATGCCTTCCAATTCATAGTAGCTGATACATACTAGAATTCCCATTTTCCTTTTGCACTCCCCCAAAAGAGTACAGGAAAAAGTGGGATCCAGTTTTAAAATAGTATCTTTTGATAGCTATCATAACTACTCCGATTCTTGCCTGATATATAGGAGAACAGATGCATATAGATGTGAAGCAACAAATCTAATTAACCTCAGACCTAAAATTGGAACTAAATTTATCTTGTGACTCGTCCACAGTGCCTAGCAACCCATTTTTACAGAAATTAAAAGTTAACATGAGCTCTACTTCATTACTGAATAACAGCTAAAATATTCTTCATTTATAGGTGCAAAAAATATGAAAGAATTGACATCAGGGGGAAGAAAAACTGATATAAAACAGAAGTATTCTTACTATGTAAGGTAGGGCACAACATTATTTCAGGTAACTACAATAGTCAACAGAGCAATTAAGCAATTTAACAGAGTTGTCCACTACATAGTAATAGACAGAGCACATCAGTCCTCTTTTTTGAAGTTCATCTTGTCATAACAAGTCATGAAAAGGTTTTTATTTAAAACTACAAGCCTTTCCTCCTGTTTTATTGAACACGATGCCAAACATTTCTAGTAACTGGATTATTACCTGCAAATGGCACTGGCAATAGCTGCACAATCCAGAAATTTAGCCAGATCTGAACAATGACAATGGCCCACACAAGAGTAACAAAGTAAATATCACTAGTTTTCTTTTTTCTAAGAAAAGATCCAATCTCAGTTCTTTGTCTGTTCCCAGAAGATGATGAAGAGGAGGTGTTGAAAGATGATGAAGCTTGTGGAGGTGGAGGCTGATCATTTTCTGTTGTTGATCCTAAAACAAACACATGCAAACAAAGAAGTGGAAATTATCACATTAATATTCACCATAAAATAGAATATGTTCCCTATTCCCAAATTACCTATTTTTTGGAAGGTGGGGGTGAAGGAAGGGACAGCAGAAGGCTGTGGTTTTGTTGTTTGTTTTGGGATTGTTTTTTTTCTTTTAATTTCTCTAAAAGACTGAGAGAGCCTTGGCATTGACCTGCATCCTGAAGAGCTAGATCAAGGCTGTATAAACTCTCCACATCCTGCATCACCATGCCAAGCAGTGCTGAGAGGAGGAGAGATGAAAAGTTGTTACAGCCTCTAAGAGGACTCCTGTCATTGCAGGTAGATTACAAGCCAAATATGTTTTATCAAAGAATCATAAAACCATGAAAACCATAAAATACAGTTAACTTCTAGAAGAAATCTGAAGTCTTAAAATAAATCTTTACCTTCCCTTTACTTCAAGTACTCAAAAAGGAATCTTACATTTGCTCAAAACTCATTTAAACAGAACAAAAAATACAGAGTATACGTTGAAAACCTGTAACTTACAACTGTCTCACTACTACTTTTCCAGAGCACTTGCAACATGAACACAGCAGCACTCACACTGTCATCCTAAATTTCTTGCTCTGTGTAACAAATATTAGTAATATCAAGCACAAGTTAGTGGATAACAAATTTTGTCAGTCTCTCACTAATAAGTTAGCAAACAAGAACTTAAATTCAAAAAGGAAAACAGATGTGTTAAAGATCCTATATATAAACAACAGTCTTTTCATGCAAAAATATTATGTTGAAATTAAAATCCTTGGATGCAGAACATGGCTATTTATTTAATCTTTCAGTTGCTGGATGTCACCAAATCCATATGCAGCCACTCTACATGAAATCTCTCCCTGAGAACACGAAAGTATTAACTTTTACTGAGGCTCTGTGCTGTTGTCCAAATGCCCACATTTCCCACACATCACTACTCGAGGAAAGCCTGCAGCCATAGTGCAGGAATGCACACACAGAAAAATCTGAAAAGTTACTCCATGCTGAAGCACAAAAGGCTATTTAATATGCTGGTACATACCACACAGCTGGTAAACGATGAACACAACTCTTTCACTGGATTTGTGTCACAGACACATCTTCTCCCATGAAGAAAAACTGCGTAAAAACTGTACTACAACATACTACATGTTCAGCAGTCCAACTACTCACGTTCCGCACACATGTTTTTAAGTGCTTTAGCACTACAGCCATTTCTAGCCTAAAGCATGACAGCTAAAAATGTTCAAAAAGGCAAGACTCATTTGTCATATAGTAAGAGTAAGTAACAAACTGCATCCTCACACAGCAGATGAACACTTCTCTTTTATTGCAGAAATCTGCACGGGTATTCTAGGTAAGTGGAACTACTTTTACAGCTTATGAAGACCATCCCCACCACACCAAAACAACAATGCAAATCAACTGATTCATCCAGCTGGGACTGACACCGAGATAATGACAGAAACATCAGATGGTTGCTGGTTATGTATTTGGTGCAACTTCAGAATATTCATGAAGGAACTATGGCATGCAACCTGAAAGAAGGAATTCTGCAAGCAGATAAGCACAGATGGAAAGGTTCTTGGCAGATCAGTGCATTATCTATCTCCATGGCACTATGGCCAGCCCTAAACAACTTTACGTAAGGGGAGAGAAAAAGTCACCTGTAAACAGAAATTTTCATAAAAAGACTAAGTATTTTTGTCATATAGAAGAGGGCCTATGACTCCCCTGTACTTCTCAGTCTATATGTAATAAAGCAGAAGAGTACTAACAGAAACAAATGGATGCACTAAAGGAACAGAAATTTGAAAGCAGTATACCCATAATAAAAAATCTTCCCCTTCAATTTATTCAGCACTTCTTACTGTTCTGCTCCAAAATTAATATAATCAACATAAGAAGTAAAACAAAAAGCAGAAACTCAAAATATTTATCAAACAAAAGGAAGCACTAAAAGCAAAAACAGAAATTAGCTGAAGTCTATGCCTAAGATTACAGTTATACAATAATTTTTGCCCAAAAACTCCTTAGTAGAGTCACATTTAGGAAAAAATAACCTTCCTTCTTTTAGTAATAAAAATTTGATTGACATATTTTTGTAATGAATAATGATTTAATTAAATAACAGCAGCAGTAATGTTAAAAGCAGTAACAATTTAACAGTCTTATTTTTACAGTTTCCCTGTAAGCAGTCTGTATACAAAACACAGGGGCAAGAGATGAGGGAGTAAAAAAGGAAAAGAAAGAAAGAGGAAAAGAAAAAGTTCTAGGTGATCCCAAAGCAAGATAGCTTTTACAGAATGGAGTTCTCCAGCACTTTTAGCAAAATTAAATAGTCACTCCCAATGACCCAGTATTCTCCTCATGACAAACACAGGCCTGCATCAGAACTGCCATTTAGATGACTCTCATAAACCAGTTCACAAAGCACATCTACCCAAAGAAGAACCAAAATTGCAAATGAAAACAGTTACCTTCTGCTGGCAAGATATGCTCTGCAAACCAAGGTGTGAGTGCCTTGTCAATACAAGCAGAGAAACAGAGCTGTCAGTACAGTGATTTTGAGTAACTTCTGGTTTTGTAAAACCCCATTTAGTGTGCTTCATGATATTTTGAGAGATGAAACCTGAAAAGCACCTTTCTATCTTCCAGCTAATGGAAGTATGACAGTCTAAACAGCTAGCAAAATACCTAGGAAAAAATTCTAGCAAATCAGAATGAATGGTACTTCTTTGAATAACAAATTTCATAGGTTGTCTTATTAAGACCTGTTCTTTTCATTACATGATATGTTCTCTGTCACATCAATTTCTCACTGTCACAGAATTTTGAATTATTCTCCTCCCCAGGAAGAAGATAAAGGAACAGTAACATAAAGACAGGTTTCTGTATCTCTATGCAGGGCATAAGACAGGAAAACAATAATTTTACTACTATTAATGAAGAAGTCCGTAGAACATCAGAATTAAGGTACTCCATTAGGGACCACATCTTTCTGTAATTTCACAAGAAAAATACTTCTTATGCTTTTTTTCTAAGAAAACAAAGAAGTGAGGGCAAAAGGGAACCTGAGAGTCATGACTTCATTTAACTATTTTAGTATCTATCATATTTGAAACCAACAAGACAATAGAATCTTGTCTACAAAGTACTTCAGTACTATCTGCTTCAGCAATTGCAGACTTCTTCTTTGCTGTATACACTGGAAACTCTTGGAATACCAGGAAGGACCATTTAGACCACACAAACTGGTACCATTAAACTCCTCGCCCCCAGTACTAAATACCAGTATTCAACAATAAAGCATGGAAAAACATGGGTGTTCAGAAAAAAATCAGCAAAGCTTATACTCCCTCATGGTCTTTTAATACACGATTTTAAGCCTGATTGTTCTGTAATGGATTTATTAGTGTCAGGAAAACCAAAAAAGCTGTGAGTTCTTAAGCCTGTAGGTAAAACTTTTTGCTGTATAAGAATAATATTTCATCATCATTCAAAAGATCCAAACCAAAGATAGGCAAAATTATGATTAATATATCACAGAACAGAATACTAATTTTTACCAGATTGTTGGAATATTATTTTAACTGTTGTCAGGAGTTAAAAGAAAACTCCATGGGTTTTTTTTTTTTTTGTCCTGTGAAGGAAAACAACAGAATTCACAAGACAAAAAACACTTAACTGGTTCGCTGTTTCAAGAGAAGTCAAAAAAATATAAAAGACACCTTTGAAAAACTGTTGTAGTTATCTCTTCTTGAAAACAGAAAGACAACTGTCTTAAAGAAGTGAAAAAATAAGAACTGGTTAACTAAAAAAATAGCAATGAAAGAACACAATCACTTCCATAGCCCATTTGTGGGCATTTGTTACTTTTCCAGATTTCATAATTCAGCTTAAAAAAATTTTCTCATTTCCAAAATTAAAGATTGAACACAGAAATATAGGAGAACTGTTACCATAATGCTCTGATTTCAAATTTCAGGACATAATTTCACAGGCTTTTATGTTTATATTGATGATAGTAATATAAAATGTAAAAAAGAAAAAGCTAAGATTAAGTTGTCTAAAGCTGCTGGTTTTAGATTTAAAAATTAAGCTTTGGAAGTTCACATTCTGTCAAGTTGAATTATCTTTCTGGTTTGGTTTGCAGGAAATGGATGAAACTTTTCAATTTCCAGAAATCTCAGTTTAATTTTCAACTATCACATTTCATCGAAGACCTACCCAAAAAAAAAGGTGGTAAAGTTCCAAATTAGCACTGGATATCTAAATACTTTGTCTGAACTCTTAAACCAATTGTTTTACAGTAAGTGGAAGTATCATGTGACTCAAGCCACAAAGTCAAGTAAACTAACTATACGAAGGACTTTGAGCATGCCATATTTTAAGTGGTGTGTTTTTTTCTCACTGCAATGTACACAAAAATTCCTCCAGTCTGTCTGTACCTGGTGCAGAAATACAGCTATATAACATGTAACTGACAACAAATCAAAAGGATAGAAAAATTAAGATAATTAACAATGAAAAACAGCAAAAAAAAATATATCTTCATTAAAAAAAACACCCACAAAATAATAATAAAACCTTCTAGTCAGGTCTTCAACAGCCACATAAACTATCCGTTGCTAGACAGCTTTTATACTAGAATCTTCTTGACATTTTCTAAAAACAGATAAACCTGATTCACAATTTGGACACTATTTTGGACAAAATTAAGAGGTTATGAACTATTTTGAAATTTTATCTGAATTCCGTCAATTTTCATGCCTTTAGAGCAAATTCAAATGTTTCTTACAGAGTATTCAGTCACCTGAGGGTTGGGAGGAATGTTCATTATTGGACTCATCTTCTGTCATTGAAATTGCCATGGCAATTGTTGAAGCAGCAATGGAAATCACCTGACCAGGAAGCTCCGCCCCTGTAAAATATATACATGCATGTAAGTAACAAAAAGATTAAGCCTTAAATTTTTTTGTTTTGTGTTAGATATCCACTGGAGCTGTCAGGCAGCAGAAATTATATGGATAGATGCTGTTAATGTTTAGCATGTATTATATGTAGTCAACATGATCAAACAAGAATGAGTGCTATTAATTTTAGTATTACAACACATCTGCAGCCAAAACTCAAAACCAGTTATTTGCTTACTGCTTTTCTTGATAATGAGCTGCTATCAACCAAGACATTCACAGCTGCTGCCAGTACAATTATTAAGAAAGAATTTATACCAGTAATCAACTTTACTAACCAACTAAAACAGCCAGACAGGAAAAAGGTTTCCTTCATCAGGAATTTATGATGCCTTTACTTTTTTCTAAATTGACTTGCAACAGGAAAAAACTATTATTCTCAAAATCTAAACACAAAACATATTTTTACGAAACTATTTTAAAAACAAATGATTGGATATTGGAAACTTGCTGGATGGAGCTGTCTTGGTTTCTCACATACTCAGTATTTTAAGAGCTACTAAACCCATATTGCTCATTTCTTTCAAAATTAGCCTCTGATTTCAAACATCCTGGTCTACCTTCATGCCTGAAATTGCATACGGAAATCCATGAACTCAAGGAATTTGGCTTAATAATGAGTTGCTACTTTACCATGGAAAAGAAACATCAGTCCGTGACAATAATTTTTCTGTAAAGAATCCAAGATTCACTTCAGCATGAGTAAACCACTTTGAAACACACTAAACATCCTATACTAAATTCTTGCAATCCATATGGTATTGAATTTATGGGGATACAGTCCATATTATTTCATTTGACTTAAGTGAATTTTTGCCTCCAACAGTAAAAAGAAAGAGTGACTTTTCCTTACCAGAAGACTCCTTTCCATTCTGCTGTTCATGCAACATGCCTACTGTCATCAGAACAACTATAACCAGAAATACAGGAATTCTCCAGGAACCTGCCACAGAAGCTGAAAGATATAGTGTTGGGATGTTTTTTACAAGAAAAATTACACCATTAGTAAACCCTACATTGACCAAAATCAAGAAAGGCAGCACATCAATGAAAAACGAAAGAAGTCATAAAACAAACAGGCTTTCTGCATTAAAGAAAAAGAAGAACAGAAAAAAAACATGAACAAACCAAGTTGTTACTGTTCCTAACTTCAGTGATATTATGTTAACATAGAGAACAATTTTGAAAACAGCATTCAAAATCACATGAAAATACACACAAAATCAAAACATTTTCGATATCAGAGAAAAGCCATGTTCCCCCAAAAAATGTGTATTTATGCTAGATCTCCACAGAATTAGATTTTTCTCCTATTCAGCCTGTACTTACAGTAAATACAAGACTGTCAAAATCTAAGCAAATGCAAAGTCAGTACATATAGCTTAAATCTCAGGGAAGCAGCCTTGTTGCAGCCGTCCCCCTGCGAGCTCTGCAATTCCCAGTATCGGCAGGTCCGGCGCAGGGACAGACAGCGATAGCATGGGTCTTGGGGTGGAACAACATGGATTTATCCCTGGGCTCCCAGACAAGACTTTGGGGGTGTGGTGAACAGAAGTTTTTATACACCAACTCAGGAGGAGAGGTGTAGGAAAGTGACGCAATGAGGATATGGTAAGAGAGGAGTATAAGGTGGGGCAAATAGCTTATGAGCCTATCAGGGAAAATGAGGGGTATCATAATAAAAAGTAACAAATGGGGTGTCGAGGGCAACAAGACAGACACAGAACTCTCTGGAGGAAGGGGTAGGAATTGACAACTAGGAAAGGAGGAGGTTAGGGAAGGGCTTGGGAAAATTGGCAACTGGGAAAGGGAGGGGTTTAGGGAGGAAAACTGGGGGTAAACATGGATTCAAAGCAAAACACAACACAACACATCCTCACATGGTCAGAACAACCTTTGAAACCTGCTGCTAAAGTAATCATGAGGTACAATGTGAAACCTTCTATCATGGTAGTCTTCTATTAACTGCACAATTCTTCCACCATGAACTCTGATATGAGAACATAAAGTGATAATCTATTATATTAAATGTGTAACATAAGTCTAAAAGATTACTATAATCTTACATTTGTATGAATAGATTATATAAATTACTGGCAAGTGTATTTTATACTGCTGATATCATTCTGATATGCTTGTTGACTATGAATAATTTTTTTTTTTGCTTCTGTTACCATTATTAAACACATTTTGCAGCTTCAGCCTTGGTTAATGGCAGGCTTTCAATAAAATATCACAAATGAATGTCTAAAGCCAGGCTCACATGACCCCAGCCTTTCCTCATTGTCAAGAAGTTCACATTGGCTGTGAACCAAATAAGGGGAAACCACAGGAAATACAAAGGCATGAGGAGTGGAAGACATTGCTCAGCATCTTGATGCCTTCCCATTCCCTACTCTAAAGCTCCCTTCTGGACACAAGCAGCCAGAATTACTGAGCAGACTAAACAGTTTGAATCTCAGCTAAGACTCTATTTCACAGATTTAGTAGAAGAGCAAGTGAGGAGCTTTGTTTACAGAACTCTCAGATATCAGAATAGTAACTTCTTGTTACTCACCTAAGTGAAAGAGCAGCATAATCCAGACAGGAACAGAGATTGCTTTTAAGTAACGTTCAGTGCTTATATTCCACTTGAATGAAACCATCAGCAGGTAACCAACTACCAATGTCCATATCTTTAAGAAAAAGATACACATAGGTATGTATATATACATCAAAAGAGACCTCTACTGTACTCATGTATGTGTGTACAGTCATGCACACACCCATAACTGTCATACACAGAGAAATGAAGTCAGCTTGTAAGTCTTTAAGAAGCCCACATTTCAATTAATTGCATGAGATCATCAGCAGCACCTATGTGGCCACAGGGAGACAGAGCTGGCCAGCACAGCATGCTGCACTCATTACAGCATGGAGCAATTTGCCAGCTCCTGTGTTTCAGTCCAAAGAGACAAAAGGGAGCTTAAGCCAAAGAAGCCATTAGGAAGCACAACAGAAACTGCTGTTCCTCAGTGATGCCAGTTCACAAAACAGATGCCTTTAGAGAACATGTAATTTTTTCATTTTTTTAACTTAAAAAAACAAGAACAAGAAGACATCAGTGACAACTTGGGTTTGCTGTTTCTAACTGCCTTCTACTACGCTACACATCAGATAAACAGCAATACAGATTTGGAGTTAAGAATCCTGAAATGATGAATTTGAGCTGAAAAGAAAGAAGGAAGCAGGAAGAGTAACAGGAGGTGAAAAGCTACTACTCGGGAGAGGATGTGAAGTAAAACCTGTAAAAAACCTGTAAAAATTAAAACACAGTGTTTCATACTTAAAATAAATAACTAAACATATTTCTGGCTCACATTCAATGAACGTTCCCTATCCCTTACCAGTTTTAAATACACCTTCAAATTTACACTTATAAATCCATAAATTCCAATGAAGTTCGAACAGAATTTCTATTAAGAGCATTTGCTGAATCAGACATCACTGTAAGAAGGAAGAATGCACAGGCAGAGACACAGAACAAGTAATTAGGAAGAACACACCAGAGGAGTTTTCACCTCTACTCTCCACTGACAACTCATGCTGAAAACACAACAGTCCTTGTGAAAAGCAGGTTTGTGTGACTACTGCCACATATCTAATTGACGGGGAGGAAATCTTAGCTGTACTGAATTGAGCAGACAAGCAGGGAGTGATGTCCCTGATAACTTCAGAGGGAATGATCACATATGCAAGGTAATTTAAAATAACTTAAGATATGTGAACAAAGGTATACCTGCCCTTTGCATACTAATGATTCTCATCTAAGCAGATCACTCCAACTTTTCACTTATTTCTAGTTTTGCAACAACAGAGTTCCATAATGCTTATGGCCAACTGCAGACTCAAAATAAATGTCTAAAACTAACATAACCCATAGACATCAAGACTAAAGTCACAAAGAAAAAATTCTTACCAGAGATGCACAGTAGCACTCCTTTAGTAGGTTTAAACATAAATTCACTCATAAGGCACTTCACAGTACAGCTCTAATTGCAATAGTAACTCATCACAAAAATACTATCTTACTCCCCAACATCAGCCATACAGCATCTTTGTACGATGAATGTTCCAGTTCCAAGCTGGTTTTAGCTTTTCAATTTAATTATTTTAAATTTTAATTTAATAATCTTAAATTACAAACAGAAGACTCAGTATGTTCAGTAATTTAAAATTTCTGTTTAAAAACAAGTAGACAGCTAATAGGGTATAAGCCTATGTTTAACAGCCAACAAAGCAAAACACACTGCACTGCTTTTATCCATGCATGTAGCTGAATATTATAGGGTTTAGGTATTTAATAACTTTGTGTTTGAAGTTAAAATAATTTATCAGTTATCATTTCTAAAAGCTTAGCAAATGATCCAAGTAGAAGTCTTCACTTATATTGAATAGAGAGAAATTGTTTACTTTTAAACTAAGCAGTCACTGTTTCAGAGATCAAACAATAACCTTCCTGAAGCTCTGTAAAAAGAACTGTGTAGTCAACTGTCTGGGGCAAGAAGTTTAATTTCAGTGACACCATGGATTAATCAGCTCTTTATTGGTTAATCCTATGGCCAAGCAAATCCCTACCCTGCAAGAATCAAGTGCACAGGAACTAGGGTAGCCTACTTCCAACAGCTCATACCTGAAAGCAACTAACAAGGCAAATTAACTTAAATTGACATGGACTAGGATTTCATACCATACTGACTTGACAACAGCATACTTTTTTTTTTCCTTAACCCTTTAAAAGCATGTTACATAATCCTTCCCACTGTTTTTCTGGATGGTCTCCAAATATTTTGGCTTGAAAAGCACGGAGAATATTAATAGCCTCTTTGCTATTGTATGTCATTCTCAAGAACTGACATAATTGAAACAAAGAATGAAAGACTGCCTACTTTCACTAAAATTAAGCTACTTAATTATTGCATTGAAACTGTAATTGATAAGATTCCATGCTAAGACAAAATGCCTATAAATTTAATTTATAAATAAATAGTTTAATTTATAAGTTAACCAGGTAACTAATACATACATGTCAGATTTTGCAGAATGCATTAACTCTCATCAACTATTTAGCAAGCTGAAATAGTTGCAGATGCCTTTCACCACGTACTCTGCAATTTTAAATCACTCCTCAATCACAATTATTTACAGACATGCTCAGCTTCCATATATCGAAACTTAGGGATAATTTAATCCTGCAAGCAGGTTTGTGTGACTACTGCCACATATCTAATTGGTGGAGAGGAAATCTTAGCTGTACTGAATTGAGCAGACAAGCAGATCTTCATTCATGCCTTTCCTCATTCCCTGACCTACCTTAATAGACAGCCAAGACCTCATTTTTCATATCTCCTCTGCATTTTGTAGCACCTCTCACAAACTGAACTAAGTGTTGCTTTGCATTTAGACATGTAAAACTGTCAACTTTTCTGAATAAATAGTGCCAAGACTGCAGAGTAACTTCTTGGATTTTAGCATCCATTTCAGTGTTAAAGTGGTAAATTTAAGAGGCAGATTTAGAGACGTCTAAGGCAACTATGAAGGGCTTTAGTTCTCTTTAAATTGCCAACTAGAGACAAAATTACACCATAGAAAGATGCAGCTTTTACATTAAACTCAAGCATCTGCTTCTGATTTTTCTTTGAAATTTCTGTGCTGGAAAGTCGAGGATTTATCAGCATGAACTATCACCAACATTACTGAAAGTTTCTTTCTCCTTCCTGGTGAAGAAATTGAAGTTGAAGGATTTGAAAATCGGAGCCACTCTTCTGTCTTTGACCTCATTTTTCATGAACAAACTCTTACTACTCAACTTTTGACAATGTTTATACTGATTTATGTTAGAGAGTAAAACTCTTTATTTACACAGCTCCCTCCCCTTTTTCCTATCAACAAGTTAACTTCTATGGGGAAGGTTTTGCAGGTGAGTGCATTCAATAACTGTTACTTTAAGTGGCAATTCATTATCTCCTACTGCCAGCTAGACAGTCCCACCTCTTCTGCACAACAACTTCAACATTCATCCAGCCAGCTCAAGATCCCTAAGCTCATAAAAAACTACCTGTAATTCAGTTATAGCAAAATAAGCTCATAGAAGCATGGCAGGCACCAACAACAGGGCAACAGAAGCATATGTCAGAAGTGCAATAAGTAAGAGCTTCCCACTGCAAAGCTGTTGGAATGATTCAGTCTTTCTTGGAACACTGCCCCAACATCTCAACATCCAGCAGCAAACACATTTCACACCTGCTTCATTTGCCTTCTCAGGCACATGTGGTTGTGACAGCCTGGTCAGAGAGAGAAAACCAGATAAACTTTTCCCAGAACAATTCCTGGGAAAGTTGTGAGAAGCTCAAAGAAAATAATTAAAACAATTCTTATCTTAAGGCTCTGCAGCTGGTGTTTTGAACAGTTGCTTCTTATTAGATGTTTACCAAAGGGTGGTTTCTTAATTAGCCAATGGTGACTGTTTTAATTACATGACCAATCAGGTCCACCTGTATCAGAACTGTGTATAAAAGGAACAGGTTTCCTAATAAAATTATTATTAGCCTTCGGGAGACCTAGAGTCTACGTGTTACTCATCCATCCGTCCCTGACTCAATGACAGGCACATGCTATGATTCTTGGGGTGGTCCTGTGCAGGGCCAGGAGCGGGACTTCAGTGATCCTTCTGGGTCCCTTCCAACTCAGGATATTCCATGATTCTATGAACAATCCCACAAGTAAATCCAACAGTGAAGACTGAGAAGATGAATCAACACTTACTTCTTTTGATGTATACCCTGCCAACCTGCCAAAATTTTTCAGTTTTTAACAAGTCAGCACCTACAAAACTGAGTCTGAACTCCTTACTTTTCTAATTGTAACTCTACCCTCTCCCCTGGCCATTTTAAAATGATGCTTTTTCCTGGTCGCTCTGTCAACTTGGAAATCATAGAGCAAGGTTTTTCAGAGTTTCGTTCATGTTTTGGTTTGTTTAGGGGATTTTAACTGAGCTTTAAATTTAAAAGTGTTTGATGGATCTACAGATCTAATTTAAATTGTTTTCTATTTTTCCAGTCTCCATGCTTTGAGAAAAAAAAAAAGGCCAAACTACCTCATCAGTTCCCTTTAGTATTTTAAAACCAAATTTTCATTTTGAAATAGAGTTTTTAACTAGTTTCTCTTAAAATAAAAAAAATCATTAAAAACATTGACCAAGTATTAACACAGCACTTTTGCAAACTTTTAAAACAGCACTGTAGAGTGACGATGATTTAATGAGGTGATCTTATGACACCAGTTGACTATTTCTACATCTCCCTCCTCAGTGGTGATGCAGGCTGACAAAGGAAAATGAACCTACCAAAAAAGCTGAGCAGAAGAGTGTTGGACTTGAAAAATGAAGCAACACAATGCATTAAATGCACTGCCAAAAGACAAACTGTGTTTGCCTTCAAGAAAAAAAAAAGTATGTTTTCTTTATCTGCCTGTTCATTTGAAAATGGCTTTCTAAAGAACACAAAAGATAATAAGGAGGCAGGTGATATATTATAAAGATGTCATTTTGACTCCAGTTTCCAGAACCAAAATTAATTTATGGTAGCTTTGTGCATTTTCATTAGTACACAAAACATCCCATAACGTGCAGACTAAGTGTACCTGTCCTTTAGCACAGAGACAGCCCTTATGAAACATATAAGCAAATACCCAAACTCCAATTAATCACACATGTGAGACTATTTTTCACCTCAGAGCAAAGACAAGCACCTCCTCCCTTCACTTAGGAAGCCTTCATTTACCTAAAGCAGGTTCTAAGTGGACACAAGTAAGTTATTCCTTGTCTCAAGTCCAAAGGAGTAGAGAACTGAGTGCCCACTCTGTTTCTTCTAAAACCCCCAAACATGGCATATATCCATATTGGTATTTCTGGCATTAAAAAACACAGACTACTAAACCACCTGAAACAGAAACATGGTGTTCAGTGAGATCACCCCTTTGTGAAGGAATGAAAATATGAACTTTTAACTAGAGCCCAGGGGCAGGAGGAAACTGACTATCAAAATCAACACCACCACACATGGGCTGAAAATTATTTTCAATGTTTCCTGCAACATTTTCTACACTGAATTTAAGAAAAAAAAATCATAACATCTAAGATATCCAGAAGACTGAAGCAATGGATGTTGAAAATACTTCTCCTTTAGTTCACTTTTCCTGTCTTAATATAAAAGCTACTTATGAGGAACTAGTAATAAATATGCCATTCAGAAATCAAATGCATTAATTATTCTCTTGCAAAAAGAGGTTTCCAGAGCATATCAAATTCTTTACCCACAGACAGAGCACCACTCCCCTGACATAATTCATGGTAACACTTTTGCAAGAGATGGCTCCTCAACATACACAATTTCTTCATCTTCTTCTTTTATTATATAGAGCACAGTTAAAATTTTGCTGAACAGTTCCATAATGATCATTCCTTTCAGAGGTGTCGGAATAAGAAACATCATTGTGTTCAACCAATACATATAAATACCAGTAAATAGCTAATATTATGTAGCATATATCATTAAGATTTAGGCTACTGACAGCTTTGAGGCTGTAGTTCCTGCATATAAATAGGAACAAGCGCCTCAGCTTCTCCAAGAAAGGTACCTCACTGCAGGCTCTTCCAAAACTGAAGGTGGGTGTGGAAGGGAAGAACAACAGTAGAAAACATTATCAACATCCCAGACTTTCCCTGCCTCTACCCATCTTGTTTTTAAACAGGCCACACGTGGTCTATACACAGTTTATCTCTACCAAGAAAAGTTGTGAAAACATACCAAAATCTGTGGTTCTGGCAAGGTGTGTTTACAGTCAGTATTTGGCTGTATCATTTATAAGCCAGGACACCATAATAATAAAGGATAAGCCAGGATACCATAATAAACAGCAGAAAGAATACTTAATAGCTTGTTCAGGTGTTTGTTTTGGTTTGGGTTTTTTTTCTTTGTGGTGGGCAAGTTTTAGAAACCTGCAAGCCTGCTCTAAGTAGAAAGGGAGGGAAAAAAAAGCCCACCTAAGCTAAACCCTCAAAGAAATAGAAATTGTATATGCATTAAAAATCAGAAGTGTGCCTATTCCTTTATTAGAAGTTGCCCCATCAGGTGAACTCAACAAAACATTGATGCTTTTTTGCCCCTACAGGTGATACTCAATAGGACTGTGGAAGCCAAACACCTCAGAGCATGGAAGAATGCTTGGAGCATTTCAAGCTGCTGGGGGAGTGACATTTAGTGCAACACAAACAGAGGTTTCCCTGGTGGATGTCTCACAGAATCCCTGATGGGGAGCAGACAGTACCAGCCAAAACAGGTAGCATGTACTCTGACAATATTCCAATACAGCAGTCATGGCAATGGCGTTTCCAGATCCGCCCAGCACCCTGGTGAGGGTAAGACTGATTAAGTGCTCTAACTGCATGGAAACCCCCAGAACAACACAAGTTGTACCTCACACAGTCAGAGATATAAAAATACACTGACACACACATGTGACTACACTGTTGTGAGCCTGCAATAATCTGTGACAAAGCAAGGAAGAAAGACCAGCCAAAGAGAAAGATTTTGACAACCCTGTAATCAAGTTCACTGCAGAGAATTCTGCTCATTATGACTACATCGAATTTAATTTACGAAGATGAATCTCAGAGCCAACACAGACAGCTGTATAATTCTTTACATCTGCTGGG
Organism: Lonchura striata; assembly: GCF_050655825.1. NCBI lineage: Eukaryota > Metazoa > Chordata > Aves > Passeriformes > Estrildidae > Lonchura > Lonchura striata. The sequence continues at coordinate 91,763,783 of NC_140704.1, forward strand.
ATATACAAACTACCTGTTCCCCAAATAAATACAAGCATGTAAATTCTTCTTCTAAAAAAAAAAGAAAATATAAAGAATAGCTGGACTTGGGTATATATATTAAGCGTAAAACATCAGCCTAAAATAGTTTGAACTCCTGCAACAAAGCAAAATATTTTGGTTTTTAGATACAGTGCTGGACACAGGCATAGCTCCTGCAAAACTAGTGAAATTGCTGCAGCCCAAAAGCATGTAGGACTATATTCAGTCCACTGTGGGAAAAACTCCCATCCTTTCCAAGAAATAAAATACAGAGAAAAACATTCCCCTGTCACCCTGTTCTTTTGAAAGTTTTAAAGTTTAAAAAGTTTTTAAAATTTAAAAAGTTTAAAAGTTTTCTATGCCTTCTGATGTTTACATGTTTCTACTGAGTTCTCATGCACTGTTCATGTAAATAATGATTGTTTTGCATTCTTCTTTGTGGGAGGAGAGAATTGATGGACTGTTGGTTTGACCAGTGTGGTTGGAAAAGTGGCAATTTTACCCTCCAATCCACTGTCACTTTTGGAATTCTATATATTGCGAGGTCAGAAATAAAAGTTACTTCCTTTTGCTCTTTTGATCTTAGTGTGAGTGCGTGAATTATTTTGTGTTGTAGTGCAACATTCCCCTTCCCTATTATATGAAACTGCTGTTTGTACAGGGCCCTCTGCATAAGAATTCTGCACATAACCAAGAGAAGACTGGAGTCAGAACAAGGAACTCTTCTGAAATTTTTAACCAGACTCTAATTTAAGGCCCAGAAGCCAACTACATTTTTTGAGCAAGCTTCTTTGAAGATTATAAAGCCTGCAGGGAAAGAAAAGGAGACTGTAGGAACACAATGCTTGTAGACTAGCCTAAGATCTTGAACTTGTTCTCCAAATGCAGTGTTTTGCAATTGGCTATCAAACAATCCAGTCATGGAGGTACTCTAATTCCTGAACTGCAGGTGTGACTTAAGAACCATAAACAGGAACACAGGCACTTCTGAATCTTGACTCATCAATGCCATGAATGGCTTTGCCAGATCTGAGGGCAGCAGGACAGGAAAAAAAGCTCTTTAACATACTGGTGCCAAGATACACCTTACCATGCCACTGTCACATGCAATTACTGCATTTGAAGAACCTTCTTTTTTTCTAGATCTTAAGAGGGGAATTTCAGTCTCAGTATCATGGCCTAGTAGATACCATAGAAATTACTTTAGTTAGAGAATAACAAATCAGTATTCCAAATCCCCATAATTCTAATGATAGGCATCCACTCACTTCTCTAGCCCAGGAGAGGGACTCAGAAAGGAAGAAGGCAATGGTGCATACAGAAGGAACCACGGAGGATTCAGAGCCAAGAGAAGAACACTCATAATATCCCAAATTCCTGTGCAGCTAACAAGCGGAACATATGCATGCAAATAGAGTCCTGCAATGTAACACAGCAATTAAAGGGTTTTTAAAGTGCTTAACTGAAGTTAAAACTGACATTATTAACTGATCCAGCTCAGGGCTCCTCAGCAGCATGGATAAAATTAAATTATCCTGCTACAACTCTAAGATAATATACATCAAGCTCTGCAAAATTAAAAAAAAAAAAAAACTGGACTAAGAAAACACTGCAAAGGGTACAGATGATGCCAGACCAAGTTTCAGTTATTTACAAAGGAAAACCCATAATTTTTTTTTCCTATACGGCCCCAAAAAGAGACACAATCAGCTTGCTTAGAAAGCAACTGGTTTGCTTAAGGAACTCTGTGATGAGTTACCTTGAACACAAACCCAAAATTTTCCCAAGAAACTCAGGTCTGAAGAGTTCTGGGAGCTTACTATGTTTTGTGCAGTTAATATCCTACCACTGTTCAATGAACACTAGTGTTAAATCAGAAACACCAGTCCCAACCAGAAGGATCAGAGACGGCTAAACAAGATTGCACTGAGGAGGAACAGACATCCAGCAGTGCATTACAGCCATAGTTATAAGCTTCAGTAAGTGCAGCTCCCTTCAGTACCATTATGTTTACACAGCATTAAGTATGGCTTAATTAAGAAACTTTTAATAAAAGCCTGGACTTAGCTAAATCAGTTAGTGTAGCAATATAGATTTGTTAAAAATAAAGAGGTCAGTGCAAAGTTCTTAAAAAAATCTTAAGCTTACCAAGCAAATTGTGTAGCAACAAGTCAAAGCTTCCCTCTAGTACCAGGGCATGCTTTAGTTCTGTTACTACTCAGCTGAAAGTAAACATGGTAGTATCGTGCCTCTTTATAAACAGAGAATGTATCTCTGCCTACTTAGTCCTAATTATACTGCTGAGGACAAAACAGACTAGAAACAGATGTCCTCTGACAATTTCCAGGACCAAATAAAGTCAAGAAAATCTTTTCCTCCAGCGCTTACTTTCAGGAGGCTAAACACATTCTCCTGTCCTTTCTATTCATACTAGAGGTAGTCTGTCAAAATATCCCCTGTTAGCCCATTCAGAAGCACTGTTACGTAGGGAAAGGGCATACTTTGTTTGTTTAAAAACTAGAGCCGCTTTGAAAAGTCTTTGACACTAAGAAATCTGAGCATGCCAGTTGTACACCAGTATTAACAAAAGTACAACTTACTGATCTGATCTTTCACACATCCATTGGCTTCTGATATGTAGCACTCTTTGTATTTTCAGTTATAACTAACAAAGTGTAAAAGGGCTCTGCCAAAAGTTCTAACTATCCTACGTATTCAACAGAAGACAGGGAAAAGCAGTCCCACAGGATTTGTTACCATCAGTAACATTTGTAAGTTAAACGGCTTTACTTTATAACCTTCAAATTGCGTTTGCATTGTTTGATACGCTAAGAAGAAAAAGAAAATCCTACACCGTACACTGAGAAATAAACCTTAAGATGCCTTCCCCCATCCCGGGTCACTTTGGAGCTGCGCTGCTATTTTGCAACACTTTTCGCAACACCTTAAACTTCAATAAGCCTCGATGTTTACCCAAGAACTCGCCCGAATCACCTCTGACTCAACAGCATCTCCAGAAGCGGGACATGCCTAGAGCACGGAACACCGTCACTCACACACTCACCCACTGGCTGCTGAAGTAGTCGAGCCCCTGGCAGATGATGCGGGCGGCCTGTGCCAGCAGCACCTGCACGCCCAGGGAGCTGCCCAGGCAGTAGAGCCCGTAGAGCAGCGGCCCCCCGGCGCCCAGCAGCAGCAGGAGCCGCCGCCGCCGCAGCACCTGCTCGCCCAGCGCCTCCACGCCGTAGTTGGCGAAGCAGATGGGCAGCAGGAGGGCGGCCAGCAGCACCGGGGTGCGGGAGCGGTGCAGGCGGCCCAGCCAGCGCCGCCCCAGCGCCGTCAGCGAGGTCTTGAAGGGGTGCAGGAAGGTTCCGCAGAGCACGGCCCAGAGCAGCGGCCGCAGGAACGCCTCCAGGATGAAGTACACGAGAACGGCGGCGCCGCAACACAGCCCCGCGAACAGCAGCGCGCCGGTGTTGTAGAAGGCCTGCTTGATCGGCTTCTCCAGCCGCGGCAGCGACATTCCCGCCGCCCCGCCCTGGCCGCCCAGCGGCAGCCGCGGCATGGCCGCGCCCGCGCCGGGGGAGCCGCCCGCCCGCCGCTCCCGCACCGGCGAGCCCGGAGGGGCCGCGGCGGGACCCGCGTCCGCGGCGGGAGCGGCGGCGGGCTCTGCGCTGTCAGCCATGGCGGGCACGGGCACGGCGGCCGCCGGCGGGCGCGGAGCGCGGCCGGGAGCGGCCGGGCGGTCGTGCCCGAGGGCGCGCAGGGGCCCCGGGCTGTAGTGCCGCCGCCGCCTCGCGGCTCCGGGCGTGCGCCCAGCCGGGCGGGAAAGGGGCGGCGCCGGCCGGGAAGCGAGCTGGGAAATGTAGTTCTGCTCCGGGAGGGCGGCGGCCGCGCTCCCGCTGCCCGGCAGGACCGGCGGGGCTGTGGGGGGGCCCTGAGCCTCCCCGGGCCCCGCCGCGCCTGCACTGCGCCTTCGTGGCGTCCGCTGCAGAACGCGGCCAAAGGCTGGGCGTGGAGGAGCCCAGCCTCATCCCCATCCCAGACGTGCAGCCCCGTCCTCCTTCGCTCAACCCTCTCCTCTCCCTGCTGCTGCTCTAGTCTCGGGGAGCGGAGCAAATTCGGAGATCTGCAGTGTCATTGCATGGTGGAGAGCAAGACTGGTTAGACCAGCTGGAGAATTTTGTGTCGTCTGAACATGTTCTGGCAACAAGTTGTTTAACAAGGAAGCATCTGCTCTTTTACTGGCAGTCAGGCCCACTGAAGAAGCAGTTGTGCTGTGTGGGTTTTTAGACCTGCCATTTATGACACTGTACCATCAAATGCTATTTGCAAATAATCTAGAGAGGAGCTAATTCCTGCAGCTGGCATACACCAAATGCCCGAGTGCAAGCATGAAGGCAACTGCTAACATTTTGCAGGTGATCTAAATACATCTGTAATAAATACACATGGTCTGAGCAAGTTTTTCAAAGGCCAAAATCCATGGCATTTGAATTAGCCTCAGTGCTGGCACTGTGCTACTCGGTTTTCCTTCCATGGCTGAAGACAAGCCTTCAGAAGGTACTAAAGCTATCTGTAATGCTGCCATGAACATATAAAAAGTGCACAGATATAAAATAAAGAGGAAAAAAAAACCCTGTATTTTTTAGCATGTACATGCAAGTTTATATAACTTCATGTGTAGATTGGAGTCCATGAGGACTTTAGTGGAGCATTTCTTGCATGACAGATGTAAAAAAGCTGAAATTATCCTGAGCACAATTGTCTTTAACTTGTAAAGTGGGAATTCTATGCCTAGTCATACCTAGCTTTTAAACGTAGAGCAATACCAAGACAATGGCTAGATGTGACCTATTCCTATCATAATATCAAGGTAAAAGGTAGAGGTTTTCCCACAGCAGTGCTTCCTGTGACTGTGTTGCCTCCTGAAACCATAGATGGGGCTGGGCCCAAGCCAGTTTTTGAGGTTTGGCACTGCAGTCTTGGCTTGTCCCTGCAAAGCCTTTGCTGCCAGTCACACAGAAGTTCACACTTGTAAGGGTTCTTCTGAGCTCCTGCAGCTCCTCGTTTTTCCCTTTGCTGAATAGATCATGTGTAGGTTCAACAAAGTACTTTAATTTTATGCCATAAAAGCTCTTACAAACCTACAGGCATTTTGTTTGATCCTGATCAGGCATTATAAGCAGCTGTCCATACAAGAAGCTTTTATTGAACCTTAAACTGATACTGTCACTCACACCTCTTTAATCAGATAGATCTGCCTCCTGGCAGGGTGCTGAAATAGGTAGCAAGAATGCATCATTACCTGAACTTTTCTCTTTAGTTCAGAAGCCAAACTCTAATTGCTTATTACAATACCTTTATTGCATTAAAGTTCAATTAGCAAGTGTCAATTAAGATTTACACAGGGGAAGAGCGGAGAGTTCTAATCCTTCTGCTAGCTAAACAGAGATACCAGCAAATCAAATCTTGTTAGGCACATCCTTATTCCTTTGATTTTTCGTAAGAGTCTCAGTCAGCCATGTTCTGCAGGAACAGAAATTAATGCCACCTCCTTGACTTGAGTGAAGCTATAAATATTGTTTTACATAAGCCAAGGATCTGGTCCCTACTGTTTAAGACCTTTCCTTTCCAATTATCTTTTTCACCCTCCATTATAAACAACTAAACATATTAGAAAGGGGGGGGGGAAACCCAATAATGCAATAAAATAAAGATTTCTAATTTATATATCACCACAACAGGATCACTTAAGAACAGGGACATGACCCATAAGCATCAGAAAACAATCTCTGAATCTTTGACAACTGAGGGGAGGATGTGTGATCTTCACAAGACACACCCCAGCACCTAAAGCTTAACTCCACAACAGATTTCAAATAGCAACTTAACAGGCTCCTACACTGCCAGAAATTCTACAACGATTTCTTTTATTGTATTTTTCCTGTTTGGAATTCAAGGGTGAAAAGGGCAGCAAAAGAATGCTTTCACTTCAGTGGAGAAAATACGTATGCACCTAAAAGCACATGTGATGAGTACTGACAGTCTTTGGTGCTCTCCTATGTAGAGGGAAGTATAAAAATCAGGTATTAATTAGTAAACAAGAAACTTGTAACTTCTGTTTCTGTACTAGCACCCATGATTTTGTGCTCTGAACTGACACCTTTCAAGTCCTGTTCAAGAGGTCAGAGACACCTCTAGCTCTTTATTCACTCGATGTGCAAGTCAACACAGACCAAAGTTCCAAGCTATCTTACACATGATACCAAAATGAGGTGGCCACAAAGCAAAGGAGATAGACAATGCCAACAACTGCAAGTTAATCATTATTTACAGCCAAAGCTATGAAATAAGTCAGGAACAAAGCCACAAGGTGTCAGTACTGGCCTGTGTATAGAAAATAACTCTCCCTGCATGAAAGAGTTTATTTGTTTGAACCTGTTACCGAACATTTGTGAACATTCAGTTGAGGTTAACCTCATTTCATAAATGCACCCCAGTTTGATGACAAAGTAATACCATCTTCAGATCAATGAAAAATACTTAATGCAAATTATTATAGTTTCACTAGAACCAGAGGCAAAGAAAAAAAAGTTGAAGTCAATGATTTTAAGATACAAACTTTGCATCTTTTGGTCATCTGCATATACCTTTGCATTTTGGGCTAATGAAAAAATTATTCTTTTATCCAGATCAACTGCTAAGATGAGAAAGCTCCAAATTAAATGTAATTTACAAAATATTGGTGAAAATAAAATGAAAACCGATCCTTGGGAACACCATGTCTGATTGCACCCAGTAATTACAGCCTAACTTTATTGCAGAAACAACTTTGTTCAACATCTCAGCTAAAGTGTACAAAATTATCAGCAGAGTGACTCTTGAATGATTCACACAGAAGACTGTGAATCTTGTTCAGTTAACAAGGGAAATGAAATGCATGGCTGTAAGGCAGAGTAGTCAATAGCACTGACACAAAAATGTTCAATCACTGGAAAAAGCATGCAAAACAGCACCAGTGGATGGACAAAATCCAGAGCACTATCTTTCATGGTTATCCCACGTGATAGCTGTGTGCACAGAACAACAGCTGGATATACAGAGGTCTGAATAACAGAATAATGTTTGCAATTCATCGTGTTTGTGACAAATTCCTCACCAGTCTGTCAGCAGTCACATAATGCAAGACAAACAGAATATAATTTAAAACTATTTGATATATATAATGCCTCTACTGATCATGATGGCTTGGACAGTGCACAAGTAGCTGACACACGCAAGATCCATCCTTTTTGCAGCCTGTAGCTACAGGATTGCAATAATACTACAAACACAACAAACGGTGTAAAAGCAATACATTTCTTGTTGCCCTGAGCCAACTTTTCTTCCCAGTGCAACAGTAAGGAGGAGTAAGGAGCTAAAATACCTGCTCAAACCTGAGAGATCTTAGAAATTGAAGCATCCCTGTTTGAGAGACTTCTACAGCTGCTTTTGCTTACTGAGTATCATGGCACTTCCTCCCCTCTGTTGCCAATTTCTAAGATAGTTTAATTTTCTTCTTTTCTGCAAAAGCCTGTCCTGGGTGCTTCAGAAGCCATTCTGGCCAAGGAACAGGGCAGTGATGACAGCAGATAAAGAACACCAAATTTATAATATTGCAACTTGATCATATTTGTATCAAATAGTTACATGAACACAGCACAGATGTCACCAGAGGAACCTCTAAATTTCACATACTTACAGCAATTGACAATGTGGTTAATACTTTGCTAAAATAGAAATGATCACATTTACTTACAGCTTCATTGTGATTCACATAGTGGAAAAAAGAAAAAAAGGCAGTCTTCTAACATCTGTTAATTCGCTAATGACCAGCCTCATTGACTTAAATGGAATTAGTCAGGCTAATAAATTCAAGACCATGGCACAGGAAGGAATTATTAACATAGGCAGCATAGAGACTTCTTTAACCTCATGGAAACTTTTTTCCCCCCTTTATAAATGCCATGCAACACATTTTCTTAGACTAAAAAGGCATTTATTGCAACAGTTTTATAAATATCATTGTCTGTCACTGTCAGATAGTTAACAAGGCTCACTTGAACACCAACATTTAGTATAAAACAGATATTACAAAGCAACACTTTAGGGCATGCACTGATTGTAAAGTAGTCCCATAGGTCACTGTAATTTCATTATCTATTCATTCAGTGTTATTTTTGCTCAAAAGACTAGAACACAAAGAAGTTTGGCAAATTCTTCTGGACTACAAAACCTCCATTCTGCACTCCTATCCAACCAAATGCTCATTGACTTGACATGGCTGCTGGGTATTGGCATACAGAATGAAGCCTGGCATAGAGAATGCAGAACACTACTTAACACCATAGTTAGAAGTCTCTTATTTGTATGTTTTATCTGTATATTAGTCTTGACAAAGAACTGAATAAAGTAAAAAGGTAGAGATGGCATTTTGGGTTCAACCGTTATACTTCATGTAATAAGAAACAAGTGGCAAGAGTTCACACAATTATGACAGACTACTTATTTGCAAAGAGGTTAAAGCAAACCAGATCTCAGGATATATACATCAGAAATACCAAGACACATCAGGCATCAGTTATAACCTAAATGGAACTCAACATGCTAAAAAATATATCTGCCTAAATAAAAGCTGGGAACATCACATACAAATGTCAAGGTCCCACTATTGCATTTTTATAATGAGTTAATAGGTTTGAAATTTCATCTTTGAATCTCTTTGTCAAGACTTAAATCATAATTCCAGCTTTAAAAATTCTATTGTGGTAGTTTTTTATATTTCCATATTTGTCATTTGTTTCATATCACCAAAGGTAAAAAATTGAAAAAGAACCCATTGCTTTCTATGTGAGGAGTCAACTATTTCAGAAGCAGATACCATATTCTGGAGTTAAATAAGATTTTTCTTCCTCCTAGGTTTAACTGTGACATCTGTTCTTCCTTTCCTATTACCCTAATACTCTATATGACAGCATTCTTTTGACTTATTGAACTTATTCTTGTTACAGCTTGTATGAAAAAAAGTGAAAAAAAGACTGTAATACATCTAAGACTGTGAGGCTAATTTTTGTATTGAAGAAAGAAGGTATGTATATAACAATTGCAAACATGTAATATCCCCACACATGTAATATCTCAGGTTTATATATTTTCTTCCTCAATCATTCTGTCTCCCCAAAATCAGCTAGGAGTCAGGGAGGTGTAAGGTTCTGTGTTTTGTCTTGTCTCCAGAGCAGAATTTAGCCTATCTTGTATAATTCTCAGACTTTACATGCATGCACAAATACCTTCAGCTAAATCACATTGCCTAAACATTAATTCTGTGAATAATGCATTTCATTATCTAAACCTTACAGATCACTGTTGTGAAAAAACAGCAGGAATATTTTTATTCCTTTGCACAAAACCTAATAGAATTTTTCATTTATTTACTTCTAACAATACCACCATAGCAAATGAAACTCAATGTCAAAACTAAGAGAGATATGAAGCTAAATCACAAGTTACCATAAAATGTTCACATCCCTGAGTAAGCATTGGAGCCATAATAGATTTGCAGCTGCTCAGCACTTCTGAAAAATCCAATTACTTCTTCAAAAATGCAAATATTAATTTAAGAATCATTTAGAAATAGCTCAGAAAAGTACTGGTAATTTTATAATGCTCTAGTCTATAAAGAGTAAAACACCTTTATAGAAAACGTCTTAAGAATGCACATGAAAGTTCATATTGTAAGGACATTCCTAATTAGCCTTTAATTGCAGATCAGAACGAGCCTATGTGGTGCAGCAGCTGTTCTAAGATACAGGATGTGAAGTCCTGCACTTATTCCAACCTCAGATTGGTTTGGAAGAACATTGCTACTTAGCTAAGAAACACAGAGAAAGGTCAAAAGCAACAGTTGTGAATTACTATGGAACCATGTCAGGGGAAGTTCAGATGGACCTTAGGAAAAGATTCTTCTCTAAGAGGGTGCCCAGTCACTGGAACAGGGAAGTTCAAGGAGCATCTGGATGATGCTCTGAGTCATGTGGGTTAGTTTTAGGCAGTCCTGTGAGGAGCACGGTGGGTTTTGGGCTCTAAGATCCATATGGATTTCTTCCAACTTGAGATAGTCTAGAATTCATAGACTATCACAGTAATCCAAGGGAAAAAAAATCTGTCCCTTTCTTTACAGCATATTCATTGCTACTGCCAAGTTATAACATTGACTTTCAAAGCAAGTAATATCTTTTAAGTCTGCATTTTCACACCTATCAAATCCATAAGCTGCACACATCCTCTCTGACATTTCAAAATTGCACTGCTTTTGCCTCACTATCTGAGCCCAAATTAGGCAAGTTAAGTAACCATGTTTAAGCATATATAATTTTATCAAACCTACTGTGAAAATTGAAAAAAGTTACCAAAGTGATTTCTTCACATTAATAAAAATTGTTTAGAAAAGGAAGCTTACCTAAATCTAACTAAGTATTTGCAAAAATCAGATACCTCAACATAAAAACTGCATATAAATAACCAGATAAAGAAAAAAATGTAAAAAGCTGGAATATGGTTAAAAAATTATTTATTAATTTTTGTGCACAAGGACTTGACATTTTCTTTATAAATCTTCCTGTTAAGATCCATCTCTGTCCTGGGCAGGTTGAGGAAAAGCTGCCCAAAGAGACTGCTACAGAAATACTGAGAATTAAATTTTAATTGGAGGACCTAATGTACAAAGCTGTTAAGATTTAGAGCCCACAGCTTTTGATTCTGAGACTGCAGCCAGCAGGGAGTACCTGCTCACTGACGATTCTACCAACTGAGCAGGTACTCCCTGCTGCAGTATTGCCTCTGGGGTCTTGCTGGGTTTTTGTACCTCTGAAGGCCAGATCAAGCCTCCAACTCTTAACTTGGGGCTTGACAGCAGAGGACATCTTGTGCCATGGTCTTACCTGATGCCCACATCTGCCCTTAAACAGCTGGGACCTGCCTAAAGGCAAAAATATCTTTGAAGTCAGTCTCTATTCCTTCCTAACCCTATATCAAGTAATATTTGCTTGGATAAAGAGTGCCAGACAGGCACTGCCACATGTAAATTTATACAAAAATAGGAAGTATGCCAAAACCATTCCGTTCCCTTTCCCTGTTATTTGTCCTTACTACTGGTCTCTCCATTCCTCTGTTCCAAACTGTTTGGAGTCACCAACAGCTCACTGTGTAGCATCCAAGCAAACTGCTTTGCCAGTTTCATTACATGGGGTTGAAAAGGATCACATCAATTCATGTAAGCTATGCACGTCCATAGCTCCATGAAGCACTGAAACACTGTAATATTTAAAAGTATTTCTTATCCTATCATAAATCTAAGGCTCTATGCAAAGTCATCATTTGTATAAAGCACTAACAGAATAGTTACTTATGAAAATAACTGGTATTAGGCCTTTTGTAATTCTCTGAAATACATATTTCCTTCTTGTTATGTCTATTATCAAATACTTTACATTGGGGAAATTATTTGGAGCTGCTAAAACAAAAGGAGGGTGGGGAGAAGTACACCTGCTACACCAAGTGTGCCAAATCAATGAAACCACAGAGTCACAAAATGCCATTTAAATGCTATTAAAGTTATATAACTTGCATATAAACTTTAATTCTGCCTCTGGAGTACTGAAGAGTGCGAATTTCCAACAGACACAGAAAATACCTGAAAGACCAGACAGAGGAGCTACCCTTTAAAACAGGAATAATTTTCTTTTTTACAAATGTCTCATGCATTGGAGGGATGAGAAAGGAGAAGGAAAAAAAAAAAGAAAAGGAAGACCTGTGTCTTCCCTTAAACTTATAGCAGTTGTATTAGTTATAGCAGTAACTAAGAAATAACTGTGCAGCTGTTTAGTACACAGAGGCAGTTACAGGGCTCTTTTGTTGGTTCAGACCCAGGATATGGTGCCCCAAGTGAGCTTCAAGACCACTGCCTGGATGCCATGCTGATGTACGCCACACCCCAGTCATTCTTCAATCCCTGTACTGAAGATTGGGAAAGTCAGTGCCAAACACAGCTTTAACATCATTTAAGCCAAACTGGGGGTTTCTTCAAATTAGGGAGTCCACAAGTGTTATTTTCTTACTATCCAAGTAGTGCAAAACCCATCAAGACAAAGAAGGCCACAGAGGGAGTTCAAACTTTTCTCAACAATATGTTCTCTTTCAAAAACAGAATACTTCACTTGTAATAATAGAAGGCATTATCACCAGTTATCCAATGACATAACCAAATCAGGTGGTTTTGGGTTTTTTTTGAGGGGGGAAACAAATTAGCATCTCACCTCTACCTAAAATAACCCAGTTATTTGATACCAGTAATAGGAAAAAAAAAATTAAAAAAAAAAAATCCTTTCTAATTAGTAACCACAGTCAAATTTCCATACACAATATTCTAAATATGCCCTCTTTAAACTCAATGCCTCTCTATGAAGTCATTGTACAGAAAGAAATTCTTAAAATTAAAGCACTTAGGAAATGTGTTCCTTAATAGTTGTTTGGTAGTAATCACACTACAGAAACAAAAAATTACTTGGAGAGGGAAATATCTGCCTCCTTTTCCAAAGCACACCTTTTCTTCTAGTTTGTGTTAGTACCAGTCAGTTAGAAAAAATAATAAACAAAAAATATTTGAAATGCCATAATCAAAAATTACTTTGAAGTCTGTTACTTTATAGTAACTTTGTGTAACAGGGATAAATCTTGCTTTTCAGTATTAAAAAGAAAAACAAGAAGACAACATGTGAAAACAAAAATAGTCTCCATGAGAAGTTACTATGCCCACTCAAATATTAAGACTTACCAAGTATTGTACAAACTTACATACCATGTTTCCCTTGTAACCTTTCTCTCCTCAGATTTCATCCCAAATACCAACTTCTAGATACTCATACCTTCATTGTTTGTCAACTTGAATTCCACAGTCCTGACTTTCCCACTGTGAAGAGGAACTCTTAGATAAACTCAGAGCTAAACTCAACCATCCATTTCGATGCCAGATAATAGGTTGTTTTGCTGCTTCTTGTGGCCTTTTATGTCATCCCTTTGATTAGAAACACTTTATTAGGCTAATTAAGTACTGTGAAGCTTAGTTGAAAGATTTTTTAGAAGTGCACATTTCTGCTAGTACTTCAACAAGAGAAAAATACAACAAAAACACAGCACACTGACAAGTAATCTGACAAAGTAATAAAAAATAATGTAAAATACTTTGCTCTTGCTTCAAATCCTGAACTTTAACCACATCTGACTCCTTATACATTGAAAGCAGATTGACAGTTGTCACACAATTTTACCTTGATATTATTATTGTCATCTATAACATACCTGCATGCTCAGGTCCAACCAGCCTATCCTAAATCCAGAGCTCTATTAAAGAAGAAAAGAGAAGCCAAACTGGCAAGTTCAGTACCTTTAAATAATTATATTAGCCCTTTAGTGGGTAATAAGTAAATGGCTGAAACAGTAAAAACCAAGCCATAAACTAAAGCAACCCTCAGGCTTTGAGAAAGAACTGCAATATCTCAGCTGCCTGAAAGAATTTACCCTAATGATTTCTTCACTTCACCTGTTTGCTGAATGTAAAGCTCATTATCCAGGCTTCTTCTTATCTGCTCCAGCCAAACTTAAGGCTAAATTACACAGCTGTTGTGGGCCAAAGCAGACCTTATTAGGTGGTCTCTACTTGATCAGATGATGAGTAAGTTAACCAACCTGAGAGAAGTAATTTACACTAAATAAAGCTTCTGTATGCACTTTAGAAGTTCACTTATGAATTTCTCTTCCCTTTCCTGAACTCTAGTCCAGTAATTTTAAGTGAACAAATCCTTAAAGACATCAGTGAAAATATAAAATATTAATCAATTTTTTTGAAATAGGGATAAAGTGTTTGTATGAAGATAAGTTCATCTTCAATCTAATTAATATACCTTAAGCATAAGTTTGAAGAATTCTAAGTCTAAAAAAACTTAAGTCTACAGACATCAATCTGTGAATAATGATGCAAACCCAACCAGGCTAATTAATCATTTTATACTCCATGCAGCAATGAGAATAGAAAGAAGTTACATTACATATACTTTACCAGATTCTATGCTAGGAAGTCCTCAAGTGTATCACATTAGATAAAACTTTGGCACTCCTTATATTTTAATTCTACTTAAGTAGAATTTTAGTATAAGTTGGAAAGTGAATGAGTAACCTTACCTAAATACATTTGACTGCTACATGTAAACACGTCATACACTTCCTGTTATGTGAAGAACAGAAATTCTTCACTCCAAGTTTTTATTATAGTCTCTGGCTCAGAAATGCATTTTGACTTTTCATCTCTGTAATATTTAGCATTCTTCTTGTACTATTTATTGGTGATAAAAACAGCAAATGTATTTATTTTTTAGTTCATCTTTTTTTACAATACCTATATTTTAGCAGTGATTTGATGAACAAAAGATACTGAAGATACTGCTGTTCTTATTAATCCCTGTCTTTCCTTACAAGTAATCTCATTTATATGTCTTTGTAAGATAACACCAGCTGCCCATAGTCACCCTTAACATGAACAGGATTTAGTGGCATACAACACAGAAGAAGAGATTACTTCATACTACTGCACAATTACGTAAAAATATATTTACATGACAGCAATTTTTTTTCCTTAAAAAGAGAAAAATTGATTTAATCTCTTAGGAGGACATCCTATGGCTTATTGGGAACTTTAATGTTCTGCATGTTTTACACACGGTTTTCCTATGTATGGAGAATTTATATTGCTGTATTCTCCCTTCCCCTTGTTTAAATAACTTTATACCTCACTCTTTAAAGAGGTAGGTATTTCTTTCAAAAAGGCTATTGAAACATAATAAAGATATTCATCACCTCCTTCTGTTGAAAAAAAAAATCATGCTAATGCTTGAATATGCAAATTTAGTTTTGGAAAGTACTAGAGCAAGTACACTTTGATAAATATTAAAAAAAAAAAAAAAGAAATTGGGAGAACTATCCACTACTGAAGGACAGGTTTTATCCTGCTCTGCTGGTTTCCAGATCTTAAGATTAGAAACTGCACTTGGAGATGTGCCCTCCACTCTAGAAGTACCAAACAGCTTTGCAGTGTTTTCCCAAATTTGCTTTTTTGTAGCAATATGGAGGGCAAGTTTGTTATTTGATAAGATGTCCATCACTAAATTCACCTAAACACACATACAGGCATCCCTCCCAAACACACACACACACGCACACACACACGCACACACAGACAGACATAGATTTTACAAAAGTCTCATTTTTTCTCAAGCAAGTAATCACAACACTGAAAATATTCTCCTATGTGTTCACTGATTTTCTTAAATGATTTGTCACCACTCTGCCACTCAAGGAAGATGGTTATTTCACTCGTCTGAGAAGCTATGTTCAAAAGCAGCTAGATGAGGATGGTGATGTGATATAAATTCCAAAAGAAAAATGCATTGTCTATCCATATTGCCGTCCATCCTGAGAAACTTCCACTGCCAAATTCTTGCTATTTTCCATTGGTCATGGGGTTCCCATCAATAAATAGAAGGTCAGTGCAACAATGAGGAGCAAGCAGAATGGAGAAGAGAAGGTCTGATAGGCAGCTGATGGCATGAAAATATCTTCATACTTGTAAATACTGACAACACGCTCTGACACAGGTGGAGAGTCGATATCATGACGAGTTATAGAACCTTTAACAGGTAAGGACAGAAAGAAATAACGTCAGATGCAATTTCTTCTATAACTCTACCGAAGGAACAGGTAGGAAGACACGCAATTTTCAAACCTATGGAGGCATGCCATGTTACACTGTCAGGGAGTAGGCTCATTTCTTTTGCTTTCTGAAATGAAATTTCTGAATAAAACAAATTAAATTCAATTAAACAACAAACATCCTTCAAACAAATTAAGAACTTTTAGTTATGAAGTTCTTCTAAATTCAGATTTAGGAAGTGAGGATAGTAGAGATATAGCCAAGAAAACAAGACACATTGGATTCCTGTCTTTTTTTTTTATCCATTGCTAAGCCTCATGCTGCCAAAATTTTAGTTCATAACAAAAAAAAAAAAAAGGCGGGGGGTGGGGAGAGAGGGTGTGTCTAGTAAGAATAATGTAATTGAAAGACATTTATCAATTTTGGCACATCAACTCAGCTGGTGAGATCAACTTACCCTGGATTGCTGGACCCCAAGCAAACAGGTAGTACCAACTCAAGTGCAAATCTACGATGGTTTCTTCTCGGGGAACATAGACTGGACGCTTGAATCGACACGTTACACGATTGTTTTCAAAAACCCCTTCCTCATCTCTAGCAGGATTTCTCTGGATTTCTTTAGCCCACTGCCCAACATTATAGAAGTGCTGTATTCGAACTCTTCCGTTATCATCATGAACACAAGCCATAACATCATCTCCTCCCTACAAGGTTAAAAAAAATTTGAAGATGGAAAACAAAAGGGTCATAAAACACTTCCTCATTTATGTATATAATTTTAATTATTCAAAGCTGATCAAGACCTCTTGAATAGCTTTCCTTCTTTCCAAGTTATATATGCACAAATAACCAGATGTCTTCAGTAAGATTAAAAAGCAGGTTAAGTGCATAGCAAGTTACATACCCTTCCTATCTTTGAATTCTCTTTTGGATTTTCTTAAGAGTTATTTTACCTAACATATATTTGTAGGATATGGTATCACTCTGACATCACATAATTGATTGATCTGTGGAATGCTGTTTTCTTTAGTTATTTGTGAAGTTCTGGCATACTGCTTCATAAAATGGTGCAGTCTTGAGTCCCTGATGTGTACAAAATCCACTGCATCAAATCATGGACAGAAAACCAATATACTTTAGTGAGACAGAGGAAACAAACCTACTACA
Source organism: Lonchura striata (assembly GCF_050655825.1). Classification (NCBI taxonomy): domain Eukaryota; kingdom Metazoa; phylum Chordata; class Aves; order Passeriformes; family Estrildidae; genus Lonchura; species Lonchura striata. The sequence goes on from NC_140704.1 coordinate 91,780,773, forward strand.
TACGGGAAAATAATAGCATTGATTACAGTAAGTAATTTCTAATGTCTTCTCATAATTTCTCAGAGAACATAATTTCTCAAATCTCTTATTTCTTATTAGAAATGTAGTAATAACAGAATACAGTATATCACAAGATACAAAGAAAAAAAGTAATCAATATGTGCCTCTTCAGTTAGCATAAACAGCCACCAAAGAACCAAGAGAAAGAAGAAAGAAGGAGCCACTTATTTGTAAAGGTCATTCATTGAAATACTAAAGCACTCAAGGTGACTGACAGAGTGGTAGAGCACAGGGATGAGCATGAACTTCAGGAGTACTATCTCATAGAAGCCTTAGCACCAAGAGCCATTAGAACACTATCCAAGCTGGATGAGTGCCACAGCTATCAGTGCTACATTAAACATAGGCCCTACTCCTCCCATATCTTTCTGATATGTCGTACTGATGAAAGACATGATGCTTTCTAGTGTGATCATCCCTCAGTTCTTTAGTACAGGGAAAAGAGAGGAAAAGAGCATATTTCAGCACTATGGGAATATTGCAATGTGCATTTGTAAAAGATGTGCTGAAAGTGAGTGGAAAGAGGGGACAATTAGGTAAAACACATGCTTGAACAGTTTTTGTACCTTGGTGCTGCTGCAGACCTTTCCAGCCTCTGTTGTGAGATTATCATTGCTCTCCATAACTTATTTCCCAAGTTTACCTTTTATATATCTAAGCAAAAATCCCTCATTCTTAAGTACAAAGAGGCAAAAATAAAGGTGTTTTTATACCAAAGGGAAAAAAACTAAAAAGGAAAGAAAAAAGCATTTTGAATCTCAGTTAATGGAATGACATTTCAAAATCCTGCCAAGGCACAAAAGCCTGAAAGTGGAAAAGCATAATGTTATTTGAGACAAAAAAATAGGTCATAGGACTTTAAAAAAATCTATTGAGGACACAAAGTAGATTTTTTTTCCTTAATTTCTGAAGCTATCCAGGTCACACCATTTTCATTAGGACCTCTAAAGCACAGCCCATTTCTCAGAGCTAAGTTGTTTTGACCCAGAGCCATTTTATCATCTAAGCCTGGGCATCCCAGGACACCAAAATATCCTGAAAGTTAACAAAAAGATGAAGTCAGCAGGAGAGCCAGAGAGGAAGAGAGATGCTAGCTGGTTTAGCCCAGCTGACTTATGGGCTTTTACTTTACACTTCCTTGCCACACTTCCTTCCACAGCTGACTTTTACATTACACTTCCTTTATTCTTTTTACCGGAAACCAAAACTTAACCTGCTGCTTGCTGTGCCTGCTTTACAAGTGGCTGATGAGAGGAGGGCAGTGGGATCCTGGGGTCCACTGCAGGTACCTCAGAGGTACAAACTGGTAACACAATCTGATATCTTGGGGAAAAATACTTAAAGGTGCTGAGCTGCTTTGAAAACCCTGCCAAGTACCTGCATTGATGGGCAAGCTTCTAAACTCTTCCCAAAATTTGGCTATAAAGCCAAATTGTTCTTTACATAAAAACCACAAACTATTTCTTGTGATGTGAACTTTATGACACAAAAACCTTCTAACATCATTGTGTTTATTTACAGTGTCATATTAAAACATATGTAGTAATGACTGAGAAGCACTTGTCCACACATTTTCTTCCTATTTCTCATTTTGGGTCAAATGATGCCTTAAGTTTTAGCTTTCATATTTTACAGCTTCTGTACTGCATTAGAATATAAAACTGAACTACATATAAAGTGTTAGCAAGTTCTCTTCACAGCTTAGTTAGACAAAACAATCTTTTTCCAGCTGAGAACCAAGGACACCGTTGCAGCTTTGGGCCCAAAAGGTGTAAACAACAGCGAATTGAGGAGAGCAATCTGGGAGGATGGTATTTCATAAAAATGCTGCTAAGTCAGTGTAAGTCTTCCAATTAATTTTTTGTGGGTCCTATTCCAAGACATCTAATTCCTGTATTTTTTCAGACTCCTACTTTCAACACTACCAAAAACAGTCCTTTCTTTGACTTGGGATTTAGGACATATGTTCAGTATTGCTCTATATACTCAGGAGAGTTTCTGTGCATGAACACCTACATCATAAATTGCATTTTTATCCTGGAAATTTTACCACAGATAACAGGCAAAACATAAGTCATCTATTGCCCACGTTTTTTGAAGTCCACACATTATATGTTTTATTTTGCTCGTTGAAAATGAAAAGTGGAGCTTTTGAATTAAAAAGTACAGGAATAAGCACAAAACAGAACCCAATAACAATCCAAAGGAGAGAGAAGAAATTTTAAAAAGACTGCCTTCTTGAGTATGAATGTTTTAAGTTAGCAGGAGTCATTTTCTCATACATTTGTGGCTTCCCTGGAACAACACATAGGTATAAGAAAGAAACAAAAAAAATCCCAAGTTAAGCAGTGAAATAAAAATTTATACTGCTGAAAGTCAGCTGATTCTCTCAATAATAAAATTATTTGCTATTCAGTTTATGATGTGTTTTTTGCCCAAATTACACTGACATAAAGCGCAACAGGACATTTCCATGTGAATTGGCTTATCCCTGAGGGCTTTTCTAATAAAAAGGCAAAAAGCTAGTGACATTCCAACATTCAGAGCAGAACTGAAATACTGTTGTAGTTCTCAGAGAAGAAGGGAAAGGAGATGCTAGGAAGGATAAAGCAGTTTTCTGTGAGGCAGTGCTCCCAGGGGTGCTACTGAATGGTGCTTTGTTTTCAGCAAGCCAGTTTCACCTTATATGTTCTGTTTCTCACCGATCAAATATATAAATGTACATAAACCATTTATATCCTAGCATGTGGAAGTGTGTATATTGCCAACATGAAAAACTGTACATATCTTACCATTTTCTTGTCTGAGGAAAATCCCACTGCCACCCAGCCATCTGTGTCGGCACTCAACTCAAATTCAACATCAGCACCTATTCTACGGTAACTTAGAAAGTAGTCACAAGTCTCTGCATTGCATCCAGGTTTACCATACCTAAATGGAATTGGAAATATACATAACTTTTTCCTTGAAATCTCTTGCTACGAAAATTAATTCAGATTTTGCAAGAAAAAAAATAAAAGAATGTATTTTGGTATAATGGCAATAAAGCATATATTCTGCTGGACATATAGTTGCATTAATTGTTTGAAATTATTACTCTTTTACTGTATAGTATTCAAACAGTACACAAAATATTACTTTATTGACCTTCCTTGTGCTGTGTTTTAAGGGCTTCATGAAAATACAAGAAATAACTGTAGGTCTATAACTATGACATGTATTCTTAAATAGAGTCCTCAAATAATATAGCTGTATGTTTTTAAATAACAAAAATTTATTAAAATTACTATGAACAACTAACCAAAGTCTCCAATATCATCAGTCAGCATCTGTAAACATAAAGGTATTTGTACTCTTATCTCAGACTGACCTGAAGCATCCCTTGGTTTTTCCACAGTCATCCACTCTGATTTTTGCAAATGGGTCCACAGGAGGAGCAGTAGGGAAAGGGTAACCTGTATGATCAGAATAAACCATTACCAAATAAAATACAAGGACTAAAATCAATAATACTAAAGAGAAAATCTTCCAGTAGCATTTACTTTGCTGATAACTGAACTGTTCAGATGAGTGACTACTTTGTTATGTACAAAAACCACTGCTCAGATAATTCTGGATCCAGGTAACAAAGTAACATGACTAACTGAAAACAAAACTTTTCTAAGGTTTCCTACATTCATCAAGGAAGGAGAAGAATGCTGGAAGGCAAAAGTTAAATGTAAGGCAGCAGGACCATAGACTATTGCAACTAACAATTAGGGATCTCTGCTCAGCTCTCCTTGTGCACTCATAGTCCCCTCAGGAAATCCATAAGGGAACTGAGTCCTTAGCCATAAAAGACAGCATTAGGTATAAATGCAGGCAGGGTACCAGATGCAGAGCTATAGGAATTGATACTGAAAAGATATTATAATACATCCTCCTTTATGAAGTAAAATAAAACACACATTGCAGTAAAAGGTAAGAGAGCATCAGGGCAGGGAATGGCCTGCAGTTACGGCCTTCAATCAATTGTGAAGGCAGACATAGAAGAGCCGGGCAGTGAGAGTTATGATTCCAAGCTATCATGTCTGCTGGACTATAGCACCAAAGAAAAAGTGAGAAAGTTTACTAGCAGACCTATTCAGTCTTGGCTTGTGGGAGCCGGTGTCTGTTGCATAAGCACAGATATTTTAATAGGATGTTCTTTTACTTATCCAGATAAAAACCAAAGTGGGACTAGAAACTCTTCTGAACATGCTTCATTGAGTAGGAAAAGTGCTTCATTGAGTAGGAAATGAACACTGTAGTTAGTTACAGCACCAGCACACAAACTTTTGACCTACACAGCTTTGGGCATTTGGGAGCCCTGATTTACTTTCCTAGATCTCAGACAATGGAGAAAGCATGCTGCAAATCACAGTTACACTAACTCTATCAAGGGCAGGTAAATTACCCTGCATAAATAAGTCTGCAGAATTTCACAGCAGCATGTAGTGGTGCATTACTGAAGCACAGGTCACAGGACATGCAATTTTCTCACTCCTTACTTATTTTCAAATCCATTGAACAAATGGTTTTCCATGCAGCTTAGGCGCAAAAGTGGTTAACATTCCTCCATTTGTAAATTCAAAAAAAAAAACCCACCCCAAAACCCACGACCACGCTGCTTCTTGACACTTTAGGGCCTCAAACATCCTTTCGAAGCCCACACACCCCAGGACTCCTTTTTATGGTACCAGCCCGTAAAAAGGGGGAGAGTGCAAGAGGGGAAGGTGAGGGGTGGCCGGCTGGCCTCGCTCTGTGGGAAGGTGATCGCCCCCAACCCGAGCTCCGGCCCAGGGGCTGCCCGTGTGCGGGGCTGCCCGTGTGCGGGGCTGCCCGTGTCAGGAGCTGCCCGTGTCCAGAGCTGCCCGTGTGCGGGGCTGCCCGTGTCCGGAGCTGCCCGTGTCCAGAGCTGCCCGTGTGCGGGGCTGCCCGTGTCCGGAGCTGCCCGTGTGCGGGGCTGCCCGTGTTAGGAGCTGCCCGTGCCCAGGGCTGCCCATGTGCGGGGCTGCCCGTGTCAGGAGCTGCCCGTGTGCGGGGCTGCCCGTGTGCGGGGCTGCCCGTGTCAGGAGTTGCCCGTGTGCGGGGCTGCCCGTGTCAGGAGTTGCCCGTGTGCGGGGCTGCCCGTGTCAGGAGCTGCCCGTGTCCAGAGCTGCCCGTGTGCGGGGCTGCCCGTGTGCGGGGCTGCCCGTCTTAGGAGCTGCCCGTGCCCAGGGCTGCCCGTGTCCGGAGCTGCCCGTGTGCGGGGCTGCCCGTGTCAGGAGCTGCCCGTGTGCGGGGCTGCCCGTGTGCGGGGCTGCCCGTGTCCGGAGCTGCCCGTGTGCGGGGCTGCCCGTGTCAGGAGCTGCCCGTGTGCGGGGCTGCCCGTGTCAGGAGCTGCCCGTGTCAGGAGCTGCCCGTGTGCGGGGCTGCCCGTGTCCGGAGCTGCCCGTGTCCGGGACTGCCCGTGTGCGGGGCTGTCCGTGTGCGGGGCTGCCCGTGTGCGGGGCTGCCCGTGTGCGGGGCTGCCCGTGTCCGGGGCTGCCCGAGCGCGGGGCTGCCCGTGTGCGGGGCTGCCCGTGCGCGGGGCTGCCCGTGTGCGGGGCTGCCCGTGCCCGGGGCTGCCCGTGTGCGGGGCTGCCCGTGCCCGGGGCTGCCCGTGTGCGGGGCTACCCGTGTGCGGGGCTGCCCGTGTCCGGGGCTGCCCGTGTGCGGGGCTGCCCGTGCCCGGGGCTGCCCGTGCGCGGGGCTGCCCGTGTGCGGGGCTGCCCGTGTGCGGGGCTGCCCGTGCCCAGGGCTGCCCGTGTGCGGGGCTGCCCGTGTGCGGGGCTGCCCTTGGAGCGCGGCTCTGCGGAGAGCGGGCAGGGCACCCGGTCCCCCTGCGGCCCCGGCCCCGAGCGGCAGCGCCGGCTGAGGCGGCCGGGCCGGCGGAAGATGGCGGCGGGCGCTGGCCTTCGTGCTGAACCGCGCTGCCACCGCCTCCCGCCCGCCGCCCCGCGCCCGCCCGGCCCGGCCCGGCCCGGCCCGGCCCGCCGCTCCCTCCCGGCCCCGGCCGCGCCGGGCCCCTCGCCCGCCGCGCCCCCGCAGCCGCCGCCGCACCCTCCTCGGAGAGGTAGCGCAGGTCGTAGAACTCGCTGGCGAAGGTGCCGTACGAGGAGTCGTGGTGCCGCGCCGCCTCCTCGCCGTGCTCCCCGCCGCCCGCCTCCCGCCGCCCGCCGCCCTCCTCCGCCGGGCTGGCGGCGGAGCCGGCCAGGAGCAGCAGCAGCAGCAGCGGCAGCCGCCGCCGAGCGCCGCGGCTCCGCTCCGCCATGGCGGCGGCGGCGGGGCGGGGAGGCGGCGGCGCCCGAGCGCGGCGCCGCGGGGGAGCGGGGGCGGCGGCCGGGGGCATCCAGCCCCGGGAACGGGCGGATCCAGCCCCGGGAACGGGCGGTGCCGGAGGGCCAAGAGACGGCGTGGGAGGGTGTTGGGGGGAAAGGGGTCGGGGCGGCGTATGCGCGGGAGCGGGATGCCTTGGGAACGGGTTGCGTCGGGAGCGGGATGCGCCGGGAGCGGGATGCGTTGGGAACGGGATGCGGCCGGAGAGGGATTCGCCCGGAGAGGGATGCGCGGGCGGTCACAGGCACAGCACCGAGCCGTCCCCGCAGAGACCGCTGCCGACGGGTTGCGCGCTGGCCTTCCCTGGATCACTGATTTCCCGCATCCCACAGCGCGCCCCACCCAGCAGAAGCCCCGCCGCGGACACGTCTCTCACAGCCGGGCACAGCCGTCGAGAGGCTGTACCGAGCCATCCCTGGCTGCACCCGTGGCCTCGTTTCACTAAAGCCTCTTGGCATGTGCTTCAAGAGGACGTGATAAATCTCGCTCAGTAATTGCCGGGCAAACTTAGCTGTTTTAATGTTTTTTAAAATTTATTTTATTATTACTATTCTTTTTAATGGCTTCTGGGATGGGACTGGAGACACAGCGCGACTTAACATTGTTTTCAGGTAAAACCCCATGGTAGTGAGCGTTTGCTATCTGATTGCATGTTCTTGCTTTGTATTTTATACAATGTAAGTGCAGAAATACCAATATACTCCAAACCTGGCAGGACTGAAGGAAATCCCAGGTTGCCTTCAAAGTTGTCTTGGGCTCTGGTATCTGATGCTGGACTTGCAACTAGGAATTAAGCATACAACTGCATTCTTGCTGTGCTTTGGGATCCATGAGTTGATGGAGGAACCATGGCCTTTCATGCCTTGCATTACTTGGGTTTGGATTGCTGTCTTTTGGTTATAACTATAGTTTCATTTTTATATTATTATGCATAGTCACACTTCCTCCTCTGAGAGTCTGGAATAAAATTCTGGAAAACATCATGGAGGAGGGAGGGAGAAAGAAAAACACACAGCAGTCAGTAATATTCTGGAAATTAAAGTAACCCTCCATTTAAATATTTTCTTTTTTTAGTATCAGTGACTGTACTGAGTTACTTTTTGGTGGGGCACTGAGACTGCCCAAGACCTAGGCTGCATTAGGGATAAGTTCATTCCCGTGGGCTGAGCCGGTGGCTTGTCATACCAGAGTGTGTTCATCTGCATCATATGGAGGATGTTAATTCACATCTCCATGGTTTAGTCTGGTGGAGTAGCATGCTATTTCTTACTGCAAATAGGGGAATAGCCACACAGAAGGAAAAAATAAGTTGCAAAAAATAATACCAGTTGCATGTTCCACATTTTCCACAGCATATGGAAAAAGCTATAGGAAAGCAACAGCAAGCTCCACTGCAAAATGTTGAGTCCCTTCTTTCTGCCATACTGAGCTGGGCAAAATTTAGCAGGCTAGTGGAAAACAAGCAAACAAATGGCAACAGAAAAGCCCTTATAAATCAGGCTAACAGGAAAGTAAGGCAGCAACTTATTCTTTCTGGCAATAATTAACTCTGATGACGGCCCCCCATCTCCCTTTTTGAAATATGTAGCCGAGGGTTGTGGTGCCTGTGAAGAAGCATTTGCTCAGCAAGGGAGCAGCTGTCAGCTGCATGCTGATTTCTCCTCCCTAGGAACAGGCTTTAGCACACTGTGATATGGGCAATGCTTCACAGTTATGGTAAACACTTAGGATATTTGTCATGTATTGTTTGTGCCTACATGACACCTATCATTTTAAATCTGGCAGCTGAGATATCTGTCTGTGATTACAGTGGAGCTGCACTGATTGTCTAAAGTGAAGATATGGCTAAGAGAATGACCTTCCTCCTAGTAAATCCTTAAAAATTAAAACTAAAATACCGCTGAATTTTTTGTTGCTTAGTAGAACCTTACGTGGTTGTCTGAAGGTCATCCCTATCTCAAAAATGGGTTGCTCACAGGAAGCAACATCACATTGAGACAGGTGGAGCTCTAATGGCTACCTTCAGTCTTCCCCAGACAGAAAGGTCTACACTGCAACTACCAGCACTGCCAGCAGTACTGCAGGAAAGTTCCTTATCTGATTAGGTAATTGAAGTTGTCATCAAAAAAAAGCATTAGCAGAAAGAGCCCAAACTGCAATTGTATGAGCAGCCTTAACCCTCAAATGCCTGAACTCTCTGAATGCCATATTTCTCAGCTTGCACTTGCTTGTAATGCCTTTCTCAGAAGACACGCAAACCAGCAGTGTAAGAACCACAAGTTTGAGATCCTCTGGCAGCAGGAGTCTTCTTGCTTTTGCTCAATTAGAGATGTGAGCATTTCCACTACTTCTTGCACCCTTGCCTCCTGCCTCAGGGGAATCTAGCAGTCAAATTCTTTGGATGGTTAATTACTCTAGCTTGGGCAATTCTATGGTGCTAGCACTCAGCCTGTGGGTGTCTTCCCACGACTGGAGACCAGATTTATCCCCAGCCTATCCTTGAGGCCCACTGTGCCTTCTTTCTTGGCTGTTTTTGTTATTCACAGTACACCTTTCCCCTGGAGGCTCATGCTTTTTGGGGCCTTTGGACTAGAAATTAAAGTTTCAGGTGTAAGTCATAGTTTATATAACAGACATTCAGAAAAAAATCTTAGTTCTCCTGTCATTTCCATCCAATCAACATGTACTGAAAAATTAGTATGTATCCATCAGTGCTGACTGAGAAAATAACTCCTGAGACAGCAGTTTTTTTACAGTAAATCTGTAGTAACCTGAACCAGAGTTTATAATTCATATGCAGTTTACTCAAACTCTTACAACACTTGTGTTCAATGTGGGGAATATATCTACTCTACAAATCATTTATCTTGGGCTTTTCTTTATTAAGCAACAATAAAGTGAGAAATTGTTGAATCATAAGTTTTCATTAGCAGTCATTTATCCCATGCTCTAGTTAACCACCTGGGACTCTACAGAGGCATGCTTGTGGTGTTAGTTACTCAGACTAAGACATGGGAGAAAAAGTAGTAGGAATTTCTTGCAAGCAGAGCTTTTTCACAGTCTACAAAACAGAATGATGATGGGAAACATGTCAAATGCCAATAGATGAAGTACATCTATGAAAAAAGTGAAAACTAAGTGACTGCCTTTGAAAAACCAAAGCATTACAAAGGAAACAGATGTGTGCTATTTCTGAAAGCAGCTCACAAAAGGGATGAGTGAGCTTTTTGGAAGCATGGTATTGCTTCAGATCTTCTGAAGAAAGGCAAGAAAATATAAACTCTAAATATGCTATCATCCAAATAAAACCTGTATTAGATCCTTAGATCATCTTTTGCTCAGCTCTGGTGAATTTTTCATTTTCTGCTGTCACTGAGTTATGTATGTGGTCTTGCTTCAAGAATGATTGTGCCGTTACTGCCCACAACAGTACTCTTTCTGTAAAATTAATCTAATGTAGGAAAAAATGATGTCTCCAAGCTCTTTTCCACAAGCATAATATACACCAATCTAAAGACTAAGTCCAGAAATAAATCAGCACGAGTTTTGCTTCAGGAAGCACTATGGACCCTTCCCAAGGTATATGAAAACTGCAGCTTTATTTGTTTGTTTGTTTGGGTGTTTATGTGTGTGCATGTTGGTTTACATCAGGTAGTTTATAACTTTTCTCCCAAGACTGCGTTTTTTTACCTTCTGGCACTCTTTGCTACCCCAGCTGGAATGCAGTTCTGGGATGTATACCTACTCTGAAAGCCAGAGCTACCAGATGGTGGCACAATCTCCACCAGGAGGTTCTAGAGCAAAGTGTTTCACTTTTTTTTTTTTTTTTTTTTTTAACAAGCCCTCATTACAAAGAGGTTATTTATAGTGTTGTTCTAATAAGAAGCCAAAACAGAGCAGCCTTTTATTAGAACTCGCAATAAAGGGCATTACACTGAGGCCTCCCTGTAAATACCACTAACTGTGCAAAAGTTGGCCTGGGTATTAGCAGAGAGTTCACTTAACTAGGAAGGTTTTAAAGAGCTTAAGCAGCATTCATTCAATTAATTCCACATGTGACAATGTCATTTTATCGTAACTATTTAAGAACTCAGAAATGAGGAAAAAAAAAAAAAAACCAAAAAGAGAAACTGTTCCCTCATGAGCTTCCTCTGAAGAGTTTTATTAAAAGTCCTGTAAGTTTGCCTGTTTGAAAATATCCATTTAAAACAGCCTTTCCACAGTTCAAATACAGAAAATTTGGAGTTAATAACAACAACAATAATAACAATAATAATGATGATGATGATGATGATGATGATGATAATAATAATAATAATAATAATAATAATAATAATAATAATAATAATACCCTTATCTTCTAGGTGAATGTAAGTGGGTGAGAGAAAGCAGCAGAGGAGCTCCTTTTGGCTTACTCCTCTGCAGTGAAAGTGTTTTCTGTAAGTCCTGTCTGAGGCATCTTCAGCCAGGGAATCTAATCTGAGGGACAGGGCCTTGCCCCCTCCTGAGCACAGGCTCCTGGAGGGCATGCTTTGTTTCAAACAACCCATGAATAAATTGTGGTTTTCTCTGTCTCCTGAAGTCGTTGGAGTGCAGGTGAAGAGCAGCCCCCAGGCTCCAGAAACATGCTCCAAATCTGGCTTAGGGATGGAGCATCCGGCTCACCCCTGCTGCTCCTGGTGCTGCTGGCCCCGTGCCCAAATACATCCATGCTGTCTACGCTAATTTTTGGGCTTGGGCTGCAGGACAGGTGCTTTCTCTCCTCCGCAAGTGCAATAACGCATTGCGTTACAGCCGCAAGTGCAGCTTCGGGGAGTTTTTGAGGAAAGGGGGAAGGAGGGGCAGACGAGAGAGAAGGAATCGAGGAGACAGATGTGCGTGTCCGCAGGAGACAGCCGGTTTTCGCTGGTGCGGCGGGCAGGGACGGTGGCAGCTGCCCGCTGTGCCGAGCATCTCCCGGGAGCCGCGCTCCCCGAGCTGCGCCGCCGCCGGCTCCCGGGGGAACCGGGGCTGGCAATGCACCCGCCCGCCGCCGAGCGGCACCAAGGCACCGAGGCACGGCCAGGTCCCCAAAAACATACCCCATCAAGGCGGCAACACGGGAAACTGGGCTTTTCCCTCTCTGCCAGCAGGAGGGGGGTGGGGGCGACGCTGCCCGGGGAACCCCTTAGAGCCTGTCCGAGGAGCGTGAGGCAGCCGGAGTCGTTCCTGCTGATCACAAGCAAATGACTGGAAAACTTGTGGGTCTGCAAGTGAGACTTCTCAGTTCTTAAGCAATAGCAAGGACAAGTTTCTGGAGCGGCAGGGTGAGTTACACAGCGAGGAAGGGAAATTCCAGCCCAAATTCCAGCTTTTGTCTCAAGCTTCCCTCCTTGCATGTCACTATGTACCAAGCATGCCTGTAGATGGCGAAGCCAGTCTGGTGCACAAGTGGCTTCACTGACTTAAAAAAAATCTATTCTTTTGTTCACATAAAAACTAGGGAAAATGAACTATGCCGAGGGCTTTGGATACCCAAGAAGTCCACGTTAATGGAGCAGAGTTATACCCCTCAAAAACCTCACTGCATGCTTTGGTAACATCCTCAAGGCGCATAGGACTCTTTGAACCATGGATGCAGGGACAAACTAAACACAGAGCAAGTTACTCTGATGTAGGAAAGATCCCATACATCTGCCAGTGGTATAACAACAAACAATTTTGGAGAGTCTGGATATGTTGGTTTTGAATTGCTTGTAAACTCTGTTAAAAAGAGAGACATTTTTAATATTGTCATTTATGTAAGATGCTACTAATATTTAAATTAGCAAAGTCAGCTTTACTCCTCTCAAAGGCAATGAACTGAGAGTTCAGGCTTATTTATCCAGGCATTCTAGAATACAGGAATGCTAATGAAGCATTGTTATTGAACATAGCAAAACATTTTGCAATAGACAAAATTAAGAAATGCTTATACCATTTAGTGTGGGGATAAAACCATCATATTTAATGGTTGTTTAAGGTGAAGCTGGGGATCTCTAGCTACTCTTACAACTTTTTTTTCTATTAACTGAAAAAAATGGAGCACTGATAAATGGTTGGGATTTCCTAGTTAAGATCTTCATGTGACCCAAGCTGTAAAGAATACTGAACTCATTTTCTTGTTTCTACTGTGCAAGTGTGCAATATATCCTAGGTTTAATTCAGTGGTTTTCATACAGATGTTTACAAGGACAAAACTAATTAAAAATAAGTATTTAACTGGCTTATCTTCATTTGGCATTCAATATGGGCCTGGAGGAAAGGTTTCCAACAGCCTATGCTGTGCAGTAGCCCCTTCCCTTACACTTCAAAAAAATGAGAGCATGTTATGAATTCTGAAGCCATTTCAGTATGCCATTAAGCTGATGCTTATGAGTTTTGTTCTGATGCTGTTGCTATGCCAATTTGAGACAGGAAAACAGTCTCTAAGCATTTACTGAAAACATTGCTCATCAACTGGAAAAAAAAAGAAAACAGGGAAAAAATCCAGACATCGATCTGGTACTTGAAGAGAAACACAAGCTCCCCTGTTCTGGCAGCTGGTTCTCCCACATGTACACAGAGCCCTCTCCCTGCCATTGTGAAATATTCACATATGTCAACCACCCAAAAATGTAGCGAAGAGCAAAAGAGCATTGTACAGAGGCAGTCACAGTGTTGCTGAGTTGATGCCCAACATCTTTACCAAGCTCAGGCCACACTGGGACAGTAACATTTTTCTCCCTAAGAGTTGATGAGCACAAACCCTGAACTCAAACATAGAAAGAGCAGTTAAACGGTATTTACTGGGTGATTTAGACAGTTTAAATCTGCCCTCTGAGCATCCTTTTCGACCATGAGAAATTAGTTTTTACACTCCCTTAGGCCTTTTGTGCCGTGGCCTGCTGAAGGAAGACATTGCAGGTGGACAGAGTGTGCAATTGGCTGAGGAGGTGATGTGATTTAATTGTGCAGGCTCCAGGCAAAATGCTAACTGTCAGGCAGGACCAGATGCTGCTGTAGTCCCATCTCTGGGCATCCCTCAAGGATAGAGTTAATGGCATGTGGCACTAGGGATTGCAAAACAGCACAGCTTTTTCCATCCATAGTAAAGCATGCTTCTTCTCATGAAATGTCTCAGCATTTAGTTGAAATATATTTAGAAGCATTTATGTTTGCTAAAACAGCACAAAGAAAAAACCTCAAACTCATTGGAACTCTCATTTGTAGTGAAGTATTATTATACTTTTATCCAAAGTAAAAGTCAAGAACAAGGCTTTGGTTTTCTAATCTTTTTTGGGAATCATAGTTCTTCTTTGTTTCTACCATTGTGTTCAAACTCGTGACATCATACTGTTGCTTATTGTATTAATATTTATTTTGTGTGCCAAAAAGTGTTTAAGAGCATCAGAAAAAGGAATTTGGATACTTTGCTTAGTGTTTATCCATGGGAAAGTTTTAGTTTTGGTTCTCAGTTTGAAGAAAGTTCTCAGAGCACATGAAACTCCTGCTTCTGACCAGCTGTTCTCTAAAGATCAGTCTGTGTTAAGTTAAGGTTGCTGCAGTCACCCAAGCCCCTCCACCCCTCTCCCTGCCCTCGCATGATGACTCAACTTCTAATGACACAGTCACACATGGGTTTTTCCACAGCACCTGTCCCATTTGACAGCCTGTAATGAATGAAAGGGTTGAGCAATGTTTATTTTTATCTTCTCTTTTCTATCTGAGCTCTGCTTTGGGGACAACTGTCAAAAGCATGTTTAACCACTCTCTTTTAAAGACTTGCATGCATCCTTCCAGTTACATCCCTGAGCTTATAAAATTGACCTTCAGAGTTACAGCTAAGTAAAGTCACAATTTCCAAGTGGAAGACTATTTTACTTTATTTTTCTGATTAAAGAAGAGAGCCAGCAGCATTTTGCATTTCTCATAAGGGAACATTTCATCTTTGGGGGGAAAAGGGAGCTCTTCCGGCTCTTCCACAGCACTGTAGTTTTAATAGAGAGAGTCATCCTGCCCCATTCCACACAAAAATGATATTACAGGTATTGCATATAAAATGTTCAGCAAGACAGCTGGCCATGGGACTGAGGAATGCTCACACAGACAATGCAAGCTGTGTCAACAAGCACTAGCTTAACAAGCATGTAGGCACAACTGCAAAAATAAACATTTCTTGTGCTTCCTTGATCCTTTTGAAACGATTGATTGATTGTCACATCACTTTCCCTTTCATTTTGTGGTTATTCTCTATCATAAGGAGGCTCATTTCCTTGTGCTGTTTTCCTTCTATCTGTTCCCATACTGGGAAGGTTTGACAGGAGCCTGACCAAGAAGGAGCTGGTAGAGAGACTGAAGAGATGCAAAACCTCAGCCCCTTCTCATACCCCAAACTTTCCTCCTCGGTCCTGGCTATTCTTCCCCTGGAAACCCACCCACTTCCATTGAATGTTTGCAGGCAGAACTTCTTCTGTGTGTGCACAGCCATGACAGGCAGCAGCACACGTGCCTGCCAGCTCCAGCTCATCGGGCATGCTTGGCCAGCAGAAATAGCAAAATGCATGCCTTTCCACTATAAGAAACCTGCAGTGAAACCTTTGCTAGGCATGATGCTTGCACAGGCAAAAGCATGAGTATTTACATCCATTTGTCAAGTGCTTTCACTTCTCCACTTAGCAGGAGGAGCAAATAGGATGGCCATTCAGGGGCTGTGCAGGGGATCAAACCTTTGGCTTTGTGTGCTTTACAACTGTGGCTCCCGTCTACTTACATCAGTCCCTTTTCACAGATTAGTTGCTCAAACCTCCATGGCTGGGCAGTAGTGGAGCAATTGGCCACAGGGGACTGTATCATTCTTTATCCATTACCAGAGTCATTGCTTTCCCTGGCATTGCTTTTCTCTGGCTTTTCCTAACACATGCAAGCACCTGCAGTCCCTATTTGTACAGTTGTGTATCCTTCAGGGAAGCTGCTCACCTAACCTGACCTTGTCAGATGCCTGCACTGTGTTGCAGGTGAGTAAAAGGAAAATGCTTCTGGATGTGGCCGTGTCCAGTGACTCCAGCTGCACTGCACACTGCTGTGCTTTCAGCGTGTGGTAAGAGAAAGCAGAAAGTAAAGACAACATTTACAGTGATCAGTGGGAAAAAGAGTGGGAGGCTTTATAGAAAATCTCTTCTCCAGATATTATTCACGTTCACATCTAAGCGTGGTTTTTCAGGGACCTGCCCATCTTGCCTCCCTTTCCCCTCCCACAGATTTCTGCTCAGTAGGTACCACAGGGGTAAAGCAGTCTTTATCTGAGACTCTGCTCATTAGCTATCAGTGGTTACTGTCATAGGAGGCTCACAGATGAGATCAAGGATTCATTTTTCCAGGTGATGGATCCATAAAGATGTTGCAGGTTCCTGCTGTAGGCCTGGCCCTGAAATGAGGCAGCAGGTCACAGCAAGCTTTGAAATACCAGCCCCAGCTGCTACCTCAAGGTTCAATTTAACCAGCACAGTTCCCCAGAGAATGACATTACCAAGATCTCTTGGTGAGCTGACTCCACAGGCTGGAAGGGAAGAATAATATTTCAAATGAGTGGACTGGCAGAGTTCAAAGGGATAATAAGCATTTAAATTCAACATGAAAGACATCTTCCTCTGCAGAGCTCTAGGATGGAATGTAGCCAGGCAGATAAGCTATTTAAAAGCCCCTTTAATCAAGACTATTAACATGGAGATTTTTGTCATAATTAAAAACATCCCCTTATTCAATCACCTTAAAGGGAAAGTGATACAAAATGTAATTTATTTTCTATTTGAATCCCTTATAAAAGAACATAAAAACCATTTTTTTTCCTTGCAGGCAATCACATTGTCATTAAAATTATCTTTGAGAGAAGATTCATTCATGCTCATATTTTAGCTTGTAGTGAACTGCTGCACTTGTATTTCAAAAAAAAAAAAAAGGTAGAAAGCCTACATTTTTACTTCCCAAGTGTTCCATTTTCTGACCAAATGCAATGGTGAGATAAGTTAAAAGGAAAATTTTTCTTCTCACATATTTCCTGATATCTCAGAAGATGCTGTAAGAAACAGTATCATGTCAGCTCATGCAGAAAGCATACTTTCTTTTTTGTTGTTTTTTTTTTGGGGGGGGGGTTCATGCATTTGGAAGTAAACCACATTAAAAGAAGCCTACCTACTCCACAGAAGGCAAAGCAGACAAAATAGCATCATGAACTTGTATTCAGCTAAGCTTGTGAGTACCAGATTGGGAAGATGACACTTCAGGAGATACAGAGCACTACCAATGCACCTCTCTCTTTTCCTAATCCAGGAGCTCTTAGTCCTGTCAGCTGCAGGAATCCCCTCTTCCCTCTAAGATAGTTGTTGACTATTCAGCTCACAGTGATGAAGAATAGAAGAAAAGTTAATAGGACCAGAGAAACTTTCTCAAAGCACCCACAGCAGGGATGCTTCGTGCAGAAACATGGCATCTGAATGGAAATAGGCAGTCCTTAGCAGGACAAGGGTTGCTGTTCACTTTGTTTTCAGGCAGATTTGCAGACCTGGGTGGTTACAGAGGAAGAGCAGCATATGGGACATGCGTGAAACCTTGCTGAGCCTCCCACGCAGTGCTAAGCCAGCTAGCTAAGAACCTAATCCTGGGCAGGGAAAATATCACCATCTGACACAGCTTTGCCAGTGTGAAGCAGCATTTCTCACAAGCTGATAAGCTGTTCAATGGTACAGCTGTGGTGAATCTGAGGATGTATCCTGTTGATCTTACTAGACCCAAAGAGGTTTCAGAGTCCTTTGCTTGTCATGCTCTTATTGTTTTGCACTCCTCAGATTTTTAGAAAATGTTTTTGCTTTGAATCCTTATTCATTTCAAACTGGAACTGACTGAACTGGAAGATCCAGAAGGAGCATAAATCACAATATATCATATACACCATCTCAGTGCTACCTCTGGTTTATAGCACAGCCATGTGCTAACCCAGCTCCGTTGTTTTGTCCTGGAACTTGACTGGCCAGCTTCTGAAAAAAAGCCTTTTGTTGGACTGCAAAACCTGAAAATAAATTTGAAAATTCCAGTGTTCTGAATGAAGCCTTGAGCAATGCACTTTATAGGTGCATCTTACCCTCTCATGGTGTTGAAAGTGATCAAACATCTCCTTACCTGAATTGAAATGCTGAAGCAGTTGCATAATCAAGCATCTGCTTGATAAGGTGAGACATCCCCATGCAAGCACCCATCTGTACAGCCCTAGTGTAAGTGCCTGTCTGAGCCAGAGAACATATGATGAATGGAAAATACCATGTGAGATTGCTGCCTGACAGGGCTCTTCGAAGATCAAGATTACCCTCCACTAAAAATATTAGATATGTGTATTTTGTCCTACAGATCTGTATGGGTTCAGAGCAGCATCTACCATTTTACAAGTGAGGAGCACCTGCATCACCATAGCTATTTATAATATAAACTTCATATCAGCTTTTCCAAGCAGGTCTAAATCACAGACATCATCTTGCTTTCCTTGGCAGCTTAGTCCTCTACCTTCACCCTTCAGAAACTTGATGAAATATGCTAATTTCCACCAGGCTCTATCTGTTCCTGTTCCTTAGAAGGTGTCTGTGCAGGCCACAAGCTGAACAGAGCTGTGCCAGTTTATGGCAGCAGGCATCAGCTGTGGTAAGACTTGTTTACCAAGCCTTGAGCACTGCCATGTTCTGCCCTGTGCATTACAGGCAGCCTTTCCTTGGGGGTACATGTCTGGAGGAAGAGAAAAGGCAGGATCCACCTGAGGTGCTTGGATGGTTCCTAGGCATTGAATCTATTTAGTCACTACTTGAAACTGAATCTATTTGAGGGCTGCTTGATGACTTTATTTAATAAAAAGGCTCTTATTTAATGCTGGTTACTCTTACATTTAGTGAAAAAAGAGAGATTATTTCCAATATTGTCTCCTCGGATAAGAAGAATTAGCTGCTTTTGCTGATATAATCTCCTCTTACTAAGTAACCAAGAAAGATTCATTATTGTCTCTTGAACCTAAAGAAATGTCAAAGGTATTAAAACATTGACATTTTGTTGCAGTGAGGTCTGTGAGATAAACCAGTTAGCTGCCTGAAGGCAAGATCTGAGATTACTCATCTGATTCTGTTGCTGTGATATGTATGGCATTGTGGCATAAAATTGCTGTGAGTCACCCACTCCCCTGTCAAGGTTCATACAAATGGCTGTGCACCATTTATCATGGTTATAATGGACTCAATAGGAGCAGAACTAGAAACTGAGAGCTGTTTGTGGTGCTGATTTTCAGAACAAAATATGACCTTGCTAGAACCTGTATTTTTTTTTTTCCAGCAGTGCCAAATGAAATTCTGCATATGACCTTATCAGATGATGCTGAGAAAAAATAGGATTAAATCATTTGGGCTCAGCCAGTTGGTACTCAGAATCATCTAAATGCCCTAAAAAAATATTATTTCTCCTAAATTAATATCTTTTCTTCCACCTATCTTTCCTTGTCCCATTTTTATTTCATTACAGTCCTTTTCAAGTCCATTGAGAAGACAACATGAAAAAATCCTTGCCTGGTGAAAAGACTTGTCCTGTCTGAGTGTTCAAGATGCCCATTCTTCTTGTTCACCTTCTGGGGACTGTGTCTACTGTCCAGCTGTAGCTCTGTCCTTCAGCCTTGTGCCTTTAAGCTTACCATGGCCCATATTTCTGAACTGCTTGAGTTAAACCACACAGAGCAAGACAGTTGTCATCCAGCATGTAGCAGCAGCCTGGGTTTCTCTCTTTGTTGCCCAGGACAGCCTGGGGGATGCCCTTGTCATGTTTCACCCTTCCTCCAGGTTGCCTGAAACTGTCACAGATCACAGCAGGACAGACATTCCACCAGCACATTTCTTCCCTTTCTCTAAGTATATGTTTTAGAAGCAATAAATACTTCTGGGCTTTCACAAAAAAAAACAAAGCCAAACAAAACAGGATTTAATAGCTTTTTTGACAGTTTGGAAAAGCAGATTAAGGGATTTTTGCATTTCTTTGTTATAGAAGGTGGCAAGTAATGAGCTGTAGCACTACAGTAATGAGCATCAGCCAACATTCTTTCTCCAATAACCTATGGCCTGGCTGGCACATAAACCAGTGCTAAAGCAAGAGGCCTTGGTGTCATTAAAAACCACATTTTCTTAAACACCACTGTTGAATTCAAATGGATTTTAATATCAAAATTTGCCGCGCTCCCGCCCCAAATCCCTTTTCTCTCAGCCCCGGCTAGCTCTTGTGGGGCGAGAGTGGGCGATGGAGGCACCCTCCGCCGCTCCCAGCTGGGGTTTGGAGAGTGCCTTTGTGGGTTCCGGGCAGCGCTAGCAAGCCTCGCGGTGGTGAATGAAGAGCGGATCCTGTTGGGGGCTAAGTCCGAGTTTATTGTAGCCCAACGGGGCCAAATATCCTAGAACGGTGCCAGCCAACAGGAACCAGCACAAGGTGCTTGCACTGGCTTATAAACTGTAAGGGAGGGGTATCCAACGACCAATGGGGATAGGGATAGGGGGTGGCTCCGGGATGGGGGGATATGGTGGGGTCCAATGGGGGAAGGATATGGGGGGAGCCCCAGGTCCTCGCCCAATCACCCGGTGCCCTGAGTAGAAGCTTCTGGATGGATGGGAAGGGGCACCGAGTGATAGACAAGGCACCCGGGGTGGGTAAAATGCCTCTTTCAGGGTGATGGATAGATACTGGGAAGGCGGGAAGGGAGGACAAGGCGGGAAAACTGGGGATAAACCAAGTTGCACACGGGGGTACAAAGGAATAAACCAATACATAATACAGGGATAATAAAACATATACATAACGCAACTCCACAAAAATTCCCATCACTACCGTCACTTCAACCTTCACAGAGTAAGGAAACTACTCAAGCTATAGCAAGGCTTTACTGCCTTCTCACTAACTCTGTTATGAACCCTGTTGTTTAACCTGGAGAAAAGATAAATGACAGAGAACCTCATTAATGTATGTGAGTATCTAACAGGAGGGCACAAAGGGGATGGATCCAGGTTCTTCCTGGTGGTGCAAAGCAATAGGACAAGAGGAAATGATCAGAAACTGATGCACAGGAAGTTCCACCTGAATATGAGGAAGAACTTCTTTACTGTGCAGATGACCATGCACTGGAAGAGGTTGTCCAGAGGGGCTGTGGGGTGTCCCTCATTATTCAAGATTTGCCAGCCCTCAGGTCTTTTTTTCTAAGGAGAATTGAGGACTCTGTCAGTTTTGAGTGGTGAGGTTTCTTCAGAGAGGAGGCAATAATTTATTGCTCTCAGACCCTGAACAAGTTTGATGTATCTTGTGCCCACCGCAGAGGGATTCACATCAGTGTCCATGGCCCTGGAAGCTTTCAGCTGAGATAGCTCAGCCCCCTAGAGATGGTAGGTTCCTATGCAATTACCCATGCTACCAACAGCTGTTTAGTTTAGAGTATTTTTCAGTGGTGAGCCCTCTCCCTGCCTCTCAAGAGCCCAAAGGCAAGGAAAGCCCATTCAGAAGGGCTGCCCTGTGGGGCTTTGCTTGGCCGCTGATGAGGGTTTCATTTTAACTCTTATTGCCACTCAGAAATGCTCAGTTTTACTGGCTCAAGTCTCCTCAAGACACACTCTCAACCACTCCCCACTCAACCATTCTCCACTGTTCCCTTGCTGGAAAGCAGACACAGCTGCTATGCTATAGCTCTTGCTCCAAGGAGGAAAGGGAAGAAAACAGCTGGATCACCCCAGTCTCCACAGGCCAGGAGCCACAGACACATTTTCATGTGGCTCATGTCTGCATGGGAAGAACCCACAGACTCAGTTTGTGAAATACATACTCAGATTTCTCTCCATGTCTCCTCTTCTTCACTTGAGGATGATCCAACCTTGATATTGATTATCTTTTTAATGTTAAAAACGATATCCCAGACTATTCTTATAAGCCTCTTGACATGTATCCAGATCCAGATGCAACCTGCAGGAACCCTCAAACTTAGAAGACCCAGAATTCACAGTGGACCCAGGCTGGTACTGGCACATGAGACACAGATATAGCCAGCAGAGGGACACCACCAAATAAAATCAACAGCTCCATCACAGCTTCCTGTCATTCTTTGCCTTTCTGCAGCTTTGTCTGCCTTCAGAGTGCAGGGAACAGGGCACACACCCCATAACACACCCCATAACACATCCAAGCAAAATGTCAAAGTGAAAACAATCTTTTCTGGGCTTTAGCTGCTTTTGGCTCTTCCTTCTCCTGGAGCCTGGACCCTGAATACACCTAACTCTCACAGCCATCCCTCCATCCCTAGGCACTCCTTTTGTCTTCTAGCTGAACTGTCCTTCCCTTGCCAAACATCTTCCCCAGGACTTCTGCCCCACATCCTGTCTCCACCCTGGCACAGCGGATGAGATCTGTGCACTTCCTGAGTCACTGCAAGCCAAATGGGCAAAGCTCAGCCCTGAGGATCTGTCACACCCTGACATGCCAGGCACAGAGAAGAAAATAACTCTGCTATCTTTTTCGGAGCAGGCTGCAGCTTCGTGCCTTCGTTATGTATTACTCTTGTCATCAGCCGAAAAGCACGTAGGAAAACAGCCAAGCCTAGCTTATCAAATGTGCCTGGTAAGAATATCTTGTGGTTTAAAGCCTTGGCACAGCACACAGCACAGGCAAGTGCTTCTGCTGCAACTGTTTGAATTTTCCTGGCTATTTTGGAGGGAGACCACAGGGACGAGTCTCACCCTGAAGTTGGTCATATGTGAGTGTCTTGCTGAACCAAGGCCAAAATTTCCCTACAAGAAAAAAGTCAGAGCTTGTATAAGCATGAAAATTAACAATAACAAAAAAATCTTTACTCTCATTTCCATAAGGCATGGAAGTGATGAAAAAATCAACAGTAAATTAGCTAGAGATGAACATTTGGATTCAGATTTCATTAATGTGCACATCTGGTTAAAATAAGCCTTGATTTATTGCAAGCTCTGAGGAGATGTATGGGCCTCTATTAAGAAATTAGGGAGAGGTGTCTCCCTCCTCCCCCAGTCACTTTGTTTCCTGTTTCAATTTCATAATAGCCAGTTTGAAATTTCCACAAACACTAATGGGATCTGTTTTCCCTCATGAGAGTTCATTCCACCTCCTTTGATAATCAAAGACATGACAAGGCAGCAGCCTCAGCACAGTCTGCCAGGATGGACTTGGCAGTGTTGCAAAGGGCAAGTCTGCCCTGATGGGGAAGATTTTCTGTTCCCAGAAAGACAACACAGCATTTATAAAAAATCACTCTTCCAAATTAATGAAATGGCTTGCATTAAGTGGGTGTTTAGCTAAGCTGAGCACCAGGTACCTGATGGTGACATTAAGCACCTGAGGGTGGGAGTGGCAGTGCCAGCCATGGGGAGCTGCAAGTGCTGTGATTTTTCCATGACCAAGAAGCCCTGTTCTCCTGTCCCATTCTTGACAGGCTGCTGGAGTTCTCAGCCAGCCCATGGGCACACATTTTATGCCCCAAGACTGCAGGATGCTACTGCCTGCACAGGCCCATGGTATGGGTAGTCTAATCTGTTGCTGCACCCCTAAAAATTGTGGTTTTAAACCTGATATTGTAAAAATTGCCCAAAAGGCAATCTCCATCCTCTCAGGGGGAAACTGTTGGGATAAGATTTATGTCCCTTCTCAGGTGCCCAAGAGTACAGAAGGGTAAAGGTGACTCCAAATAACCCCCATGTATATCATTGTTTACTCCTATCAAAAGTTCAGCTGGCAGTGTTAGGTGTGTGAGGGAGAAATTAAGCAGCCGTGGGTTTCATGCAGCAGCTAGAGCTGAATGTACTCAGTTATTGCTCAAGCCCACACAGTAAGGCTGTGGAAGAGATACATGCATAATTCATATACTTTTAATTAAATGGTAACATCTTTCAATATATTGAATTTACTGCAATTACATTTATTGCAATTACATGTATCTCTTCACACTCTTTGACCTACTAAAGCATCATTTTTTTTTTTTCTTTCAGTTACAGTATGAGCATAAACAACACTAAATGAACTTTAGGACTAGATGTGACAAAGGAGACCTGGAGCTGTTCCAGGCTGTCCCCACTGGAGAGAGCAGCACCAGAACAGGGATGCCCAAGGGCCACTGAGGGAGATAGCTGACCCACAGCTGCAGGGAACAAGTCCTGCATGTCCTATTGCTCCTCCTTGGGGGTTGGATACAATGTTCTTGGAAGGGTTTTCAAGCAAGCAAAGCTGTCCTGCAGGAGCTTTTTTCAAGCAGTGCAGCCGGGGTGTGCAAGCTGTTGGGAACAGTGGTTTGGGATTGGCAGAGGTGGCCCTTGGACACCGAGACACCGCAGCACTGCACAAAGATTTTGTTCATGACAAGGGTGTCCCCAGAAAGTGGAGCCTGGCCCTTTTGCCATTGAATTTGTAGGTAATGCACACAACTAGGAGATGTGTCACCTCTGACAAGCAGGCAGCTGAGACCCACCATGGCACGTTTTTCTCTGCCAAACTCATTGCTCGGCTCCCCCCAGTCTGTAATGGGATCTGTGGGTGCAGTGCAGGGTCAGTGTCTGGGTCTGCTGGGCTGTGCAGGCCACAGCACAGCTGTGTTGGGCACCACTCTTGTGTGGGAAGATGTTTCAAGACACCAAGGATGGGCCACAGGATTGACAGTGCAGGGATTCAAGTCACTGCACTAATCCAGTTTTTCCAGAGTGGGAACCTAAATCACCTTGCTGGTGAAGAATGGGAGATAGAAATCCCACAAGGGTAGAATGAGGGTGAAGTAAAGAGGGCTCTCTCTCTTCTACCACATCCCCCATTTTTTTCCAGAGCTTTAAAGTTTAGCACAGCAATACGGAGCAGCATAGCCAAAGACCTCAGTGGTAGGAAGGGATAAAAGGGTGGTTATTGCTACCATGTAGGATTATGGTGAGGACAGAGAGGCTGCAAAAATACCCTGACTGAAGCAAGAAGCAAGGAGAAAGAAAGGAAAGAAGAAGGGAGGAAGCGTGAGAGGAAGAGAAGGAGAAAGAGAAGTAGGGAAGGAAAAGGAGGGAAGGAGAAACAGAGGGAGGGAGCCAGGGAAGGAAGGTGACTTTTATCACACTGCTTGGGGATACCTTCATTCACTAAGGCCTCACTGATAAAATGGATATTAACCATCCAAAATACAAAAGCAAAATCACTCACTTCAAGGGTAGGGCAAATTAAAATAGCCTCTCTTTAATACTGCTCCTCTGTGTCCTTCTCTGGTGCCATGGAGCAAGCAGGAGAGTCACTGAGGCTGAGCAGTGTACCCACAGGTATTTACTGGACTTGATGGGAGCTCCTGCAGCCCTGGATGATGGCAGTCCCTCACTAGCTGGTCTCTAATGAGAGACCATCTTATGGAGGTTTCCTGGCTGGCAAGAAAACCTGTTGTGCTTTAACGCCTGTTAGACACAGGACCCAGGACAGCAGGAGAGTGAGAGATGAGTGAGACAGAGGAAAGGTAGAAAAATGCAGATGGAGGAGCACCTTCTGAGGGTCAGGGTAAGCAAGAGTTGGCAAGGGCCTTCAAAAGGGCAAAAGATTTTCAGCTGGAAAGTCAACAAAGCCAGAGGTGCTTAGTGTGGAAGGGGTGCTCAAAAGGGTAAAGGGAGCAGGCACCCATGAAGCAGTCTGTGAGTGAGTGCCAAGCAGAGGAGGGAGGAGGATTGGCAGGGTGTCACAGAAAGGCACTAAGGGGCTGTGAGGCAGGTCAGTAGAGGAGGAACCTTCTGTTCCCAGTGGCTTGCAGTAGCCAGGGCAAGTTGTCAGGAGCTCACACTGAGCCTTGGGCTGGTGTTGAGCTGGAAGTGGAGAAAGGGGAGTGCTCTCGGGCTGCGGAGATAAGCCAGCTCCAGCACTTCCCATCCCTGTCTTCACACACCAGTAGCCTTGACGGAGGTGCTTCCCAGGGGCTGTCATCCTGGCCTTGCCACAAAGGAGCTGTGAGCCAGTGTGACAGGGGCACTGCTGTTCTCATCCGGAGCAAGCACGGGTAGTGCAGCTCTGCTGCAGACCTTGCTCTGTTCCTTGAGCAAAGATTGGTCCTGTGGGGTTTAGTCAGCTTTGGAGGGCACAAGTTTGAAATGTGTTTGCAGGCGGGAGGAGTAATCAGTCTCACAATGATGCTTCTACCACTAAATGTCTAATTTTGCACACTCAGGTAGAGAGCAGCTCACACTGACTTTTCTCCCCAGAGCCTCATGCATCTACTAATGGCCTCACAAAGCAGCCTCCAAAACCTCAGAGCCTCAGCTCTTACAGGTGCCTCTTATATACACAACCACCCCAGCTCTCAGCCTCAGTAGCCCCAAACCCTCACTGAGTGGCCATGGAGCTGCAAATATCTCAGCTCCCAGCAAGGCAGTGCACATCCCACCTTGGAGAATGAAAAGGTTGAGTCAGCCACAGCAAGAAATGCACCCCAAGAAGGACAGAAGTGCTGGGTGCTATTAGCACTCCTCCCTCCAAAAAAATTCCACCCAATCTTTGTTGTCTCATGCCAAACCACCTTGTGCCCTTGCTAAGCCTGGCATTGCTGGAAGGGGGCCAGCAGCCACAGCAGAGCATGAGACAATTAGCACAGAAATCATGTTTTTTTGTTGTTGTTTTTGAGAGCGGCAAGGCAAATAATTAAAAAAACAACACATTTGAGTTCTTCACATCATGGAGTCCCTGGGATGCTAAGCTGACTAACCAAATATCTTTTATGAAAATAATTTTTGCTGTGGTTTTCTTGGATTTCCATATGAGTTTGATAATAAAAGGCAGAGGAAAAACAATGCAAGAGGGTTAACTTGTTCCCTGATTGAATAACTAAATAATCACTGCATGAAACAATAAAGATCCATGTGGCTTTTATGCCACTCTGATGACACAGCTGAGCACTCCCTGGCATTATATAGCAAATACACACACTGTAGAAATACTCATTAAAAACCAATATAATTAGTATTAATTGCATATTGCTTATGTAATGAGGCAATTTTATATTTGTAATTTTAGAATAAAGTAAAAAGGCAAATAATGTTTTAGGTAGTAGTTTGCCATCAGGCTGCCCAAAGGTGACAGTGTGGGTTTTTGCTGTTCTTGCTGTTGTTTCTTCTTGTTGCTGTTTCCCCCTATTCTCCTGACCATCACAGACCCTAAAGACTGGTGAGGAGATATCTCACAGGCCCAATATGCTCCTGGCAGCACATAATATGTAGTTGTAATGGTCAGGGTTGTCAAAAACATCTGATGCCACAGCCAAACTGCTCTTATTTCCAGCTTCTCGCAAAAAGGGCAAGCCTGCTCTCCTCATCTGACACCAGAAGCTGGGATGCTCCCATGAACCTGTCTTGGGATGGCTGGGAAAGGGCAACAGTTGGTCTTTTATTTCCCTCATTCCCTGGTGTATCCTCCCGCACATCTGGCCACAACAAACATGACTCAGGGTTTGCTGCAGGGCTGCCCTTCAGGTCAAGTAGTACTTGGGCATGGGGCCCAGCACTGACCAGCCCAAAGGCTTCACTGTACTTGGCAAAGACATGGCCTTTGTCTTTCTTGAGGCCTGGGGTTCCCTCACCTTGCCTGTGTCTGCACCCTGATGGGTGCCTTCCTACCCCCTTGCTGCCACAGGATTTTTGCACCACAGACTGAAACCATTGCCTCACTGTGCCCCTGCCCCAACTCAACAGTGCCTGTATGCAAAGTCTGTTTTCTGCTTGAGAAAGCATGTCCCCAGAGATAGAGAATTAATCTCAATGACTTCACACTCAGTCTCACAGATCAGTCATTTGATAATTAACCAAAAGATTGTTCAGATTTACATCTGAAGTCCCCACGCTTCTCCATTACAGCCAAATTCCACAAGAGTATTTGCCGACCTTTTAGTGCACAGCTTTTCATTCCACTGCACCTCAGAACACTGTTCTTTAGCAAAGATCTTTATGAAGGAGAATTAATTAACAAGGTTTGCTGTCTGGATAATCAATGTTCTTGGTATAAATTGAGCAGAGTTGGAAGAACGCTGAGCTGTTGCTCCTCTGATTTCCCCACACAGAGAATAAAAATAGAAGAAGATCCAGATGGAGAAATATGGTAGGGATCAGATTCCTTCTGAATACAGAGTTTTGGCAACCTCAGAAAATGGGGTGAACATTGCTGCAATATCATTTCCCAAGTGCACTGGGAAAGTTAATGTCAAAATGTCCTCTAAATCAGAGATTTAGAGATCTTAGAAGGAAAGGAAAATGTTTTATTCTGAAGCAACTTCTCATTTAGATATTGAAAGAAAGGCAAAATCAAGGGCAAAAATCTGAGTGAAATGTTTTAATTGTGTTTGAAAAAAATTACAGTGAACAGGCTTAGTTTGTTCTGGGTTTTTTGGTGGGTATGTTTTAAATTTTTCCTCTATGGAGCAGTTTAACAACCTGGTGTCTCTCAGCCCTGTGTAGAGTATTCCTCCCCACCCCTTCCATGCTAGTAATACTTTTTGCTGCCTTTTGAGCCCTAAACGAAAGCCCAAAAAACTGCCAAGCTTTGTGTTTGTCTACCTTAATCCTGCCAGTGTTTTTCTGGCTCTGGTATTCAGCAAAGTGTGCCCCACCTAATGACCCTGCAGACGATTGGCACACCACAACAGTAGACTATAATTTTAAGCTGGAGAAAACCCTCTGGGCTTTATGAAGAAATTATATCTCAATTTTTTCTTTGCATTATAATTTTTTATATGATAGTGGATACAGTTTCCTAGCAAGCAGATGTTTCCTTTAATTGGCATGTTGCCCCTTGCCTCCTGGGTTTGACTGCTTTGACTACAAATTGCTCAGACTCTGTAATTTATTTTTCATCTCTTTTATTGCAGGCATGAATACAGGAACAGGTAAACAGCGGAGCCGTAAAAGTTTCTCTTTAGGCATGTTTTCAACAAAATGCCATCATACACTGTCTGATGATACATGCTGCTACTCAGGTGAAACAAAATGGTGTGAGCAGTCTTGCTTTAAAGCTGCTACCCACCACTCAATGCTGCAGCTGCCAAAGAAGCCTTCTCCTCCACTTACTCTATATCTTCCCTCCTTCTCCATATCATCTATAGCTTCTTTTACGGCACTTAACTTTACAAAACACAGTTGTGAGGCTAATCTTACATGCAATTACAGATCAGTCTCAGTATATTTATTGCAAACTCCTTGAACATTAGGACATTAAAAAAAAAAAAAGAAAAGGAAAAAAAATTCCATTGCATAATTACAAGTAGTTTTTTGTAGCAAATGAACCAGAAATGTGTTCAGAAAAAAAAATAAATAAAAGCAAAGGCTATTTGTAAACAGTTCAAACAAAACATGATGCTGCCTCCAATTAAACATGTCACTGCATTGCTAGCTCTGTTTCAAATGGGCACAAAGGCATCCTGTTGCAAGAGAGTGAAGCCATGAACTGAAACTTTGGAGGAGTTAATTTTCAAATTTTGCACTTCCAGGGTCTATGAAACATGAAAAGTGTACCCACACAATTGGATCTGAGAGAGGTGTCGAATCTCAACCAACATTTCTAAAGAAAACTCAGTTATTACTTTTAAAACAAAATAGTGGAAACAGCTGAGCCACACAAAAACAAAGCACAATTTGTTGGCTTCCGTAAGAGACTGCAAAATGAGAAAATATTTAACTCCTTGCATAGCTATTTAAATGGCCAATAAATTTTGCTGGAATCACCCAAACATGACAACATTGCATTCCACTGCTTAGAGACTTCAGGCTGAAAAGCTGAGATCTGCTGACGGGGCCAGAGCATCACTGGGGGCACTGTGAAAAGCTGGGGCCACCCCTGATTAGCTTTGTCAGCGTGGCTATAGCAGGAGATTTCATCAACCAGGTACTCCCAGTTGGAGCAGGACTATAGCAAAGCCTCTGCACTTATGTCACTGTAAGTTGTTATCCCAGCTCTCTGTTCCCCCACAAGGGATAAAAGCTGTTCTGACAAAAGGATATATCTGGCAGTTTATTTACGCCTAATTCTCAAGGCTTTCACTGGCAGAGCTTGGCTGACCACAAATTGTACCTCGAAGCTGAGCCCTGGATGATGAGTCAGCAAGGGTTTGCAATGTAAACCTAGCCAGAGGGATGGAAAGCAGGATTCATCTCACTTAACTTTAATCATTATAAAGGTAGACACTTAGGTCAGAGGCACCTCCGGAAGACAGTTCCTTTGATCGCTCATCAGGTGAGAGCTGGGCATTTTAATATTGGATGAGATGAACCCTTTCTCAGGAGAGCTGAAGCGACAAAATCCTTTCAGCCACCCTTTACTGTCACCAGTTCTGGAGACCATGCTTCAGAAGGCTGCTGTTCAAATGCGTTATCTTTACACATGTCGATGTACATGATAATGATAGCCTGTGCTGGGCTTCATGCTGCCACAACTACATATGCAAGCTTAAAGCTAGCTCAGATACTTCTGCACTAATATATAGACATACCTTCAGGCAGAGTATCCTTTAACACCTGTAAAGTTTAATTGTAGGGGAAAATCTGCACTATCTGCCCCTCTGCAATATGTTCATGTTGCCATTGTCTTGTTCACAGCAGTTTTGGGTAACAGGTGTCCTAACACTGTAATTCCCAACCAGAGGTGAGGCAGAAGTGTTTCTTCAGAGGATGTGAAAACTGAGATGCTCAAGCATGGCTGAAGAAGGTACATAGTAAGAAAGAACAAGATGATGACATTCCACAGTTATAAGTTTAGTTTGATATCAGTAAAACAGTTTTAGTAAAGTTCCATTAGACTGCAGAATAGGAAACAGTGGCAGCCAGTGGATAAGACACTAAAACACGACAAGGCAACATACTTGGAGTTGTTCTGTAGAAAATGTCCCACAAAATCTGAGCAGCCACATGAGCCTTTCCCTCTTCTTCTGGTGGGAACCAATGAAGGAGGAATCTCTGCCCTTCTTCAGCTATCCCAGAGCATGCCTCAGCTATAAAACGTTGGGCATGTAAGGTAACCTTGGTTCACATTACTGGTTTTCCAGTTCTGACTATTTCAGCTGAAGAAATTTTATACAATGGAAGAAAAATGATGCATTAAAAACAATAAACTAATAGACTGTTTATGAGCCAGAACATCTTGTAGGCTAGTCTGACTCAGGCATTCAGTTTTGCTAAAGGCTTTTGCTTTAAGAGACCAAACAGTCCTAACATGGATCTGTTTTTCCCCCAAACCTGAAGGCATATTGTGGGGTTCCTAAAGTCCGCTCCCTCGCAATCAGTATGACTGAAAGGTGCATTCAGATTTTTTCTGTTTGTTTGGTTGGGGTTTTTTTCCTGGGTTTTCCTTGACAATAACTTTGTGAAACTGTTGCCAGTTCAAACACAACTGTTGCCAGTTCAAACACAACATAACAGGCAGAAAACCAGATTGAGCTAGTCAGCACTTTGCTATTCTCAACCTTACTTCATTTTCCTCTCCCAAGCCAGCATTTCTAGTTAAATTTTTCTTTTATTTGTTCTTCAAAACACTCACACTCACTTGTACAAAGGCAAAGTGTGCTGCTGCTTCTCCCTCATCAATACCTTCTGGGAAGTGGGGAGAAAAGAGTAATAGGAAATTACTTTTGTAACTTTTGTGTCTGTGCATTTTCCCCTCCTTTCCAATTTCCTCACAGGGATTTAATCTTTCTAATCAATTTTTAAGAACCCTGGATTGATGGAGTGGAGCATTAAAACAAAAGGAACAGAAGTGTCCTGGCACTGCAACTAGCAGGTGGACAGCATACAAGTCATACCTGATTACCCAGAAAAGTCAATGGAATGCTCTTACATCTACAGTGCAGATGTGGTTTTGTGGCTCCTTGTGCACACTGCTCATGTTGAGCCACTTGATTGAATTTTGTAATGTGATTTTCTACCTAACAGTTGTGCCATGTATTTTGACCCAGTTTATGACAATCAGAAAGTGTTGTGTTTGGTAGATTTAAATGGGAAGCCTAATGCTTTTTTTTTTTTTTTTTTTTTTTTTTTTTGTCCCAGCAAATATAAAATAGACAAGTAATTTTATACCTTCACACTGCAATCCACAGTCTTACGAAGTTCTCCAGAACTCTCATTTTAGAAAAACAGCAGAAGCTAACTCTGAAGGAAACCCAGTCTCACAGCAATCACTTCCCAGCCTCCACATGAACAAACTGCTTAAGCTGAGATAAAGCCATCATAATCAGTGCCAAATGAAGGGCAATATTTTATCTTAATACAAATAAGAGAACATAGAGTACAGAGAAACAGAAAAATATACATCTTCAGCCATACAAAATGCACAAAAGCTTTCCTGTTGAAAGAATACCTTGTAGCTGACAGTCAGATATTGTTAGTTTTCTAGATGACCCTGCACTACTGAACACGGGGAAAGAGACCTTTTTTTTCCCTAGGAGATAGTTGGTAGCTTTACCTGTATACCATTAATTCCCTCCCTGCAGCTGTGGCTCTGCTAGTGTTGGACTACCCACCCCACTTCATGCCTGAGATAGCTCCACTGGATGTAGAGGCTGCTTCGGTGTTGGAGGTGAATGGAGTGTATAGCCCTCCACAGGTTTGCTGGGACATATATGCTGGTTAGTAGAGTTAAAAATATGGGTATAGGAACAGCTACTCCTTAAACGATCGTTGTTCTTGTTCTTGGAGGGGACCAGTCAATTAATGTCAGTAAGGAAGGTGGTTTTTTACCCAGGAAGGAAAAAATTCTCCTTATGTGAGCTATGTCCACACCACTGAGGCTCTGCAACCTTCAGTGTGGGGGCAGAAGACGTCTAAGCATGGGCTAGCCTTAAAGCCTAGGCAAACTGGAGAAGGTAAAGCTCCTTACTTGCTTTAAAAAAGTCAGTATCAAGCTAGAAAGTCAGTAGCAAATTACTTTAAACAATGGATCTTTTTTACCCATTAATGGAAATACGGTAAGATTTTGTTGAAGGTTTAGGTCAAGGTGATAAACTATAGGGAGTATTGGGTGTGTATATCTGTATGGTGGGATGTGTCCTCCACTTGCAGCTATTTATATCTGTGAGGGAAGGTTAAGGTTAGGAATTTAATAATAAGACAGCCATTTAATCTGTGGAGACTAACAGTCCTGGGGTTAGGATGTAATAATCATTCTTCTGCTTTAAAAATGGTTCTCTTAACAAATAGCAGTAGCTCATTGCAATTTTCAGTTGTACAAAATGACATATTTTCTATGTTACTATCAAAATATTCTGCATAACATTAATTTCTGTGCACTTATTAACATATGTACAGAACAGTGTTTCCCAATAGAAATCAGTATGCTCCTTGCTGATCCTCTTTGCCCTAGATTTACCAAAACCAAACCAGAAATTAATTGTGTTAATAGTATAAAATCTCAGGAGAGAGAAAGGATTGAAGGTTTATTTCCCAGCAGCAAATGAATAAAGGAACTCCTTCAAGTTAAAGTCTAGCCAAGACGTAATTTTAACCAACCGTGGTGAATCCAGGCGAGCCAGGAATATCACACATTTTCCTGATGCATTATGTTGAGTACACAGAAGCAGAGGAATGTAAACAGACAGAAGGCACATGAAAGGCCCCAATCCATTCTCCATCTGACGGAAGTGCGAATTTCATAATTCTGTCATCAAGAGTCTTTTCATCATTTTCTCTCTCTCAAGTTCACGCCTCAGAGTCTCAGCACTGTGTAATTAATGCACAAACAGCCAATTATGGGAACAACAATAAGTCTCAGATTTCAATTTAAAATAATTAACATTTTCAAAATACTAGAGGAGGGGAAAAAAGGGTCAGAGTCAATTCATTGAAAAAGCTGATAACTGATGGCTGATTCAAAAACAAGTATCGCTTGATATTTCTGATGAGCAAACAGAGGCAATAAGAAGCATATAAAAAGATCTATATGGCAAAAGAGTTTATAATTTCATCTAACCCCTATTAAAGGCTACTGATTTCAAAGGAAGCTGGACAAGGATTCTAAAAATGGAGCAGCTACAGCAAATGCCATTATGACAGACTGCTGTTACAGCCTTCTGCTCCTTGGTGTGATCTGATATTGAGGGATATCTATATACATAGATACATAGGTATGCTGAATTTACCGCAGTCCTGCACATATCAGGATGCCATAAGGAGAGCCTGAGGTCCTTGCTCTCACCAATTCACTTCGGAGCGCAGAGGATTTGTAACCCTGAACATGCCCTGGTTTAGTGACTCCATTTCTGATACTGTTTACCATGCTGTTCTGAAAGTTATGTATCTCACACTATTGTAACATAGATTGGAGATTTAAATGGCATTGCAGAAATGTTACAGACCATTCATGTACAAACACGGGTAGAATTACCCACTTGGGCACGAGACATCTTATAGAAGCTGAGTTCAGCACTACAGCTTCAGAATTACTTTTTCACTGAAATGATAATTTTTTTAGATGAGTAAGCAATGTTGAATAAGTGTGCAGGTGCAATTAACCAGCTGCAAGAAATAATTAACAACCAAAAATGAGAATCGACTGTGAATCCAAAAGCATAAAAGATTCATTCATCATTATATCAAAGAAATACTTTTTTCTTCACAAGCCTTGAACTATTTGTGCTCCAGAAGTAGTGACTATATTCATCGTTACATTTAGATTCAGTAAATTATCAGCTTGGGAATTTCAGCTTTGATGAAATTATATAATAAGAAGCCAGCATGCAAAACCAGTAGGATGAAAGAATAGAAAACCAAAAAGAATCTGTCTGTATAAAGGTGGTATAGCTTGTTGATTCTCTGAGAAATTACAAGACCACTGTAGTTTGACACAACTAAAAGAGAAAGAAAAGGAGAAAGGGGAACAAGAAAGAAAACCAATGCCTGTTTTTCATTTAAAGTAACAGACATTTCTCAAACTCAGGTTTCACCCATGAACATCTAATCTCAAAAAAAAATTGCAACAGCAGTTATTAAAACAAAACTTCTGTGGTTCAGACAAAATGACTTGCTTGAGGAAAATCTGCACAACCTTTTTGTCTCCAGGCCATTGGTCACAGAAATGGTACACTGCTGGCTGCAGCAGTTAATTAAGACAGGCTTTTCTTTATCTCAGAGCATGAAAGTATCAGTTACAGATATTTCTTTACATAATCTACCTACTCTGAAGTAGTCAAGCAAAAATCTTTTAATAGAAGAGAAAATGACACTTTATGGCAATTATGACAGAAAAAGGGAAATCAAGCTGATTCCTTTAATGCAGAAAACATCATAGTATTTCTGTGAAAGAACTGCACAGTACCTGTCTGCCAGCGAAATGGGCTTATGCGACGTATATACTGTCTGGACTGTTGGAGTAGGTATAGTCTCTGCCAGAGACCTCAGCACAGGTGATGGAGACACCAGCGTAATCTTAGGAGATGACTGCACCCCACAGCATTGTAATTTGCTGTCTCCAAATTCTGCCTACAACAACAACAAAAAAAACATGTATACACACACAGAGAAAGAAAAAACTATAGATTAGCTTCTACTGGTCTCACCATCCTTCACTATCCAATTCATTGCCAAGCACACAGTAACAGCAACTAAGAATGAGAACAAATTGGAGGCTGTGGCTAAAATCTCTCAGTGCAGCCTCTGCAGAGGCTCCACAGCCACCTCTTTTGATGCCTGAGGGACCAGCCTGATTGCAACATGCGCTGAGTGAGAGGACACGTATGGGACTGGCAGCACTCAAGTAAAAAACATTATCAGTTTAGAGAGTGACACTTATCATTATTGTATTTTCCCTAAAAATTATGCAGAATGTTGACAACATGAGATTTCTGGAATGTTCTTCAGGAATCTTATACAATTTGCTAGTAGGTCCTCTAACTACTCTGTTTTGTTAACAGCTAGGAATCTGGGATTCCTAGTTTCAAAATCTCCATCTCTTTCCCATTTTTGCTAACTGAAACATGCCTCAAGAGAAATATTCTTTCAGTATCCAGTGAAAGGCAATGTTAAAGCAATATTGGAAGTGCAGATTTAAGACAAACAGCAAGCAACCATCTCCTGTCTTCTAGGTGAGATATTTCAGCGCAACAATATTATATCAAAGACAGGGCTATTTTTACAACCAGAGGGGGAGGATCCCTGAAAATCAAACAGCCCTGTTTTGCTTTTTGGCTTGGGCTATTTTTTATGCCAAACCACAGCAGCTAGTGCCTGTGGTGCATGTCTGACCCTGACCTGGGAAGAATACAGAGCAACTGCAATTGTCAGTGTGTCAGGATCATTAAAACATGCTCCTACTGGTATCTATATCCTACCTTTCTTCCTTGGTGAATATTTCTTCTGAACCTGGTTCAGAGTCTAAGGCAGGGAGGAGGAAAAGTGACCATCATAAGAAAGCAGCTATTTCAAGAGAAATATTTTTTTTTTGGTCTAATTATTTCTCAAATTCTGCAACCCTCTGCAAGTGATTCACAAACTTAGTTTAAACAGTGGGAAAACTATTTGATCCCAGGCTTTCCTAGGCTGTGTTAGGTTTGCTTGCTTGTTGTCACTTTTTAACATGTTTAAACACCTCTCTAATGATCCAAAATAACCTCTGAAGCAAAAGGAATTCCATTAATTTCACAAAAATAGTAAAATGGAAAGACATAAAATCAACTAAAGAAACTATCCTCTGTGTAATTAATGGCTAATAGGACCTATTCAAATTATCTGTAATTCAAATTTTAAAACTCAACCTTACAAACTGCAGGGGTATGAAATTTGGTGTCCCTGTGCTCCAAGGACTGCCAGATCTTACGCTGTGGCATGAGAAAAAGACACCACTCTGAAGTGATGCACATTCTCCCAGCCTCACTGGAATCAGCAGTGATGACAAACTACACTTGCTGAAGAATTGCCTTGAGTCCCATAGTGTGTTTGCTCTGGGTGATTATTTTACAGTAGATATCCAAAGCATCTTTTTAGATATATGTCTGATTGCACAGTACACTTAAGCCAAATATTTAACTGGTCTAAACAGATATAATTTCATTAATTTAAATCTATGTGGCTAACATGTCTGAGACTATGACCATCATGTCTGCCATTTTATTATGGAAATCTCTGAAATTCAGAGTTTCTGAGTTGAAGCTTATATATAAACATTACAGGTAACCAAGTCATCTAATTTCTCATCTGATCAAATCAACACAACTGCATATACACCACCAAATCTGAAACTGTACATGAAAGGTAAAGCCTTCTAAACATCACTATTCATAATCCTTTTCCTGCTTAATAACATTCCAATGTTTTCTTCCAAGTTGGGGAGGAGGGAGGGGGAAGTGAAGGGTAAGGGGAAGGAAAGGACAGGAAAAAGGAAATAAAAAAAAAAGGAAAATAATAAAAAATAATTTAAAAAAAGGAAAAAGGAAAAAAAAAAAAAAACCAAAACCAAACAATACCATCTGGGTCTGCATGTGACTGGACAGCATTCAGAGTTAGATCTGCCTGCAACTCCTAGCTACCCTTCCCTTACAGCTCCTGCCTGTGGCTCTCTTCAAGCCCTCAGCACTGCACCAGGATGATCTAAAATGCTGCTGTGGGGAGACGCCTCCCTTTGGGCTGGGACAGAGGGCTGGGAAACACAAGACCAAAGCTACCTAAGTCTCCTAATTGTTTTCCCATCTTTGTGCAGTCCCATGGGTAGCTGCTTGCTCACTGCAGATATTTGTACATAACTCACTAAAAGGAATGTACAGGATCATATGGTGGATCATACATAATTCAGTTTTTATTGCAATGGTATTTTAAATATTTGTGATCTCAGTTTTTCTCTCCACCTTGTCCAGGGAAATGGAAATCTATAGGAAGAAGATGGGATTTCAGAAAAATTAGTCTTAATTTTGCTCTACTTATTTTCTCTGGACAGAACACAACAAAAAATCAACATTTGAATTTGCCATGAAATAGCCATTTTCTGCAATATGGAAATTTCTGTGGGTAAGTATATTGGTATACCTTCTGTTTGTATTTAAGAGTTCTGACACCCCATATAATGAAAATATATGTTATATAGCCCTCCTAAATTTTGCTTTCATCCTAACTGTCAGGGACAAAAAAATAATGTCTAACAAGCAATACTAATTAGTGGGAAAGCAATTTTGGGGGTGCATTATTTTGCTTAGATAAAGGAGTACTGTGAAAAACAGAAGCACTGTAACTTTGGGTGAGTTTATATCACAATCTTATGGTCTGGACTTGGCTGACATAATGAAACATTGATGTGACATTCCTGTGTAATTTCAAATGCATTTAATTAGAGCTCAACTGTGGCACTTACACAACTTGGGAAGGCTAACTAACTCTGGCTTTAAAGTACTTATTTGGAGAAAAAACATATTTACATAAAATCACATGATCAGGTTTATTGTGAAAGAAAAGCCTCTTTCTTTAAATCATTAAATACAGACAGAACCTTCACATGACCCAACAGTGAATTGAGTTACTTATCTTGGATTATATGCCAGATATAGATTGCTGCAACCAGTAAAATTTAAGGTCAAAGCCTGAAATGCTTAATTTTGCAAATGTAACTTTAAAATTACAAGTAATTTTACATGGAGTTTATAAGCAGAGTGTTTCTTAAAGAGTAATTAATTTTGTCATACTTTTTTAATCATACTTATTAGATAATGCCTCTGCCACCAAAGCAAGATTTCTATCATACTTACTTTTTAAATTGTCAGATAATTGTTTTCGGTTTGCACGTAGTTTACCTCATCAAAATCCCTAAGTCATGTCTTCTGTGAAAATTTAACAATGAAGTTCAATATTGGATTAAAGTTCTTGGGTAAACATGAGAGTTTGTACAAGGATACCATTGTAGTCATTCACACACTAACTATAATTCTTTAAAGTTCAGCTGTACATTCAATGAAAATCAGGGCCCGCTTTGTGATGGCACAGCAGGCGGTTTCAGGCAGGAGGCCATGCAATTGCTGGACAGAGGACTAAATCTTCCCATTCCCTTAATGCTCCCTGTAAATATGTTATGGAGCTTCACCAGTGTCCTCTACAGTCCTGAAATGAACAACATTTTGGGACTGACTTCATTAGTGGTGAACCTTGTCCTTTAACTTTTAGTCCTCTGTCTAGTAAGCAGCAATGTCTGAATGCAGACAACATTTTGTATAATAGGAATATTAAATTGCTTCATATTCTTAATTTCAACTTAGAATTTATATTTTTAATTTTTTGAGGACTGCTTAGTGCATAGATTTCTGACACTTAAAAAAATCAGTTGGAATTGTGTTAAAAACACAGTTTTTTATTTGCATGTTCTACTTACAGAAAACTGTGGTACTGTTGTAAAGGGATCGAAAAAAGGATTAGATGTATCAGCAGGGAATGTCTTTATCTTTAAAAAAGATAAAGAAAAAGATGTTACTTTCA
Organism: Lonchura striata; assembly: GCF_050655825.1. NCBI lineage: Eukaryota > Metazoa > Chordata > Aves > Passeriformes > Estrildidae > Lonchura > Lonchura striata. Next base: position 91,819,694 of record NC_140704.1, read on the forward strand.
GAGCATAAAAATGCAAAAGAAAAAAAAAGCAGCAAAGCATTGCAACTACAGTGACATATCCAACAAATCAGAGCAGTTCAGCAGTGCTTGGACCAGACCCAAAAAAGACCCTTCCAAAAATGCACACAGAAACCTGATGATGAATAGTCAAAGCATAAATATGAAAACTTGATAAATTAATTTTACCATGTAATTAAATATGTTGAGCAAATACAAAGCTGGTTGCACACAATATATCTTCCAATTCTGTCACCAGAATTATTATGTGATTTTTTTCAGCCACTACTACATTTTAAGATATGCAGTATGAAGTGCAGTAGCAAATTTTGCTGTACAGGAACTATAGCTAAGGAACTTGTGCTTTAAATATTTTTAGACTTCCAAATTTTCACTTACACAGTTGCTACAGAAGAAAAACAATCACACAAGGTGGGATCAAAAGAAAATCATACATTAAAAAACCATGGGGACAACTGTTTGTTTCAGGCAACTAGGATGCCCTGTGTTGAGTAGAGGGCTGTGGAAAAAGGATGACCCTTGGAGATTTTTTGAAAAGTGCATGGAAAGAAAGAGGAGAGAGACCAACATATCCATCTGCCAAGAGAGCTTGGTTCATGAGGATATAGTCACTGGTGTGACTAGACCCTGCTGGAAGTCACTTCTGCCCTTAAAGTAGTTTTAAACATTAGCTGAAATTAAAAAGACATTAAAAGTAGCAACAATCTCTCTCCCACTTCATTGTGAATGCTGTTTCTCATTTTCCTTTTTAGAATGCAGACATTATTATTCATTCATTCACAGAGGACAAAATAGCAAATAAACATTTGAATTTTGAACTGCACTTCATGCTTTCCCTTTGGAAAATTATATTTTTCACTGTAAAGGTGTGTTTTTCAATTTATTATAGGAACTGCTGTTAATTGTTTTGTTATGCATGTCTTCAATCACAATTTACTAACTACAGCTATACAACTGTTGTCTAATAATGAGGAAAGCTGCCTTGAGGGCCCCGAGCCCCTGTAGGCCAAAGAAAAACCTGGAATTATGACATCAAATGTAATTAAGTAAATGTACAGTGTTTATTTTGCAAATAAAATAGCAGAAACATATTGGCTTGTAAGGGTACCAAGGGAAATTAACAACTATCTGTGGGCTTGCTTCTGCAAACATATGGAAATAAGCTTAGCATTAATTGTCAGGCTTCTTACACATGAGGAGTATGGATAGCAAAGATACTGCCAAGCATATAAATGCCTTTTTAACAGAGTAAAGGTGTTTGTAAATCAATTACACAGGCATAAATTAGCTAACAACTCTGCAAAGGAGAAATTATTTCAAATCGCAATTTTCCATGCAAATTTATTAAAGAAGTCTTACAGTCCTTTTACAATCCTATATTCATGTTTACTAGCAAAGTGTAGCTGTGTCTGCTGTATTGGTGATCGAACCTAACTCATTAGACTGACAAAATAACTCCTCACAAATTTGGTTTTTTACATTATACCCAGAGCCAAATCTGGACAGCTGTAGCATATCTCACTCTTTTGAGAGATATCAAATACCCATGATCCCAGGCTGACATTCTCAGGTTATGAAGGGTTTACAATATGACGTTACAGTACAAAGTACAAGTGTACTCAGTTACAAATAAAATCTTTGAGCCAAAGACAAACAGGGATGGGAAGTTGGTTGCTCATGTGCCATATGAGTTTGATAACCCACAGCTAAAATCTTTCCAATATTGCTGGTTAGTCTCATTAAGGAAATGAAGCAGTTACTGAACACAGGAAAGAAAAATTATGCAGAATACTGGAGCGTCCACTGAGATTTGGGAGCAGAGGCACATAAGAGGAGTCAGCCTGATCACATGCTGTGACCCACAGCCATGCAGAATACCCTCTTGCAAAACCAGCACTTCAATCTGTGGATGTGCATGAGGCCTACCTATGTATCAAAACAGGGCAAGAAATGGTTAATCTGGTTTAGTTATCAGTGTGAGTCCCTCTCTGAGTGTGTTGTCCTGTTTTAATCTTGAGAATAGGACGATGTTGACAAATGAAAAGATCCCTGGATTATAAACCCCTCAAATTCTGTCCTTTTAAACAAAGTGGAAAGAGAAATTAGGGAGCAAAGGGGGAAAAAACCCATACCTGTGTTCAATGTTCAATTTAAGAGTGACAAACAAATCATCCCACTTTGCTTTTAGTATTTATTCTTCCCTCCATATTTTTTGCCTCTGAGAACAGGCTGCTGTTACTTGAAAGGTACAACAGAGTTTATTGGTTTGGATCAGGCCTTGATTAAATTATTGTTGCCAGTTTCCATAGGCAAGGCAGAGACAACACTGTTGTTGCCTCTTTAGCATTGGCAAGAAGTTCTTATCTATTAATGCCTTGGCTCTTCTGAGCAGGAAGTTGGTATAACATCCTAATCCATACAATAGCAGAAAAAAATATATTCAAGAATATTGTTCAGAAAGAGGATATGCAGGATGAGGAGACAGTAGTGTGGAACACATCACTTTAAAAATTGGTTTATGTGAAACTTGATTTAGACATTTGAAAGGTCTCTTCAGCCAGGAATATACTTCACCTACTTTGACCTAACTTTCCTGAATGTTCACCATGGCCAGCAGTAGCAGTTGCCAGGACCTGGAAGGGGGAAGAAAAGCCTGTGATTCCCACCCCACCACACAAGGAAAGCAGCATCACGGGTGAGTCTCTTCCTTACCCTTGCATTGGAGTTGAGTTTATTGTGTAAAGTCAAAAATCTCAGAGTATCTCAGAAAGCAAAACAACTCCCTGACCAGAATCTAAATGCTATGCCTTCCCCACAAAGCCTCTCTCCCTGTCCTAGGAGGAAGACATAGCATACCTTTAAAGATCTCCTAACTCACATGGAAGAAGCAGACTCTTAACTTTCCCAAGGTGCTTTCTTCTCCTTGTCATGGCAGCATCAGTTGAAAGATGCCACCTGGGAACTGAGAACAGAAGAAGGGCAGAGCCAACTCTACCACCTACTTCAAAGTTCCTTCAGCATCTGCAGTTCCTCCAGCATCTGGAGGCTCTCAGCAGCTGCCAGCTTTTACCTGGGATGGCCCACACAAAGGGAAAAAGAAGAGGGAAGAGGAAGTGGGCAGTTCCATGGACAGGTTGATCTCATGAAGCTGATCTCTAGCTGCTCAGAGAAGTAAAACACAGTAGCTGTCAGTGCATGGATTGCCTATAGACAACAGTGAGGTTTGCTGTCTGCTTTGGTATGAAACAAAACAAGCAACATCTTTAAAGTCCACAGTTGGGCACAATTCCTGTCGTGGCAGATGGAGCAGCAGTCACCCACATTACTCAGATGGGCATTTTATGGTACAGTCAGGCTCTTCCACAAGAGCAAAAGGGACTAGCTGGTGTCACAGAGGCTACAGAAATAGCATGAGCAAAAAGATGTTAGAGCTGTGCCCTCCTTAACAGCACAGACAGGCTTTTAAGTACACAACTTGATTTCAAGCACACTTGCTCTCTCTGTAGGAGTGACAACAGTCTTGCAGCCAAAGTCACAGCATAAAACAACCTTTAAGGCAGGCCCCATGAGACACTGTCAGGTTGCAGGGACATGGCATGAAAAGAGAGTGAAGGCTGGCATTCCAGCAGCATCTTACATGCTCAGGGCTTGTTTCATAACCTGAAATGCCCCTTGCTTGAAAGGTCAGGGTGCATTATCATAGCAGGACTACTCTGACAAGTAGCTCCTTGCCTAGAATATTTACCTTGGCAAGTTGAGAATTTACTAAGCTTAAAAGAACAGTTGACTCTCATTAAAAAAAAAAAAAAAAGTATTGGCATAGTCTCAAGGGAAGTACAATGGTTGAGTAATCTTTAAGGTGAAAAGTCTGAAAACCAGTCAGATAAAAGTCCCATTGATTTTTGTGGGGAAACAAAAAGCAATTTGTTCCTCTGTGGATAATTTTCTGCTAGTACTCAAAGATTCTTATTGCATTACTGCTGTCCATTGGAGTGGATTCCTCCAATATCTTGGAGGACTCTTTGACACAGCCAGAAATAATTAACAGCGCTGATTTTCCTTGATATTTATATAGCAAGGGAGAATGAAGAACAGTGAAAGAAGAAAAAGGACAAAAGGACAGGAATCTTCTCATTTTCTTTGCATTTGTGCAAAGAGTTCTTCTGGATGAAATTTCAAATCTCAGTAAATACAATTGCATGTTCCTGAAACACTTTTTAGATGAGTTAGAAGGAAAAAAAATGTAACTTTCTCATATAAACAAATGGAAGTAGAAGGAGATAAAGAAAGAGAACTTTTGTTGAGTTAATTGATATAAAATCAGCTATTTTGGTATTTCTATCAGAAGGGAATATTACAAATATTCCTTGCTTTGCCAAAAAAAGTGCTACTTTTAGGAGGAGTGAGCTTAATTTGGATATGTTCCCTTGCCTTTGGAATATCACTGCCCTGGTACAGTTATCCTTCCACAAAGGTCCAGTAATATTTTCTGCTGTTGACACTGCTTCACTGCCATCCCCTGCACCCTGACCAGAGGCATTTGTGCCACTATGGTGAGGACATGTGATCTCAGTGGGTTTGCACTGTCACTTTATATACTGACCAGATGGAAGACAGACTTTAGTCCAAATACTTCCCATGCATTGCATCAAGAAGAGGCAGAGCTGCTAACACCTGAAGCAGTGTCATAAATAAGGCCCTTAGGGTACACATAGAACCAGAGGAGTATTCTGTTATGCTTTATTTCAAAATACATAATGTAAGTTGAATACCTTCATATCTATACAGCACAGAAACTTGTTTCTACTCATCAAATTAGAAAAGGACATCAGCTGAGATGTCTGGAGGATATCGCACTAGCATGCCCCTGTCCTGTCACGTGACATAACTTAAAAAATACCAGTTAACCATTAGGCCTGGTTTCCAAAACCAGAGTGAAGATTCCAGGGTCCACAATTTTTCAGTAAAGCTCCTTGTCTGCTATCATTTCAGAGGCTGAAATGAATACTGAGGCAGAAAATGTAAAAACCCAAAGAGTTTCTGGTATTTTTTACCATGCGATATCTACAGGGACAAACAAATTCTTTTGGGTGGGAGCAGTTTCAGGCTCAAAGGATCAAACACTCAGATTATGTCAACTCCAGTTCATGTCCTTCTCGTGTGGCAACATAACCAGCATGACAGGTAGGCACAATCACTGCCAGCACAAGGTGAAAATCAGACCAAAACAGTGCAGCAAACTTGCAACAGGGCAGAAACATAAATCAGCAATACTATTGACTAATTAGTCTTGGAAAAAGTGTGAACTTAATGCCCTGTGAACCATACTTGGTGAAAATCCCACATGTGTTGCATCACAGTACACGTTCTTTTCATGGGATGCAAGATTTTTTCTAGTTTTTGAATTGATATCCAGGTGTTGGTGTCAGCAGACAGATTTTGTTCACACTCATTAAAGAGAGCACTTTTGCAGAAATGTCCTGTTGAAAACACCCTGAGGCACCAAATGAGATGTTTCTTAAGAAGATGGGTTTCTGCACAAGCCACTAAGCCAGGGAGGAAGAAGCTACATGTTCAGAACATCCCTGCCCTGTCATTTTCTCTGAGGAGACAACACTGGAAAGTCTCCGTCATAGCTCCATCTGGTATTTGGGTCTCCCTTACTCATCTTGCAAAAAACTAGGGGAGTCTGGAGTTCAAGGAATACAAGGATATTCATTGATTCCTAAGGACCACATAAGTGAATCCAAGTCTTTGACTCATCTGATTTGGTGTGAGTTTCCACAGGACTGCTGTACTGCAGTACAGAGTCTCCTTCATGAGAGGTACTGCTCAATTCCTTCTGGTGAACTGAAAAAAGCTCTACTTTGACAGTTCCATGTTCATTCCACATTATCTTTGATGAGACAAGTTCTCTTAGGGCCCCCTCAAATGGTGGACTTGCCATTCCTCTGCTCACTGATGTACACCAGCCCTTCTTTGGACCTTGCTGCAGGCTGAGGCCACCTGTCCTGGAACATGACCTGGCAGCATATACTGCTTCTTGATGTCTCACCAGCTGCTTGTACTTTCCTATCCATCAGGTATCTTCCTTCCTCTTAGAGGGACACTGTGCAATGCTTCCTAACACAGAGGCATTGTCAGGAGGTGGCTACGTGGGTCCTTGACTGTGCTCCAGTGACTTCTGTCTCCCAAATTGTTGTCAAGGGAGTTCATGGGAGTAAAGATGTAGAAGGTTCTGTCTCTGTTAAAGCTTGGATTTGCTGCAGTTATAGCATTTCACAGATACTTTCTGCATAGTAGTTTGTGGCTGCAATATAAACTATACACTGTTTTCAAGCTGGTCTACCTAAATCACAGTAGTTAAGATGCTCTGGATATAATCCTGAATCTTCATGTCATCTTCTGTAACAATTTACAAGGACAGCCCTACAAATTTGGTTGGTGCTAGTATTTTTCTTATGCTATCTTTAGGGATCAAGTACTCTAGATTTGCACTATAAGGACTGTAATTACAGGATTTCAAAGGTATTGGGAGAGCATGAGGGATGACAGTAATAGTGTTATTAAATCAGTCCAGCATCTCTACAGCACATTGGAAGAAAATGCATGTCCTGGATAATTTTTAAGACATAACTTTGCCTTGTGAATATTTTTGAGAAGATATTCTTCAAAAGAATACAGAATAAGAACAATTCAAATTCGACAAAAAAGACAGTGTCCATGCTCTCACAGTCTTCAGGATTTTCAGTACACTTTCGTTGGTGCTGTGAAGGTGAGCAAGCTTAAGCAGAACATAACCACAGAATGGGCTGTCAGCCCAGTCACCATCCCCTGAGGAAAATGTGGCAAGGCAAAATGATGTCACAGTCTTGGTGGGTTGGCTAAAATGCAGACTAAAGATTTGCTTGGTCTTTGTTTAAAACAGAGAAAAGAAGCAAAACTAGAAAGCAGTAATTACCCATGGTATATGGTTGCTCTCCAGTAGTTCTACATTAGTTGCATTTCTGGTACAGCTAATGCAAAGTTACCTTTTTTATCCCTTGGCTTTTACCAATAAAATCAACGGTGATCCAGTGGCAGGTGCTATACCATGTGCTTAGCCAACAAAATCAAGTAGCATCTCTGCCGATGGAGGCTGTTTTCACAGAAGAAAGTCACTAAAGGTGGATAACATGAAGAGGACGAAATGAGTATTGTGATTCCTTCTGGTTGAGAGTGCCCCAGGTAAGACATATACTTCCCAATTTCACTGCCAGCAAACAGACTGCATTTTGTACCAGATGGAAAAACTCACCCCTCACCACACACGATTATTTCTAAGTATAGACACTGATGGCTCATCACCCAATAACTTAGTTAGTCAAGACTTATTAACATGGACACTTTGAATCCAGGAACATTCCCACAAAGGCTGATTAGTAACCATGTAACACACCTGCCCTTTTCTAGAGCCCTCAGGATCACATTCCTCTCTTGAAAAGTTATGACACATTGGCACAAATAGTGTACTGCTTGACCTTAGTCCAACACAAACAAATAGTTTGTCTCTCGATTGTAATCAATCACTACTTGTGTAAGAGCAAAAGCTGGCTGAAAGTCCTTTAGCATATAGAAACTCAACCCATCACAGTCTCCTTGAATGTCAAGATAGTAAGAAATACTTTGCACCAATTTTCTGTCCTATTTTTCTGGGCTATTGAGCTCTGATAAATCCCCAGGAGTTTATACAGTTCATTATTATAAAGGAAAAGAATAGCACAGGTAGATTAAAGTCAGTGGAGCTGCAGAAAAAGTTAAAATTACAAACTGATGCACTATTTATAAATCTATACAGAAGAACACTTGAGTGTATTTTCAACTTCAGCATGTGACCAGTCCCAGGTACTACCGCAGTCTTAATCTGTGCATGTGCCTACAAATTCTGGTGACCTCTCACAAGTTATGATCTCAAGTACACATAAGAGTGCTGACTGCTGTGCTGTGCTGCAGCTGTCTCACTACTCTAAACATCTACTCTGAATTAAGCTTCTATAAGACAATAATAATTTCCCATCATAATAGGTCACGTTTTCCAACATGCATCAAGGAAGCAGAGTATTGCTTCTTTAAATGTAGTGGATGCAGAATTATTTGATCCTACCAACAAGACCAGCTGGAGTAGAAACTGAAAGTCCATAGCAGAAAGTACAGTAGAAACCAATGTGTTGCTTGGTTTAAGATACATGCATAAATAAATTAAATCCCATATCTAGTAAATGTTTTGTGATAAATGTTATAAATAAAAACCTATTTACTCATAACCTCATTCCCTTGACTATGAATCATTCATATTGCCAGCCATCAAGCATTAAATAAACACAAAGTTTCTGTCTTGACTGCAAGTAAAATCTAGTTGTGTTCAAACACAAGAGCTCATTAGGCATATACAGATTCAAACACCTGCATTGTAATACTGTGCCAATTCAGCGCCATGAAATACATCAGATGTCTCTGTGTCTGTGGGATATTACCCTAAAAGCCAGTCTCCCAGTCTGAGACACTGCACTCAGGTCTGTCCCATGGCTAAAGAGATTAGTCCTAGCCAAGGGATAAAACAAATCAATTAGGGCTATTAGCACATAACTCACTCTTGCCCATCCTTAATTAGGAAATAAATACCTCCTTTGGACCAAGAGCACAAGTACAGAACTCTTCTGCTTGGCCCAGGAATGACAGCAGTTTCAATGCCAGAAGGCTGTTCTCATTTGAGCAGAGTTCTGCTTCTCCATATTTTGTTTTTTGAGCAAAGGATTGAGAGGATCCATTATTAAAGACATATCTGTGAAGGCAGCCAAATAACATTATAATGTTGCAGGGAGCAGGAAAGTAAAATGGAAATGAGACAGAGGCCAAAAAATAACAGTCTGTTCCCCAGAGATCTGTTTGTGGCACCTCTTCAAGGGAAGAAATACACTATGAATAAAATGCTACAAACAGATCCTGGTCCCTAGACACAAATTTCCTGCCCATCCCAACAGGAGCTCACAGGCAAGCCAAACTGGGCCTGAAAACTTCCTGTGAGGCATGTTTCGAAGACCACTGGAAGAGAATACCCCTTCTCAGCACCATGTGCTGATGGATGAGGTGAAAACACTGTTGTCTGGCAACCTCTGCTGATCTTGTGGTCCCTGAGAAGATTATAGCTTACTCCTTCAATTCAGAAAAACCATGAAGTCTTCTAAAATGTAAAAGGAGCAAAAAATTGGTCCAGTCAGGTTCATAACTTGGGAATGATGAGGGAGCTTACAGTGCTTACTTTTAAGTTTCTTCAGGGATAGCTGCAGGCTAAGATCCAGGATACTCTCTTTTCTTGGGGGAGGCTAAGAGCAGGGTGCCATTCTGATTTATTGTTGGGTTTTGGTTTTTGGTTTGGTTTTGGGGTTTCTTTTGGAATCCTATGTCTGGCACTTTTTGAGTGTGCTTTCTATGAGCTTGGGAACTAACTGTTCCTGGTGCAGGAATATGCCCAACCTGAGCCACACTGCAGATGTACAGAAAAATCTTTATCCATGCTGCTTCACCACCCCTGCTCTTGATAAGGAAGAAAAGAGAAAGCACAGTTTCTTCAACCCTTTTTCCAAACCAGTAGCAGCAAGGCAGGAGAGATCTGAAGGGCAAAATTCCTTTAGAGGCACACACAAACGCGAGCTCTCCTGACCACAGATATTTTGAAGAGAACAAGCTTTGTTTGAAGTCTGGGCAGCTCAGCCACTGATGCAAACACATGGATTCTCCCTGCATGTGAGCACTGGAGCTTCGTGGTGATAAATTTTGACAGTTTGCTCAGCCTGGATGCAGCATGAAATGAGTGCCAAATAGTGCACAAATTCAGGTGGTCGGAGGCCCACTGTGCTTGGCTTCCTATGACTTCCTATCTCCAGCACTGCCAACAGGGCTCTCAGCAGAGCATGTGCACATGGCTGGCTGTGTATGGCAGGTGGCAGGGCCAGCTCCTTCATCACAATCCATCCTGGCAATATCTGGTACTTGGCCAGAAGAGGCCAGATGACATTCCACAGCACTGGAGCACTTGCAAGATTCTAGTCAACCTTTTGACAAAGGATCAATAAATAACATTAACTTGCTAAATGAGTTTTATAGACATTTTCTTTCCTGACCTCACTGGCTGTATCTCCTAGAGAGTAGGGGCATTTGGTCTTTGTTTGCTGAAAATGAGAAGAATGTTATACCATAAAGCATATACCATAGCTCTTCCACAGTGATGGTTTTGTGGACAAGTTCCAAGGAATAATTCTGAGAAGTATTCAAGAACTGTTTTCTATTAATCAGGCTTAAGATGGTTGTATAGAATATCTACCTCTGTAGAATTTTTCTTCCTCAGGTCAAAACAGTTTAGCTTATTTATTCAAAGGGTCATATAAGGGATATGAACAGAAGGGAGCCCTTCCTACTGAGTCCATTGGTTTGCAATCCAGTTACCATGATAAGTAATAAATTAGAATTAGGGAACTCCTGTTTTCTTTCTCCCACAATTAAATCACAATTTTCTTCTATGGTAATTTTCTTTTTCTGCAATATCTGAGACAAGGCACAGAACTATAGAATTACCATAGATGTGCTGAGGTTTATAAAAACTTCAATTTTATCAGTTTGACTTACTGGTTATTCTGCTATTGCCATTCCTCTGAGTTATAAGATTTGTACTAGGCTTTGTATAAAGTCATAGCAAGTGATCCGTCTGGATGTAAATCTCACAAATCAATGATTGTATTTCTGTTTTGGTTTTGCTTGCTAGTAGACAGACTACATAAAATAAAACATATACTATGCTTCAGTAGAGAATTTACACCATGTTGTGAATAACAGCAAAAAGCAGAGTAGGCCAGAAGAGAAAATCTCTGGTCACTTAGGTAGCAATTGTGGTTCATCAAAAAGGACTGTTACTGCTTAGGAATTATCATCAGAAAATGCCTATTTTTAAAAACTGAATGTGTTACAAAAGAAGTAGTGCTAATTCAATTTTCTCTATATTTAAAAAATAAATTTTAAAAGGCTTCAATCAGCACTTTGTCAGTGCAGTATTAGTGCCTAATTCAGAAATGACATTTTGGTTGGAAATGTGATTTCATTGAAATTAATAACCTAACATTACTTGAAAATGAACCACTATTTAATTTCAAATTGGCCTGATCTTTCTATCTACCCATCTTACTACTCTTTGACATTCAGTTCAGGATATTTTCCAATATAGGCTTTTGAAAAGAAAATATAGACAACCAGATTTTACTTTAATCAAAGAAGAAAAAAAGTATTTCCTATCAGTTCTGATTATTCAATTGTGTGGCAAATGAAAAAGAAAGTTACTTGATCTTTTTGCTGGTTTTACAAGTTGAGTCACTCAGCCAGTCAAAAAGCAGTTCAGAAAGCAGATGCTCCCATTTTCTGCTGAGGCCTGAAGACATTCAATTGAAATTTTACAGAACAGCTAAGCTGTTAGTATCACACTTTTTATCACACTGGAAAAATGTGAATTAGAATTACACATATATCAATTCATTAGATGTCTGGAAAGAAAACAAACACACAATAGTTACTCACTGAAGTCTAAATGCAATTGTTACTAATCACAATGAGGAAGAGAAACTGGGAACTTTGCAGCTGCTGAGACAAAAGGAATAATGTACTTCTCAGATCAAAAGAAAGGTGATCAATATGCCTTTATCAAAAGTCTTTGTGACATAATAGCTTCATCACTGTACTTTTCTCATTGAGAGCAAATATAAAAAGATATATCTGGCTTCAGTCTTTGCACAGAAGCTGAGCATTCCTGTATCACATTGATTATTGTAGAGTGGAAGAGGAGACTCAACCAGTACAAAAAGATGATGCTTTATACTTTATGTCTGAAAAGCATTGTCTCTGTATTGTTCACTTTTATTCTTCTTAGGCAAATGGTCCACCTGCTTACTGCTGCTCAGAACATGGAACCTATTTGCTTTACAAGTAAAGCAATAATCTTAAATAAAAAAGATGATGAGCAAAAGTATGATTGAACATATCAGACCTGATTTACAACAATTCACAGGTTATAAAAGCTTTATTAAAGATTTGCCTTCTCTGCTTGCTGTAGGAGGTAGATGCCAGCTCGTTTAAAATCTGTTTGCTTGCATTTACTTTATTCTTTTTACTTACTCTGATGTTGATTTCAAGCAAAAGAGAAAGCTGCCACTGGAATGATCCTTTTTTTTTTTTTTTTTTTTTCTGAGGAGGCAGGAGAAAGGGATTTCAGGTAGTTTTCTTTTTTTTTTCTTTTTTTTTTTTTCTTTTTTTAAGCTTCAATAATGTTCATGACCATCAATTTTCTGCACTTCCTAAACACTGCGGAACTTGTGGCAATCTGTATCACTACAGAGGTACTGAGAAAAGCTCTGGACTAAAAATGATTAGTGCACTAATTGTACAAAAAAGAGAAGCACACAGATAATCTTGGACTGCCCTGTCTGTGGTGTTTGGCAGATGCTCTCCATCACCAGGGAGCAGACTCCCTGGACCTTACCTGTCAGTCGGCCGCAGGTCACCATTACTGCAGTCAAGCACATCTTATAACATCTCCTACAAATTGATCAAACTTTACAGTAATTTCAACAACCACAGTGCTTCCTTTTGGAGTACTACTCCAGAAACTACACTGCTTGCAAATGTACTTTATCACTCCTACAGTCCTCAGGAGAGCCATCTATGAAACCCTGGGGTTTCATAGATTATTTGACTTAAAGCTAAGTAATTTTGTTTTTAGGGTTAGTGTTCAGCCCCACCAAGCTGGAACAGATTAAACCATCCAGCACCCATCTACATGTGCAGTTGTGACACCACAACCTCAGTCCTTCAGCTTCATAGGCAAGTCTGGAAGTGGCCACTGAACCACTCATTGTACAGGCACAGCACACATCCCACCACTGTGCAAGCATCTCACATTAGCTACACAGCATTTTCTGTTTCTGTCTCTCTGCAGGCACACAGGTTGTACAGGATCCTCCAGTTGTCTGGTGTAAATATCTTCTCAAATGAGATCCCATCTGCTCAGCCCTGCTATGGAGTCCAGCCAAAGTCTTAAGTTCCAGGACCAGCTCTGCTTGCATGATCTGGCAGAAACCAGATTTACTGATAGGCATTTGCACATTTTATAATTTCTATAAACATAAAGCAGGGGCATGGAATGCCAGAGAATGGTTAGTACAGCATATGAAAAACCACAAAAGGTGACCGAAAAGTAATTGCACGTGGCAGAATCTATAATCTCTCCAGGGAAAAGATTCTGCCCTCTTGATCCAAACTGTCTTCTGACCCTACCTTCATCTCAAGTTTTTTAAAATGTTAGCCAGTGGACCATTGATTATTTAAAATAACTGAATTATATGCTACATGCCTGTACTTTTTTCTGTTTGACACCTTTCCCTATTTTTGGAAGCTTTTCTTTCTCATATACATATCATATCCAGTTTGTCATGGGGTCCACAGGTGCAAAGTCAGAAATGGATTTCACTTTGTGGATCTTTTTATTTTTTTGAGAATTCACTTTAAATTAGTTAAAGAAATAGAGAAGTGTTGCATCATCTGTTATATACCTACAGTGAACCAAGTTGTTCTGCTCAGCATACAGATAACAGGGGGAAAATATATTGAGCCAACGAATTTAAATTCCTTAAAACAGAGGAAAAATAAAAAGTAAATGTAGAAGCTTACAGTTCACCTTTTAGAATTCTCTTTTTTTTTTTATGCACTGACTGCTTCTATAATGGATGAATGGGAGAAAATCCCTAAATAGCAAACCCCTAAATAGCAGTAAAAGAGTTTCAGGTAATTTAGTGAATTTTAAACTAAGATTCAAGGGGCTGTCTCTGAGCCTGACACTCAGTTATCTTGCATGTTAGTAATTCAACAGACTGCTTATGAAACTGGCATCCACCAATAAAGCCCTGTACTTTGCAGAGCTACATATTAGTCACAAGTCCTATTTATAATTCTTTATGTATTCACCCATTTATCTGGTTGCCCAAAGACTATGATTGTTCTAAAATGTTCTAAGTCCCATCCCTAGTTACTGACGTGCCTTATATAACCTAAATGATGCACAGGTAACCTGCAACTGCTTAATTCAAGCTGTGTGCTCGCAGGAGCCTTGTGCTGGATGGACCCCAAGCACATTTCCTGCAAATCCCCAGTCAAATGTGTTTTGCTCAGTTTGACTGAGCCTTACAGTGCACCCCTTTGCAATGTGTTCTCATCCAGCTGGTGCCCTTTTCTTGCAGCAGAAAAGAATGGTCCTTTGCAATATGAGTTAATTTAGAGTATTCCTTGAGTTCACATGGAACTAGATTTATTGCCTGTTGCTGTATGTTTTTTGTATTGATGTTTTTTGCCTTAGCAATTGCTGTTCTTTGCTTTATCTTTGTTTAATATGGAGTTAAAGGGCATGAACTTGAAACTGGGAATAAATGTGCATCTGACATCCGGCTTGCTGCTATTTATCCTTCTTATTTCTATGTGTAACAGACAAACTGTTTTGCAAATTCTTTTGCTTATAATTGGCCATTGCATATAAGTTTGAGTGAGCAATTGAGAAGCTGGCTTGAGAAATATAATTTGTAATATTCCCCTTTGAATCCATTATATACTTATTACATCCAATTTATCTTATACTAAGAAACTTGTTGTTGTTGTTGTTGTGATGAAGATGTAAAAGAAGAAAGGTCCTAATTCTGAAATATATCACCCAAGTTTCAAGAGTCCTATTTTTTCTTCAGTATGTAGCTTACCGTAAGTGAAGCATTTATAAATTTTTCTCTGACTAAGCTGTTTTAGAGATCTTGGGGGCATGCAGAGATACTTGATCTATACTTTCAGTCAGTTAGATAGTAGATACATGCTAATGTTCTTATCAAATATCAGTCTTGAATTAAATTACAGTCACTCTTGTTTAGAATTCAATGCCTAAAGGACTGATTATGGCGGTATTGGAGTTTGATGTTTGCCTGTCACTGTGTTATTTGGCTTTATTGCAACCTTGCAAAATTTTCATAAAAATTTAGCAACTAAAAATTAAATTAACTCTTCTTTATTAATATAACAAACACTAAAGGGGAGTGGAATTAAAATATACGTTATTATTTTGATCTACTCACTACCTCTGGCTCACTATCTACTATCCACTGAGAGTTTGCAGGGATGTTTAATCACTTCCATCAAGATACAAAAACTTCCAGTTTCTCCCTGAGCTGACTCACTTTTGACCTGGTTACCTTCACTTTATTTCCAAAATAGTAGATGCTAATGCATATAACTCTATACACTTTCAGACTAAGCGAGCTCCCTTAGGATGAAGGAACAGGACTGCATACCCTAGCAATGCTATCACTGAAATAGACATACTTGTTTCCAACACATCCTAAATAAAAAATACCTGGTATTACACTGAAAGCACTTAATTTTCATTTTTAAACTAACATACTGGTAATTTATACCCTTTAAATGTTATATCTCAAGCTTTAAACAGGCAAATAATTTTCTACTTTCTGTTTTCCACCAATAGATGGCAGGTGAAGCTCTAGAAAATTATTCACTTGATACAGCATGAGATAACATATAATTTGAAAGTACACAGCTGACTGTAAATTACTGCTCTCTGATACCTCTTTAGATGTGATCATGACTTAGTCCTAGCCCATCCACCTTGCATTACAAACCCTAGTCTAATTTTAGGAATAGCTCCATGTTGTATGTTTTACTCTTATTTCTTTTGTCCCACCCCAATAGGTCAAATTGAAGTTTGTGCACACCGATTTCTCTCTTGGTCAAGAAGGTACTGTCAGTGTGGTGCAGCAGCTGTTACATTTATTCAGTGTCTTGAGACTGAGCTTTCTGTAACTAAACAAGAAAAACTCTGCAGTCATACACATGTCAGAAATCACACAGATTGTAAGCTGCAATGGAATAGCTTAAAGCTCAGTGATTTCCAGTTCCAGAAAAGCTAGAAACACAAGGAGGGAGCACAGGAGGAGAAAGAGCCTATTACACTGACAAAACTTATTCTAATACACCTCATTAAGGATGCTCCTAATGTGTTAAAATAATTCTTCATACATGATGCTGCATTTTTAAAAATCCATTTGCTTTTTTTGAAACACAAAAGCAGGAGGCATTGAGTCTTGTTCACATACACGCTAAAAGGACAGAGTGCTAAAAGTCACATTAGAGTGGCAAAAAAAGATGAAGACTGATGTTATAATTGTTTTACGGACAATAAGTAATATGTTGTAGTCAATTAACTGTAGGATCTAATTGAAAAATGAATAGAAGTGTGCAAAAACCACAGGGGTTTAGGACTGCAAAGCACAAAAGGATACCTTTCCCTCTAGGCAATCTGCATTAGTAAACATCCATTATTTTTCCTGCAAAATGATTTCCTGAAATCACTCTGCCTCATAATTGCCCTGCTGTTACTGGCAGTCTAAGTATTGATGACTAAGTGACCATTAGAGCTCAGCTGGTTCTTGTATATATCACAATACCTCCTCCAGGCTGACTGAGTAGACAAATTTGATTACTCTCATCCCTGCATTTCAGCCTTGATGATTTCTATTAATTCACTCTTTTCAGTAATCCTTACATTTTTATAAGTTAATTTGGTTTTCTGAGATCCACTTCTAAGTATAATTCCACTTAGAAGCATATATTCCACTGTGTTTGGCATCTTCCACTGTTTTGCTGGCAACAGCAGCAAAACATGGATAAAACACAAGGTCATTAGGAAGCATCAATGGTTAGATACTGAACAACGAAGATGATGCAGCTCACTCAGTGACTATTAATCACTCTTTACCAATAATGTTACAGAAAAGAAGGGAGGATATCTAAAGCTGCTTCAAATGAACAGCCCTCCAGTGAACTGAGAAAGTTTGGCAGCACACATCATAACGAAAACAAATTACAAAACCTAATTTTGGATGAACAATTTAGGTGCCTATGTCTTTCTAGTCCAGACAACAGACAAGAGAGCTGTTTGAATAACCCTCTGCATAAAAACCTTGGCTACACAGGAATCTGAACTTCCACCTCTATCACCTCAGGCAAATACCCCAAATCAGACAACATGAATGACCCCTTCAGATACTGTACCTGTCATTGAATGTGAAAAAAATGTGTGCAATTAACAAAAAAATTCCCAAGGGCCAGGTCACAGCATGCAAAACCAGCACATGACCACAGACTTGACAGTAACACGATGCTAAGCTGTACATTACCTTGACCCTCAAATAACAGACAGCACATTCTATCACAACAGAACTATTAAATAATCAGACTGTCTCAAAGCTACACATTTGCCCTTAGCTTGTCTTTGCTTGGAGGCTCTCTCCCTGAAGAGTAAACTTTTATTCTAAACTCAACTGAGAGCAGCCTGTAGTCAGTGAAACTGCAGAGAAAGGTCTGTAAACAATACCTGCTCTGTAGAGAACAAGCTGACCTTTATAGATGTTAAACAAAACAAAAAGGGTTGATTGATGCTGGGCAGTACTTCTCTCCAAAATATTAAAACCAAGAAAGTCAATCAAAGGTTAGTTCATGGACATACAGTGTGATAAATTATAGTTGGTGGGTGGTGGGAAGGGGAAAGCATGATTTGGTAAAATATTTAGGGTAAAAAGCCTGTATACTCAGCTGGAAAAGGAAAAAAGTGTGTAATGCTGACTTCTGTTAAATGGAAAAAAAAACCCCAAAAACAAACCTATGTTATCTAGAGCAGGTCAGTTGCTGAAGTCTTTATGACTAATTTTAAAAGTTCTTATTAACACAGTAAGACATCGTATGTTTTTTAGAATAAGAAATCAATTTCTAAATTCCAACAGATAATTACAATTTAGCCACGAATATGCTACTAATATAGAAAAGGACAATCTAACCTAGATAGAATAATGGAATCACTTGTGTTGGAAAAGGCCCTCCAGATGATCAAGTCCAACCACCACCTAGTAGTGTCAATTCCCCCCCTTAAACCATGTCCCTCAGGACAACATCTACAAGTCTTTTAAATACCTCCAGGGCTGTTGATTCAGCCACTTCCCTGGGCAGCCTATGCCAATGCTTTATAAACCTTCCAGTGAACAAACTGTTACTAATATGCAATTTAAGGCTGTTTCTTCTTGTCCTGTCACTTCTGACTTGGGAAGAGACCAATACCTATCTTGCTACAACCTCCTTCCTGGTAGTTTTGGTTTCAGTCTGCCTGTGTCTTGTGGATCCCCAAAGCTCTCATCCAGTGGTAACAGGACACAAGCAGTTATTTACAGACAGCTACAATACAATCTCAGAAACAAAAGGCACAGCCCCACAGCACCTTTCCAATACCGTAAACTAACCATGCAGTGAAAGCAATGCCCAGGACAGAATTACCTTAATACAAAAACATTTATGCCCAAAATGTAATGCTGTCCTTGTCACACTTTTTATATGCTTTACCATGGTTTCTAGAAGACAGCAGAAATGCCTTTAGACAGTAGAGAAGCTATCTGGCTTTAGAGTATTTTGAAATGCAGGATTACTTGGAGGAAGTTAAGGATCGTGTTATGATTATGCAAGAAATCTGCTGAGAATCTGAGATGAAAGAGTTGAGATCACCGAAGTCAAGTGGTATTTAGATTTCAGACCAGCAACTCTACCTGTTTTTTAAGCAAAAATATAAATAATGTAGCTCCAAAAAAAAAGTTAATAATCAACACATTTTAGGCAATTTTGTCTAAAGTGAGGAAGAGAACTCTGCTAATGAAACATGAAAGTGCAGGTACATGTCTTGGGACTGGCTGTTAGGTAAGCTCTGAACAAAATTGTGGCAAAAAGAAGTGACTTTTCAGACAACTCCCAAAAGCAAAGTTACGATTGCATTAGGAATCTGTGTTAAAGGGACAAAGAAGCTTGTGAAAAAAGTGCAGCAATGTGTAAAGATAGGAGAGAGAAATAAGTAGTTATCCAACAACAAATGCATTCAGAAGATCAGCCATAAGACTTGTTGATGTGGACTGATCTTCAGAAATTCTGAGCTGAGTTTGATAGAGGCTCAGGATCACTGAATATCAAGTAAACTTACTTTACTCCTGTGCACTCTGTAACACACTGCATAGATCTCATTCATTTTAGCTGCAAACAAATGACTGAAAACTTCTACATTTCCTGGTTACAAACTAAAATTATTTACCATTGGTGTGGCCTCTGTGAAATCCATCAGGAGGTCACCTGGCTCCAAAGCAAATGTACTCCCAGCATCTGTGGAACTCTAAAGGCAAAAAAGAAACCCAGCATTGGAAGAAAGAACCATTTAATTTCTGTAATTTTGTTGGTTATTTTTGTTGGGGTTTTTTTAATTCCTTAAAGCACAGATTGCCAAATGGATTTTAAATTTCACACCATGTTTTTCAGGTATGGCTACTCAGGAAAGTTAAAAAACATAATTACAGACCTTTAAAATCCATGTGAGTAATCATGATCCACTGCCCACTAATGATGAGGAAAAACTGCTATGGATTTTATCTGGGTCTTGGACCAGACTCTAAATACTTCCTCACGCAACAAGTTAAACATATCACTACAACTCTGCATTAAAAACTGCTCTTAAATGTAGAATTATTCCATCTAGGGAAAACCGTTTACTCACAGCTCCCTCCTACCCTTCCTGAGCCCTCTCCCAGGGGACGAAAGCTCATCTCTTTGTGTGTTACCTTGCCACCAGGTGAAACCTGTGCTTGTCCTTCCGATGTTTGTGGCGTACACGTTTTCTGCGACCCGGGAGATGCTGAAGACACAGGTGTTGATGCTGCTGCTGCTGCTGCCAGTGCTGGAGGAAGGTCATCCTCATCACTGCCATTGATAAAAACACAGAGATTTTCTCATTAGAAAATGCCATTGGACTTTTGACTGCACTTGTGTCCAGGGAGGCACTGGTAACCTAGATATCTGCTGTAGTGCTTTGAAGCTCCATTTACTCTTCCCTCTGAAATGCAGCTACCTTTTCAAGTAAACTAGAATTTTTTTTTTAAGCTTTAAAGATTCCTTAAAAATGGGTTGGCTAGGTACTTCTCATCTGCAAATGGAAATCCTATGGTTATTAGGTAAAAGTAGCATTTCTATGGATTATGCATGAATGAACAGACTAGATATTATTCCACTTTAATGTTTATTCTTTTCGATGGAGGCTGGCAGTATTGATAAGAACAGATACAGTGACATCCATCCATGCATCTGACTGCTTCATTGACTTCAGACAATGGTAGATTTGACACCCATTATGGAGCTAGTCTATGCTGTCATTTTCAAACTGTATGTAAAGGAATTTGATTGACTCCAAAAAGGATCTCTTTAAAAACATTCTTGTGATCTTTTTCCTGTCGCATCTATTGTATTTACAGAGAAAACATTTTATTTAAGATGAGGTTGCACGCTTCCCCTGGGGTTTAGGCCGTCAAGCTGAACTCTTTCCATCTCACCTACTGTCACTAGTAAATGAAAGCCAGTGAAGAATGGTACACCTTCATTTACTTTTACAGAACCCCATTGACTACAGATCGCTGCAATCAGTCAGCCCTGAGTCAGGATGCTTCCAGTTGTTAATTGCAATTGGATGGAGGCAAACAGAGTCATAATTTGGCCTATGGAAGACTTATTACTGGGAATGATGTGTCAAAAGGAAAGACTACAGATTGACAGCTTAATGCACAGCAAAAATAATGAGAAAAATTACTGCTGCTCATAAAACAGCACTAATTTTAACTACCAGTTAGGTACTCACAGTGCATAGAAGCCTGCCATGCCAGCTTGACTGCATGATTCTGCCTTGACAGATACTTCCAGAACAGAACTACGCTTGATTTAGTGCCACTTGAAGGCAGCATGCCTGGACAACACAAAAAACTTCAAAACTACATGATATACCGGTTACACAACCTTATGCTGGGTTGCCTAACAGTGTTTTTTAATTATAATGTAAAATTTTGGTGTTTAATATAATTTTTTCAAACTTCATTTTTTATTCCTTCTGGTTAAGGATAGAATTCAGCACCATAGCATGCACAGTACACATGTTTTATGCTAGAAAGAAATTCTGAAATCTTTTGGACTTGTTGAATAGACATTTTATTAATGTAATAAGCCCAGAGCTGGGCTGTTGACCTAGCTAATCTCTCTTTCAGAAGCATGTAGATGACATTTTCCCAGTCCTTCCTCTCCACTCTCAGCAGGAATTCACTGGCACCCTCCCCATCTTTTCTGAGTAAAGTTCCTCTCGTGTATACTAGGAAGTGGAAAAATAAGAGTTAGGGTTGATTTATCAGCCATCAAGCCACCAACACACTAGATGTAAGACTGAGAAATGGCCTTCACTGTATTACTTTCACAATGATCCTTTAGTGTTTCTTCACATTTCCCATATTTGCATTAAAGATACAAGATAATTTAAATTGAACACAATTTGAGTTTACAAAAAGAAAAAAACCAAAATTACAGCCCATTTTTTTCACTAGGGAGTCTTTGGCCCTACACATGGCCACAGCATAGGTGACACCTGTGGTTAGATATGTACATCTGCTGCTCCTCACACTTTATACTGGACAACTGAAAATCCATATGGGAGCAGGACATGTTCAAAACTGTTCATCAAAACCTCATCAATCAAAAAGTGATTGTGTGTTTCCACATGCCAGTCTTGGCCTCTTGGACAAATACCAATTTGGCTAATAGCTCATTTGCCTTCTAGCTTAAATTTGTCAAAGTTCTTCTGTTCTTGTACTAAATAATTTTTCAGTTTTGGTAATGCAGATCATTACAAAGACAATGTTTTTAACAGTGAAACAAAAAAAACCCCAACATACTGATATTTATTAGAACCCTTTTGAAGAGACAAAAAATATATTTACTGACACTAGAATGTTGGAATCCTGGATGGATTAACAGTTGCTATTCCACACAGAAAGCATACATATTTTTCCTTTATTATGGCATTGGTATTCTTGTACTGATAAGTTTATGCTGACATTATCGCTTTTTCCCCTAATTTCTGGGGCTAAGTTTATGCTGACATTATCGCTTTTCCCCCTGATTTCTGGTGGCTTTTTCTGTCTTTTCATGGGAGGACAAATCAACACTGACTTTCACTTCTGCTCAGTACCTCACATCTCTAGAGAGTTTCAAGTGGAATGAATTATGTGTAAATGGGATGCCAAATCCCTGTAGGCACAGATCCCACTTTCCAGGAGTAAGAGAATTTGTTTTGCTGGCTTTAGCTGTAGCAGGCTCAGCCACTTCTTCATGTGACAAATCACAGAGAGGGAGGGTGTGCTCTCTGAGAGGGAATGGCTCACAGCACAGCTTGATGCCCCAACAACTAAAGAATGTTTTCCTCATTTTGCAAATGGGGTTGTAATGAAGCCAACAGAGCGGCTTGCTCCAGCACACACCAGGTCTTTGACATTTCATGTGGTAAAGAGGTTTTTAATTCCTAACCCAGACGCTTGGGAAAAGGTGGATGGCCTGCAATTCAAAGGGTTAGCCACTGGATAGGAAAGGCAAATTCATTTTGTATTAAAAGCATGAAGATTCTCAGTGATGAAAGGAATGGTATCGGTATAAGATCATTATCATGTAATTGCACTGATGCCTTTCAGAAGGCACAGCTAGAGCAATAATTAGCATCCCCTTTCATTTTCAGCTGTAGTAGGCAAAACCACAAAGAGAATGCTGTATGTTACTCACAAACTGTACTGCCTTGTTAACTTCCTCACGCGGGGAGCTTTAACCTCCTGCTTTTCTGTAGGGACAGTTGTTGGTGTAGTTTCAGGTCTCACGGGAGCTGGACTTCTAAAAATAGCAAGAAAAAACATATGTCATACAGGCTCTATTTAAACTACTCCAGGCATATCACCAGAGTTCTAACTCATCAACACTTATTTATCTTGCAAAGTGTCAAGTGCCCATTGAAGTTCATCCTTTTGTTCCATTTATAGTTCATAGGCTAGTATGTGTGTGTGTACAGAAAAAGATGTGTGAACTCACCCTCCTGTGCTGGGCATACCATTTATAGAAGCAGCCACTGGTTGCAAACACAGAGCCTATGTGAAAGACCATGTGGAAATGTCACTGTTTCCAAAATACTGCAATTTAATAACAGACCAGCAGTTCAGTCCTGTCAGAAATATTTTTACAAAACATATGTTTAACTAAAACTTAACTAAAACTATTTTATGAATTATGAAACCTGCTCTGCTTAAAATATTTTTTATTTGAAATTAAATATTATCCTTCCGCAATTGAAAGAGCAGTTCAAGGGAAATTAACTAAGGGATGTGGTCCAAGAAAAATGATCAAATTTTTTCCAACTTGCTAGAAAAATGCAAAACTCAGACATGTTTCAGATACTCATTAATGTGAAATACATCTGCAGAGCTCCAGCAAAGATATGGCAATGAGGAGGTCCACATGAAAGAATCTTCTCCTTAACCATTTATCAGTAGAATTAACTGAGGCTTCAATAAAAAATTCATAAATACTAAACAAAAGATCCTTATGACCTTGGGAGGAAACCATTTCAACCATGAGTTTGAGGGGAATGAAGACAAATATTTTAAATATTACTTTAAATATTGCTTATATGTGCACTATAAACATAATAAATATGCCAAACATTAAAAAAATATAATTTGAAAGTCCTGATTAAAAATTTGTGAAATGGTATTCAGCCATCTAATCTGAAGTCAGATTCTAAATTAGTAACTTGAGCAGCCCTACTAATTGCTGATGGGACTGCACATGCACTGAGGTACATTTCACAAATAACAAAAGTTTTTCTAGTCTACTTACATTGTATTAGCCTTCTAAAGCCTTAATAAGGTAAGCATGTTTAATTTTCATAATTGCAGATCCTTTTGATGCCCATGTGTGTTTTGAGCTTTGTTGATTCTCTTTGATGACTTCTGAACCTGATGTCAAACTACAACAGAACCTACTGAGATGGTACAGCCTTCAGGTTATATATTCAGTTTTCCTAAATGTTTCTTAGTTTTTGGATAGGTCACAGAGAATAAGATGGAACAGTGAAAAGCATTAAAGTACAAAGGGCATAAATAAATAATAAACCTGATTACTAGTTTCACTTCTCATAAAACAACTTTTGTCAATTATTTACCTGCTATTTGTTCCCATTAATTTCAAGTAGTATAGATAGCAGCAAGATATCTATATCAGATATATTTCCTTTCCCCAGTTCAAATTTCAATATCAGTCATTTTTATCACAGATTTCTCAATGACATTAATGCAGAACAAATCAGCCAGATCTGAAGATCTTTTGCTGAATTTGTTAGGCTGGCAAATAAGGGGAAGATAAGTAAAGACACATTAAAAAAGCCCAAATCATCTGTTTTAGTCTTTAGGTCAATATATCCAACCTGAAAATCTGTGAATCAGCATCATCATGGAAGATCCCAAGATTGTTTTGATCAAGCCAGACTTCAGGTTGGAAGACAATACTAGCTCTTCATTTGCTGAAGCAAAGGAAGCTTTTTGCTACTGAAAAAAATTACTTGTTCAATTTACCCAAATTGATTTCCATCTGAAGTCTGACATAAGCAGGATAAATATGTCAAGACACATTAAACAATGGACAATCAAATTCTGAAGGGGTGTAAATGAATGTAATTATTTTCAGCTCAAATATATTAGCTGACATTCTTGCTCTGTATGAATGCTCCTCACAACATTCCAATAATTTTGTAAGAGGGTGCCTTACAAGTTTTACACCTTTTCACCAACTCAGTGAGAGTGGAAACAGAGTGGTACAAACTACATGAGTTGAATAACATTTATTCAAAATTATAACAAGTGATGAATTAATGCTATGAAGGGGTTCAAGAAAAAGCAAAGTGTAGAATAGGAAACCTGGTTACAAATCTATTTCCATTTCATGGGTGCTTCAAATTTCTTGGGACAACATTATAACCTGTGATGTAAGCCAGCCAGATACTTTCACACAAAGGAAGATTTGAAGTGATAATTTCAGCTCTTTTACTATGTTTCATTTTACAAAGCCTGCATATCTCCTTTGGAATACCATGGTTTGTAATGTAAAGAAAGCAAAAGAGGAAAAGGTGGGGCTTTTGAAGCAGTCATTTCAACTGTCAAAATCAAATTTTTGTTGGAAAGATATAGTGGAATTTTGTAACTAAAGCAGTTTACAATGATTTCAAAGCAAGTTATAAAACTCACTTATACATATTAAAAATTTTAAAATTCTAAGTCTGAATTAATGCTGAAAAAAATGTTTAACAAGAAAAAATTCACTCAACTGTAAATAAAATTTTTGAGATACAAACGGTACCAACTCTCTAATCCAATAAAAACATGAAAAACTTATTTTCCTTTGAATGCTGCAGATTTTCAAGTAAAAAAAAAAATCAAGTAAACATTAGACACACCTACTCCTTTTTCAGCCATTGTAATTGCTCAGATAAACTTATGTTTTGTATCACACCAGTAAAGTATTCCACTCATTTATGTTGCAAAATCAATACCATTTTAAAAGCAAAATCTTCTTTCACATTATGATAAAATTTTGCCATAATTTTTGTTAGGGGCTGGCAGCAGCAACTACCTTTCCCCTGATACTTATCAGGCCTCTGGGGGAGAGACAAGCACCATTTATTGCACATTTTGAGAAGCTGCAGGTTAGCTAGGATGTAAACTGAAGTTACCCCTAAATGAAAAGGAGCTGTGGCAATACCTCTACCTAAAGAGGTCATTAGCACAAGATTAAATGTTGGACTAGTCCTACAAACTGCAGAGCTGGAATTTTGCCCTCATTAAAACCTTGCTAGGATACCTCTTTCCACACCAGACTAAAGACTCCACGACAGCTTCTCTTTCATCTCCAAACATTCTTCCTCAGTCTGAACTTGCTCAAAACTGTTGCTACTCTCTCAACAGCAGCTAGATGCAAGAAGTGCTCAGCTTGATCCACCCAGCACCTGATTTGTGTTTTAAAAATAGCAGGCTTTTAATATCACAGAAACTCTTAAAAAAAAAAAATCTCATTGATATTCCAGAAAAAGTAGCAGAATCACTTCTGTGACTGTCATTTGATTTCTACAGCCAGAATTCTTATATGGAAAGATAGGATTTTCGAAGAGAAGCCCTGTAAAATTATTCAAATAGAGTGATTATGTGCAGATATTACCATTTCAAGTTTGTAGTCCTATATAAATTACACAGCTATATAAACTACTGTAGTCCTGTACAAAGCATACAGCTTGAGGAAAAGTGTTAAAGGATCAGTGGGACTCAGAATTAAAATGGAAAAGAAAATGTACAGTGTATTACACTTCTTTTAGAAGGCTCTTTTCCAATGTCATTAATGCATAAGAAACCTTTTTCCTGTAACAGTACCCAACCACTACTGCATACAAATGAAGGTACTGAACCGAGACAGAGTTACTTAATGACCTGGCACCTTACATAAAAATCTGTCGCTTCCTGGTGAGAATGACAATAACAACCACGAAATGTCAGCATGCAGTGGCAGGTCATCAGAAACCGCCTGTGCACTGGGAGCCCCAGCACCCTCCTGAGCCACAGCCAGCACAGTTCTCCTGAACTAGCTTCAGCCTGTTCCACAAGCCTGCACAGCAACACAAATAGGACCCAGAGGGAGATCGCCCCCACCAAACCCAAGGAATCTGTTTTGTTCTCAGACTGGCAGCCAAGAAGGTGACTGAAACCAAAACTGCTCACAAGAAAACGTACCCTGTGGAACATTTCAAGTGACCACAGATGTATGCTGGTTTACCTTGAACCTTCCTTGCTGAGGGACTCAGGGTGTCCCACCTCACCTTGGCTCAGATTGCAGGGCTGAGGCTACACTGCTCCTGCACCACCCATTTGTGTGCTGTGGCTTCCTTGTCCCCTGCTTGGGTGGCTCTGGGCAGACCTCTGTGCTTGTTTGAAATGAGGCAGTCGGGCTATGTGGGATAAAATGATTGTCCACATCATCAACTGAACAGCATTAATTAACTTATTTTACCTTGGAGGATCCAGTTCAGGATTTCAAAACTAACAAAGTCTGCTAGGGGAACACACTTCCTTACACTTGTCTTTAACAGGCTTTATCTTCTTTGTTTCTCTTTGTGTCTGTTTTGTCATCTGGAACAATCCCTCTCCCTGTCTTCCAAAACTGATGCCAAGAGATAGAGGATAAAATCCCTATGATTACAAGGATACAGCCAGCTGCATGAAAGCTGACCTGCTTTCAGGTGCTGACTCATGGAAAAGGGAAAAAAAAAGAGCCCCAGAGGCTGATTTTGGCTGCAGAATTCCCTTTGAATGGGAACAGGATAGTGAAAACTTGGGAAGGATAGGCAAGAAAGAAAGGAAGGAAAAGAAAGAATATTTGATAGATACATTCTCTTGTATATCAAAGACATAGCCTAACAAGCTAAGCAAACAAACACTCAAATCTTTCCTAAGCCTGTGCTCTAAGGATTTCACACATTTCTCTTCCAAAGGTCATCTGAAGTTAAGAAACATTATGTTCTTTTTCACTTTGATAAGGTAGCTTTTCTCAGAAGACAGGTTACCTCTTCAAAACACTGCTTGGACATTTTAAAGCTACTGTCCATATCAAATTTTCTGAATAAAGTTTTTTTCTTTTTTCTTACCTCCCATTCCCCCTTCCTTATAGATTGCAGATGTATAACCAAGATCCTTGCTACAGCTTATGTGCCTTTCTTACAAATTGAGTTCTGTTTCTTGTAAAGGAAAAAATTCCACCCCCTCTATTGCCCTTACAATAAAATATATGCAGTCTAGACAAAAGTACAGTGCCCCTGTGGTCCAACAGACAGATAATGATGATACAGAAATTGCTTTTCTCTCACAGCTTGGGGTAAAGTAGGAGGTCAATACCTGGCATCGAAGGTCAAACTGAGCTACAAATCCTACCCCTCCTCACAGCAACCAGGATAGTCATTGTGGATTATGTGCTTTCTAAGGAGCCTAGGCACAATTTAGGGGACACAGGACAGAGCCAAAGAAATGCACCTCGAGTGGGGTATTTCATTAGCTTGACCTCATCTGAAAGGTCTGAGTACTGCTCCTTACTCTGTAGTTTGGAGGTTAAGAATACAATTACAAATAATTCATCAGCATTTGGCTTCAGGCAGCAGGTCAAAGGGGTCTTTAAGACTCAGAACAAAGTCAAAGGACATATCTAGGTGTGCTATCTGCAATCTTTAGTGCAGACTGGCATGCAAAGGCTATTCAAGAGTTCAGTTATGACTTTGATGCAGAAATTACTGTGTGAGGTTCCGGCAAAAAGCTAGAGCAGCAGATCCATTAACCTGTCCCTGGACTGAGGCCAGAATGATATGTATTTAGATATTTACTTTAGTTTTGGAAATGTTGGTTGAAATTTTTTCAGTTGGAGAGTGATTATATATTTTCATTTTTGTAAGGTAAAGACTGAATGAGAAAAGATTTTTAAAAGCAATTCAAATTTCTTAGGAAGAAGCCAGCATAGATGATGATTTTAGTTTACCTAGAATATTTCACAATATATTTACAAGAAGATATTTAAATGTAATATTTCAGATCCTGCCTCACAGAGTTAACTTCATTCTGAGTTTAAGAAAATTCAAGCCTGCTTGAATTCACTGAAGTTCATGCCAGGTAAGGCTAAGCACTTAAGTCTTGATCAGCTTCAGTTCTGAACTTTCTGGAAGTTAGGATATATCTAGTTTTCCAGGGAACTGAAGTCTTCAACCTGGGGAAACAAGCTGCCCATAATGATGGAGGTGACATATCAGGTAACATGAAAGCTACTCTGACCTTCACTGGAAGTATATGTATAAAAGAAGATACTGAGATGCAAGTTTCACATTGAATTGTGTACAGACTAGGCACACATCGCTACACTTTGCACCTTACTTATACAGTCATATTTTGAGAGCACCTGCAGAGAGCCAGAGTTCTCTGAAAAAACATGGTTCAGGTTCAGACTGAGGTATGTCAGCAGGATGTTAGCTCAGAGAGAAAAATATGACAATTTAAATATTAATATAGTTTATGCAGGTGAGAATGGAGAGGCAAAAGCACAAGAGTGCAGACATTACTTTGAGAGACACTTCTTCCTTGATGATACACAGAAGTTATATTTTAGAAGCATCACTTCAGTCATGGAAGGTGTCAGACATTTTCCCATAAATTGAAAGGCAGCCAGACTCAAAGCCCAGTGCACCTCAGAGTCACAAGCCACAGCAGGTTAATCACATTCTGTCAATCTGTATGAGCAAAGCTTACTCTGCAGTAGGCATTCAGAAGAGCGCTTGAGATTATTTCTCCTGATTCATCTGCACCCTGTAAAACTTGATATCATTTAATGTTTTCCACCCTTCTATTCTGGTGTGCAGTATCATCAAGCTCTACGAGATAACATTTAATTTTACGTTACGTGTTGAGCAGCTCCTAATGTAATTAGTCTCAATGTAATGGCGTAATTTGCTTTTGGATGGGAAGATTTACAAAGAAAATTAGAATAAATGAATGCACAAAGCACCAGCTGGTGCTTATACCTACTCCCACATAAGAAGAATATTGCTATTTGCAATCCTATGAAAGATGAGATAATTTGGATAACAAGGATCAACAAAGGGTGATGCAGCAGTTGGTCTAAACAGAAAGAAATCCACAGACGAATCCTGAACCATGTGGGATATAAAGCCTGCCAAAGCTGGCAGTAACCCAAAAGCATATTTTAAGGGAAATAAATATTGCAGTGCATAAATGCAACACATGGTGCATGACAGCAAATGGTAACATCAACAAGAACAGTAATAACTGACCAGCCAACTTGAGGACTTCAGCTGAAGAGGGCTCCTGACAACTGAACTTATATTTACACTTTTGATCACTATTTTGAGTAAGAAGCTGTCTAATTTACATCCTGTATTTGGAGGTTTTCAAAATTCAGATAGACAAGCCCATGGCTGACTTGGTTTAGATTTGGTGACTGTCCTGCCTTGAACCCTCATAAAGTCAGTCATGAAGACTAACATTTAGGAGATGAAGAATTATTAGTGTTTATATGTACCAAACATATTATATCTGAGCTTTTCTGAGTAGCAGGTGAACGTGAAGAAAAGTGTATATTATCAGCAAATCCTGTTGCTAGGTAATTCCTGTCTTACATATTTTACTTCAGTTTCTTACCCAACTTGTTCAACTTTGGGCATTTTTGCCAACATTTCTACTGTTGGATTTTTCCCAAAATCAAAATTTACTTTGGCAAACAGGCTATGCCCAAAGACAGTATTTTGCTTTGTCCTAAGTAGTACCATTTCTTAACATATGAACTATTTTGGTGTAATTCTTAACTCTGGAATTCCTTAGTCCAGTACAGCAGAATTATACCTGGACATGCATTCAGATATGTTTGAAGAAAAAAAAAATACTAAAAAGAACAGACCTTTATCTTAAATACAGTCCAAATCTGTATGTGTGAACCTGCATGCACATGGACACAGGCATCCATGCTATAGGATTATCCAAGTGGTCATAACCAGGAAGAAAACATGCTTCAAAGAGTTTTCAGAAGAAATTAATATATAGGCACTAGGGAAATTGTACACCTGGTGCTTCTGTCTGGGAAAGCTTTGAATAAGAAAACAAATTCTCTTTATGGGGTTCTGTGGTTAGCAATATATTCTTTATATTTAATAAATTAAGCAGGCTGGCAATTAGGCAATAAATTTCTTCAAATAAAGTTCACAAGTTTATCTTTCTAGCATCCATCCCCTTACAGAGAGATGGGTGAGGTTTATAAAAAGGTCAGAAGGTGATTTTTCAATTCACATTCCTTTGATATGCTGCAAGAGAGAAACCTCTACTTCCCAATCAGAAGGCGGGACACACCCCTGATAAAGAGGAAAGCATGACCAGAGAGGAAAGCTTCTGACTACATTTTTCATTTTTCTATTTTGCACAATACTTTACTTCCTTCACCATACTTCCTTCATTGTTTCTGGCAGACAGCTGGAACCCTGATCTCTCAAGGCTAAAAGAATCAAATACAAAAAACCCTAGTTGGTAGGGGATGAGAGGCTTATGAAAACAATACGGACATTCAGTAATCTCAAACATGAATTAAATTAGATATCTAATCAGCAAATTCTCCCACAACACTTCTCCCTCAACACCTCCATCTGTACACAAAGAGAGATACCTAAGTGTAAAGAATTCTCTAACAGATGGAAAAATACTTCTGCTGCTTCCTCATAATCCCTTCTAGATCATTTGCCACCATGACAGGTTCTTTTACAATACTGAAGAAGAAACCGATGTGTTGGAAAGGCTTTTCTAGCTCTATTGTAAGATAAATTCTTGTTGGCCTTTAAAAGGGCTGACACGATCACTTATTCCCTTGTATACTTGGGGTCTACATCCCAAAAGAAGTATTATTAAAAATTCTGGCAAAATGCTATTACAAATTCCAAACTAACTCAGTGTTGACACAAACACATGCCTTAATAAAACATGCCTCACCATTTGAAGGGGTAACTGCAAACCAACTGTATCTCTTCTTGATTCAACAAAGACAGTATAAAAAGAAAAAAAAATTAAAAAGCAAAACAAAAAAGTAAAAAAAATGGCAAATGCATAAATAACACTTTTCCCCCCAGGTATTTCTTCTTCCAAAAACCAATGTTCTCTTCTGCTTTGTTCAAAATGTATACAGCCCAGCTATACAGTTATTAGTATATAGGTATAAAGTGCATACTACTTTGGTGTTGAAGAAAATGTGCGTGCTTTCAGATCTGTTACTACAGAGTTGTTATAAAGAAAGATCTGACTCTTCTTCAGAGGATTCCTGTGTTTTATCAAGGAAACTCATGGCTCTCCTATTTAACCTGCTAGATAAATTCCCTTCCTGTTAGCTGCTCTCATTTGACTTTGTTCATCTGAGAACTCTTGTCACACGCAGCCCAGGTAGATCCAGCTGAGGCAACCATCCAACTTCCCTGTAGCCACTGTCCAGATCTGCAGCTCTGTTACAGGTTATCAGTAAAGCAGCAGGGTCACCAAGGGAATGTACGACTATGTTCCAATTCATAGTGTCCTCTACCAGTCTTAATTGGGGATTAAAGAGGATGTAAGCTAGAATGCTGCAGTATGTATTAGATTACTGAGCCACCAGCTTTTTCATCATTTAATGTTAGAACCAGCACTTGAAACAGTCTGGGAGGAAAAAAAAAATCCCATCCAGAAGAGAAAAACTTGTAGAAACATGCAGGACTGCTCTCCAAAAGCAGGGAGTGAGAGAGGACTGCAGTCTGCACTGATTCCACATCCTCCTGCAGCTTTATCTGGTGTGTAGGGGTTACCTATTGACAGCAAGATCAGATGACCTTGCAATTCCAGCTTGTGCACCAAATGACAGAGCAAATTTAACAAGGTTTCCCCTCCTGAAAACTGAAAAATTAGTGCTATTTCAACTTCAGCTCTGATTCCCCCTTCCTCATGTTTAAAATTACTTGCATAAAGAAGTGTTCGGAGTTTGCCAGAAGACATGGAAAACAGGTGCATAAACTGTCTGATACATGACAACTTTGCATAAGTACAACGTTATCCTGGGGCTATGCCTAAGAAAATGACTGGAGACTGATTCGTAGGAAAAGTGGCTATACCACACAGATATATGAGTAATTACTAGTTGAACGAGAACTAATTCTACAAAGAGCTATAGCAATTGTTAGCCAAATTGAGTCTGTCGTGGCAGATGCTAAAATAATTGCTATGGGAGATTACAGGCCATACCCAAGCAGTTAATTCATTAAAAGTGTAATATTCAGAATGGCAATGGAAGAACAGACAAAATGGTAGTAAAGAGAGCACATTTTTTTAAAGAAACAAGCACTACTGCCCTCCTCTGTCACCCTCTAGTTCTCTATTAATCTGAACAATTTATGCTTCAGTTACAGCTCAAAACTACATATGTTTGCTTACCAGCAGGCCTGTACGAATTTCCCTATGTCTTGGGTTTGGAAAAAACAAAGAATTTTGTTTTGTTTTTTACAGTTATCAGTGTGAAAAATACACAAAGTCATTGTCCCTGCTTATAAATCCCTTGCATGAAAAGAGTGGAGTATTGTTAAAAAGCTGTGACAGCTACTGTTGCAATGGACAAGATATTTCAGCAAAAAGAGTCCTCAAAGATTTACAGAGGTGCTGTTTACAGAAATGTCTCCATGAGTACTTGCAAGGAAAAAATATATATTCCACATGGAAGGGTTTTTTACCAAGGCTTGTTTTGCTTGCCTCCATTAAAGAGAAGAGAAAAGCTCCCAGACAATTTGTCTCCCAGTATGAACTAACCCGTGGCTCTACTCAGATGCAATTCCTGCCAGAGCAAAGGCTCATTTACGTCCATCAACTTCCACAAGATAGAGGTTATAGAGAATGTTATTGGCAAATAGATCACATGCTGGCTGGCTGCAAAGGTGCATATAGCCCTGCAGAAAGGGTAGCTGCTTGAAGGAGAAAGAAAATTATTAGACACTTGATTTATTTTGCATTTTTCTCAGAGTTTTGAATGCAGGCTGTTAAAATTGATCTATCCCTAAAACTGGTCTATCACTGAGCATTGATTACTTGTACATGTGCACCTTCGGGACACAGCAATAAAAAAATACCATTTCATTTGGTACAACTCACTGTAGAGGAAATGATGCCTGACATAACACAGATAAAAATAAATATTAGACAAATATACACCAGAATGCTGCATACCAAGAACTCCAAAGTGACTTTTACAATTTTATAAGCTTAGATGTGTGTGAAAGAAAACAGTAAAATTTTCTTTGCAGGCAGGTTACCAATCTGACCTCATGCTGAATAGTACTTTACTAAAAAGCACTTTACAAAGCACACCACTCAATTTGCAGTTCAACATGATGCAACAGGAGAGAACTTATTCCAAAATGTGGAGTAAAAAGGCTTTTCTGCAGGTGTTATGCAGAAGTTCTGCAGAAGTGATTAAGTAAAACAAGTCTGTAGCCACATTCCCAGTCACACAGGGATATACAAATTAGGTCCTCCTGAATTGCTTCTGGAAGTGACAGCAAACCAACTAAGTGCTGTGGCAGAAACCTATGAAACCTATTTCAATTAAACAAAGAAATAGGTCACTGTGCAATGCATTTGATGAGTTTTCTTAAGAAAGAAAGCAATTTCTCAAGAAAGTTTTGTGCACGTCTAAGAAGAGCATAGAGGAAAAAATGGGTGATTCTAAATATCAGATTTTACAGCCTCTTGGACAAACAAATGAGAAAATCATGTCCTATCAGGTGAGATATTTCAGCTCCTCAGGGTACCCCAAGATAAGAGACTGGGAAACTGGGAATCACAGCTGCACTGCAAGCAAGCCAGGACTGTCATGAGAGGCAATAGCATTGCCTCTCGTGTCTCCTCCTGCCTCAGCACCACCAACCATCCCCACCATTCTTCTCGAGGCAGCTGCTTTCATTAAACAAACACAGCAACTCTGCTAGCTCAATCTAGTCAGAAAGGAATTTCTGAACAAAGTGGTTTTTTGAAGGCTAGTGCAGAATCCCTACATTGCAGGGAAAATACATATTTGAAAAAAAGGTTGACAAATTTTCCCAACAATAACTGATAATTTTTGAGTTCAGAAAGACTTAGTTTTTCAAATACAATTCATTACTCCCCTCAACTGAGTTTTTCTATACGGTGATTAAATGTCTGTTTTCTGTTGCAAGAATCACCATCCAAAAGTTATAAAATAAAATCATGAGATGACTAGTGCTCCAACACATATGCATATTTCATTATACATGATCATATAAAAAACAGATACACTAGTGTAATTATCTGATTAATAGCTGTGCTGTGAATCCACAATATTTTCCCCTCAAACTCTCCCCTCAGATTTCAACACTGAAGATGTCCAAAGTGATAGAACTACCAGACACATAGAGGCAGGTAATTTCCAAATACTCCTGCTGCAACGTCTTCTCTAATCACCTGCTGGAAGACAGCATACTGTGCCACTCAAATAATGTTTACAATTAATATGCTTCTTCAAAACAGCCACTCCAATAAAGAAAGACTGTTATCCTCTATCAACAGAAGAAAGTACAATCAAAAGTAGTCACTATGTCAGCAAATGAGCCACTTTTCTGAAGACTGTATACTAAATGCCTCTTCTTCTGGAAAGAAAAGACCTTGCACAAATCAGGAAAATGCAGAGACAGGAATATTCCAGTTTGGATACCTAGCATGTTTTGGATAGAAAAGTTATGAAAACTGACTTACTTTTATATAAGCTTTTCGAAGATTGTCACTAGACCTGATTTCTTACCCAGGGATTTTGTCATTTATTCAAATAGATACACTCAGTCTGATCTTTAAAGCTGAGCTTTTATCAATTCTTAAAATGTATCTGATATGTATGTATAAAATAAACACTGTTCTGACAGTCACCTTCTCAGGTCATTGCATGGTGAACTTCACACAGCAACCTGGAGATAAGCAAATTGAACTGTAACAACAAGCTGAAATAATGTTTGGGAAATGCCTCATTACATCATACATTAATTTTTTGCTTCCCCTACAGACAAGAAGCAACAGACCTTACATTAGGGTCCTGCAGACTGGAGGTCTTACTGGGATTTACAAAAGTGGTCTCTTCTTTCACAGCCTGTTAAAAGAAGGAGCCAAAGTTTAGTACAAAGTCCATGCACTTAGGATAATACAACTGTTTATTAAAAAAATATTCCTGTAAGCACCTCAGAAAACTGCAGTACCCAAAATGCCTACTCTGTCCAGATTTAAAAGACATGACCTTTTTGGGTTTTCATCTCCTACAGCTAAGGTTCACTGTGATGAGGAACAATATACAATGTGCAGGGAAATAGTGTAAGGAAGAGATTGGTACTGAGGAAAAAGAAAGGAACACTGACATTTATGGCTCCTCCAGAAAATACTTGAGCAGAAATCATATAAAAATCTACACAGACAAGCACACTGTAATTGAGCTGTGCTTTCAACTGGAGTAGAATAAATATTTATTCTGAAATAATGATGCCAACTTTTCATTCAGTTTTTGGAAACCTAACTTAAAAATGTGATTCCCTTCATATATTCACACTGTATGCACAATTCACAGAAAATCTCACCCACTACTGCTCCCTGCTAAATTACAGGGTCCTGTCTCTCATATGCCATTCTCATCTGTCAATTTGAAAATACTAGTATTGTGAAATAACTTACATGGATATTGCTTTATTAACTAAGAAATGCCCAATCTGGGCTGGTGTTGATATACTCTTCATCAGAGATGCAGAATTCCCAATCCATGTGTAAATGCCAATATGAGGACACTACAGAAAATACTGACTACAGAGACAAGAGTACTTTCAAATCAGTCAGGGACTTCTCAGACATTTGCACCCACTACATGAAGAGAAAGGTACTGAAATAGTCCCACAACAGAGTAGTTTTTCAGTGTTCTGTATCTGAACCACAGTAATTTGAGGCCGTAGGTTCAGATCAAATTAAATTAAATGTGTCAGTCTAATCCTCTTAAAAAAGGATGAAACAGATTTCTTCAAATCCATCAAATCCAAATCAAAGGATTTTACAGACATGTAAAAATGTTGTAATGTTACATAAGACCTTCCATTCAATAAAAATGGATATATTCCATTTGTGGGTACTCATAAGAAAAGGAAACAAAATCAAAGCTGAGTTTCTTCTATACCTTAGCGATGAACTAAAATAAAAATATCAGAAGGGATACTCAATGCTTGGGGAAATCACCCAAGCTGTGATAGTGTTGAGTTTGTTTTCCCTTTGTGCTAGGAGGAACAGAACCCTCAATGCCACTTCCTAGATTGCTATTTACCAGATCATCAGCCATAGTGGGAAGGATCTGTTCCAGCTTGTACACACAATTAACTGTATGGGCAGTTAAACTGGAATCACTGGGAACCTGACAGAAAGTGAACTCTGTTCTGGGTCTTCTCCAGCCCAGGCAAGTACCTGAAGTGATGGGTTAGAGGGCATTTTGGGACAAGTCCTTTAGTAGGAAGTTCATCTCTTCCTATTAGAACTGTTGAACCTTGTATGTTGATACTGAAACCCTCATCTGCAGAGAGGGGACCCTCTGACCCTCATCAGCAGGTTTATCCCTCTCCTAGGGGGTTAGTTTACACAGAGGAAACTGGTTTACAGCGAGGGTACTTGGAGGAGAACAGGATCAATAGTAGCTACTGGAGAAGCTCCACTCCAATGTAGTGCCCTTACATATCTGGTTTTTATCTCCCTCAGGCAGAGGTTTCCTCAGTCCTACACAAACACTCCAGAAATTAAGGAATCAGATAAATGTGGGACATAATCAGAACACCATCATCATTGTAACTCAGCCACCAAATGTTTTGCTGCTAAGGTTTTCAGTGAATTAGTGTCACATTATAAACCATTTGGGGATCAGGAGTGCAATTTTAAAATTTTAATAAACTTGTCGCTTTAAGAAATTCAGCTCAGCTTTAGAAAACGTTTTTTTACTAGTCTTCTAGTAGCTGTGTCTAGCATAATGTTTATTCAAAATCTATTGATTTCTTGAAAGGAAAGGGAAAAAATTAAGGACTTGAGAGAAAGCATTGAAGATCTTTGTTGGCATAGATGAGCAGTGGAAGAGATATTTCTTTGTTCTACAGAAATTACAATGCTTTTTATAAAGCTGTTCAGTTTCTGAAATCTGTAAATGTGAATCCAGCTGTCAGAAACCTAATATAAGGTCTCTTCTTCCACACTGATGTCTTAGCAACATTTTATTGTTAAGACTGTCAAGCTAGCTGCTTGTTATGTGTCAAATTGGTTATTTTTTAAAACTAGAAATTTTAGTTCATTCCAATTTTCACCGAAGTAATTGATCTGCATTTAAAGATGCATTTGAACACAACAATAGAAGAGAGATTACAGATATCAAGAATGCAATGCAGGGGTTGTGACCAGCAATGAAATTATTTAAATTCCACCTACTTAAATGTAATAAGTCATGGATCTCATTAGTCAGAGGAGAGGGCTTCACTGTGTTAGACCCTTGGTTGCTTCTCAGCTCTGTGACTACATTATTTCTCTCTTTTGTCTTTCCTCAATTGAAAGGCTAAGCCTGCATTTCAGGAAGGCATATATTCCTAAGCAGTATGACCAGCATCCTACATCAGTGAGGAATTCCTCTTAGTATTAATTTTTCTCCATTCTTACTCATGTTTTAGAAGCCAGAAAATACTCCTGTGCCCACAAAGAAGCACTGCAGACCAGCGAGCAAGTAATCCCACTCTAAATTGTAAGGAGAGAGGGAACATGCAAAGAAATGGGGGAGTCTGAACAGCCTCAGATGATGAGGTCTGCCCTCAGGGTGCCATGGGTGTGCGTTGGCAGGGACAGATTAACAAGGACGGGCTCATTCTTCTCACCTTATGCCTCTCCTCCCTTTCTGTGGATGACCAGACATAGGAAAATGTCGTATTTGCAAACCCTTCTGCAAAGGGCTTCAGCTGTCGGAAAGTGTACCACCCTTGCTTCACTTGGGACCTTATTGGCTTTTGGGCTGTTTGTTTCAGAAGGTCAGTAAGTCATCAACAGGCAGCCTGTTGCTTTTATTTTCTTCTTAACACTGCAAATCACATTCACTAACCACAGAAGGGCATTCTCAGCCTTACTGAAAAGACATGACTGTAGAACAAGGGTTCTGCTTGTAGACAGCCCTTGCAATATGATTCCCAGATGGTTTGCCTTCATTTGAAAACAAGTGCAACTGCTGGGGCCAGAATTTGGGTTTCCATTGCAGGATGCCTTCCAGTAATGGAGCAAGGGGGTTTAGCCAAGGGTAGCAAGAGGTGCCTGGTAGAGAATGTACAAACAGAGCTGGGCAGAGGCTCTCACCCACTGAAAGCCCAGCACTGAGCTGTGTAAAAAAGACAGAGGCAGAAGCAAACATGGAGCTGCTAAGATCTTAACTGTGGCAGATTCTCTCCTCCCACAGAGGCTGCTGCTCTGAGGGAGAGATTTCAGGGCACAGCAGACCTGGAAGCCAAATTTATACAGAAGGAGATTAATTAAATAATTACCCAAAGAGAAACACGCTACTTTTCTGGCTACCAGACTGCAAATCAAATTAAGAGTTGATCCATATAATCCATCCACACAATGCCATTCTCTTTTTAAATCTGCATCAGGTCCAGAGGAAAAGAAAAATCATTAATGTTCTGTTTTCATATGCCATTAACTTTCTGGATGATATTAGAAACAAAGAATTACTTCATCATTTTAAGCATTACTTTATACTGTTAAGGGACAAGAAACATGACTGGGCAGTAATGCCATTGTACAGGCTGTCTTCACAGATGATTACTAAGAGATAGTTTCACCAAAGGATGAAAAAGGGAGAAAAGTAACCAAATTTTCCCTACAGTTCACTGAGCCATCTATCTATGTGCAGCTGGGAGTTCTCAGACTGCTTTTCAGTCAACTCCTGAGTACTGCTAATCCCTGCTGCTGTCTTGGCAGCCAGGTCCTTTGGAGCCTTAGAGAGGGGGTGGATACTCCAGGGATGCTACACCAGACTCTGCTGAGCTTTCTAGAGGAGGTGGGAACACTTTCTGGCCCATGAGAGTAATCCCATGCATAAATTCATAAGCCCTGGTGGCTGGATTTTGCCTAGCAAACAGCAGCTCCTTCAATTTTCTTCTGAAGAAAGAGTTAGCCCCAGGGTAATGGAGGACAGAACCTTAAAATGGGAATTGGTTGCACCAAGCATGTACCAAGAGGGAAAATACAGTAAAGACAGAACTTTAGGTGCAGCCTTCTATGATTTTTGCCAGTGGGGCACTGTGCAAGGCAGTCTGTGTTCTTCATGCCTCAAGCAAGCAAATGGGGAGCTAGTGTCATTCATGTCTCTCCTCCTTCACAAGGGGAATTGCTGAGGCTCTCACCTCTACTGATCTAAAATAGGAGCACCTTGGATAAGCAAAAAAACTGCATGAAGAATCAGATCACTGCAGCCGAGGGAGAGTAACAGGTTCTCATCTGAGAAAGAAAGGGGTCTAGAAGGCTCATAGGAAACCTATGATGGCTCTTATTTAGCAATTTCACAAAGTTCGCAGTTGCAGAAAGGGAGAGCAGCACAGCTTTCACGTGTTTGGAGATCTTCAAAGGTAAGGAAGGAATGACTCTCACCACAGTGGCTGGGAAATACTTCTCTATCTTGGCTCTTTCTGAATCTGTAATTAATGTAAGGAGGCCTGAATCATTTGATTTTTCAGCTCTTTATCAACAATTTAATCTTTTGTCAGGCACGCCAAATGTTGGCTGATCTCATTAGATAATGCAGGCTAAGGAACATGTCATCAGGAAGAATGTTCTGCCAAGGTAAACCTACCTTAGTGATTTAATATGTCAAATGCAACTTTTCAGGCAGAAAAACATGATGTTTATGTCTCTCGAGAACAGACTACTCAGTTTTTTCCCCTCTGAACAAGGCCTGGCACCATGGGCTATGGCGGGGCTCTTACACATCAAGGCAATTAACAGTACTTGTCTCATCATGTCCTGGCACGTAGCGTCATGCTAGAGAGAAGACAGAGCTCACGTATCCAGAGCTCTGGGAGTCTTGTGACACCACTGCCACATTTCCCTCCACTATCCCAGGGAATAAACTGAAGACCTCATCAGTTCCCATATTCTGTTTATATAAATCTTCACTCCCCTTCTGTACCTCCAGCAAGGCTGCCACATCACTTCCTCAGTTCCTTCCCTCATATTGAGGTATCATTGCTGACACACTTCTAATGAGCTGCCATGTATCATATATTCATCATACAAAATCAAAATCTTGTATTCTTATACCTGTGGAACCATCAAATTCCTGTAGGCTCACTTTTTAAGTTGAGCAAACCTGTTTCAACATAGCAACTGAACACAGACAATTTGAAGCTGAGCCATTTTTAAATTCCATTGTTATGAAAAATTATAACTGATGCAATGTTGCACTTGCTGCTGTTCCAGTTGAGAGTCCCAGAGCAGTTGCTTCTTTTTACCTAGCCTGAAACTTGACAGTGAGGTTATTGCTCATCCAAGTGGGTGACTAACAGCAACAGCTTTAGCAAGGAAGGCACAGTGTACATAAGGAGCTGTGGAAGCTTCCCCCACAGCCTGAACACCTCAGCTGTGACCTGTTACGCTCACTTAATTTCAGTTCTGATCCCTGTGCAAAGACTGTCAAATTGTGCATTAGCTTGGTGCTGTGAATAAGGACGGATGGGGAGAGGGAGGAAAGGAGGAGAGGAAAGCAACTAATTCATTATGGAAGGAGCCTGAAATGTTGGAAAAGCTGATCCTTTCAAGGTACTTAAGTCAACATCTAGTGAAAGCTGAGAATTCCTCCGGGTACCCAGAAGGATTTGTTTAAGTCCTATTATAAGAAAGATCGCATATGATTATAAATCCTCAAGTGTCTTCCCCTCAACTACTCTATTTTCATTCATGACCTGATTAGGGTTTGAATCCAGAACTCCTTAAGTGAATAGAGCTCCAAAGACCCAGCTTACATAAAGACAGGGAATTTTTTCTAGAAATGCATGGCAAAAGCATCTGGACTTTGAAGATGTCAAGTCCTTACACTTGACTCTTTCCTTAAAGGAGGCAGAACACTAAAAGAGAATCATCAGAAATGTAGTCATGACAGACTGGCACTGTGGATCACCTCACTTATGCACCTTTTCTACCATAAATAATGCATAGATGTCTCATTTACATTGCAGCCATGGCTTGCATCTGTGTAGAGAGTACAGGATGACACTGGTATCCTGCATGACCTGAGGTATTTTCTGTACTACGGACCTGTCCTTTCCTCAAGACAACTCTAAACAGCACAGACAACCTGCATTTACTCACATATTAGCAATAATTAAGACAAACCTACATGATATTCGGCCTGTACTTGTTTCTAGAAAAGGGA
Source organism: Lonchura striata (assembly GCF_050655825.1). NCBI lineage: Eukaryota > Metazoa > Chordata > Aves > Passeriformes > Estrildidae > Lonchura > Lonchura striata. The sequence continues at coordinate 91,861,835 of NC_140704.1, forward strand.
GAAAAAAGAGAGAGATGGCTATCGACCTGGCCTAAAAAATTTACATGTGTATAGGCTTGTGAAGAAAGCTAGAGTGTGAAAGGAGTTAGAGGACTGAACTTCCCTTTGTTCAGCCTAAATGTCCCTTTGTTTACTGAGAACCAAGCAGGGGATTCAATGGCTTGATAACCTGGCTGATTGAAGATATCTCTCCCTGGCCAAGAGTTTCCATGGGGGTTGAAAAGGGAGAAATAAAGGGGATTTTGTATGCTCTTTTGTAAGGACCCTGCAGCCCCAAACCACCTCTTCTCAATTTTTCTCAGCAAACAATCCATAATGTAGCACAGTAGTAATGTCACCTCCATTTATCTTCTTTAAACTGCACTGCAAAAATGTACCTGCAGAATGAGCTTGGCCTTCCCTTGTCTGCAGACAAGAGGAAGATGTGAGTGATGCAAAAATCAGCTGCAGTAGAAATCTGTGAGAAAAGGGATCCTTCCCTGTGCTAACTTGCTGGACATATATCAACCCAAGGATTTAGGAAAGCCAGGTAACAGGTGCAGAATACAGACACGACTTGTAGATGATAAACTGCTAGAAAAATGCCTGCCAAAATAAAAAGCCCTGCTGAGATAGCTGTACATTTGCTCAGGACCCTGTGCTTAATTTTAAGGATAATTAGGATTTATCCAAAGCCAAAATGAATAGAAATAGCAACTGAAACCTTCAAGTTTCTTTCCTTCATCACTTAGGCCGTGAACTTTTTGGCAAAAGGGACTCTGTGATACCAACAAGTCATGGCTGCTCAATCACAGCATATCAGCACTGACTCATGAAAGCTGCAAAGGGGTTTTAAATGTTAGGGAGAGCTGGTCTTTTGTATTCTGACAACTCCTTACTGCTTCATTATATGAGTACCTCTCAAATGAAGAGTCTGGAATATATGCTTAAAAAAAAAAAAAAAGATATGTCAGTTGCTTCACAGTGTTTAAGGCTCCCCTGGAGCTTAATTATGTGGCAACTGTGACATGCAGTCTGTCAGCTAAAAGGTGGCAGATCCCTGTGGCACAGTTTGAGAGGTGTGTTGTGAAACATTACTCATTTGCTCTAGCCCTACAGGTAACTATGGCATGCCCCAGCTGCTGTGTCCATGGCAGTAAGCTCCTAGATCTAGCTTCCAGCATCTCTGTGCACACTGCAGTTTGATTCTGCATTTAGATGAGTAGCACATAAATATTCCTGTCTTCAACAAATTAAAAAAAACAAACCTCACTCATGTTAGTTTTCTGATGCTCTATAACCCTAAGCCACAAGCAGAGCACCATAACCTTACAAATTTTCTGCCTCTAAGTCAGGGCTATAACTGTGGGAGATGTATTGTCCCCTAGGAATGCGGTAAGCTCTTCAGCACAATTCTGAAATGAAGAAGCACAGAAATCATATTCCAGGATATATTTTCAAATGGCTAGCAACATTTCCCCTTGGTTTCATTTTTTAAATCGTAAGCACTGGAATCATTCATTTCTAAGGCTCTCTCTTGTGTTGGTGCCTAGTTGCAATAAAAAAAAAGTAAACTACAAAACATTTCTGTCCCAACTTATATTTTCCATTTGCAAACATTTACTCCATTCTCTGAATTAACAAGAACAGCTTCTTCTACTACACGCAGGAGGTGCTTTCATAAACTTGTCACATCCTGATGTTAGTAGCATATGGTATTGAAAATATTCCTACTGCTTGAAGGAAGAGCTGTTACAAATACTTCAAGCAACAGTTTGTTAATTTTGGATGTGATCCTACAGTGCACCAATATTTTTCTCATGCTTTTAAACCTAACCATATAATGAAGATGCCCCATGAAGTTTCAAAAAGAACGAGTTAGACCATAGATTTTTTTGGGGCCCTTAGAAGAACATTTCCTTTCAAACATCAATGTGCATAAGACAGAATGTTTCTTTCTTCTTCCTTTTACAAACTAGACGAGCAAGTTATCTTTTTTTCCCTTTCTTATTTTTTTATCTTTTTGAGCTATTATGAAATATGGGAATAACTGTGCTCTATATGAGGAAGAGCAAGGCTGCCTTGCTTTACAACTCGAGAAATACAGGCTGTGCCTTACAGACCCTAGATATACCTCTTGCTCTGACTGCCTAGTAAATTGAAATATGACAGTACAAAAAAGAAGAGATGAGAAAGTGGAGTGTTAAGAATAAGGACAGAAGGCAAGACTTCTCAGGGATATAATATGGAACTGGCATCAAAAGGTAGAATTGGGCAAAGATCATCATTAGTCCTCCAGATACACTGAGCAGCAAGATATATCAGATGGGGTCAAAGAGGGGCAGGATCACAGCCCTGGGGGAGCATATAAAGTTAAATAGTTGTCTTCCATGAACAAAATTATTCCTTATCTGCTCCCTTGAAAGAATGCTGTGTCTCAGCAGTGTAATTCCAACCCAGCTCACTTTTCTCAGAAGATGACTGAACTGCCACTGGGAAATGGCTTATCTATTGGTATACAGCTAGTTGTCTGAGGTGCTGGGGGCAGGTAAAGAAGATAACTGGGTGGGTTTATGGTATCAAATACAGTGGTTTATCAGGACCTCCTGTAGCTGCCTTCCCTTCTCACACATTCTAGAAGATCAATGTTGTGTTTGCACTGGTTCCTTCACCATCACCATTTTTCCTACCCTTTTCAATGCTTTCATAGCCACAGCTTCTTACTGTAACAGCTGATCACTGCCTGGTCTCTGCCTGCTTATTTTTGCAACGTATCTGATCTTTTATAATTGACAGGAGGGGAGCTCAAGTGCAGAAGAACTCATCTCTAGTTACACAGGCAATTTTGTGGCTAAGCAGATAGTTGAATGAGGATTTCAAAGATTAAGGTGACTTCCTATTTTACCGGCTATAAATCTTAAGCCACACTTTGTTAGCAGTGAAAGTTTCAGGGATTTCAAACTGAACCTTATGCCATTATTTTTCAACAATAAATGCTATACTGCAACAGTTTTATTTACCTTCCTTCCCCTGAAATAGGAAGATTTTTCTCATCGAGGGCAAATCCACAGACATATACTTAACCCAATTTGATTTTCAAAGCTTTGTGAAAAACAACACAGGCAAGAAGGAAGAGAGGAATGCTCAATTTGCTCTAAAAGTTATTTACAACCTAGCAACAGTTAAAGAATATGGTTATGGCAGAAAAAGCAACCTAGGAGGCTTTCTCTTGGAAAGCCTCGGACTGAAAAATTAAGGCAGAGCAGGTCAATTGAGAGATGCATATGTTAAGCACATTTCCTGTCTTGCCTTAATAATGTATTCTGAATGCAGCAGCACACACTGCTTCCAGCCTTTAACTATCCAGTCAAACATGACCATTAAGCATATTCAAGAGAAAATACAAATATGAGAAGTATACCGTGACATCCTGTAGAAAAAACACAGGAAAAACAGAAGGTAACCCAAGGGCAAAAATATGCTGCATAAAATACAGTTGATGCAACACAGAGTTCAGAGAGGTGAGAGAACTGCTTTAAGCAAATATGGAAAGAAAAAAAAATCACCCAAACAATTCTTTTCTCGTTATTCTGCCAGGTTTCTGCTATTGAAATTTAAGGCAGTCAGAATAACCAAATTTTGCTGCTTCCTTAGATCTAGCTAGACCAGATGTAATGTAGCTCTCAAATGAAAGATATGCCAGGGAACAAGAAATACACAAAGCTAATTGTTAACAAAGTTCTTTGCAGGGCAAGTTGACCTGGTGAAAAGAAACAAAACAATGGAAATACCAACATAATTTGTATTCAAAGAGAATAGTGTGCTCAAGGATACCACAGGAACTTGGGATAGCATTATAACAATCTTTCTACATCTATTTTTCTTCCTAAAACTTTGTATTTGGCTTTATTTTTTGGCACAAATGGCATTATCTTTTGTCCACAAATTTCACTTAAGAAGAACCACACATTTTAGATTCCAGGTTCTGACTGGGAAAATAACTTTTTACAGTCATGTTATTTACCACCAGTTTTCAGTTGTATGGCATTATTAAAAGAGTATTTTTGAAACAGGATGTATCTAATGTAAACATTAACCAAGCTGTGAAAATAGAAGCTTAAAATTTAGTTAAAAGCACACAAACAAGTAGGAAAGCAAAAGACTAGCTAATATTTCACACTCAAGCATCTAAAGCTCATCCCCTGAAATAAAGGTTGAATTTGGATATACAGATATTATCATTAGAACAATCTTAACCCCAGTTTCCATGAGTAGTGGGTAGCCTCAGAAAACTCCAGAGGTTACTCTTTTTAAGCTACAAAGTAGCTAAAAGCTACAGTGACAAAACAGAGATTTCCTGAGGCCATCTTTCCTATTTTCTTAGTCTCTCCTAAGGCTGTATTAATCATGTCAGTTAGGATAAATTTCCAACTTCCATCATATCAATTGTTTTGAGTTACCTGAAGAGAATGCTAGAATAGCTAGAGAATAGCTAGAGAATGCTAAGTCAACGTGCATACTTGACTAAAAATTAGGTGCTTCCTCAGGAGGAATGATGGGATCTTGGAAAACTGGTGAAAGTTATGCAAAAACTAAAAAAGCAGAGTATTAAACACAGATTACCTGGGCACCTACTCTAAAAGCAGCTTCCACTTGAGCTTTTAGGATATTGCACTTCAAATGGTCAGGTACAGATGAAGGTGACACAGGGGCATGAAGAGTCTTTTCTGTTACCTTCTTTTCTTCAGCCTGTATTTATTAAACAAGCAGTGACATACATTAGAAAGATAAGTTCATAAAATTATCAAAGGTTAAATTTCACTTGTAATAACTTGATTCACCAATACTGACTAAAACTTCCATATTCATACCCTGATAGATACATCTTAGAAGTTTTCTAAATATTTAATGACTTGATACTATGTTCAAGACAAAAATAGCCCCAGGGAAGCCTGAGTAATAGAAGCAAGAATATGATGTGGAATAAAAAGCCCAGCCAGGCCCTGGAGTGGTTGTTCAAACCTGTGATCACACTGAGGAAACAAAACATTGTCTCAAAATATCCCACAGAAGGCAGAAGAACAAACAGCACAACTATAGTGAGCACTGGCTTTTTACACCACCCTTAAAATGAAAACTTTGCAAGTTTAACCAGAGAAATGAGAAGGAATCTCCACTTAATTGCAAGCCAAGTGAAATCTCCATCAGAAAGTAAAGAAAAATCAAAGAACTTTAAATATTTATGATGCTGTTTCCACCTGATAATAATACTTTACCTACACAGTGATCTGAATCAGAAATTTTGGCCTCAGGATAGCTAGTGTAGTGCCCTGGTCAAACATGACCTAAAGGTTTTGTGCCTTGAACAAACTATATCCAGCAGAAATGTCAGAAATGCCACATGAATAAACTTCCCATGCACAAAAGGAAAGCAAAAAGAAAGACAATGTAAGACTAATGTATCAACAAAGAGAGTATGATGAGACCAGGATAGTAAACATTAACTCTTATGCAATCAAACTGTAATATGTCACATATTTTTAGAGACTAGTTGGACAATGGCATAACAGCCATTGTAAACTTCCCTATTCTTCCTGGAAGTGACACCTGAATTATAGATGAGTAAGAGCCTAGATTGTGCATTTATTTTCTGCTGTCATGGCTGAGAAGGGTGAGTGGTTGTATACACCCAGACAGAACAGATATGCAATGCTGTCATTCAGATTTCAGCCAAAACAGGTACAATGCATCAGAACACCAGGTCCAGTGATCCTCGAGGTTTACCTCTGCCAGGTATTTAAAGACAGAACCAATCATTTTTTTTACTGAAATTACCATATGATTAGCCCTTTCACTTCAAAATCTATCTCCTTTATCCTTCCTTCTGCTCTCCCTCATGGCATGCCACTGGCTGATGGTAACTACAATCTTACTGACTCTCAGGTCCTCGAGCACGCACAGACAAATGGGAATATCAAGGTTCAGGGAACACTTTCTGAAAGTGGAGCAAGTCACTCCAAAAGCAATTGTGCTGCTTAAGGAAACTGCTCAGCAAACTCTGGGGAGGGAAAGGGCCAGACCTTAGCAGAACTCTGTTGAGACTGCAAGATATTTATGTGCAAGCAAAGTTGGTCTAGCAACCTTCTGCCTCCAAAATTCCATAGCTGCCAGGTATGATTTTGAACAACTGTCTGTTAAAAGACTACTCATCATGAGATTTTTTTTATCTCTGCCAAATTCCTAATAATTCTTACATGTTTATTTGTCAAGCTACATTTACTTTGTTTAGAGGAAAATATATTTGGACTTCCCATTCTCCCCAGTCTCCCCCTAAGGGAAAAAGAAAATACATAAAATGAAAAGTGACAGTGTCTAGCTGGAGCAACTTATGGAACTGTAGTCATCTATTCAGTCTTGATTAAAACAATAGTTTGGCAAGTATATGAAAAGAAAACAAACCACCAAACCCAAACATGAAATATTTGATTGCCATAGGTGTCTTTCCTGGGATACTTGTGAAGTTGAGAAGTGGAGATAATCAAATGGACAAAATTATTTGTAAAGAAAGCACAGCTTTTACTTCACTGATATTCTTGGTAGATAAAGTGAACCCATTTTAAAAAGACTGTTATTACTGCCAACATTCATGTGTATTGATTTCTAACAGCAGAAAAAACAACACATTAAGCAGTGGCATTTTTAAAGGCCATGCAAAATCTCACCTTTGTTTTTACACTGTATACTAATTAATAACATTTCAGTCAAGCAAAAATAAACAATTGTATTTTACTTTCTATAGCAAAACAATTGGGGCTTGTTTGGGAGACAAGCTTATTTCATAACAAGAAACGTTCCCAAGTCACATCCCTCTGTTATTCAGATGGATATAGATATTTTTCAGTCCTATTGCTCTTTTTCCACTGCCTAATTTCCCCATATTGACCAAGAGGAAAATAAAAAGTCCCAGGGCTGCCCTATATATGGGAATCCTCAAAAATATCTAAATCTCCTGCTCTATTCAGTATTGTGCAGATGACTCCATTTAACAGAGATCCTCAGTGTGAGATCTGATGTGCAAGTCCCACACTGAGATTCTTGAGAGGTCCAAATACTGATGGGTGGCTGACCTGGCTGAAAGAGAAAGCTGCTGCTAGAAGGTGCACACTTCTCAGAAGCCAGTGCTGGGTATTCAGTTCTGCTTTAGTCCTTGTTTGGGTCACACTTTAAGGGTTTCACCTTCAAGCAAGCAAAACTTGCTTTAACACGGGGCGTGGGAGTGCTTGGCCTGACCCGGCCTTCTTTAGCTTCTGAACACGTCAAAGATTTCTTGGCCTGCCTGCCTTGGCAGTCTTTTCAGCCACAGAGTAGCACATCCTGAATCATTGCTGAATTCTGCTCTCCCACAGCTGAATAGCTGAGACTATTACACAGAGTCAGTGGCACTGACGATCCAGATGAAAAGTAAACTTTAATCACAGAACAAAGCAGAACCTCTTTATTGCAGACTATTATCACTTTTAAGCATCTATATAAGTTCCTATTTTTCCCTAATGCCACTAATCTTTACGTACAAGCTCATTCATCTCCCAATTTAACTTTATTTATTGTTAAAGTATAACTGACATAAAGAATGCAAAAGAAAAAAAAATATTTCATGGCTACAAAAGCACATGCAGAATCTTCTGTGGTTCATTTCACTAATTTGTAAGAAAATCAAAGATCAAAAACCTGTCTGCATTAGGAATGTCCACATACTATTGCTACAAGAATGAAAGCTGTATCCTTATTTATTTTTCTATATAATAAAGAAATTTTATATTTCCAGAATCTTCACTGCTCTCAGCAGAAAGAGAACAGCTAGGTATTAATTTGTTGAGACAGGCTGGCAGTTGTTAACATTTTGATTTAATTTATACACTCAAAGTATTCTATTTGGAAAATATTAAAATGCTAAGCATGGCAGGATGTTAATGAAACTTCCTATTTTATAACTTTTTAGTCACAATTCAAAAGAATCTTAGATACCCCTTTCAAGTGAAAGTCCTAGAGTCAAACTTGCATTTGAAAGAGATGATACTCTTGCTTAGCATTTCAAACTAAACTCATTCTAAAAGGTTTAGAAATTAAGAAAAAACCCATTAGGCTTCCTGATAAAACTCCAGTTTTCCATGTCCAATTTTGCTGATCTCAATAACAGCAATGTGTTTACATTTTTTCACCATCAATGCAGAATTTTATTTTTCCATGGAAGGAGAACAATGGAGAATTGCATTTAAATGGAAAAAGTCAAACAAGCTCAGATATATACACATATAAAATTAGAGGCATTTTTTGTTTTTGTAACTGAAGTCTTAAATTTGCTGTTTCTCCTCCCAAAAATTTACTTTAAATTCAATTACATTTGCTAATACTAGACCTGAAGGCAGATTTGCAGTGTTAGATAACGATGACACTGACTTTGGTTTGCAAAGCTAAGTGAATATTAAGTACACATACAGAATATAAAAATAGCTGCATGAAACACAGCAATACCACTCCTGTAGATAACATTTCCAAGTTCTGCTTTAAAAGGTTCATACTTTTTTCTACATCAAACTTTGTACCAAGAGCAAGATTCATGATCTTGTGCCTCTGTGAATTTATTGATAGCCTCTTCTTAGACAAACATCATGTTTAAAACATGTGTTTTAATGGAGAGAACTGAAGAATATAATGAATATTTTCTTTAGGAATGCAGGTCTATTTTTGTTGCTAGTCATCACTACTAGTAGGAGGCAAAATTTTAACAAAGACAACACAAATATATAGGTTCTGAAAGCACATTAGGTAAGTGAGGTTTCCTGGGACTCAACTACATCTGAAAATGTGCATAGAAATCTACAGACTCTTTTGTCCCTTTTTCACCAGGAAATTTATTGCTTTTAACCATGTGGCAGCTAACACCAATTATGAACAGGTACCGCAATAAGACCTGTACAATTATGTGTTATTCTTATTTGAGGTAAAGTTTACAAGCAGAAACTACATCTTCTTTATTAGAAAAAAAAGTACAATTGAAAAAACAAACAAACAAACCCTACATTAAGCTGTCAGACATAGAATACTTTCCTCAGGTTAGCTATTAGTTGGTCTAATGAAAAATATAACTCCCAATAAATCTTGTTATGCTTATATCCCTGTAGTAAACCTCTTTAATTTTTGGTATCAAATTTATTTTATAAAATGCTATTGCTCAATATTATTAAATCCTACCTCTGTCACTATGAGATTTATGACAGTCTTAGAGGACCATGGTAGGCTGTGTTCCCTGGGATATACCCTCTAATCTGTGTATCACACAGAAGAGTCTCAGGTACATCTAAAAGATAGGTTAATTTTGTGGGTTTTCTTAAACTATAAATTATTTTTTGAACCCTGGTGGCTCTGGGCATTGCTGTTATGCAGGGAGCAGGTAGTTCCACAGATTTTTGGAGGTGGTGTCATTTGGAAGCAGATGACCTATGTAATAGGGCAGTCCTATAATACAGTTTTGCCCTGGTAGCAAAAGGCTTTAAGTTCTGAGCAGAGTTTACAAAAACGTTAAGGCTCATCTAGCTGCCTCTATCTGGACTTTTCTCAATCTGCCTGCAGGTTTGCTCCACTAAGATTAGCTGTAGCAGCAATAATTTTATACAGAAAGCAGTAACACCAGTATTTTTTTGTAGAATAAGACATTTATGACTCTAACACAAACATGTAGTTTAAAGCAATGTAGGGCTTATATGAAAACAGGAGTTTTGAGAAGGGAAGACACAGAACATGGTCTAGAAGAGCACTGATATGGAGTGATAGCACAAAGGCCACAGTCTGGCACTGGAGACCCATGGCTATAAACAAATCATCAATGGCCAGTTAAAGTGCAGACCTGAACCTGGACAAATTTGGGTTTAGGGACAATAAAGAGAGTGAAGACATAATTTATAGCATATATATGTAAAAGCCACCACATACAGTAAATTTGGGTGGAATGAGAAGATATGTAGACCAATGAAGAAAGAGCAAGATGTAAAGGCTTGTTTGAAAACATGCAAAAGGGCTCAAAGTATATTGTAGAGTGAGGAAAAAGAAGAAGACATGGACATGCCGGAGAGAACATTGGAACAGGCTGCCCAGAGAAGTGGCTGAGTCACTATCCCTGGAGGTATTTAGATGTGTAGATGTAGCACTGAGGGACATGGTTTAGTGTTGGACTTGGCATTGCTGGCTTAACAGTTGGACATGATGGTCTGAAAGGTCTTTTCCAACCTAAGAAGTTCCATGATTCTATGACTATCATAATTCTTTCACCCCACCAAAATGAAATCACCAACCTTAGGACCCACAGTTGTAGGGAAAGGGTGACCATAACATCAGGAAAAGAGGTAGAAACAATTTGAAATGCATTATTATTCTTTATTTTTATGCAATAATTACAGCTGGGCTAATAATTACTAGACTCCCAAGATTTCAGAAATGCTAACAATACATTCTTGGCTTTATATCATACACACACACACACCACACACACACACACACAAAGCAACGGGGGATGGGAGAACATATTTTTCTAATGAAAGGCTTCCAAGAAGAAAATCAGAAATACATTCACAACTACAACACTTAGGATTGTCTGTCTTGGAGATTAAGGACTCTGCTAGCACAAAAGGGTATGAAACACAAGTTGAAACAGACTTTCATCATTTAGTAGGTGGACAGACACATACACCATACCAAACAGCTCTGGAAAAGAGGTTGGACACATCCATTCATCATTCCCATGAGACAAAGTTTGCTGTAGCAGACAATCAAATTAATTAACTGCAGAATCTAATTTACCCAATTTCTTGCTAATTCTCCTATGGGTCTATTATGAAGCCTGGCAAATTCCAGCCTGAAAGCACTTTGCTTGAAAAAATAACAATTAGCAACTGTAAAGGAGGGAGTGAAAATTGGGATTCCACAACAGATGTGGAAATGGTTCATTTTTTTTTTTAATCAAAAACAGAGTAAATGAAACAGCTTTGTAACAGCTTCACTAGTTTTATTTAAGCATAATATTTTGGAGGATGCAATAGCAGGCCATAAAAAGCCCTTAGTAGACCAGAAATCAATGGAGTGGTGCAGGAGAGGAGTTAAGTCTTCATTTTTTTGCCAGAAACTAGACAACGTTGAACACTCATTGAAATCTGTTTGCTGCTGGACTGAGTAGTTAGTTAACTACCATAATCAAAAGAACTTTAAAGGCCCCACTCTCAGTTAAAAATTCTTGTCACAGTTTGGGGTTGTTCAATCCAGCCTAACCTGCCTTGTTACCTTTCTGCTGGGCAGTACTCTATGGCATTTCAGCCCAAGGTTAGCTCAATATTTGCAGCAAGTCTCTCTCTTTCACTGGAGAAGTCATCTGCTGAGGCAACTCCAGGCTCTGCTCAGAGATCAGAGACTTGTGGTTTGTTTGTTTTAGCTTTGTGAGCTCTGTACACAGAATCTAGGTCAGACAATGGTGCTTGAAGAAGAAACCACAAGTGAAAGGCCAAAAGAATTTCAGAATGATTTGTTGGTCACAACCCATGGCCTGTAATGTAAGGTCTGGATCACTGAAATGCTTTCCAGTGGTGACTCTGGGCCAGTTTCAAGAGTATGTACAATTTTCAGATTGCTAAAAATAGTAATTTTAATAATTTTTTAAGAGCTGGCCTCTTTTCCATTCACATAGTAGCTGCTGTTCATGGGAATGCTGCCCAGCTCTTAAACCCAAATCCTCTATGACTGCCAGGGAAGAGTTTTCATTAGACAGCCCATGTCTCTAGCCTTGCCTTTTGCTGAGCTTCTGCCAGAAACAGAAGCATTTAGCATCTCTTGGTGCTCATTACAAGACTTTTTCATCAGCTAAACTTTGACTGATGGCAGACTCATCACAGCAGACACAGGCTGCATTTACTTTGCAGCTGCATTTATTGTGAAGCTCTGACTTGTTATGATACTGGGTTCTGCTAATTAGTCCTTAAATGAATAATCCGTCTGACTGTGGACAAGATTCTAGAGCTGTCAGGACAAGCCAAAGAAAACCTTTAATTATAAAAGAGCTGAGTCCTCCCTTCACAGACTTGCAGTTAATATGAACGAGCAAGAGGATCAGAGATCAGGCAGAAGTTGCAGGTACAATATTTGGATTACTTGCACAGTATGGTGGGATACAGGACCAAAGTGTTTCAAGCATTCAGTTTAAGAAAGAAGACAGACCATAAATCTACTAATTTTGAAATCACAGGGGTACCATTAAGGTCGCATCTTTAAACCTTTTGTGCAGCATAGGTCAGATTGGTTTGCCCAATTGTGCGCTGTGGTCAGTGTGGAGGGAGACCTTTCACATCTTCACTTTTGCCTTTTAAATATGCCAAACTCAGCTCTCAGTGAGCTCAATAGTGTAGGACAGTCCTTTAAAGCATGTTTTGGACATTGCACCTGAGCAAATGTTCTCCACTGGTGTTCAGATAGAGTATCAGTAATCACATCTGAACTACACAAGTCCTCTTACAACACCTGGGTATTCATTGGATGAGTCTGAGATGGAGAATTTTCCTTTGGCAAATGATGTCAGTGCTTAGCAAGCTTTGCCTATAAAAAGCCTTACTTATTACCAGTTGAGAATATTTCTAGAAGATGAACTTGAGAAATGCACACAGGAATGAAAGGTGACTACTTTCCCATTTCACCTCAGTTTGTTGACTTTTATGATTTATCTTTTTAATTCCCACTTGAGCTAGACAAAATTAGAACTCATCACAGGTGAAAACCAAATAGATTTGGGAGAAAGTCTAAAATATTCTGCCATCCTCTGTTCATTGAGAAATCCCCCAAAATCATGACACAGGCCATTACTTCATGACTACATTAATAAGGCATAAGGACTGCAGTCCATATCTGAACTACACCAAAATCCTATGACAAACAATGAACATGGTTCAAGGAAATCTTAATGCTAGTAAATCCCTTGCATTATAGAATAAATTCAATTAACTGTAATGTTGAAAAAAATTCCAATATTTAATTTTTGCATTAGAAACACCTGGCTCACTGATTTTTAGCCTTGACTTCCATCTCCTGGAATCTCTCATACAGAGAAGAGAAAGATTCTGCTTTATAGATATATAGTCCCTTTGTGCTTGTATTTTTGGTACATTTGGTCGTGTTCCCTTGGATTTTAATTTCTCTAATGCTTCTTGAAATAATATCAACAAAAGGCTGTTTGTAAAACCAAGGTAAAATAATTGAGTTCTTTCTTGAGCTGACAAAGAACTCTCAAAACACCATTTTTCTTTTAAAAAGTCTATACAGAGTCACTGGGGGCCAGGACCTACCTCTTTTGAAGACAGTGGCAATGCTCTCATTGAATTCACAGGGTCCAGCTCAGGACCTGTGCGGTTGTAAACCAAAGATCTTGGTCCAGATTCAGAACAAGGGTTCCCAGTTCAGGAACAGTGGATTTAGCCTCACATGGATACAAGGAGACAATGATTTGCTGATCTCTGGCAGAAGCAGCAGGACATGGCTGTTTGGCCACCTCTGCAAAAACTGTCTCATAAAACACCCACTAACTTCAGATGCCAGGGGGAGTTTATGGCATAACACGGACTCCTCATGTAGAAAAACAAGATTTTTTTTATCACTTAAAGTGTTGTTATTTTTTTACAGCTCTAGGCTGCCTAGATGACTAACTCTTCACAACTAAACTAAAACTATAGCATAACATTGTTGAAGCAGCTTCTGAAATTTTAAAAGGCAAAGCTGATTGAAATGCTAAATCTAAAAACCAAATCCCAGTCCCATAAGAAGATGGTGAGAGGTGATTAAAAAGCAAGCCAGTTGAAGATGAATGTTGATTTGAATTTGAGGTGAAAAAACAGCATCTTTTAAATATGAAATGACAAAGGTGCTCTGGCATATCTATGTAAAAGTATATATGTATATGCTATACCTTGTTCATGCTGACGTGCAGGGCTGGCCATGGTCCAACTACCTTCATACTCTCCGTTTCTATTTTCTTCAGATGAGAAGTTTCATCATAAAGAAGGGGAAGTCCTGAGCTCAGTTCTAAAATGATGCCCAAAAGAAAGAAAGAAAAAGACACAGTCTGAAGGGAAGCTACAGAGAACTTCAGAGCAAGATACTCAACTGCATTTGAAGAGACGGCATTTGGCAAAGCATCTTCTCTGTAAGACCCTCTAAAATGTTTATTCCTGTTGGGTCATTTTGCCTTTTTCTATTTAGCAAACAATTCCTCCCCCTCCTCCTTCTCACCCATCCTTTCATTTCAGCAGAGCTTTTGCCAGCTTTGGGCTAGATATTTCTCTCCTTACCTCCCCACCGCCTCTACCCCCTCTATATTCTAAAACTTAGTTGACACCAGAGGGATTATTTATGCAGCCAAGGTGCCACTCTCGAAACATGTGATGTGTAAAGAGATCAGAGTATAGCTTTTGGCTTCTCTCAGACATCTTTATTTATATACCAGCCTCTTTAAGACTGTTGTCAGGAATTTGCTGTGCTTTGTCAACAGAGATTTTGAGCAAGCCACTGACAGAGAAAGACAAGGAAAAAATACTTTTTAAAACAGCCCTAAAAGGTCTCTGTCATCATCTTGGGGATGCTGTGGCTTATATATATGTATTTGCAAGTTCTCAGAGAAAAATAAACTTCATCATATGATGATTTAATGAATCTCTGTGTCCTCCTGTATTTCTTCTTGCCATGGATTCTAGATAATAACAGCTGGGAACAATCCATTTCTGTGGAGTCTGATTCAAAGCCTACTGAAATCAATAAAAACTTGCACTGACTGCAGTTTGGTTTGGATCAGGTTGTTAAGCTGTCCTAAGAATATTAAATATTACTCACTCAAGATCTAATTCTACAGCTGTTTAAATATACATTAAGGGCTTTGCTGACTAGAGACAAATTGCTAAAACCAGCTTATAGAGATATAAGCAGAAAGCTGTTTTCGCCGTTAGTGAAACATTATCAGACCCTGAGGTAATAATGCCCTAGAAGGGGTTACAATATCAGCATTGACCTCCTCTTGGTGGTCTTTCATCACAAGTTAGTGTTGCCAGAGTTCAGAATTTCTCACATCACAGCTGCTTCTGTGCATGAGACTGTGAAACTGCCTGATATCCTGGGAATAAATTACCGCAGCCATAAAATCAGACATGATGATGGGCAGTTTTTTTTTTTTTTAATAAACACCATGAATGTAATTTCCTCCTAAGAAAGAAAATAAAGGGGGAGGGGGAAGTGCCCTATTTAAATTATTCAAGTTTGCTATTATTTAAAAGGGATTTTTAAGCTGGGGTGGTTTTTTTTTGGTTGTTTAAATGGAGAACTCTGGAAGACAAGCAGGCCAGTTTAGCCTTTTTACCCAACATCAAAAACAAACAAAAGAAAAGACAATAATAATAATAATTCCTACAAAAGGCATAAATTTCCTGAGTCAGAATTAAGTCTTGGCAAACCCAGGCTTTCATTCCAAGAAAGGATCTGGCAGCACCGTGGTTTTTCAAAGCTCTGTTTCCAGCTTGAAACTCAGTCTGTGTTAGACCATTCTCTGCTCAGGGTTATGCAAGGTCTTTTGTAGCGAGCTGCTCAGGAATAAAGGATGCCTTTTTTTGAAGTGATAACCTGTAAGCTCAGCCCAGAGTTCAAGAGGCAACCTGGGTCCCCTCTTCCCATTGCTCATTTTCTGCCATAAAAATTCTGTGAGCTGCACTGCATACGTGTTGGCATCTGCTCCCAGGGACAGCCCCAGCTGCTGCCGGTGAATCTGCTCACGTGCACCTGGTAATCCATGCACAACCTTGCCACGCCAATTAGGCTCAGCGAGCAGCTCAGCCTCTCTTCCCTGTAAGGCCAACTGCTGTTGCATAGAGTGGGACTGGGGTTCTGGGATATGCTGGGGGAAGATGTGCTGCACCACAAGATGTGATCTGTGTACGATAGCTTTGAGGTGAAGAGTAGCTTTGTGAGTACAAGAATCAGGCTGAATGCAGGAAAACAACATCTTCTGCTGAGCTGAACACCTTCATAAACACACACGTCAGATTTGTTTCACTGGATTTCACTTCCTCCAGTAACTGAAGCAGACAAATTACTTGGAATGTGAAAAATCAGGCAGGTCTGGCCCTGGTTTGTTTTCTGTTTGTTTCTGTAACAAAGTCCTGTGCTCTGTGTTTGCTGGGAAACATGCACTAGTATTTAAAGGAACCCTGGCTGGGCACATTGCTGTCTCCTTCTCTCCTGCCCATGTCCCGCTAATTGCACTGGAATTTTAGTATTTCTCAGAATAGATGTAAGTGGAAGAAAGGCAGATCCTTTCTCCCGCTCAGCCTGATGGTGGGTACATATCAGTGGGTCATTCCCTGTTCCACTTCAGATGAATTCAAAACTATCTCAGAGCTCAGTGATGAGTCCAGTCCATAGGAACTGGAACAAGTCACAAAACACCTGTGATCCCATGGGACAGCACAAGGTAGATTAAGTGCTGGTGTCTCCTCTGTCAGCCTTATGGGGAAGTTTCTGCTAGGATAGCATATTTGCCCCATGAGATCTTTTTGCTCTTCAGGCATTTCCACTTGAGATATTTTGGTCACAAGCACCCTCTTTCCTGAGAGCATCCCCAGTTTAGTGACCACTTACTTCCTAGAAACACTTTCCCGGTACTGGCCTTTCCACACAGCCTGGAGCCAGACATCAGTCCCCCATGTCCTCACGCTCCTCAGGCAGACTGCTGATAGTGTTTCCTCTCTGCCTGACTTTTCTTGCCCCACACACTGTGCCATGTCCTCCATAAACAGCCAAAGGCCAGTATGCTCCTAACCATTTCAGTACATGCACTGTGAACCTTTGCCACACACTGTCAACAAGAGTTTTCTCAGCTGAAATAGCCTGAGTAGTATTTTTAATGAAACCATTAAAAACAAACCAACCCTAGTCCTCTGAGCACCAACCTTGAAAAGGCACTTAAACCCAGCACCCCAAGCTGCAAATGAGTAAGTCTGATTCTGTTTTAAGGGAAGTGCTCCTACCCAGACTGCCACTGCTTTCACAGCATAAACATGCCAGATATAACCATGAACTGGCTTCTCAAGGGAAATCAGCTTTGCCCCTCCAGCCGGATGCACAGGTGCTGCAGAGGATCGGCAATGGGTTGCAGTGGGGCAGCACGGCGGCATTAAGAGACACGGCATGCACAGCTGCCTAAACAGCTCAGCTGGGAGCAGTCAGCACGGCTGCACCACAGCCTCCCCTTGGAGGTGCTCCATCCCTTTCCACTCCCTTAGAGAAACTGGGAATTGGCATTCGGTGCTAATGGCTTTGGGCAGGAACCAGCACCGATTCTCCTGCATCAGTTAGTAGCGAGCAGAAAAAGTGAAGAGAAAGGTGAAATTGTCTCCAGCAACAGGTGCCACCCATACATGCCATGGCTTCTGAAGTCCCTTTCAGAGCATGGCAGACAGGCCAGGGAGGCTGCTCCCCACCACCAGGGCCAGTCTGGGGAAGGCAGCTCACTCTCCCCATGTCTGAGGGAGGAGGACATGGAGCCTCCTGGGCCCCAGTTTCCTCTCGCTGGGCACAAAAACTGACCCTGACGTTTGCCCTTGTGCTCTTCTAGGCTTTTCCTAAGGTTATTTCTGCAATAAGGAGAAGCAGGAAAGCTGTGTGACCTGAGAGTGCTGGAGTAAACACCCTGTGCTGTGTGGTTTTTGCTGTTTTTTTCAATTGCCTCCTGTCCCGCAGGTGGGCCCAGGGCAGGGCGGTGGGCAGCTGGAGACCAGCAGCTGCAGCGGGGACTGGAGCGGGGCACGGAGCTGTGGGCTGGGTGGCAGTCCCGGGCAGCAGCGCTTCATGGGCCGGGACACTCAGCAGCAGCATAGCTGGCTTGGAATGAATTTCCTGGCATGCTTCAGCTCTAATTTGGGAAAGGAAAATATGGGCTGGCACACCCCCCAGAAAGGTCACCGCCTCCCACGGTGCCAGGCTGATAGCCGGGAGAGGTTTTCCAGCAGAGCCTTGCCAGCATCCCCCAGCACCTGCGACCGCCCGGCCGCGGCAGGGCCAGGGCAGCCGCCCCAGCCCCGCACCAGCACAGCCTGCACTGCCCTGCCGGGGGCCAGGGACTGCACAGCCGGGCCAGGATGCAAATACCTCAAAACTATCACACTCTCCTGGGGAAAGAAAATGAAAGAAAATGTTTCTGATCTTCTGAAACAAGGTCTGATTAAAGTGCTTGTCCAGGTAGATGCCTGTGCGATACTGCTGAGGTGGGACAGTTTACAGTCAGGGTCACCCAGTACAGTCCAAGACCCTGGTTTCAGGAATTTGAAAATTATCAGATTAACTGACCAGGGTGAAAGATTCCATAATGGATAGTTATCTCAGCATCATTTACAGTTATGAAGGCAAAAACTGGGCAAGGGAAGAACTCATTTCCTAGAGACAAGGAATATAATAGATCATATCTTGTTTTGCTCATCATCTGATATTCTTACACACTTCACAGTGCAGAGATTGTAAATCTGGAGAGCAGGAAGTAGGACTGCTCAATGACAGGGCTGTTTCTCTTCCATTTCCTGTGTAAAATATTTGGCCGAGCTCCGTACCCTTAAAAATGCCTGTACACGTTCAGCAGCAGAGACTTCCACCCAAACTTCCCAAGACTGCATCAGAAATGGATAGGCTTCTCTCCTCGCTACTTTCTACAAGCCAAGAATTTCTCCACTAAGGAAGCAGGAGTATTCCAGTTTTGGTAGCTAAAGCTTGCAATTATTCCGATTACCCAAACTAAGAGCAAGATGCTGTATGTCCAGGGCTCCAAAATTTCTGCTGCCTGTGCCCAGACACGAAAATAGGATCCAAACAAGGAGGACTCAGGGCCAGCTGGACAGATCAGCAAAAGACAATAGCAGATGAGGGTAGGTTTGTGAAACTACACAAACAAATAGTAACAATGAAAAAGGAGACTGTGCCAAGTGGTTAGAGTCAGTATCTGTGACTAATGAGGAATTTGTTCAGCTATAGAACACCCACCTAACACCAAAACCCTGTAGCAAACCAAGGAAATTGCAAATCTTGTCTCATTTGCACATGCTACAAAGCTAGCAAATAATAACAGGAAGCACATTCTTCCAGGAGAAAAACCAAAAGGCACACTGTTTTCCTTTCCTTTCCTTTACCTCCTTGCCCAAGACAAACCTGAAAGCAGCCCAATCACTGAAATAACAATCACTGCAGTGGACTTACTGGTTGGATTTGGAACTGCAGAAACAATATCCTTGCTTTCTGGAGCAAGGGCACCATAATTGGCGTGGTGGTGGTGATGGCGATGGTGGTGGTGGTGCCTTGCAGCCATTTTTGTGGTATATGGAGTTCCACCATTCTCCTCAATGTTGAACGGATGCAGATCGCTGTTGTTCAATGGATAGCTACAAAATAAATCAGTTCAAATTAGAGCAGTAAACAGTAGCACCAACTGTACATTTGGAGAGACAGAGTGAAAACTTTCTTGGGAAAAAATGTGCAGCATTTTTGTAAATAATTTTTTTTTATCCCAAATCTTTACAGTTTTCTATCTCCACAAGATTTATGTGATGAGAAAAAATGATGCCTCTGCTTGTTTGTATGACTTTAAAGACCAGAACTATTTTTGATTTTACACAGTACATAATCTCTGCTAGAGTCTTTCCTGGGATAGGAAAGTTGTCAACCAGAAAACAATAACTTTTTTAAAGTGAAATTGTCCAAAGACCAGACCAAGGAACAGTCTCAGAGTAAGACTACATTCCTGAGAATGTTTAGGTCTCTAAATTTATGATGCAAAAATAGCTATATAAAAAAATTCTGACTTAGGGAAAATATTAGAAAATAAAACATTTTATAGATAAAAACATACAAAATAGCACTTTGTCAAAAATGAATTGTACCAATGCTGGCAAAACTAGTATGGGTCTTGGTGAGGGCTTTTTGCATGTGTTTAGTTAGGAGTGTAACTATTGTCAGTCTGCAATAGCTGGCAAATGGGGATACGCTGACATTTTAACTCACCATCTCTAACTGAGAGGTGACAAATTACAGTGCTGCTTTTCTTCATTAGCTTTAACTGATACTGTTTCAGTTTATTGTTTGAAATGACGATGAATTTATAGAAGTGATATTTTCTCTTCATTCCAGCAACCAAAGAAGATTGAGATAATTCTACATAGATATTGCAAACTACTTGAATGTGCTTTCCTCAGAGGAGTGCTTAAAATTTTTCTAAGGTTTAACTTATTCTATAGTAGTGCATTAGACAGTAGTTGCAGTAAATCAATCCATTTCAACAAAAGATTAATCCCCTGCCTATTTGAGATATGCTAAAGAAATTATATCTTCAGCTGCATGGGTTTTCAGTTTGCTCTTATTAATAACAGCAGCCAAAAACCTGACAGCATGAAATGAAGGCAAACCGAATAATTAAATGAACAATGAATAAATTATACCTAAGATACTTGCTACATATGTTTTCTGCAGATTACTTAGTGATTCAAACCAAAATTAACCAGTCATCTGAAAATAAACACATCTGTATAATTTCCAAAGTTCTACTGAAACACGCAGTTTAATAACCACTGTCTTCTTAGTAACAACTTCAGACAACATGAGGTTTCTGACTGGGTACTAATTGAAAAATAGTTTTATGCTGGTTACTTTTTGAAAGCAGAAGGTGGGGAGGGGAATGTTGTGTATATTAATCTTGGCAGGTTCCCGGCATGAAGCAACTGCTGCCAATAAAGGCACTTCTGATGGCTTTTTGCCTTAAGGAAACAATAGAAATAGGTGTCTGATCCACAGGGGACAGGTTTTGTGAGCTCAAATAATCCAGGACTGGTCTGTCTTTTCAAACTGCACTATATCTTTACTGCTATAATCAAATGAAGCAAGTGCCTACAGGGGGGAAATGGTACAGGCTAATGAGATTGCACACTAATTGTAGCAGCTCTCCTGCATTTTCCCTTCAAGGGCCTTGGACTGGCATGACATTTTTTGACTGAGAGGAGAGGTGGTTTTGTTCACATGGTTAAAACCCTGCTGGGAAATGAGTTTGGGGCTGGAGCCTCAGCACATTTTTTTTTTTTCTATCTGATTCAGTTTTTTTCAAGACACAAAACCCTATGTGTTGGGAGTTTCATTTCACCCACTGGCAGGCTGGTTTAGCAGATCTTCAATTGGTCTTTTCAAAATGAATCACACCAAATCCTTACACTGACTCCTCACACTGCTATGATCCCAAGGTATCTTCCATGCTGAAATGAGAAGGAGCTGAGCAACTGAACAAGCCAACTGAATTGACCTCTGGCATGAGGGCAAATGTGCACCAAATTCTCTAGATGTATTTCTTGACTTTCCAGAGAAGAGTAACATGTAAAATGTAAAATGCAGGGAGAGCTTTACATCAAAGAAGTAAAGAACTAGCCCAGCAAAGCTGATGTTCAGCTGTGCACTGAAATCCTTGAGGACAGCAGATCACAAAGCTCCAGACAGGGTGTCACTACCCAGGCAGCACTCTCCGATGTGAGATCCCATGTTCCAAATGCCAGCTATGGAAAAGTCTGTGGTCATCTGCACTCCTCCAGGGCTGACGGCAACTGACGGATGTCGAGACAAACTTATCTCAGGGTCAGCCAACTCTTGCATGCTCGATGCATATGAGGTTGGGCATTTGCACAGACACCCTCACTACCAAGGAGTTACTGAACAATCAGAAACAACAGGCTTTGCAGCAGCCCCAGAGCCTACCAACTAGAAATGCTGACAGTACCCAAACAAAAATATCATAAGTAGTCCAAGTACCTTTTCTATATACTCTCATATATATTTTAGGGATATATTAGGTATCTTAAGGTGTTTTCTACAAGGTGACATCATTATTATTATCTCATATCACATGTTTTTCACTTTTCTGTTCTTCCACTGTCTTAAATATACACTTGACACTTTTCCACTGAATGCATCCTTTTCTTGCTAATTTTGCTTTCTATTGCTTACTTCTATCTGGCTTACCTGAATAGAAAACATGCTCATGTATCCTTCTCAGTCTATTGATGTAAATAAATCACTACTTTCAGTGAACCAACTTTTTGACCATATTATAAAGTGTTCATATCCTGACCTCTAGGAATTTATACTTGCTCCCCAGACATCAAGTAATGCTCTCAGACTTATGTGCATTATATGGACAGGTAGTAGTTTTCATCCTTTCTCTTGCACCTGCTTTCTGGCCATCCTAGTATGCCAATATCACACCTTTGGTTTACTTTTTAAACATCAATTGGCTGACCTGCAGGTTTCCTCTTTCTCTGCTGTTATTTACTTGTGTGCTTTCTCAACAAGGTCCAGCTGTTTCCTATACAGACAGCTCCTGTCCTTCAAGAAAAATGAGGCAGGGCCCTATAGGCAACTGTGCAAAGGAAGCAAACATTTCTTTCTTCTTTGTCCCTCACTCAAGAAAAGGCACTCCTGAGGATTCAGTTTCTGCAGGCTGAACCTTCAAAAAGGCCACTCAATGTTTACAAGAAGGTTAGTGATGCCTTTAGCCTCAAATTCACATTAATTACTTCCTTCTGACCAAGAAAGCATCCCATTGAGGAACAAGGCAAATATCACATATCTACTAATTTCTTTTTACAGTTTTCATTTTACATTATTAGCCCTCTGTCTCAGTTTTAACTCCTCACACTTTACTCAAAAAGTTGTTTTCAGCTGACATTTTAGATTTCATGTGCTCCAGTCACCTACTGCTTTACCAAACTATGTCTCTAGTATAGAATCCACACACACAACAGTCTTAAGAGGATATAGGAAAACAGGGAACAGAAAAGTTTTTGAAGGCTTTCAAAACCAAAGGATGTGGGCCTGTGTTACCTAAACTGAACCTCCAACACCTTCACTAGCAAAGACTCCATGACCCTCTTGCGCTATCAGTTTCAGTGTCTCACCATGTGTACACTTATTTCTTTGTTTATTCTGTCTCCTTTAGTGCAATTTAAGCCACTGTTTTATCTCCCATCCATCACAGACACAGTAAGAATTCTGTGTTAAGAATTCAATTATTTCTTGCTACAGAAGCCTGTGTTTTTGAAAATGGCCCTTTACACCTCCCATCAGGATCTGAAGAGCTCTGAACTCCTCAGCTGCCCCTCACAGGTTGCACATTCCATACAGCTCTGAGACATCTTGCCATCCCTGCCTACCCAGCTTCCCCCTGCTCTTCTTCCAACATGTGATGCTAAGAACTGGACACCCCATTCCAGCTGAGGCCTTGAAAACATGTTTTAAAGAGAAAGGGTTGTTTCTAAGTCCCAGAGGATCTACTCCTGTTTATACACTAGAAGAAGCCATTTTTTACGATAGTCTGGGATTGTTGACTCATGTTTAATATGTGATGCTCAAGAACATCAGATCCTTTCTTAAACTGGCCAGGTTTCCAGCCCCACAACCTCAGCTGTGACACATCACTCCTACCTAACAGCACAAACATTCCTCTTGAGCTGTGCCCTAATTTTTCTGATGTGCTAAGATCAATACTTTCCTCCATCCATGACAGGCCCTGTATGCAAGGACTCCCATTTTGGTGTAATCTGTGAGTGACAAGGGTTTTTTTTTTAAAACATAATTGCTTTTCCATGCCTCCCAGCTACCAGCTTCAGTCTCCTGTAGAACATTGCTGTGTAGCCCCACAGAAACATCTTCCACTTGTGTCCCAGAGCAGGCTTACTCCTGCCCCCTGCCCATGCCCCTCTTTCTCCACTCCTCCTCTAGCCATCTTCCACCTGTCTGAAGTTACACTTGGGGAGCAAATGATGGGGCTTTCTTCTCTCCTCTCCATGGGGAGCCTGGAGGGACAATTGCAAAAAGCAGGCTCAAACTATTGTGCCTCCTAGATGACTCTAAGAGTTTAGACCTTCCCTACCATAGCTGAACAGTGGTTTAAAAAAATCCCAGGCTCCTAGGTCTGGTTGTGATAAATAACCTTCAACAATTACTGTACCCACCTCTATTTGCTTGGAACATTCCTCCTGCACCAAACCACTGCAATATTCCAGTATTTAAAAATCCTCAAACTTTCCACAAACATCTTCAGAACCGCTTTCAGTCCTCCCCCATCTGTAGCTCGGAGCAAGGCTGGTGGTGAGTTGCACAGGTTTTGGCAGCAAAAATTCACACTGTCAGTGTTGCACTGACAGTTCTGGGAGATGTATCACCCATCGCTGTATCATTACAATACCTTCTCCAACATCAAAATGGGCTTTAGATGTGCTCCCAAGTGGCAGCCAGGGGAAGTGTTGCAGTGCCTGTTAACATATATGTGAATTAATGTGTATGTAATGAAAGCAGCCACCGCGTGTGAAACTTGAGTGTGGCAGCCAGGGGGAGGAGACTTAACAGCTATGCTAAGCCAAACACTCTTTTGGGCTTAGTATCTCCCTTTTTTAGGAGGAAGAAGGGTAGACTCTGGGTTAATTCCCTCTCCATGTTTCAAAAGCAGTTAAAAAAACCCCAAACAAATAAACCACAATGAACTTTTACCTAAACTTTAATCATATTTAGAATCTCACATAGCACTTGTTTCCCTAAAGCACAGCAAGCGGCACAGAGAGAGGAGGAATTTTGTTCTCTGAAAATATCCCCGTGGAGAGGAAAGAAGAGAAAATTGAGGGGATAGGAAGAAGGCAGTATTTATGAGTATCACTTAATGGCCAGGGCTATTGGACTCAAGCAAAAGCCTTCACCCAGCATTACATAAGAAGAGAACACAGACCACAGCAGGATGACTGCAATGACAGGAGAGAGGGTGAGCTTTCATTTTGCAGCCAAGGACTGGGACATATAGAAGCAATGAGTATTCATAAGTAAAGGAAAACTGGGATCACTAAAACCAAACCAATGTCATGTTTTCTTCCAGCACCATGTAACCAAGATGTCTTTGCTGGCCAGAATTGGCTTCCTGGCTGTGTGAAGTGTAACTAAAGCTAACATTGTGGTTACACATCCATGTTTTGCTCTGACACCAGAACATCACAGCTAGCCCATTTGCTTCCTTCAGGGGAAGGCATGGAAAATTGTGTTGCAAATTTCTTTCCCTGCTGCCAGGGATGATCTGCAGTTCCCATCCAATCCTAGGGACACCTCAGAAAGCAGAGTAGGCAGCCAGCAATCTTCTCCCAAACACCTTGAAATTAAAGTGAAAATTATAATAGGGAAAAAAATATATTAATAAATGGTGATGGAAGCCTGCTGTAGGACACAAGATGCTGAACTAACTTTTGAAGCAAAACTAATCTGGAATTCTTCACCAGAATAAAGCCTGCAGCAAAGCATGCACATGGTATAAAATACCAAGGAACAAATCTTGACTCAATAAATATGTTGTCCTCATAGATTTCACCTTATCTGCATAAAGATCATTAAAAAAATACTTTCTTGCAAAACTGTCATGCAAAATATGCCCACTGGGGAACTAAGCATGCTTTTCTTAATTTACAAATGCTTTTAATTAACACTAACAATAGCTAATGATATTTAATCACCTGTCAAAAAAAAAAAATCATTGTCCCAGATGTCCTTGTAGATGAGAAAACTCTGAAAAGTAGACATAAAAATTTCTAAGACAAACAAGATTCTCCCACAAGTCTGCTGCCTTCCCCTTTCAGAGAGGCAAAGGGAAATGTCCTTGTCCTTAGGAAATAGAACTTGAGGTGGGTAATCCAAGCAAGTTAGCTCAGGTTAAATCAGGAGCAAAGCCAAGCAAGGATCCGTGGTCTCTGAGGTAGCCTGCAGCCAATCTCAGATTGCTAGCCATGGTGCAGCTTTTCCCATCACTTAACTCATTAAATAACTCAGGCCCTGTCAGCTAAGCACATCCCTGTCTCATCTCCACTGTGCTCACTGGTTGCTGCCAAAGGATGCAGAGAAGCAGGCACAGGCCTGAGGCTTAGCTAAGAGAGGAGAACACAAGAAATCACAGGATGTGATAGAAATTGCTGGACATAAAAGATAAAGGCAAAAGCAGCTAAAAAATACTATAGAGCATGCCCAGAAGGATTGCTGGAATTCACAAGTACTTATGGTAGGGATACATGAGCAATGGCCAAACATCACAGAGCTCTGAAGGAGGAGTATCAGGGTCTCTTGGGTGAGAACAACCCTGCAAGGCCAACACTGGCTAAGAAACTATATCAGTAACTCTGTGTAAGGTCCAAACTATGCTGGTAGCCTTGGGACCTTTGAGTATGGACTTAGCAAAACCTGAAGCAATGCAAGGAAAAAGCAGGGGTACCTGTGAGGAGACAAGAGAAAGGAAAGAGGTGAATTCATGTGCAGGATGAATTTAATTCAGGATGCACATGAGAAAGGTGAGAAAAGTGACCAGCCCCATGTAAGCAAGCTGCTGGTCAGCTTGGCAGGTCAAGCTGTGATCACCACAGTCCAGGGCATCTTCTCAGCTGTAGTCCTATTTTCTGTGGAGGTGTTTGCAAGAAGGATGGAGCTTTCTGTGCAGCTCCAGATTTGTCAGCCACTGTTTGTGTATGCAGGTACTGCTCAAGGTATTGCCCTTCTCCTCTGCTCTCTGGCAAGGCGGCTGAGTGGGTGCTCAGTGAACATTTGCATCTCTGGAATGAATGCTCAGCATCTCATCCTGGGCTGTGAAGCCAGGAACTACAGCAGCCTTGCATCTGGCAGATTATAAAGGTGTAATCCCCTTAGCCTTGAAGCCAATCCACTGGATTTATCTTCCCTTAACAATATGCTCCCATCTTACAAAATCTCCTTTCTGTCTCCATCCTCACTAAGCTGAAATTCCTTCGGAAAAAAACTTGTTTTAAAAGAAATTAACCAAACTGTGTAATTTTCATGCTTCTAAATCATTCTGATTCTGAATTCTGCTAATGCTTTACAAAAAATATGCTGTCTTGTGGATTTTCAGTAATTTGCCATAACTTTAAAGTCCAGCCCAAAACCAACTCCACTGCCACACAAATGACTTCTTTTAAGGTTGTATATTTTGCCCTTTTTAAAACACAGTATTAACAGGTAAAAGTACAAAATCAATCACTCAGCACAGCAAGACCTCTCTTAATTACATACTTGCAACCTCTGCCCTATCTCTGGCAGGTTCTCACTTCAATACTTGGGCAACTCATCTGACTTTGACTTACAGCAGGAAACTGTTCATTTCATCTTTAAAGCCATTTTCACAGTTGTTTTTTTTTTTTTTTAATTCAGATATAGAGAATGAGACACAAACATTAAATGCAGCAATTGAAACTAAAAATGAGTAATAACAAACAAAGGCCTCCTGGGCTCGAAATTTTGATACAGAAGCAGCATCCAATTTTACATTCAAGTTCCTTGAAGTTTGCTTCAAATCCGCATTGCTACTGATTGAGAAAGCCCCAGGTACTCAAGACACAGATGCTGAAATCACAAAGCTCCCTTGCTGCTTTCATTCCTCTTCTCCATTCTAAGTTTCTAGGAGAATCCATTGCTTTTCATTTTCTAGTTCCTTTCTTTTGCACATAACACTGTAAAATTCTGCTTCGCCTAAACCCTTTACATGAGTTTTTTGTTTGCCTGACCCATTTTTTTCCTGAGCTCTTCCTTCCTGTTTGACTGCTATATTCCTATTCATGAGAAAGACTCTGCTTGGAGGCACCGTGATGTTGGCTCTGCTGCTTGCCAGCAAGGCCTCAATATTCAGGGCCTTGCCCCTGGAGATGAAACGAAGCAGCCACTCTGACATCTGTTTTGCTACTGAGTTCATTACAGTGCGATTACACAATTTAGAGAGCACTGGAGACTCATTAATGATTTGTATTTCTACTTCTCTAAGGAAGACAAAATTGCAGAAATTGGTAATGGCAGGTAAGCTACTGTGATTATAACTCCAGCACAGATTGTTATAGGTTTAGGGAGGAAAAAGTAACTTAAAAATAATTAGCTTCTTATCCGGAGTTTAATTGCATTAGATCAGTACTTCCTACTTCTAATTAGGTGTGGCTAATTCTTTCATTTTTGTTGTGACTTGGAAAGTAGATGATGTTTTTCATTGCCTCAGTTAAAAAAAAGAAATAGCAATTTTTATAATTCATCAGCATAAGACATTGGTAAACCAGGAACTAGAGGTTTTCCAAACTATTCTTGTACGAAACATTTGTTCTTGTGTAATCCAAAAAAACATCTTTCATGTAATGAGCTGCAGATTTTGCTGTTTGATAGTTTTAAAGATAAAGGTCTTACTACTAGTGCTATGAAAGGAAAATTAAGAGGAAAGGGAAGAGGAAAAGAAAGAGCAAGATGAAAATGGAAAAGAAAAATAATCAAGCATATTACAAAGATAGTACGTTCATGGTGGAAATATAATTGTGGTGGCAATCTGAAAACAGAACCCTAGGGGCATTTCCACTGGTTCCCATAGCCACAGCTCAACGTTTATCTTAATTTTAAATTGGCAGATCCCTCAGTTCTGAGAGGGCGTGATGATTAAGGCAGTCATCAGAACTGCTTCTGCTAGTGACAAACTGGATTGCTTCTGAAGAGATACAGGCAACAGATCATAGAAGATAAGCCACCAAACCCAAAGGAGTATCCCACAGCCATTAGGAAGCTATTATGCAAAAACAACAAAACAAAGAAGTAACATTGTGTCCGGCTGGTGGAAATTCTTATCTCCACCAATCTGTGTGCCAAGTCTGACAAGATTCTAACTGAAGGGGAAAAAAATCATCTTCAGAAAAACTGGATGGAAGAGAAAGGTTTCTGGTGGTTTTTAAATCTCTTCTTACCGTCCAAAACTGAAAGTATATTACATGCATAAATTAAATTCAGTATGCAAGTTATTACAGACATGCTTGTACTTTCCATAGCAAGATACTCATATCTGCAGGGGACAGCACACAGGGAGGCCTGACACGTGAACTTTACAATTAAATTCAGATTAACACTTACGAAGTCAGCTCTGTGAAAGTAAGTTGTTTTGCTTTACAGCACAGTCATGAAACAGTCATTAGTAAGTGCTTGAGAACAGCATTTACTCTGGAGCTTTATTACAGGAAATGATTCATACCAATGGAAGAACTCCAACTGAATTATCTGGGTTTCTTTTGGGGTTTTTTTGGTTTTTTTTTTTTTTTTTTTTTTTTTTTGTTTGTTTGTTTATTGTGATTTCTTTTGGTGATGCAGTGGCAACAAAGGCAACAGCACATGTCCTGAGGAAGGGAAACTCTTCAGCCAGCCACTTCAAGGTACAACAGGAGGTAGAAAACAAGGAAAGTCGAACAATGCTTTCATGACTATCACACTCTGCTTTGCTATGTACTGCAGGAGGTAGACAGAAAAGTATGGCCCACCTCTTTACATGCTTTTTTCTGATCTGATTTGACTAGGATTGTTTTTTTTCCCAAAATATGCATTCTTCTATGTGCCTGCTGAGAAGGAGGACTGATTTTCCTGCAGGCTCTTCAACACTAAAATTTGGGAGCAGCATAAGAGCACTGTGATTTTCAAACCATGTGCAGTTTGACTGTAACATAGGAAAAAGGTATTTATTATGAAACAGTTCAAAATCTACATCCTCACAATGTAACAAAAGAGCAAAAGTTTGGTTAGGGTGTAGACTGTTAGTTCAAGCTGCCTCTCAAGGTTCACATGAAACTTATGTCTTAACAAAAGCCAGGGTCCTAGTGGATCCCCTTCAAAGCACAATACACAGTCTGAGGTCAATTTAAAAAATTACATTTTCTAATTTATGTCCATTAATGCTGGTCTGTAGCAGCTCTGGACTAGCAGTCTCTAGTTGCCATTAGCAATGCTGCAATGATAGCATTGGCTCTACAAGTCTGTTTTCCTTGGTTCCCTGTTGCAGAGTAATAGGAAAACCTCCAATTGCCAACAGAGAACTGCAGTGTCAGATTAGATGGATGTGCATCAAAACTTCTCTCCTTTGAGGTAGGTAGAAGCCTGCCTGCTTGATACACAAACTGAAAAGATTTCTCCTCTCTAAAGAGATGATTGCAGTGCTGAACTGTCTCCTCTCAGAGAGCCCCATCTCGCCAACTTTGAGGCCTGAGAAGCAGGTGACAGAATTGGTTTAATTTTTCTCCTGCTGCCTTTGATGTTCCCCAGCTCATTCCTTGCCTGCACCTGAAGCTGCATTTTCAAAATTACTTGCAAGCTCTGCCACTCTTTCTCTTGCAAGCTGAAAAGACATCTTCTGCAGTGCTCATTCAGAAGAATAGAAAATCACATTTTACATCACCGGGCCATAATGTATGTCTTGTTGCCATTCACAATGTGAGAAATCAATCCTCCTCTTGGTCAGTTTGTACATGGGTTCAATGACAAAAGGGCCCAGAAAGACTTAATTCTTTCCTTTAAGTATACAAGCCCCTGACTGCCAGCTTTAGAAATGCATTATAAAACCTGATCTCTTTGTTCCCTATGCCTGTGACTCATATCAACTAGAAAAAAATAGCTGAAAATGAAAGTTTGATGAAAAAGCCCACACTAAAACAATATATTCAAAGTGACAACAGTTTCAGTATTGCATTTCAGGTATCATATTTCAGTATTCAATATTAGTCATTAGTTTGCATGCCAGGGCCTGGCTGAGGGTGAAAAGCGTTATATTTCAGCTTGTGTTACAGATGTGGTGGCTCAGAGTCACCAGCTTTTCAATTCCCCCAGCAGTTCCTGGGGGAGAAGACAGAGGATTATGGTTATTACAAGGCCAAGATAATCCCTCTGCAAATCCAAATATACAGAGCATAGAGCCAGGCCTAAGCTCTGCTAGGGAAGACCTGGTTTCCAGCTTTATTAAGCACAGGAGGAAGGTGTGCAGAGAGATGATCAGAAGATACCCTCAGCCAGGTTGTATCAATTGATTCTCCAGCACATGGAAGAAGCAATTCCATGTTGGATTTCAGATCAGTGTAATTTCTGCAAGACCTATTGCTATACTCAGACCTTCCCTCCATCCCCGCAACCCAAGTTGATCCAAGGATAGTGTTTATCACCTGTAATCAAATTACAGAAGTTTCTAAGTGTATGCTGGACTTGTAAAAAGAAGGTTTCAGATAGCAAACACACTTCAAAATAGGGTGGAGAAAGTTTGCACATGCAGTTCAATAGGTACACCTGAGAACACGTTTCATTTGGATTTAAGTGGTGTTACCTCCTTTTAGCAATCTTCAAAACTTTAAAAAAAAAAAGCCACCCAAACTTCCCTGTGTATATTTCGAACACACTTAAAATGCATTGACTTAGAATAACTGTGTAGCATGCTTTTTGGCAAAAACTGTGAAGCATTTCCTCATGAGGAACTCCTAGGTAAAGTAATTCAGTCATTCAGTGTATAAACACTCACATACCAGGACCATCAAGCTTCTATATTGAGTTTGTGCCTATAAACTACCAGAAGATTCCTGAAGCAGCACAAAATTAAGATGCAGTATTGATTTTTTTGACAGAACTTTCCCAATATTTCAAATAAAAATTGCTGCTGCATTTAACAACAGACTTAAACAAACATTTTCCATTTTTCTTCTTTCTCCCTTCTCTACATGTAATCTGGTTTCAGCTGCAGTGTTTCATGTTGCTTCAAACAAAAAATTGTAATCTTAGCATCACAAGACCTCTATGACTTGTTAAAAACAATCTGTTGTGAGTTACGACTGTGCTAATTTTAGGAAAAAGTTAACAATGTGCTTATTAATATTTAAAGCAACTATTTTATACTACCTTGTCCACCCATATCCACCTTTGTTTGGGTGGTGTAAGCTGCACAGGTAAGAGCAGTACTGGGGTCAGAGAGGAATCAGGCAGATACGCTCCCTCTTTCCAACTGCATCCCAGCCCATTTGCTACAGGAAGCCAACTATGTCTAAAGGGATAGAGACACTGATTTCTTCTTACCTAGCTGATTGCTCTGTGACTTGGCTGGTTCGGATTTCTGCAGGCAGCAGGGAGGATGAGGGATGAACAAGTGAAAAGCGAGTGCAGAATGTGTGGGCTCCTTCTCCAGAGGAGCAGAATGACAAGTGCTTCCCTTGAGGCAACACACACAAAGTGCAGAGTACACGAGGCCCACAGGTTGTTCCTCACCAATGTGCCTGAGGCTTTTTAACACTTACAGGACCAGCTGGGCCCCAGCTGTCTTTTCTTGCAGTCTGTCAGGGAATGGATCCCTTGTTCCGTGCACCTTCAGCAACAAACCAAACCACACATAGCGACACAGGATGAGGTGGAACACTGGCAACAAAGCACATGGAAGCTGACAAGATTGCATGACAAGAATGATACTGTATTATGAATGTAGGTGTGTAAATAATAAAGTGCCATTGCCCCACACTTCAATGTGACTATTCAAAGAACCATCCTCCAGAATGCTTTCAGAACAGCAGCTAAACTAGACTTTTGTTTCAGTGGATCCAACAAAGTTTCTCTTTTTTCCTTTCTTAAATAAAATGCTGCCGAAATAGAGGAAGACTAGTCTGGAGAAACCAAAGCCAGCCTCTGTGATTACACATTTTAGGCTTACTCTGGCATTTTCACATCTCAGTGCACAGTTGCTTTATTGTCTTCCCCTCTCTACAGATTGTACTAGAAACATTGATCCACCACAGCATTAGTAACTACAGGGGAAATCAGGTACAAGCATATCTACCCACCCTCCCCCAAAATCTTTCAAAAATAAATAATGCATCATAACCAGATCAACAAGATTGACATTTTTTATTTGTACTTAGCACATACAGGAAAGATCAAAGCAAATAATAAAAGATAGCATTTGTAAACAAATGTATTTCACAAAAAGTCAAACTATCAAATTTGCTCTGAAAAAATTCACTATAGCCATTTATAAATGTGTATTTATCAAAATCAAGTTAAAAACTACTTCATCTTGAAAACATCCCAAATGAAGATTCATCCATTCCAACAAGTTCAGAGAGACCACAGATGTAAGGTCTAACTAAAACAAATACACGAGTAAAGATGGCACTGTGATTTTTGGTTTGAAGATAACAAAAAAAGTCTGCAAGTGATCAAAATCCCAGCCATTCCAATTCAAAGTCCTAGATCTGCAAAATATACATTCAACTTCACAAATGTCTAACTTTAAAAAAATAGAGCTATTCCACTGGAATGTCCTCATTTTTAATGCACTGATTATATGTTGTGTTTTTGAGCCCACTCAGAGAAAAGTTACCAGTAGGTAGTTTCATGTAATTATAACGCTCACTTCCATAATCACATTAAAAATAAGATTACAGCAGCACCCTTTTAGCAAGGATTAATTTTTAACATTCTTGCCTTTATAGCAGCAAGTATGGTTTTGGGGAATGCTATCAATATAAGAAGTAAAAAAGATATACATACTCTGTGAAATTTATTACAGTGTTCTTTCCCTATACTTGTCTTCAAAGTTAGGTAAGCACCTCTATTTTCTTCTGCAGAACACAAAACTAGAAACAAATGACATCCAAATGTATGACTGCCTCAATAGGCTCCCTTTGTTGGTGGCCCACAAGCCAATTTGATTGCCAGTATGAACTCTGTTTTTTCCTCCCTCCAAGCTCCTCTTTGCATGCCACTAAAAACCAAAGTTCTCAGTCTATTAATTTGACTCAAAAGAAACAAGGTAATAAAAATAACTAAGGCACAAATGTCTGATCTTCAACAGCAGGCAGAGGGTCACAGATTTGAAATTAGGGTAGATTGAAAACGTCCAGAAATATTTCTGGTCTCAGGACACTGAAAATTCTTATCAGAATTCAAAAAAGGTTTTTAAAGATTTTTTTTTAAACGAAGATATGGAAAACACTTTTCCCAAGAATGTCCACAAACATTAAACAAGGATGGATGTACATACAAAGACACACACTTTATGCACAATACACTTTGAACATACTGCAGACAGACAAGGACCATGGAATGCAATGATGTCTAAGATGGCAGGTGAAATGAAGATGGCTCTTTTTCAGAGAGTCGTCATGAGTTTATCTTGGTACACCATGCTTTGGACTCCTCCTAAATTCTTCTGGTTCTGCTCCTGGATATACCGTAAAATGCTGTCCTCTCCACTTGTGGGGGGTTTCCAATAGGGCCTGTCATCATGATAGGGTGGCCTGTACCATTTGCACAGTTATTGGTTAGTGAGGAATGGAAGTCAACTTAGGAGTGCTACACACTAACACGAGCTCGTCCTGCAAGTGCTAAGCATGCACATGGAGCTACAGCACGGCAAGGAAATGGGGACAGACCAAACAGTCTGATGCTGAAGCTGCTGAAGCAACTGGGAATCTTCTAGCTGATTTCAAAAGGCTTTCAACCAGAGCTCAATCATTGAAAACCCTCTCTCATTGCAATGTTACAGACAAGCATAGTGCATCAATGCTACGGAATTCCAAACTGGGAGGGGGGAGGTGGGGAAGGAGGAGGAGTCTACGGGAGAACTAAATTTGTACAACAAACAGTTAAAATAAAGCATATCATGCAAAACGCTGAGCTCATGAAAGTACATCCTTAAAGTGCAAAGGGTTAAGAAAGGCAATCCTATTATGAATGAAAATTGCTCCTCTGTAGTTGCTGCCATTCCTTTGGCACTGGTGCAGTTAATTAACACTAAAGCAACCTGTAATTTACAGAGTTGCATTTTCTTAAGAACACCCCCAGTCTACAGTTAGTACAGGTAATGCTCTGAGACTTGCAAAAGTACTACAAGGAAAATATCTTTTTCCTTACTTGTACATTACTTATTGCTGTTTAGAGATACTAACTTCAACCATTCCTACAGTGTCCCTGAATCATTGCAGCGGAGTGGGGAATAAATAAAACAACAATTTTGAACACTATGTAGGAAACCACAACATTTAACATTACCTTATTACCAAATTGAAGCTGCAATTATTATATATACGGAAGAAATTCTTTTCTGTGAGGGTGGTGAGGCACTGAAACAGGTTGCACAGAGAAGCTGTGGATGCTCCATTCCTGGAAGTGTTCAAAGCCAGGTTGGATGGGGCTTTGGGCCACCTGGTCTAGTGGAAGGTGTCCCTGGCCAAGGCAGGGGGTTGGAACCAGATGATCTTTAAGGTCTCTTCCAACCCAAGACATTCTATGATTCTGATAATTTTTTTTATAGTAGCAGAAACACAGGCAAGGTTTAGATTTTACCTTTTTTAGATATATTCTAAAGTTATATAATGACAGCTGTTAATTGGAATTCTCTTTTCTGAAGGTTAAATATTAAGCTAACTGCAAACAATTTCACTGAAAGAATCTGCAAACAATTTCAGTGAAAGAATTTTAGAATTTTACTAAGAAAACGGAGACACAATTCCACATACTATTTCACAAATTATTCAACAAAAGCTCCATATTTAACATGTATTACACAGGTCATTTCATTTCAGCCCATGCCTATTCCAGACTTTCATGCACAGCAGAAAGAATTTTATACATCTGTAAGTTGTGATCTCAAGTTCGCAATCAAATGCAATAAGATTTTTCAAATCAAGCTGTCCAAGATCTTAAATATCCAGTTATTTCACTTTGACTCCAACTTAGAATAACTTGAAACTTCCACTTTAACTACACATTTAAGTGCTTCTACCTGAATGGGACAAAAATTCTGAGCACCTTTTCTACCAAGCTTCTATGCTGAGCTTTTAAGTATGGGTTTTGTTTTTTCAGCCATACAAGCCTCTGTATAAAAAAGCCATTGTTCATATTTCACTGACCTTAGTCTTTGCCCAGGCAGTGGAGGGGCTGAAGGGGGAGGTTGTCTACACACACTACAATACATTATTGTGCTTATTTCAATATCACTCTGCTCCAGGGTGAACTGTTTGGCTTTAAAATGTCACGGACTGGTATTGTAAGTGATGAAATCTTTAGAAAAATTTCAGCAAAACCTCAAATGATTTATAAAATCATTAGGCTCTCTTGGCAGCCACTCTTTCATAATGTGGAATTGTACATTTTAAAGTGCTCATAATAAACTGCATAAAGAAACCCGAAAACCAGGAAGACTCCTGAGCCTGAAATACAGGCAAAGTTCATTACACATCTTCAAGCCTCCTGTTTCTAACACATATTTAGTATCTGCTTTACTGCTGTGCACTGGGAATTTTGAGATGACAATGCCTGTCTGCTTCTCTGCCTAGTATTTCTAATACTGTATTTGCCCTTTCCCTTTGCATTCTCAGACCCAAACTAATACCAAATTGTCTTTTCATCCACTTTAAACTTAGCCTCATCCCCAGAGCCTGCCCACACTAAAACCAAAGTCTGCCTACTGTGATGTAATAATATAAATGTTAGATAAGGAGAAACAAAGATTAGGGTATTGGTATTTTTCACTGAAGACAGTAATTATTTGTCTAAAAAACTGAGTCATCTAGAAAGGTTACTTTTTATTAGGAAAAAATAGTAGCTGGTTTTTATCATGTGTACATGTATAGACACATATCCACCAGCAGGTGCATGCCTTCACCATGCATTCCACCAAGTGGGTTTTAATTGGACTGAATTTCTTCCAAAAATTTCTTTTCACTCAATGTCTCTCATTACTAACTACAAACAAAAAGGTATGCGAAAAGATAGCACAAGAGCACATGCAGGAATGCTTTTGTGAAACAGTTCTCAAAAACTCAGTGCTATAATTTTACTCATTATCTGTAATGTTCCTGATAAATTGTTCCATGTACTTGTCATTTTTTCATATACATTTCTGCAAAAGATGAAAACAGTGCTCTACTGCAAGAATATAACTATTAATAAAACTTAACTTTACACTAAAATGAGTTTCTTCTCTGTCTTAGGAAATTAAATACAAACAAATACTGATCAATTTGCAAATAAGCTACAGAGCAGCTCCCTATCCAACATACTCCCTACAGGAGATCACTAACATTCCATTTTGAATTAGAAATAAACTAGTAAAAAAAATTAATATTCCAAAGCAAAACTTAGAAGTTATTTAATACTTTCTCTATATCCCATACTTCTAACTTGTTAACTTTTCATGTGAAGAGAACTGCCCAACAGGGCCACCAAAGCTTCATACTGAGTAACATAAAGTCATCATCTTTTCTTCACAAAGGGAAGATTGCTTACCTTACATTCACAGGTGTGTGTGGATGCCAGTGTGGCTGAGCAGGATGTATATTAGGATGATACTGGGGCTGCAAATGGAAACATTGAACCTGGTTAATAAAATCATATTAAAGCTCCCTATTAACTTTTATTTTCCTGGGGTCATGAGGAATATGTTCCTGGTGAACCTTAGAAACCCTACTGCTTCCAACCTTCTCCCGTGTCACTGAGCACATACTTGAAGCCTCTTGGTGATGACCCTGCTCATTAGGACACACTCATGGGACAATGCAAAGAAAATTGCTCTCCTGTTTGACAGACAACCTGGCACATCTAGTGCTTCTAAGAGAAAGCACATAAAAAAATGTCACCTTTGATCAAAAGTGGAGAGTAAGAAAGGTTATAAAGAGCAGGCTTCAGAAGGTCTCCTGTCTTTGGTGACAGGACTTCCTTCTCATATCCATAAGATCTTAAGGAGAAAGAGTAAAACAAAGTCAATGCTGAGAGTTTTAATAAAAAGAGTTAAGACTAAGTTCTCATGTACGTACAGAGTTCGGAAGCTTGTTTTTCCTCTGTACCCACTGACTGTCAGTAGCACAGATGAAAACCAGGTAATGTTTTCCCTGGAGTGTATAAAAAAATCCCAACAAGCATTTGACCAGCAGGGAACTCTCTAAGTGTTGTGATGAGGGAGGTAATTGCAACTTTGAAATTGTCACGATCACCTACTGTGAGAGACTCCTCTAGACAAAAGCTTGCTCTTACAGAAGTCTCCTGGGGCCCATCACATTCACAGTCCAAAAGACTTCCACATTCACAGAAAGAAACGGAAGGGAAAAAAGATGGCAAATGAAGTGTACTCAGCTTGCAGAGCATCCAAGAACACAGGGGAAAAAAGAGAAAACTCCTTAACCCCAAAATGGTGCTGTTTATTTCTGACCCATCAGAAAATCTTACCCCAGAGTAAGGAAAGGGGAGTAAAACAGTTGTACAAACTATAAAGAGTAAAAATATTTACCATAAAATATAGAAATTACCACATATTCCTCTGGTATGCTCTTACCTGGTAGTTATGGACTTCAGGAGTACTTTTAGCACTAAGAGAGAAAAAAAAATGCTCTTATGTAATCAATACATCTACATCACAATGTTCTTTAGTTCAGGGAAGTACTACAGAGAAAATGCATATTCTTAAGGGCATCATTATTTTATTCAAAATATACACCACAGCAGTTAACATGTGAAAGAGGGGTGTAAGCTTTTTTTTCTTTGCTTTAGATTTAAAAACATGAACGAATTATGCTTGATAAACTAGCATAAGAGCAGTGAGCAAAAAGGAAGTACGTTTTACTTTAGTCTGATTTCATACATAAAAATAATAAAGGAAATAGATTAAACAGTTGAAGCAGAAGAATCTGAAGATGCATAA
The DNA here is from genome assembly GCF_050655825.1 of Lonchura striata. Taxonomy (NCBI): domain Eukaryota; kingdom Metazoa; phylum Chordata; class Aves; order Passeriformes; family Estrildidae; genus Lonchura; species Lonchura striata. The sequence goes on from NC_140704.1 coordinate 91,900,443, forward strand.
TGAGACATACCAAAACAATTCATCCCACACCAGAGAATCTGTTTCTATAAATCCTAAAGCAGATATTGTCTTCAAAATCCTTTTAGCCCGAGAACAGCAACTCAAAGGTAGAGAGAAGCTGAGCAGTCACTTACCACAGTTGTGCTGCTTTCACAGGATTGTTTGCTTAAAAAGAAACAAACACAAAATGTTAAGATAAGTGAAATATCAGCCATTTTGCAGCTCTTGTTGTTGAGCTGCTATACTATGGCTAAAGTGGATCCTCATACAAACACATTTGCACAGAAGTGCCTGAATTTCAAGTGCAGCCCTGTGCATTCTAGTAATTCTGTGCAACATCATAAAGTATGAGGCAGACACAAATCTCCCTCTGGTCCTGCAAGAGTGAAAGCCCTTTAGAGATGACAGCAGCAAAGCATATTCTTTGCAAATGCCACAACAGGACTTTTGGCAGAGTACGTTCTGCACAACCAGAACGGTTTTTTTCTCATCTTACTGTAGTACCATACCAATATCATCAACTCCATTGAAAATCAGAAACTACCCCTTGCAGAAATTTTCACTATCTTTCAGAAACCAGAGTATTCACAAAGCTGGTAATAGCCTGTGTCTTACTGCAGGGAACAATGGTAGCCAAAATAGCCCATCAGTTGGGAATCCTGGGAGGCATAGAGTAATCTTGAGGAATAAGGTCTTGGCCTCTGCTTTGGACAGGCTGGAAAGAATGGTGAAGGTGGCAGCTGAGTAACTGGGGTGTATCATCTCTTTTTCATGACTGTGTGTGTTTCAGGAGAACTGAAAAACTTCTCAGAGAGAAAGTGAAAATCCAACTGACTGCTGAATGCAGGAAGTTAATGACAGACTGTAGAAGTCTCAAAAGGGACTAGGAGAGAATCCAACCCTCGTGGGCTGCATTTAGGTATAGGGCTTAATGGCCAAAAGATGCATGAAAGACAACAACCTACAGGGAGCTTTTGCATTAACTTAAAAACATGCTATTCAGCTCTCTAGAAGGCGATCACTTGGGTGTGAAAGAAGCTTTGACTGGCTGCAGTGGACATAATTAAGCATAAGACACACTTTCTCTTCTGCCTCTATCTCACAGACAAAAGTACAGAAGCATTGAGACTCAAGGCAAAACCTGCAGTTTTACTAGATCCTGTTATGGCAAGAATTAAATTTAAAGAATTCATTCTTCCAGTTACAAAATAACCCACACTATATAGTTGACTCTCCTGTCTCACATAACAGCATCTCACATATTTATTAAATTTGCATTTCAGTTAAACAAACTCCTTCCATGTACTACAGAAGGAAGCAGGGGGAAGAGTTACAGCCTCTAAAAAGCATGCATGCTTGTCACCCTTTCCCCCCCACCTGTAAATGAGACAAAAATGTCCCCATAATACCACAAGGGCTGCTCATGGAACTGTGGGTTGTATTCTGGGAATGCAAATGAGTGCAAAGACATTCTAAGGGAATGTCATCTCACTCTACTGTATATGGCAGCCATACCTGCAGGCTCAAGTAATACAGAATTTGGAGAGGGTTATCCTGCAGTGCTCCTTCCTAGGAAGAACAAAAAGCTCAAGCTTTTTCTACATGGAACAAAAAGCTCAAGTTTTTAAGGACAAATTACAAAACCAAAAGGGAAATGAATTCCTTGTCATTCCATTTCAATTCACCACATCTCAATTCCCAGGGCAAGCTAGTTAAGGTCAGAGCCTGAACAGGTGAATAACATGTCATTACAGTCACGAAAGCCACAACTGCATAATGAGACTGCCCAATAACCCTAAGAAATTGTCTGGCTAGATAAGAAAGTCAGCAAGGCTTTTAGATACTACTCCACCCCACATGACACAATTCTTCAAAAGCAATTCTTCAAAAAAACATTACATGTTTTGCCTTGGTGGGTTTTATGCAACTTTTCTTTCCTCCTCAGTAGAGCAACAAAAGAAAACATAGGTACTTCCTCCATAGAAGGGGGTGGAAGAATTAATTGTACATAGAGATTAAAAACAGAAGAGGGAAATGACGAACTCTGGCAAAAAAAGCTTCATGCACATTCTGGTTTTTTAGGTGATCTGACATACTCCTCTTTTTATACGGTGGTACAGATGTAATGATTGTGATGCGACATTTCTAGGATTTAACGGGACACCTGCATGACCAGTTCAGTGCACAGATGCCTGCACTTACCCTTGTAAGTGGAATGCCTCCGAGAAGGGTATCTCTTGCTGGGCCTCCTTTCAAATGTACTAGTTCTGCGTAATCTCGTCCCGTGTGTTGCTTGATATTCTGTCCTCCCACTTAAAACACAGAAATAAACAAAGTAAACTGCTGCCTTCTGCTGGAAGCTGTACCTGCTCCTTTGTATAAATATATTGCTGATACTTCACTAAATACCTGAATCTGAAGCGTGATCCCAGCCTTATGAAGTCGGATCTACTAGATTTACTATTTGCTGGGGCTCGCAATCTGAAGAAAGCATGGTGCTCCACCGCACACTTCCACAAATGTTTGCACGTTTTGGCACTGTCTAACCGGAAAACAAATGTGTGCTCTTGCTCTCTGCCCTAAATGCAGAAACAAAAGCTTTGGAAGTTGGCATGCATGATATTAGTTATTGTCCTTGGTAGGAGAAACACAGCCTGGGCCAACAGTGTGCTGAGCCTCCCTTGTGTTCTTACCAGCATGAGCACACACCACACTTTGTTGGATCAGGCCCAAGTAAGAGAAAGAAGTTACCTGTTCATCATCTTCTACAACCACGAGTGTTAGTTTGCTCTTTTTAAAGTCCATTTTTGTGATTTTAGGCCTAAACACAAGAGTCAAAAAGAAGAGAATTAAAATAATATTAAAATAATTTTATTTCTTGTGAGAACCCTGGGTTTAGTTTGGGGTCTCGTGTGGTGGTAAAGTCTCTCCTCCAGCCTGTGTGTCCAAAGAAAAACTCCGCAGCCTTTTGATGTTCGGTCTCAAGGCAGTTTATTGTTGGTTATCTAAAAGATTGTCTTTGCGGGCTGCGGCCCTTTGGTCAGCGGCCTGGGTAGAGGCACACACACACCCTGACATCCTCTCTGTCTGGTGTCTTCTTCTTCTCCTCTCCCCCCGCCCAGGGCTGCTGCTATCTTTTATATGATATATTACGTATAACATGTTTGTAGTTTTCCCCCAATACCTACTACCTATATTACAAGGTGCTTTTCTACTCTAAACCAATCTGTGAATGCCAACATCACCAAGAGCATGGAGGCAAGGAAGAAGAAGGAGGAAGAACAGGATCAGCCCACTTTCCTCCATCTTAGAACTTCTGACTCCCATGTACAAGATAACAACCCCCCTGTACAGGTGCTAAAACTCCCCTGTACAATACGAAAAAAAATTCCCCTCTGCTTTGTAGCTACTTTTACTATACTATCTAACCCTTTGTGACTGCTTGTTCCACCTTCAAAGTTGGTAATTCATTCCATGGCTCAAACTCAAAATCACAGCTGTTTCCAGCTGCCTGCTGTGATATAAAATGCTTCTGACCAAGGCCTGGAACCTCTAAAAATGTATGAGAGACATTTTGAGTTCCCACAATTTCTACAACTATTTCACATTTAAGAGCGGTACTTCTAACCAGGCTAATCTACCTTCAGATTTAACCTTCAGATTTTAAACTTTGTAGATTCAATGATAAATTACAAGCCAAGATCCCATTATGCAAAGAGAACGATTTCAACATTTTAACTAAAAGGAATATAACACAAAAGCAGATTACCAAAAGAATAAGCCTATTTTGTTGGCTCCTTCAAAGATCAATATGCCTGTTGGTGTCAGTCCAAGAGCATATTCACAACCATCTCTTCCCTGCAAGCAAGTACAGAATAAATAATCAATCTTCCATGAACAGTGTAAACCTTAATACAGTAGTATTGCAAAATCCATAGGTCTTAAACTAAACAATAAAGTTGCCATACTTTTTTAACATTACAGAGCAGAAGAATATGTATCTGTATTGAGTGCAAAGTGGCATATTTTGGCAACAGGAGGCTGCAAGTTGCCCTTTGTGGGAGGAGGCCATGTGCTGCTCAAAGTGGCTCCGAGACCCATGGAGATGGACCCACGCCAACACTGTATCCAGGGCAGCCCATACCTCACCTCACCTGTTTAAGAGCAGGCAGTTCCTGCCAGGGGAAGGAGACACAACAGGAAGAAACTGAGGGACACAGGAAAAGGCATGTGGAAAGGGATGCTGTGGGAGCACAGAGCAGCACCCTTAGGAGGAGTACTGCAGGTGGGAATGACTTCTGAGGGACCATGGGACAACCCAGACCATAACAAGGACACTCCTCAGGGACTGACCCACACCAGGGCAGGGACCTGACACTGATAAAACACAACATCACATGGATCTTACCTTAACTACATGCATATCTACACCATACATTTCTAGCCATTTAGCCTTGTTCAAGTAGCACAATTCAGCCTGCGCTGGGCTCTTACCCCTGTGAACATAAAATTCATACTCTATGGTCAAAAATTTTTGTCCTCTTTAAATGCTTTCAGATTCATTCCCCTAACCCTCTTCTTTGTGTCCCGAATCTTAATGACTAAATGGTATTTCAAGCTTGGCTTATGTTTTTACCCTCTTCCCTTCCAAACGAAAATAAAACAAAGGGCTGAAAATGCAAAAAGGTCTATAATTGCCAGTAAGGATGTAAGTTCAGGTAACAAAGCATCACTAAAATATAACATATTTATTAACAAAAGACAGGAAAATGAGTTTGCTAACACCCTGAAAAAATTTATGTTTGCATGAAAGAAGGGTAGAAAGGGAGAGAAAGAGATTTATTCCAACATAAACAGGAAAAAAACCCGCCTCCTTAAATTATTACAAAATAATCTAAAGAAAAACCATTAAAAAATTAAAACTCACCCCACTAACCTTCCCTAAATTACTGCCTGCCATTTCTAGGGAAGGCGAGGGCTCAAAGCCTTTTTACAATACTTCTCCACTGACAAACATAATTCCCATTTCATGCCTGTTGAAAGGATTTGACTTTAGAAGAGAAGAAAACCTGTTGCTAGAGACCCCACTCCCACACAGGTACTCTACCTGCACTCTTTCCATTTCTGAAAAATGTCAAATTCCATTGCTTCAGTCTGGTTTGGTGCAAACCTGAATTCGGACACGAGCTCTGGTGTGTGCTCAGGGTGCTCACACTCTCCCAACTCAGCTGAAATCAATCAATTGAGAAATTAAAAACAAAGATCTTGGGATGACCAGAAATATTTAATTCCATTACCCCTACAAAGACAAGGATAGTTTGCAAATTCCTAAGCATGTTGCAGAACGCACTTGTGTCAATGCTTTAAGTTAACATCCCAGTCCCTCACTCCTGGCCCCAGTAAATTCAAACCAGACTTTACAGCAGAAGTCAGATAAATCCATTTGCAGGAGCAGAGTAAGGTTGTGGTACAGAATTCTGACCTTCCAGAATGTTATAACTGAACCAGTTCAACTAAATCTGATTCTCTGCATTTTAAAGCACTTATAGGAAATAAAGTTTCTATTAAAAACAATCATCAATGCATCTGCTGTTTTAGAAGTGGTTACTTTGAAACTTCCTCTCGTTACATACTTTTCACTCCCTAACACTTCCCATTCTATTGCATGTGTTGTTATTTTTCCTGGTTTAGGACAAATTTAGGAGTTATGTTTCTGTTCATGTAAAAACATGAAGGGAATACCTAATCTCATTAAACCAGTGATAAAGCTGTGTGGTTTTTAAAATCACAGTGGTAGTGTAATATTCAGATTAATAATTTTTAAGGAAAATCGCTGAAACATGAACACCATTAAGGTGTCACTTTCTACTTATATGCTTAGGCTCTGGTGTTTTCTTTTCTAGGAGCAGAGCACTTTCCAACTCCACTGAGCTCAACAGGAGCCGCAAGTGCTGAGCATCTCGGCAACTGACACCACTGACTGCCTTGTGTCTGTGACAGCTTTGCTCCTGGAGCCTCTCAGCTGTCCTTAGAGGCTGCAGCGTCACTGCCGCAGGACTGTGTGGAAAGCATCAGTGGAAAATACACTCTTCAGAAATACCATGTGTCACCTGACATATGATGTGATTCCCAACCAGGCCTTTGTCAGTCAGCGTTTCTTAACTGTTTACTATTTTTACTACTACTACCAAAAGAAAAATAAAAATGAAAAAGCATTGAGGGAAACAAAATCCCTTGAAGAAAACAGTTTTATTCCTTCAGGGCGCTTTTACACTTAACAGCTGCAAAAATTTCAGTCACAGCCAGACTTCAAAAATATTTAACAGGATCCATCAGTAGATAGGAAGTTACATTCAAAATCCAATCTGTTGGCTGATAACACCTACTAGGTGGTTTTGAGAACTTGAGCTTTGCTGAAACATTTAGCAGTCCTGAGGATATTACAGAGATTGTGTTCATTTGTCTTCATTTTTAATAACTGTCTCACACACACATTTTACTCTCAACAGAGTGAGTTACAGTATTCTTATCTCTGTTGAAGAAAAGGACATACAGATATCTCAGCTCTGTGGCTGTTTCATCAAAGCTGGAAGCCTATTTAACCAGATATTAAGAATTACTGGCAGTCCAGTCTCCAGTATATAAGAGGGAGCTACAGCAAACACATTAGCAAGGAGGAATTCAAGGCGATAGAAAAAGGTATGGATCTGAAGTTTGATGTGTCGCCAACCATCCAGGAAAAACATGGGAGATTTCTCTACTACTTAACTGAGAGAGAAAGCAGGCAACATAGGCTGACTGCTATAAAGAAGAGGTATAGGGATGAGAAGAGTAATGAGCTTGTCGGACAGAAGACACACAGAGATGCTCAGCAGCACTAATATTTTGAGATGCAAGGGCACAGCACAACACCCATCTCTTCATTTCTGCCTTCATGACATGCTTTGGCATGCCCCTTTTTGACACTTTTTTGGGGGGAGGGTGGAAGCTGGGGCAGGTGTTACATAACACATGTATATACATTGTCAGTGTTCTTCAAAAATAACCTGGGGGACATTTTCAAAAGGAGGTTTCCTAGAAAGTTTTTGAAAACTCCAAAAAGATTTTAAAATAAATATCTCATTCTTTTATACAGAGGGAAAAAAAGTTTGCAATATTCTGTGAAAATGTCTTATGATTAGAACTGAAAACTGGAGATGTGAGAAAATGTTTTCCTTTTCAATATAATTAGCAGCTTCAAAAATATATCTGGTTAAACACTAAGACCATATAACACTAATGATGCAGTTAAAAACTAACTGTAACAGTGAGAACTCAAATTTGATGATAACATTTTTCCACAGATAGCCCCTAAGTGAAGCCTAATATTACCTATCTGCTTCATATGTTACCCCATACTACAAACCAATGTTACTTGCTACAGCATTTCCTTCATGGCACTGGCAGCAAATCAACACTTAGAAAGATGATTCACCAAAAAAACCCAAAAAAATCAACCTTGCTACTGGAAACCAAGAATTATTTTAACAGAAAAGTCCCTTGATAAAAACACATGTATGAAAATTAAAGCTTATCCGTGAAAAGACTTTTCTTTCAAAGAATGATGCCTAAATAGCAATTCATTGCTTTTTCCTCACTCTTAGGAAAGCCAGACTAAGGAGCAAGACTGCATTTTACAAAGAAAATGCAACTCACTGAGGAGGAAAAAATTGAAATTTCTTTATACTTTGCTGCTTAATTATGTTTCCAATGTCAATAAAACATAGCAAACTTTACACCAAAAATGCTTATTATTATGTATGTCAGCAAAGAGAATGAATGAGTTGCAATAATAAAATAATTCTGGACAAGCTTATTGAAATGATGTCAAAACAGTGGAAAACTGAAACAGGAAAAAAAAAAGACAGCAAAAAAGTATAAAAGCATGTTCCCACAGACAGCATCAAAGAGTATTAATTTTGGTAGATAGCTGGACACATCATAACCATGATGGACAGCTATTGTTTTGCATTTACACAGTAATCACAGGTGTCAGCTGTTACCCAAAATGTTGAGGCATAAACGTATCATTCTTTGCTTGGTCCTCCTTGCTTGGACCAGATGTGAGGCTACCACAGTTTTTTTCTGTGGAAATGTAAGAAACAAATTAAATCTGGGCTCTGCATTTCCTCCATCTCAAAAAGACAAATGGAGTCTGCCTGCAGCAGTTCTTTGCATACCTGACAATCACAGTTGCGACAACTGGTGCAGTAAAGCAATGCCTTAAGATTTACACCAGTTTTGCCTGTCAAACCCATCTAGAATCACTGAGTTACTTCCAATGCTGGATTAAACTAAGAAACTCTGCCTAAGCTCTGTGTGCCATGGCCCAACCACCAATGAAACAGGAAGAGAATTTTTCCATTTCAATTAATGTTGCTGCTGATTTGCTTAGAATGGTCCAGCTCACTGCACTTTCTTTTAGAGAAAAATGAACTTGATTTGAGCTTCATTATAAAATTTTTCTCCCCATCTGCAAAGCAAATTTCTCAAAATGGAACAAATATTTGTATTAACATGCTTGCAGCAACAAAAAACCCACGCTGTTGCACAATAATGTAATGAAATCCAGTGTACTGGAGTTGCTTTTACATGGTGAAATCCATGCTCCTGCCACAGAAGTGATCTTAGTTCTTACCCTCCCATATAATTTTCTCCTCTCTAGTACCTGCCACTCCTTCCCTCCTGCCCTGCAACCATCTCCTGAGTCACCCACTGTGGAGGCTGCCTCTCAAAGGCACTGTTCAGGCAGCAGGAAGGAAGCCCAAATTCACAGGCACCCACCTCCCACAAACTGTGTGAAGGGCCAGCTGGCTCTTCAGCCTCAAGTGGTAGTACTTGTGCACACACCACAGCTTCTCCCTCAGTAGGGAGCTATTTTGGGTCCTTCTTCCCTGATCAGCCCTGGGTTTCCAGGAAACTTTTGTCTAGCCATGCTTTGAGTCTCCCTCCCCATATCAGGTGTGCTGATATTGGCTAATATAGTTCAGAAGTTACGAATGCAAGTCAAGAAATGGATCTCCCTAAAATTCTTCTCCTTGGGTAAAAGAATGGCATTTATATATGATCAGTAAGAATGCATTAGTAACAAAAGAAAATAAACCAGTAGGTGAGTTTTTTAATAAATTAGGACAAACCACTTTCAAAAGATTGCATACCTTGAAGACACAGAGCTGCTAGTTCAACAGCAGTTTCATATGGGCATTTCAGTCTTAAAAACAAAACAAAAAACGAAACTATAAAAATCATGTCTCTTGCCAGTGAATTCCTCTTGCAATAAAGCTAAAAAGAAGCCTGACACGAAAATTGGAAACATTAACTTCCACAAACTACTAATGCTATGAAACATCTACAATTGTTACTTGTATATTATTATTTCCTAAGTTGGTACATTCTGATTAGCATTAAACATGATACACTTCACCATAAAACAAGAACTAGCAGAGAAAACACTAAATCAACTAGGGGACCATTTTTACTTTAACACTGTATTTTAGAATATATGGCTTTGAAGTTTTTTGTTTCTGTAATTAAAAAAAAATAGTACAGGTGTGAATGAATATCGGTCTGGGTAAGACTATAAAAACACAAAGTATTTTTTCAGAGTTGACCTGAACAAAAAGTGTTGTACTTCAACTTTCTCATCCTCTATTTCACCCATCATACTGAAAAAATGTGGCAAGCCCATGTTAACATTTTCAAGTCATAAAACCCAGGACTGTTTTCACTTTCTTTAAACATTTCCATCACCTTATCAATCCATCAAAATCTTTACTCATTCTATTTGTCAGTAATATATGCATGATATTCACAAAGGCCTATATGTCTGTATTCTAAAGAAAACCAAAATTCACTAGGAGATTAACTATTATAAATTCTTTAAATTACAGCTGCAAGTGTAAAAAGGTACTTACTTCCCTGAAAGAATGTCCTGCCGGAGCTGTAATACAAACAGGTACCTGAGAAATAAAAAATTCAGAAAGTCAAAAGTAATTACAGTGGCATCCTTCTAGTTCAACTGGCTGAAAGAATGAAAGATTATCCCAATTCATTGAGTAGTAACAGCAATTTGAGTAACTTGTTCTTTACAAAAAAAAAAAAAAAGCCTTTGGGATCACACAGATACACCTTGCAAGCTTCAAAGCTCCCACAGCTTTCACTAGAATCAAACAGAAGAATATTTTTTGTACACTGGTTGTTTCAGGATATTGTCCAAAGTCTTGCTGTTTAGGATGTGCTCTGTCTGAGCATACACCACAGCAATCTAAATGTTGCTAACACTCCAGTGTTCTCCTGAACTTGGGTCTTACCTAATTCAGGCAGGAATCGAACTACAGTATCTAGAAACAAAACACAGATAAAGGCATGTAGGCTTCAGGGCTGCCTTCTCAAACACAAAACATGGAAAAAGTCCACATTGGGCAAAAGGAAAGGTTCATACCAGAACGTCACTTAAAAATAGCAGAGAAGTTCCAAATAAAATCTCCATAGAGTTCACACATTTATTTAATATGTCAAGTAGGAATTTACAGCCTTCAAACTGTCGTAGTATTTTAAGTTGTTGCTTTGCTAATCTTTAGTTCTAGGCACACTTCACTGATGCCACTCAGAGCTGGGCTCTGAGGCATGCACAAGTGCCCTGGTCATGCAAGGGCTGTATGGAGGACAGGAAGGCAGAGGGAGGCTCTGCATTGCTCTGGACACTGTGGGGTGAGGCTTGCAAAGATGAGTGACTCAAGAAGGAAGCATGAAGCACTCCTGAGAGCACAGTAAACACAAACACAAGTAAACACAAACACAGTAAACACAAACCTCTCCTGTCTTTACAAAGGATGCTGGAAAGACAAAGAGGGTTTTTTTTCATCACAGAGACTATGGAGTGAATGTGGCAAAGGAAAAATAGTTGGAATCAGACAGGGAAAACAGAAATGAAAAGGAAGATTAAGATTTCTCATGATAACACTGGAGCAGAATCAGATTTATCCATGTTAGCTCTTTGGTACATTCACATACTTGGCTAATACCTGACTGCCAACCAAATCTGGCTATTTGCATGTGTAGATTAAAGGTAAACAAGTATACATCCCACCCTTATTGATAGTCCAGATGATTCACGAACTCTTCCAAATTTGCAAGAAGACTCTGGGCAGTGTACCTATGAGTTTCAGGGGGTTTGTGCAGTGCTGCAGCCCCGCTCTGGTTGGTATGTTTTCTGTGTGCAGGCTGACACACACTGGCGTCTCAATTGTTGCTACCCCAAATCAGCAAGATACCCTAGAAAATTGTCCACAACACACAAGTACAGACTCGTTCCTCTGTTGTCCTTCTAACTAAACTAAATAATCAGGTTGCACACAAGTGACAGAAGCTGTCTTCCAAAATGCACTGTATTTAAACTGTGTTTTTATACTGAAAAAATGATAGAACAGGTGAAGGGTTTTGATGCTTCCCAATACTGTGTTAATTAAGAGAAAATGATCTTTGTAGCTTTACTAGAAATTGAAGTCTACTAGAAAGCAGACCTCCAGAAGGAATTCTAAACACCCTCTACCTGGAAAGTTCACAGTTACTGTTAAGGATGATTTTTCTTCCACTTGGAATGATTTTGAGTATACAGTTATTAATCTTCACTTTTCACTCAACATGCTACATGGAAAATATGATACAACTAGCATAAAGACTTAAACCTCCACAAATTAAAATAATTAAAAATTTAAGAATTATATAATGCTTCAATTCAAAATTACTTCCCCCCCCAAAAAAAAAAAAAAAAGGAGCCCAAATTTTTCTTTCAGTTTCACAGTGGTCTTCTGTCAAACTTATAATTACAGGAAATTGTTCACAACACTGAATATTTAGCTGACTAAAGTGTTTTTCTAATTAAAATTGTCTTCTAAAATGTCACATTTCAGCAATAATTAGATCACAAGGCATCAGAGGTTCATACTTTCAGACAAAATGTCTTACTTGATCACAGCAATGATCACATAGCTCCAAAACCCAATCTCACTGGCACTAGGATCATATGCTTCAGAGCACTAAGCAAGAAATCTTGTGGTAGACAGTAATGCCATAATTTGACCACAGGGGAAATGTAATACTTCTCAGACATGCACACTGATGTATGAAGACTTAGATCAATTTCCAGAAAACACATAATATTTCTACTAATTTAACTGCATCTTCTCATTAGAGATGTCCATAAATCATCCTGATTTTTGGATTCTCTTAAGATCTTATACTCAGCTATATAAGTGGCAGGGATTTCTTTAAGCTAATTATACAATCTATAGGGATATGCCCTTTTATTGAATTATCACTGCTGGACTAAATTGATAATGAATATTGAAGACTCTATGTCTATATCATGAGGTGGTGACAATTAGCCCTTTAATCTTGTCTCAGGCAGTGAAAAAACCCCATGGTCGGCACAGGAGACAGCAAGGGAGACAGTAATCATTTGCCTGCAGGCATAAGTTTAATGTAAACATCACATGCACATGAACTTCGACAATCAACCATCTTTAAACACCTTAGGCTGATTAGGAGTACACTGGTTATTGCCAAGCAAATTAGAAGACACAGAAAGAGCCCTACGGTGAGAAGCAGAACAAAAGAAAAGATAAAGTAACATTAAGATAGATACTACTACACAGAGAAGACACAAAGTAAGCAGATACAGATAAGTACATCCTTTGCAACAGCTGCTCCTTTCCCAGCTTTCAGAATATCCTCTGAACCAAGGTGCTACAAATCTAGCAAGGATCTACAAAAAACAGCCCAGAAGATTGAAACTAAAGCTTCCAGATATTTGTAGAGTGACGTTATGCAATGCAGCCTTTTGCTTTACAGAGAACCAGGGGAAGCAGAAGTGATTCAATCAACTCTCAACCCAGAGCTCAAGCTGGCTATTCCCACAATTCTTTACCCTTGGTGCCATTATTAAATCACCCCCAAGTCTCAGGCCAGGAGGAACAAAGCAGGGCACTGGCATTTTAGCAGGACATAATGGAAACCCCTCTCAGAGGATGGCAGGATTTCAAGAGCAGGTGTCTGTAGCTTTCCCTACCCAACACTGTCTTTCTTTGCCAGCTTCCAAGCACCAGAACACAGCATCTCCACAGCATTGGAGAGGCCCATGAATGCTTTCTGGCAGCAAATAAAAACCATGATGTTTCTCTGACAGTAGGAAAACACCTAAGAAAGCAGACAAAATGAGCACTCTTAATAAGAAAGCTCAAATCACCTGCTTGCACGTGCCTTAGATGTCTTAAATCCCCCATGAGCCACACATAGTTCCTACCTTGTAAACTCTTCATGACATAGTTCCTACCTTGTAAACTCTTCATGAAGGTTGTTTGGTTCTGACGAGTAGTACTTAATTCGAAAATGCAACGTGTATGGAGGTCCAACTGCACATGCAGAGATTTTAAATGGGGAAAAAAGGTTTATACTCGTTGCAGTCCTCTTAAGGCAGAACAGTCCCCACACCATGCCACAACCCAAGAGACCCAAAATTAATTACATTTTTCAAATACATCAAAGAAAATATTTTTTTAATTTAAAAATGCATGCAATAAGCAAAAAAATATGATTACCATATTTTTTGATATTCATTAATGCAAATTTATCAAGGTAATCTTCCATTTAGCAAACACATTTTTTGTCCAAAGAGGGATGCCTCACAGCACATCGTGAATGACAGCACTTTCCAAGTACATTCCCTGTTGCTGGGCCCAGGGGAAAATGGAAGGAAGAGGGAAGGAGAGGGTGGTGCTCCTTCTTACCAGGCACAAACACTACTCAAAAAAAAAAAAAAACCCTACCCAACAGATCAGCTTTTGATTGAAATACATCAATTTGAAAAGGTAAGATAAATAGACTGAAAAGTGCTGGGGAAGACTCTGAAAGGCATCTACGAACACAGAAAATTCCATGGGATTGCAAGAATTGTGTTTTCTAATGTCAGAAGGTGAATGCTACATGACTTCCCGTGTAACACAGAAAATAGGAAGGAAGTTATCCAGCTACCATGAAACTGTGACCAATGCATCCTTATCTGCCTAACCCTCATCATCCGACCAACTGCCTGCTGATGTATTAACTGATGGAAAAATTACTTTTCCTCCCTTTTCTAAGGTCTTCTGTAACACCACATCAACAAGCAAATGTGCCTATTAATAATCCTTCTACTAAATTATATGCAGCCAGAAGTCAAATAATTAGAGCTTTGATTCTGTCTCCATTACAGCTCCCATAAGTCAGGTTATAGGACCCTGAGCTCATAGCTTGGCACCACTGGTGAGGTCTGCATAGGTGAGAGAAGGACTCGGCAAAGACAGCAGTCAGCAACATCCATCATGAAAGAGGAACTCTCCACAAAGCATCTGCTGAATTCAAGGTAAAGGAAAGTAACCTGTTGTGAAACAGACCTTTACAACACCCAACAAACTGCTTCCCTCTTCAGCATTCCTCAGAGCCAGGACTGGCCAAATTATTTTAAAAACAGGCCCTTTACACATTAAAAATAACAAAAACACCTGGCTGAAGGTGTTACAGAATCACTGATCTTCCAGGACAAAGCTATTAGAGAAAGTGCAGCTGCAAATCAGCTAGTCACTTAAGGTAAAGCAGTCTGTGATGTGATGAAAAGAGGAGAGAAAACCAAACAGGATAAACCTTACCCATAGCAGCTATCTTCACCATGGATTGCAGCAGGCTGACACCCACACACCATGGGGTGACAGCAAACTATTCTAAAGGTTTTTGAAGAACTCCATTCTTTACAAAAATCATCTAGATACTTGGGGACTTGTCAGAAAGAAAGGGAGAGCACCACTGATGCAATCACAACCTATCTCTGTCAGGTCCTGCGAGTTGGTCAACAATTTTCTTGAAAAACGCATTTTAATCTCACTGAAGCCATGCCTTCATGGCCCATGACTGTTGCCAACTGCAGTACTGTAATAACACATGTTAATGCCAATGCTGTACTGTACCCAAGCCTGCAACCAGATTACCAAAAATCCAGGAGCTACTTCCCTGCCTTAGACAATTTTCACAGAAAACACAGTCTCACCAACCCCTCCATCCAAAACTACCTTTGATGAAACAGCAGCTATTTCAAAACTACATTTGACAAAACAGCAGGTATTTCTGCTAGTTTAACTTCTAAAATAATAATCTGGGAAAAAAATTAAAAATTAATCATTACACAATGAAGTATTTTTCCATTCACACTCTGAAAGAAATTGCAGGATATCTGTTCTGGATCAGAAGCAGTGACAGGAACTGCAATCTGTGTCCAGGCAACCTAGTTTCACAGATCTGACTGAAATTACCTGGCAACCTTCTCTAACTTAGACAAACAGCACAGGTTTAACAAGGGCTTCTGAAGGCTGGATACTGCTTAATAAGGTTCCTACCTTTATTCATAACATAGTCAGCCAAATACCTATTAAATTAAAACTATTTTCTAAGGAATATTTATTCTATTAAAGGCCAAATTTAAACATTCTTTATCATGTTCTAATACACTAAGTTCAAATACTTTAGGAAGTAATAAAATAAACAGGCAAAGACATAGTACTTACTTTTTATTTGCTTCTTAATGAATTTTGAATGGTCCAACCAGTGCTATAAAAAAGAAAATCCACACTTAGAAGCAATTCCATTTCAAGATTTTGTTGACTCCATAAAGTGATTAGAATAAAATTTAACAGATAAAAATCTCTTATAAGGAAATATTGCCATATTTATTTTCTAAACTTCTGCATATTGGTGAAAATGTTTATTGGCACATTTAGTAACTTCCCACGTGGGAAAGCTTGATTTTTAAATTCATCAGTACTGCCAAGCAAGCCACTCTTCCAGAGAAGAAACTCAAAATTCAAGGCCACAAAGTAAAGAAGGCACCCTTTTGCCCCAAACCCCTGAGTTTCAGCCTCCTTTAAACCTCTGTTTGATGGAGACCCTCCAGAGCCTGTACTATCCTGCATTCCACTGCTCCATAGCCAAGTTTTTTCAAGGTAAGGATGGAAGCTTAACCCCATTAAAAGCATTTGGGAAGCACTGATGTATAACTCACCCCTTCCTTTTTAAACTAAGGCAGGAGATCTGGAATAGTGCAACAATGATGACAATAACATATGATTCCCAGCAAAGTTTACACACTCTCTTGTCAGTGTAAGTTGCATCTACAGAAAGGCAGCAATAAACACAATCTGGTATAAATTTAGTTTAAATCTTTAACAGTCTCTGCTCAATGTCCTACAGAAAGCTGCAATCTTATTTGAAGCAACTCCATGTAAATGCTTCTGTCATACGAAGTGGTGAGAGAGCTCTGGATTTCTTTGAAATAAGTGTTTTTCTATCTTTAGATATATATTAAAATTATAAACTAGCTACTATGAAACAAAATCTTATGAAAAAATTCTCTTCCTTCTTTCCTATTGAAGCATCAATATTTTCAGAAAAAGGATAATCCCTCAATGACTGCTTATTGTTACACCACCACGCTACTATGGCTGAATAAATGTGCAAAAGTATTTGTTGTCTAGTAATACTGGTATTTATTTACTATGTTCAAAACCAAGGCAAAAATTTATCACAAGTATAGATGTGTACAGATCAAAAGTCTGACAGCTTACGACCCTTAACGTATATAAATCTCACAAGAGGGAGAAAGAGAAATGGAACAATGATTCTGAAGGTGATTTTATTTGCAGGAGACTTGCAAGACTCCCTTAGGTGAGGCTGCCAAGAAATCAATCCTTATAATCCCTAATCTGGTAGAAATCTCTACCAGAATGGAAATAAAACATTACACCAGCTCATATAAATACATTCCTTAAGAATTGCAAGGAATTTACTTTGTCTCCATTTTGCTCTCTTATAAAAAATTACAGTTTTGTGAAATCTCAAATTTTTTATAAGAAAAAAAAAATCAGCATTGAAACTTTGCCTTTTTTTTTACTGAAATTATATAAATCCGCCACTTTCACAGCTCCAGGGCAGATAAATTTTTTATTCTTCAAAGACCTAGCTATGAAAATGTCTTTCCATTCAATATTTATCTTGGCTAAAGAAAAGCCTCTTAAAGACAAATATAATTAATGCATTAAAAGAAAAATTTAGCTTCATGTAAAAAACATCTATAATACATGCCAAAAACTCCTGTTAGTACCATGTTCTGGAACAAGCACTGCACAACCTGAACTATAATAATTCCCAATTAAAAAAACAGTTGATAGTCCCTTTTCATGGCATGTGGTCTTTAAGGTACATTAAAGCTCAAATAAGAGTAACTTTCAAACTGATTATTTGCAAGTGCAAATACTTCAAATAATGGCTAAAAAATACCTAACAAGACTCCAGGAACTGCTTGTGCAGACCATTAACTTAGATAATGGCTTATATAGGAACTATCATCACTCTCTGTACCTAAGCAGCCAGAAGCAGGCGGCTCCAGGACATAAAGCAAAGCAAGCATTAAAGTCACCTCTCTTCACAAGCAACAGTGAGCTGCTGTTTTACCCCCATCCTGCACTACACATCAAGTGTGTGATGTGCCACCACACTGATCATAAACACAAAGACTAAGGTAAGGTATGGACTGACAGTATTATTGGCTCAGATCTCCCAAGCCTGGAAGTTTTCACGCAGATTTATGAACCAACTCCAGTTTCAGAATCAGATATTTTGTGCAATTTCTGTGAAAATCAGGCTGAATTTTAACACTCCTTTGCTTCAGATAATGTCAGAAGGCTTCTTCACACTGTGTACTGCACCAGCCTTCCAAATGTCCCTCTGAGCTGAAAAAATAATCAAAGCATTCTAGCTAAAGCCTAAAATAGGTTTGGGCTTGGCTACATACTGCTTGCTGACTCAATTAGAGGGAAGTGAAAGCATGAATTCTGAAGTCTCTCTAGGAAGCTGAATAAAACCAGAGGAGCCTTGCTCTCAGTGTCTAAGACGGTATCTTGCCTATCCTGTGCTCTGGCTAAATGATCATACATAATTTCAGGATCTGCACTCACCAAAGAAACTTAACTATGGATCTCACAGTGTAGGACCAAGACTGACCTGAGTAATTTCAATCACACCCATCATAATCCCCATATCCTGTTCAGACATGGAAATATCAGTGCAGAACAAGGAGAAGGAAAGAGATAAATTACTTTAGGACTGTGTTATGATAGGAAGACAGTGTCTAAGCTGTTTTTCTTCTTTTAAGGGAAGAAAAACTCAAACCTGATCAAACTGCAGGTAATCAGAATTCTATGATTATGCTAGAACAGAACAAGTAGTTCAGCTGGAAGGGACCTACAATGACCATTGAGCGCCACTGTCTGACCACTTCACTTAAATCTCTTAAGACTGACAGGCTTGGGACATCAGTTACTCTAGAAGTCTGTTCCAGTGTTTGACAACCCTCCTGGTAAAGAAATGCTTCCTAATGTCCACTCTGAACCTCCCATGATCCAGTTTTGAACCATTCCCATGCATCCTTTTGCTGGATACCAGGGAGGAGAGCTCAGCACCTTCCTCTCCACTTCCCATCATCACCTGCAGAGACCACTGTGCTCCCTCCTTTAATTTTGTCAGGTAAACTGGAAGGTCAAATGCTAGATTAACTTCCATTTAGTCCTCTTTAATCTCAGCAAAATTTCTTTGCTCTACCAAATCAATTATGCTTCCTATGGTATTAACTGACAACACAGTAGCCATTGACTGGGATTCATGTGTTGACAACAAGCACCAATCAATTCCACATGAAAGAAGCACCATATAAAAAAAATAATTTCTTAAAATTCTGGAAGCATGTATTTATCTCAGCATAGTCTCCTGTTGATTACAACTTTATCGAAGTGAAGAGGAAAAAATAAGTAGCTCAGCATTTCCTAATGGCTGTAGCCAATATTTTCTCAAAATAGATATACAGCATGGGAAGGATATATTTGTGTCAAGATACAACAGAGAAACTACAGCTGCTAAAGCAGCCAGCTTATGATGACCATGAGTGCCAAATGAGGACTGAAAGGAGGATTTCCACAGGCTGACACAATCTCATCACACACCTGAGCTTTGCAAATTCCACCACCTCTCTACTTGCTTCCTAAAAGAATTAAAATTACTTGTCTTGATTTATACTGCCCTCAAAGGTGACCTGAAAAGGAAAAAAATTGCATTTAACCCTTTTTGGTTGGCTTTCTTTGCTAGTTTAAAATGCATGAAGAACATCTTGAATAGACTGTTCTCCCTTATACTTATTTATATATTTAACTATCAGTAAGAGGAAGCCCATTTTTACTGATATTTTTATTTGTCCTATGAAAAATATCAGTTGAAAGCTTTCTCAAGTCATGCCTAGAGATACAAGAGAAAGACTCATTCTCAGTGATCAAGTTCAGAAAAGAAGGTGTGCTAAACAAAAGCTGGCACCTTTAAAACCAGAAGTCAATTATCCCTTCAACTGTCTTCTTGCTTTCTGGTTTCCAAGGCACCTGAATCCTACCAGGCTGCCTGCCATTACTCAAACAATCTTCTAAAGAAGTTAAAAATGTATGTATCACATGGAGGAAGGAAACACCAGAAAAATCAAGCCAATAAAAATTCTACCCAGCAAACCATGGTTTGGGGATTTCTCTACATGTACAGATTTAAAAGGCAGCAAAGGAGCAAAAGCCCTCTCTTCTTTTGCAGGTCCCTTTTCAACATTATTATGATAGTAACAGAAAACCAAGTGAGAACTGGGGTCATGTAGAAACTCAGGGAGTACACAAACATATACTTAGGAACAGGATAAAACAATTATGTATTATTCTCATGTTTCTCTAAATCCCTCCTAGGAAGTTATGCTCCTCTTAAAAAGGAAGGCTCACCAGACTGGTGCCTTCAACTACCTACTGAAAGGCTGTAGAGAAGATGATTGACACTTCTCAGAGGTATTCCATGGCAGAAGGATGAGTGGCACCAGAATCAGGAGAAATCCCAGCTAGACAGAAAGATTGTCACCATGAGGCTGTTCAGACAAAGCACAGGTGCCCAGAGGGCCCGTGGAGCCAATGTCCTTGAGGGCATCAAACATGACTGAACGCAGCCCCAAGAAACCAGATACAACTGAAGCTGCAATGAGGAGCTTGGATAGAGACACCCATTTCAACAGACAAGACCTGCAGGCATTTTTCAGGATGCTGCTCTATAATCTCACTGACCCAACTTGAAAGAAAAGAAAGAAGGGAATTCTACTCAAGTAGCATTCACATTATAATTAATGGGATTAATGAGGTGAACAGTTTTCATTTGGGCTCAGATGAGACCAACTTTTCAAGGAATAGTGGCAGGATTTTACAAGTTTCAGTCTCAGGTGGCCAGTTTTGATTTAGACCCTCTTTGCACACTGCAGTCAGCAGTTTGTTGAACAGGGCCCCGGCACAGTGGTACAGAAACACATCAACACTGCTGGAAGACCAGCCTGATCCAGGAGCAAAGTTTTCTCAGTTTTCTCATTGTCCCTGGTCTGAACAAGGCAGAGCAGTTGCCTCCAGCAGCCCCTCCTACTGACACCATTCTGCAGCTCCCATGCCAAGCTCTCTCCTGCCCTATGAAGGGCTGCCACCTTCCACAACCAGACACAGTGAGACACTGCAGGCAATGCAGGGTCCAGCAGCAGAGGGGCACATGGAGCTGTGATACAGCTCCAGATTGTGATCTCGGGAAGCACAAGGCCACAGATGCTAACTCCAGAGCCATGAGGGCACTGGTTGGCCTTAATGGAGCTTTACCAGCCCTGAGACCTCCACATATTGTGTGGCATTCATGGAAGCCTGGCCTGAGTCAGTACAGGGCCATCTCAGAAGCATCCTCATAAGTGGATGGTTATGAACACTGCATACCAGATGAACCAGATGCAGACCAGATGAACTAACCAAGAATAAAAGAGAGATGTAAAGACATCCTTCAAGGCCATTAGCCTTTCCTAATTCAGATCCATTAATATATATTATGAATATGGATATATATATTCATATCCATGTGATAACTAAATAATACTTTGCTTTGCAGACTTGAAAGAAGTAAAACATAGAACATATAAATTTATATAAAAAACTTGCCTGGTCTAGTATCTTTATCATTAGATTTATTTTACAGACAATGAAAGCAGATACCACTCCAGATCAATTCTAGCAATTTCGTTTTTATTTTGATGCCTATGCCCACATACTCAAAAATAAACTGAAGGGATTTTTAACCAGTAGGCAACAAACTTGACTGTATCAGTGGAAGAAAACTGAGAAATCACTTCAGCTTATGCTCCAACCACACACAAAAACAAAACAAATCAGCACAGACTGTTTGTTGTCCCAGAGAGAATTCTTTACACTCAGGAGAGAGGTGCAGAAGCATCACTGACAGACAGCACAACAGCCACCTGCCCTGTACACCTGCTTCTGAAGTCTGTGTCAGAAAAATGTCCTCCCAAAACAGCAGATGCTACTGGAAGACTAAGGATTGGAATTTATTAGTGTTTTAGAGTCTTCCACCAAGTGTTCACAAACCACAACAGAGACTTGGACAGCCACAGCTGGAAATGCTCCACATCAGATTCATCAGATGTTCTGCATTGCTGTGGAGTCAGCCATACTGCCTTTGTCCACTTACTGAACTGGCATTCCTATCACTGCCACTATTAGAAACTGAAGCACAGAGTGCTACAGGATGTTCTACAGCTTTTGGGACTCTCCATCTGTGACTGGTATTTTTTGCCCTTGGCTACAATCCACGCATCCTGCAACAACCACAGTCCCAAAGTGCTCATTATCCAAAGGAATGAGAGAGATTCAGGGAGGGGAAACTGAGTCACAGAGGAATGTCACAGCTTATTCATGGGGAAAACAGTATGTTTCTAACAGTAGCAGAAAATGAAACACTTAGCATCATCAACATATTTACCAGCCTCCCTTCTTTCCCACATCCTGTATATTGAAAATAAGGCTTGTCCCTATTTTCTTCTGCTTCATGAACACTTGTTAAAGTATTAAGGTGTACAAAAGAAAAAGGCTCCCAGATATCACACTATGAGGCTAATTGACTGTTTTGAACTGCTCATTTTTCCCCATCCCTCACATCTTAAGAAGTCATGGCAGTAATATCAAAAGCAGCAGCCGAAAAAAGCTGATCAATGAGCCCTTAAAAGAAAACTCAGATAGATACAGCAGAGGCAGGCATAAAGAACCAAGGCCCTACAAGTCCCCTGACCCAGTAACTGCTGAAACACCCAGGAATCTAGTTCTTGATGTGTAGAGGAAACAAAGGTTCTTACATTATTTGTTGTCCAGCTTGCTTCCTACCTGCCCCCAGCACTGTTGAAATCCTTTGTCGTGAGTCATACAGGGTCCTGAGTCTCTCAGAAAAACCTGCCCAGAAGGCTGCCTTTCATAGAGGTAAGGATCTCAGTGCATCCTGACACACTGCTGCTGGTCAGGCCCACTCTGGGCAACACAGTTCTGGCCATGTTTTTTCCCTTTTTTTTTTTTTTTTTTTAACTTGGAGCAATTGCTTTCATGAAAGCCTATTTCACTTCTACACAATCTTCTCCTTATCCTCCTTCCATTGTCTTCTCACCTTTTGCATCAAAACCCAATTTAAAAATTGGTTAATACTGAGAAGTTCAGATGCAAACATGGTTTACCAGGACAATTCACTGCAGGTTGGTCCTGGCACTCATCTTCCCAGGGAACTCTGGTCCCTACCATAGCCATGGGCAGCATCTGCAGGAGGCACAGGATGTCCTCACACATCAGTCTTGCTGTACACACGGTGTAAATCCAACATGCCAGATACACTGGGTGCAACCACACACCCTCAAAAGGGTTCAACTGGCTGCAGAGCAAAGCTGGGAAAGGCTGTTCTATATGGACCTTCTTTAGGCTAAGGGGTCTTTGTGATATATCAGACATAAAGGACTTAAATGACAGAGAATCACTGAAAGAGACACATGTGAGAAAAGGGGCCTTTTAATTCTTTTGCTTCCATCCATTCCCAGGGATGACAGCAACTCATTTGCACAAACTAAAAAAAAAAAACCAGAGAATTCAAAGATTTATCTTAAAAATCCTTCCCTTTTAATTACTCAGCAATTTTTCTTGTGAACAGAAACAAAATTATGATGGAAGCAAGCAAGTTCCAAGCTAATAAACATGGGCAATCCTTCAGTTATAAATTCTTGTAAAACACAGGAGGGGCTAGGAGGGTATCCATATTTTGGTATCACAGGACAGAAAATTGGAACAAAGAATGCAACTATAGAAATGGAGATATCTAAATCTTGAGAAACCCTATAAAATATAGAGCTCACAAGGAGCTGTTAACCACAGAAAGTATTTTTATTTTTATTAAGATGATTTAGAATAAGAGAAATAAAGGACACTCCTAGACAGAAAATGAATAAGCATGAGCTACCAAGAGACAAAAATAAGTATCAAAACCTCAAAGCAACCATTGAATACATTGCAGGCAACCAGTTCCTACAAAGATCAATGAAATACTTCCTCATGGCAACTGAGCTTCCATAGTACAGTCTCCCAAGATTTTATTACTGCTATTCCCAAACTCACCCAAAGTTTTCAAGGCCTCTTGCTTCGCTAGAAAACACACACTGTAGTAAAAGTAACTAAAAACCCAATAAGCTTTGCATTTTCTTTGAACCACTGCAGAGACCTCCTACACCCTGCAATCACCCCAAGCACTACATCTCCATTGAAGTTCTGTAAAAGCTAGAATAAGAAATTGTTTTCTTGCATCAGAGTATTTCTACTTCTAGAGTTAATAGCAAGTAACTCAAAATACAACAGTAAACTAAGATTTGTTTTAGAATAAACTAATAGATGATTATCTATATCCTTCTATCCTTCTGATGGATATCTTCATAGAGCACAAGATACAAACTAATGCAGAGTTCACGGAATAAGCATTACAGTATTTTTTACATTGCTGCTGACATCTTGCTTTTTGCAGCTTTATGAGGGGTTGTATTAAAAACAAGCTATTCAAACAATTAAATTTTTTTCTCTTTCAAAGCAGATAAACTATAATCACAGTTTTGTTTTTTAAATCACAGCTATCAACACACTGCTTCTCCCAACTCTTTGGCAAAGTTACAGGACTGCAGGAAACAGTCCACTCAAAGCTGCTGGCCTTGGAGCACACAGAAGCAATCTCCACTATTCAAAGACTATTTTGTGCTTTCTTAATTGTAATGGTGGCTTAAAGATGTTTAGCCCTTAACAATACATACTAAAGACAAAGGCTTAGAGCCACAAAGAGGTTTACACCATTTTAATCTCGCAGGCCCCCACTTGCCATTGTGTGTCTGGGCTGGCACTAAGCAGAAGCCCACCGAGGATATGCATTAATTGCTGTGCAAATGAAAAGAGCAGGTCACAGGTTCAAAACAGAAGGAAGGCTGTTAAAGCATGGAACCTTTCGGCACAGGGTGTTAGGCAAGATAAAAGGCACAGGGTACTTCTGTGCCTTGAAGTTCTCTAAGATCTACTCTCTGCCCAGCTTGAGCCAGACAAAAAATCACAAGAGCCAAGTAAGAGTTTTTGGCCTTGCACTTCAGGGAAAGTAAAGAACTTTGCCCTCAACACTCCTCTTAATTCAAGAAACTACAGCCCTACCACCAAAGCCTTGCAACTAGAGTTGGCTTTTTTCAGACCCCTCTAGCAGCTGTTCACAGCCCTCATCCCTCTTGCAACTGTAGATGCATCATGTACTTCCCTTCTTAACAGAACAAAAAATAGCACACAAAGTTAAAACACCTCCATGTATAGGCACATTTTGCCCTCAACTCCAGCGAGAGAGCTACATACAGAAGACATAGCTACTCACATCTGCATCTTTCTTAGCAGTCAAGAGAGCTCTTCAGTTTTGCAAACATACAAGAAAATGAGTCTTCCCAGCTTCCTCAGCCTGGCTTTTGGCTGATCTGCCCTCTTCTTGATGAGAAATGATATTTCACTCTCCCTTTCTGCTTCCCTTCTTTCAAAACATTATGGAACTCCTTGCTAGATAACTATTACTAACTATCAAATTCCCAGTTGGATGATTTAACAATCAGTGACAATATAATGTGGTTTTCCCATTATAAGCAGGCTCTGCTCTATTAGCTGTGTCCTTATAATCAGATCCATCATAAAATTTCACACAATTTATGTATTTAGAAATTTTATTAGAAGCACACACACTAAACCACCTAAAAATCCCAAACCCATTATGGACACACTTAATTCAAAATATCAATTTTCAGTGATATTAACCTAAATTAATTTAGACATCAGGACAATGTTTAAATATATTAATACTGCTTCTCCCTAAACCCACAGATTCTCTTCTTCCAGTATCAAGTCAGTACAGTACCTGGATAGATTTCTTATTTCTTGTTTGCAGTGACTGAGTGACTGGTAAAACACAGGTGATAATGCAGCTGTTTAAATCCTGATCCATCCTTTGACCTAAGCTTGTTAGAGAATAAAGCTGAGAATTCTGGGATGATAAACTTAGAACCTATCCTTCACAGGATGTCAATACTGCAGCTACATTTTCCCATTATTTTATTATATTATCCAGAGAAGAGCTCACATGTTGCTTCATGGAAAAAACATTTACAAACTGACCAGAGAGCACTAAAAGAAACACTTATTTTCCAAATATGCACATTTTCTACCACGGTGTAGGTTTTTGTCAAATTTCCTGTTCACACAGAGTGAACAGACAAAGGACAATATTCAAGATATGTCAATACAGTGTAACCATGATGCTGTAGTCTTTTAATCCTATCCTATTAACATATCTATTTAAATCTATAAATATTTTTTTTCGATTTCACCTGTAGATACTGGAAGTCCTTATATAAGGAAGAGGAGAACTTTCAGCTAAAATGTTTTGCTCTTGCAAATGAACCTAAATCTACAAAGCAACACAATGTGTCCACAGAACAGCAGAGACAGAAAATGTACAAGAAATCCTTGTTCGCAAAACATTTTGAATACCTTGAGTCTGCTAACCATAAAGCACACTTTTCTTTACCAAAATTCATTGTTGTTTTAACTTGTGGGCAATCAAGTCACATGCGTGTCAAATAAGATGCCACAGGACTCATTCAGAGGATGTAGCTTTATGTGCAAGAACCAAACATGGCATCACTTGTTTCAGCCCCCAGTGCTGAGATCTCTTCATGGGACTGCACCAGCAATGCAGTTTTAATAGGCAACACAAACTACTGCAAAATATAAAAATCAACTCAAGTTATACTCACTGTAATTTGGGAAGCATCCATGAATTGCAGGCCAAAGTAATCCGTTTCTACAAGGTCCAAATGATACACAATCTGGTCAAACAACTCCTGTCCCTTTGCATTTTTCTGTAACAGAAAAGAAAACATTTTTTTTCAAACTGGTCAGTGTGGGGTTGTTTGGGTGTGTTTCTTTTCAAATTCAAACGTCTGAGAAGAGATACACAAAAGAAAATAATATCAAAAGAGCAATTATATTTATTCTGGAGAATTGCATGGACACTTATTTGTATTTTCATTAGGAGAGTGACATGCCATTCTTGTCTGAAGCTAGTCCAACAGCATCAGATTTCACTGTCAAAGAAAGCTTTCAAAGTTCATCCTAATTAAAAATGTACAAGAAAAAGGGAAGGCTTATGCCCTACAAGTGTCCTAAGTCACAGAGCCATCATTTTGTACCCCATTTTGTTCTCCAGGAAAAGCTTGCTTAACACACTGCCTGAAATCTGCTGGCTATCAACAGCAACTGCAGTCATGCAGTGCCACACCACCACTGAAGCTGCAAAATAAATTCTGGACAGCCTGAATACTCAAAGAGCACTGTGAAGAAAATTAATGAGATTTGATAAGATTTCATTTATGTTGCCAACTGCCATCATATTTACAGCCTTTAAATGAAGAAACAAACAAGGGCCAAAAAAGCTGTAAATCTTACTTGGCATGCCATCTGAAACATGCAGGCATGGAAATAAAAGTTAACTGCTAAAACCCCAACTATGGCCTACAGGTAAGGGTAGAAAACTTAGCAGATCTTAAAGCTAGGCTGCATTGGACTGAGTACTTGTTTTGAGGTTAAGGCAAGAATTTAGATACTAAATCTTCAACACTAGAAAACCAAAACTTGAAGATTACAGGTGGGCAGAAGGAAATAACAAACCATTTTTTCATGCAAATCCTGTTGAGTAACTTGAGGAAGAAATTTTCAAGCTCTTGAGCAAAAACACCCCTTGGCCAAAAATACATGAGATGATCATAAATCTGAGTAAGAGACTAAAGCTACAGCTGTACTTTATACAGGGAAGTACTGAGCAGGATCCACTTTTGTGACTGCTGTCCCTCTTAAAACTTTAAGGATTTTTTTCCCCCCAATTTTTATTTTTAAAAACTAACCTATTAGGCATTTCCCCTTTACCCCAAAATGTAGCAAAATTCATAGTTAAGCATTCAGTTCCTTTAGTTTGATCTTCTGCATGAAGGCACTATCAATCACAACATGCAGAACTCCTGTTCAGGATTCTAGGCTCTCTGAAGTCAGTTTTCTTCAGCAACAGACAAGATGACGAGTTACACCTCTGTTTTTCCAAGAAAGTCAACCAACCTCAGGTATAGGTAGCAAATTTTATTTAAGTTTTATATTTTAGGATTGTTTTAACTAACAAAACAGAAGCACAGAAATTGGATAGTATCAAATTTCAAGAGCAAAATTAAAGCTTAATACCAACATTAAACTCTCATTGTAAGGTATTGTTTCTTTATTTTGAGGGGGGCAAGAGGTGGATAATAGACATTATTAACCAAAGTTCAACATCCTATTAAAGGCAAATGAGAATACAATGGCTTCTTAAAACAGTACATTGCTAAGAAGTCATCATCTTTACTTGTAGAGTAATTGTTATAAACGGAACAAAAAGTATCCAGAACATATTTTCTCATATGAAATAAAATCAGCACTTGTTAAAAGAAGCCAAATCAAAGCGCAACAAAATTTAAACAGATTTTGCTTAAGTGAAGGAGGAGAAAATCCTCAAAAGCAATAAAAAGAAACAGTAGAACATGAAAAATTCTAATTGTAGGAAAAATGCACTTGATGCCCTACTCTGCTCATGGTTGCTTGCTTTATGGCATTAAATGCCAGTATATGTTTATCTTCCACTGCCACACACCCAATAGAAACCACAGAGAGCACACTCCACCTTCTGTACCCAAGCAGTAGTTAATGTTTAACATGTGTTACACGCAGAATAGCTCTGCACTGCACAGCTAGACCATAAAATGCAGTATTACATACACAGCTTACAGGAGATCGTAACATTTAACTTGTCACTAAATGAGCTTTCCCAGCAACCTGTACCCCTTATATGATAAAGCTGCTGAAGCCAGCAAACTGCTGACCCAAAACTTTCTTTGAGATGTTGCACTACAGGGGGAGATAAAAGCAACTGACTCCTTTCCTCTACTAACAGTAAAGGATTACCTGTTCTTTATTCTGCCTCATCACTGGCTGACAATCCAGCAGGTCAGATTGTGGACTGATACATTAATGTGCATTGAATGAAATGGGTGGAATAGTCAAAATAGAAGACTTTTTCCTTGGGCATCACAAATGCATGATGGTGGTCTCTAAAGCAAAAAATGTCTGTATTACAATAAAATTTTGATTTTCACTGTCTCTTCTCTCCTCCTCCTAGGTAAAACAGTAGCTAAAAAATGTTTCTCCTTTCAAGATCTGGTGCCACAAAGATAAGAAAATTATTTGTACAGTAAAATTTTCATAGTAGATCTAATCATCTGGAATTTAATAAATCATACTCTCTCTACAGACCTTTGACTTGTGCTTATTTTCTGAAAATACAGCTAAAAACCTCCAACCATAAACTAAAAATATTTTGCAGTGATACCTTGCTAGACAGAAGGTTCAGAAGTATCAGATGTAAATGGCTTGCAGAACTTATATATCACAAAATTAAGTACATGGCAACAAACAGTATGCATATAGTATTATATAGAATTACTATTTTGTTGGTATGGAAGTTACTATAATTGGGACAAATAATGTAAGAATGTTGCAAAACCTTGTGTTGACTTGGGTTTTTTTGTTTGTTTCTGCTGGGTTTTTGTTCCTGTTGGTTTTTTTTTTGTTTGTTTGGTTTTTTTTTTTTTTTTTGTCTTTGCTTTCTATTTTGGTAGAATTTTCTCTTTGGTTTGTGAGTTTTTGTTTGGGTTTCTTGTTTTGTTTTGAAACATCACTTAAAGCATTGCCAGTTTCTGGTGGAGAGTTCCTTGGAACTCAGGAGAAATCTGGTGAGCACCATGAAACCTCACAGGCAAGCACTGGGAGGGTGGGCATGAAATGTTCAGCTTACAAACAAAACTATAGCGGCAACCTAAGGCAAAACTGAATTAGCATGAGGCAGGCACTTGATGAAACACAAAGACTGAATTACACTTGCAGACTGGGAACCTCCCTGATAATGAGCAATCACTGAGAGAAAGGGGGGGAAAAGTTTCTCATGTCAGTTGCCCCTGTTCCACCTAACAATTATGCGAGTTTTGTCCACTGTTTCATTAAAGCCATTCTCAAATAAACCCCCCTATCATCTTCCCTGGGACCATGAACCACATTCAAAGAGAATTCTTACGTTAAATGAGGACTCACTGCAAATCCTACAAGGACTCCAATTGGGATAAAGCACCTTGCACAACAACAGTGACAGCTGCATGGCCCACATTTCAAGTAGGCTACAGTTTTGCCTGCCAGAGAGTTCCCCAGTCTCAGGGAATCTATCGAAATTCTTGTCAGCTAAAACATGACAAAACAAAGATTAACTTCTCTAATTAGAAACTCTTCCAGACTTGACATGGAAATAGACAGGAGATTTTAATGTGCTTCTGGTAGACATGAACAAAAGAGAAAATTTATCAGCCAGGGACATTTTACACCAACTGGCCCTGTCTCAACAAGATGATTAGTGTTGATTTAGCTGTTCCAGAGCTCTCTGAAAGATTTTTTGCCAAAGGGCATGAAAAGTGGATATACATCCCAGAAAAGTCCAATTTTAGTGCAGATACAGTGCAAGGATGCCATTGATCACTCTCAGAGCACATACAAGCCAAGTTACAGAGCTTCTGCCCATGTTTTCCCCAAACCCAAGTGGAGAGGCTGAAATTCTTGAGTCATATTATATAGAGCTCAGAGACTGCAGGGCTACAAACAAACCATTAACAGATTTCAGAAATAGTTGAAGCACTGCTTGGGAAAAAAAACCTGTCAAATAGGCCAAGGGGTATCTGAAATAGTCTGCTAGCTGACAAAATGACAACCAAAATTAAGGAAAATAAGTTATTGTCAAGAGAAAAGTCAAAGCCAATTAGCTTTCCCATCAAAGCCAATGCACCTCAAACTGAATAGTGAGTAGCAACAGCAATGGGTAGGTAGGGCAGGCTTAGTTTCTGTTTTGAAAGAAAGCACAAGATTGTGTATTCTGCAATGCATTCAATATTTTTGCAGAGTTGGCTGCTATGGGCTGATGGTCACTCACTCCAGGTCTGAGCTTCTAGTAAATTCTCTTTAAGAACCTTTGTAGCTAGCAAGTCTCACCTCCACAGGCCTGATAGTGCCCTGCTCTGATGGCACCAGCATTGCCTCTCCCTGGCACCTCCTGAAAACAAGAGTAGCTCAATATGTTCTGCTCAGTCCTCTTACACCTGAACTGTTATTAACTCAATTTTCAAACCTAAAGCTCATTTTCAAACGTACGGCTTTATCTGCTGGCCATACTGCTTAGCAGTGAGAATTTGCTTTGCCTTTTAGCAGTCATTGGCAGTGCTGTCTCCAAGTGTTTCAGACAGGCTAAACATGCATAAAAGCCATCTGTGCTCCTAATTAGCCTTGACTCCTGGTGCTCAGTTATCATCTGTCCTTTAACTTGCTTTCTTCTGGATAGTCAACCCCTCAGTTGCACAAACCCACTCAGCTGTACTGAAAGCCAGCAGTAGTTCCATAATTTTAAGCAGAGAAATGCAACTGTTCTACATTCTTATAAATCCAGGGTATTTAACAGCTTCTTCCAAGTACATGTTGGAGGCCATGGCTGGGCTTGCAAAAGCTGCATTGAAAATCACGATATCCATCCCAGTACTGCTGCTGCAGGCAGTATTGTCAAAGTCAGTCGCTTGTTTTCAAATTCCAGTGTGCACGCTGCCATCCAGAGAGGACACTCTGGGAAAGGGCACGCTGCAAACCAGCCATGACCTTGGTGCCTGTCCCATCCTCCTCTGGTGGCCTAATGAGCACATTCAGAAAAGTGGGGGAAGAGTTGCATTTTTTGTGCTCGAAATCATGCAAATACTACTTTATTTTCATAAAAGCAGTGCTAACTGAAGAAAAGCAAATTATTTACTAACACATCATACTTCCATGAGGCTGGCGAACTTGCTCAAGCTGCAATGAAGATGTCAGGTTATTTTATTACCAGCCAACCATTGACTTAAATTTTCAATTCTGGCTACAAGCTCACTTGAAAATGTGACACTGTTCAAATAATCATTAAGCCTCTCACCCTGTCATGGCAATAACACCAGTACTGCTTCAGAGCCTGCTACTGCATGCAAATGATGTTTAAATGTAGTACAGACCACAGAAACAAGCAGCTTTGCTGAATGTGCCCAGAAGAAAATGCAAGTGATGACATGTGTGAACTTTCATCAGGAGAACAAAATTCATTTTAGTTTCTTTGAGAAATTAGCTGAAAATAAGAGTCAAAATCCCTTAACTTCCCACTGCAGAAAAAACTTAAACCAACAAAAAACGCCAAATGCATAGACACACCACTAAGCCCTCAGTTCTTCATCAGCATACAAAAACATTCCATTAATGATATTTACTTATTATAACCATGAAAGAACAAACATTTTGCTCCCAGTCATTTCCCAGTCAAGGCCCCAAACTAAAAAAAATTGCTATTTCCTGAGCAGAAGTGGCTTAGAAGCAAAGTTAAAGAACCCCTTGAAAAATGACAAAACACCAAAGCAAAAAGAACCCCAAACTCCCACACATAATAAACCAAACCAACAAACCAAACTGCTTCCTTCAAATTACTATCTAAGCCTATGATAAAAGTCTCAAAAGCTAGGACTGTCACAAGTCACATCCCATCAAGGGGGTAGAGGGAACCTCAGATAAGCACACAACCACTTAATAACATTCTCTCTGTGGGCAGATTGGCCAACAGTGAAAGCGAGCTGGGTTCCTGCATTGGAAAAGTCTTTTGCACTGGCTTATGCTTTCTACCTGTTACTAAGGGCAGTCACTTGTCAATAAAAAAAAAATAAACAAATAAAAAATGGCCCAAGAACAAAAAAGTAACTATAAAAACAAATACAGCAAACAAAACCAAGAAACCCAGACTACTAAGAACTAAGGGTGGAGAAGGATAATACGTTATTTTCAAGCTCTGCAATAGAAGGAAATAAATTATTTTTCATTATTCACAAAGCACTAACTCATTAAGATGACTCAAAGATTGAACTGGCAGGACAGCATCATAGAGAACATATAGACAACAGAGCAGAAAGGGAATTACCTTAGATGCAAACAGTCTCTAAAGAGTCCAAAGCCATGCCAGGAATTTCTCACTAGAGAGCTTACTATGTACAGTAACACAAACATAAAGCAGATCCAGGAAAGTCAGGTGAGATTTAAAAGGAGAGTATAGGGTTTCCTTTGCCACTTCACACATCCCTGCTTCCAGTCACTTGCTTCCTCACCTCTCAATCACATTCTGTCTCTTCCTCAATTGGACAAGTGAACCAAACTTATAAAATTATTTGAACAATGCTAACTTCTTCTGAAAGCTGTTTTTGCACAGTTGCTTTTGAAATAGGCACTTTTGCTAGCTGAATTTTACAGTACAGCTGTTAAAAAATTAATTACAGTAGTATATCCAGAGGCTCAGAAGCCTGCTTTGTTGCTGAAAAATGGAGCAAGAAACTACCATGTCTCTAGACCTATATTATCTAGAAGGGATAATTTCACCATTTCCTGAGTTTTTTTTCAGAGAAGATGGGGCTGTCCTAGGCTGGACACAGCTGGTGTCAGTCATCTCCACAGCAGACCCACTGACCACTGGTGGGGAGGGGTACACAAGTTAGGCGTGGATTTGTGAAGGAGTGGATTTGAGTTAGGGAAAGAGTAAGCTTTATCTTGACCCATGAGCTTTTAATTCCCATTTTTTCTCTGTATTTTCTACCCTCATCCTCCAGACTGAATGAGGGGCTGGGTAGGAGCCTGGCTGATGGCTGAGGCTAACTCACTGCAGTGGGGAAACCCTTATGCAGGGCAATTTCACATTTCCATCACTCACCTAAAGGGCATGCTGCCTTTGAAAAGCCTTTAATCTCTCCAAAAGTCACATGAAGGGCAGGTAGGTACTACAATGGTGTACATGTAATTACTATTGTCAACATTATGACCAGCAGTGACATTTTTATTTTATTGGACTCAGATGAGGGTGAGGTTCTGCTCATTGTCCCTATCACCTACATGTACTCCTGGCAACACAGGCCTCCTCCCAAGAGAAAAGCATTGTCAGCACTTCTAAATGGGAACCTCAGGCAACAGATAAAAGCAACCATAAGCCACAGAACAAAGCAGTAAAAAAAAAAAAAATCCTTACTTGCAACTTTATGTTCTGGAAATCAGTCTGGACTCCTGTTATTTCAGGAACAGACAGGTTACCCCGTCACAACTATATATTCAGAGGATATCTATATTCTTAATCCAATTAAGAAAAGGGTTACTTGTATGTAAAGAAGATTCTTTTTCACCCCTAGAATGCCAGCTCCCTCTCCTGACTCACTTGAAATATTACATGCCACTAAAACACAAAGCAGAGGAAACACTAAGTAGCTAGGATAAGGAGAACAAATCATATGCTGAGACTTCTTAACTGACATGATTTCACTCAAAATAAAATTTACAGTTCTGCATTCTCAGAGGAAGAGATATTACTGGATAAAGCTAAGCTATGGTCATTGAAATCGAAGCCAACTCTTTGAGGCAATAGCATCAAACACAACACAATATTATGCTTTAGGCTTCCCTTTCCCATTGCCCTCCTGCACAAACCATGATGGAATTGAGGTGCCATTTTTCTGGAGAGCTAGAGAAAATTCTAGGTCATGAATTTAAATCATATTTGTGAAATCAAATGGAACTGGCATGAGATGACATTAAGAAGAACAAGGAGAAATAGGCAAGTGCTATCAGAAGAGACTCCCAGGAGAGTTTAGCAAAGACTCTGCACTTCCTTCTGCTAATGCAGTACCAAAGTTTCAAATGACATCTTTGCTTTCTTCTAATTCTTTTAACTTGTTTTTAAATAGGACACATTTATGACCCTCTACAATAAAGCAGTTTGCTATAAAGCTCTACCTTGCTTCAGCATAAATGTAGTTCAGACCAGCAGTAATGGCCAGTCAGACACATAAGCAACACAAATAGTTGTACTTGACATAAATTAAGGCTGCAGGGCTCCCACTTTCCCAGCCAGACAAGTCACAGGTTCTGTTCCTGACTCCTACTCAAGAGGTTTTTCAGGGCATCTGAATTCCTTGTAAAGAACTAGCTACAGGGGCAAGTTACACCAGTTAAACATCACTACTAATTCAAGCTGTCAGTGCTTTCAAACCCCCTCCCCACACAAACGACTACACAACACAGCCCGGCGTGGGCCGGGTATGCCAAAAGCTGCTTCCCAACACTGGTATCCAGGCAAGGGAGAGGCCACAAAGCTGTGGAAGGCTGGAAGGCAAAACCTAGGACAGCTACTCTAGGAACTGGTATCTTACACAATGCCTTAGATATTGCCACTTTTGGGTGCACAGAACTGAATCCCCCCCACCACCTGCTGACCTGTAAAAGCAATAAGATGCAGATTTGTTTCATAGTACCACATCATGTACACTGCATGAATTTACTTTTATGTCTGGATAAAACAAAAAGTTCCATAGAACCACTCCTCTCCTCCAGCATGAACTTGCACACTGTTAATGCTCACACAATTCACTATCAATTATCTCTATGTCTTTTTTTTAAACTTATAAATAACATATACTATTTGTGGAACTTTTCATAGCACAAAATTAATTCCACATGCATGCTAACATTAGAATTAACTACCTATATTAATTACCCTATAATGTGCTAAACCTTCCACATAAATCATATTTATTATTAATCACCCTGACAGTTACAGCCAGTAAAAGAAGTTCAAAGATGTGAAACAGAAGCAGTGACCAAAAAGAGAGTTTGGAACTAGAGGATGAAGCTCTAATGTGGTCTTTTCCTCAGAAGCTCTATGGATTTAAAAATGCAAAGAAACCCTTTTAAAAATTGTTTATTCAGACAGCCAACTGACTTCAGTACTCTACACTCTTTGTTCTTTCATACACTAAGTCATATCCTTCTCCAAAGAATCAACTCCAATTATTTGCTTCTCTCTGAAGAGACCTAGAAATCCAGAGATTCAGAAAAATCAGTAAACCTATTAAATTGCAGGTTTATAATCAGCAGATTTAAAAACATAGGAAGACCAGGGAAGTTTGCCAGCAAAAATATTTCATTTAGTGGACAGCCAGAAAGACAATTATTTTTAAACACAAACATAATTAGACAAGTACCTGCAATTAAAGACAATCACTACAAATTACACTTACTTTCAAGAAGGACAGAATATGCAAGATGAAAAGCCATGTGGTTCTTATTCAAAAAACTTCATTAGAACAATTATATAAAAGAATAAACAGCAGTTCAAGTTAACAGAAAACACCTCTCACTCAGTTACTGCTACTGCTTAGTTTACACCAATGGCACACCTGGGTTTATTATATCAAAGTCTTGCACTCTAATATTCTCACTGCTGCTAAGAAATTCCATGACAAGATAAATTCTCATCATGCTATAGTATTTAACTTCTTGCTCTCTTATAAATATTCAGACCTGAAGGAAAAGTGAACATCTTATTGTACTGAAATAGGCATGGCAGCACAACGTTCTGTTTATCTTCATTGTAAAAGATGAACAAGGACTCAGATATGAGTTTTTTAACAGAATAAACTTAGAAGTTCTGAGTGCTAATATGAGGAGCAGAAACACTGGGTTTTAGCCAAAAATGATTTGTTAATATTTCATGCCAACCAATAATCATCCAATTGTATTAGGTAGGAGGCTGAAAAGATAAAAGCTCTCATTATTAACAACCACTCCAAATTGGCCAGTCACACATGGCTGAACTGCTACCACCTCAGTTCTTTAAAATAACAATTTGATTTTTAAGTGAAACTTTTAATTTTTTTTTTTTTATTTCAGGGGAAAAAATGTCACTAAGGCCTTATAGTATGAATACATCAAAGTCCATATCCAAAAGTCACTGCAACACAAAGCCACTTCACAGAACAGGTTTTAGTTGGAGGGATAATGAACTACTTAAAAATGAAGCCACTCTTTGATGGCTCCAGCAAAGACTGTACCCTCAGTTCTTTGCAGACAATAACAAAAACCTTCATTTATAAAGCAAACACAATTGGTAAGTCCCTTTGTCTCAGAAGAAATTTATTTCACAATGAAAGTGAATGCAAGAGCAGAGAACTCCCACAAACTTGCAGTACTTCAGTTAAATATCCAACAGAACTTAATCAGCATTAATACCAAACATTCTGATGGTCTGAAAAGTCACTAAGTCACTGGAGCATTGTATTTTGCTGCCCTAATCTTGTTTTCTGCCACTAGTCATAGAATCATAGCTTACCAGGTTGGAAGAGACCTCAAGGGTCACCTGGTCCAACCTTCCTTGGCAAAAGCACATTCTAGACAAGATGGCCCAGTACCCTGTCCAGGCCAATCTTACAAGTGTCCGATGTTGGGGAATCCATCACTGTCCTGGAGACATTATTAATATGAACAATGTTTCTGATTACCAGACTTACAGACTTGGGCAGAGTCAAGACCAAACTCAGGTTCTTCTTTCTGTTGGACCAAAGTTTTGCAAGCCAAACTCTGGCTGTAGGGACAACTTCGCTGCCTGACAGCTTTTAGATGATACCAGCAATTCAGATGATTTCAAAGTCATATGTATGTAGCCAGCAGAGCCTTTAACCAAACACAACACCAAACTGATGATGCAGGAAGAACAAGTGTCAACTCACTTGTTCAGCTGTGCTAATTCTGAAAGAGACAGCATGTCGCAAAGTTTATTCAGGCTGAGCAACAAAGAACATATGACTGTTGATACAGCCAGAGAGTCTGTAGAATAAGAGAGACTAGTCTTTCATCTCCCTGTATTGAAAATACCATATGTTGGGGGAAAACAAACCATTTAGATGAAGAGAGTGATAAGCTGAATGCTCACTCACCAATCACACACACTGAAGATCTTAAATTATGCCTTTTCATCACCTTGGATGAAACCAACAAAAGTTGTTTATCTCGATTGTTGGGTTTTCAGCAAGGTCTCTCACAACATCCCCACATCCACACTGGGGCACTACAGTCTAGATAGGTTGATTATTGATGTCTAGAGCGCTGGTCTCAAAAGGAAGTGGGTAGTGGTTTCAACACTACCTGGAGACATGTTGTAATGGGAATTCCCTTAGGCATCTATCCTGGAACCTATCCTGTCTAGCATATGAAGGAAGAGATGGAACACATCACTTTTCAGAAGACACCAAGCTGGGGTGTGCAGGTGACCCATGTGAAGGCAGTAGACAGGGACACTGCCAAGCCAGAGATCAGGGGAGAGCTACAACAGTGCTACAAGGCCAGGTCAAGTATCCTATCGGGTTGACAGAAGCACAGAAAGATCACGACTGTGATATGAAAAACAAATTCAGCTTGAAGAAGATTAACTCGGCTCATTGCCAATTAATAACAGCAAGATAGTGAGACATAAAACCAGAAGTAAACAAACTTTCCCCCCCCCACTTTCTTCCCAGGCTCAGCTTCACCCCAGACTCTTCTACCTCTTCACTAAGTGGCACTCGGGAAAATGGGTGTCTCTTCACTGCTGCTTCTTCCTCTTCCATTGCTCCTTCCTTCCTCTGTTTCAGGATAAGATCCAATCCCATGGGATAGAGTCCTTTACCAACTTCTCCAGAATGCAATTTTCTCACAGTCTACAGCTCTTCAGGACTGGCTCCAGCATGGGATCATTCCATAGAGCAGAGTCTTTCAGGAACAGCCTGCTCCAGCATGGGCTCCTTTCTCCATAGGGGCACAGTCTCCTTTGGACATCCATCTGCTCCTGCTTTGGGTGCTCTGTGGATAAAGGTAGGACCTTGCTCCCCTGTGGGCCTCCATGGGCTGCAAGAGGGCCATGGGCCTGCCTCAACCTGCTCTTCACCACAGGCTGCAGGGGAATTTGTGCTTTGGTGCCTGAAGCACCTCCTGTCCCTCCTCCTCCAGTGACCTTGGTGTCTGCAGTGCTGTTTATTTTACAGTTCTCTCACTTTTCTCACAACTGCTGTGCAGGGCTTTTTTCACCCTCTAAAATATGTTATCACAGAGGGGGTCCAGCATTGCTGATGGACTTGGATCTAGAGAGTGGCAACTTCATCTTGAAACTTGCTGGAACTGGTTCCATCTGACAATGAGACTAGCTCCTGAATCTTCTCACAGGAGCAATCTCTGCAGCCTCCCTGCTACACAAATCCAACACATATATTTACACCGTTTTGCAGACTTCACTGTCTTGACCTTGGTATTCACACTTCTCATACATCACATACAGATTACTGGGCCATCAGTATGAAATTCAAAATAGCCAGGGTTCCAGGGTGAGGGTAGAGGCTTGCTGTACTAACTCAAGACAAGGTTATCTTAGATCTGCCATACACATCATTACTGAAAGGCAATACTCTCTCTACTAACAATATCACTGAACTCAGGTCCTCAACAAGGCATAAAAACTCTTTCAGTCTCTGAGAATGAGGCTGGTTTCTTTGTCTGTCTCTCTCATCTTCCCTCCCCACTCCTAACTTTCAGAGGGAGAAATGATTCCACACTTGTTATTTAATAACTCTGAATTAATAACACTGAATTAAAAGCCCGCCTTTTAACAGAAGTAATATATTTGCTGATACAAACACAGTCGACCAACAAAATACAGCTTATTTAGATGTGAGAGCACTCTCTCTTTCTGCTCAGACATTCCATGCAAAGGGACATGCCAAGACTCTATGGGCCACAGGGAGTCAGCCAGGAGCGAACACCTGCCTACAAGCAACACCAAATGCTTTCCAGCTTCATTTTCACAACATCCAGGGGCTGTGAAATCTCATGTGTTGGAAACCGTCCTTCAGCCTGAGCTATTCTCTCACTCCCAGTGAATTCATTTTCCCCAGTGAATCATGAAGACACAAAATTTACAAACTACAATATGACAAATATTTAACAGTTTGAAACATTTTCAAAGCCTTATGTTATTTTAAATGTAAACACAGGTTTAGATTTATTATCTCCAAATCCATGTAAGTCATAAATGTTCCCACTTCCCCCCCAATTTAAGCTTCCTGCAAATGCACAGACATAAGATTGACAGTTTGTTGGTAACAAGCCTTTCCTGACGTGGTGTGTAATTCGTACTGAATTAATGCCATTTTGTTTACATGCAGCATTTAGAAGCAAAGCATTTTCTCAAGTTATGTTCCAGTTATCTTCTAGTTTTCATCACTGTTAAATCTGATGGTTGTTTTGAATTTTCAGAATAAACCATGATCTAGGGTTAGTATTAAATTGTAAGACTGGCTTGAAGCACAAGGGTAAGGATAGACAGCAAACTCAATTATCTTTGTTATTCTCCTCTGAAGAACTCAGTTAAGTATAACTGCATGAAAAATGGAAACCTAACTACTCAAAACAAGAATTTTAAAAAAATCCACTGGCATAATACATCTGGTTCCCAGGACACAAGACCAAACAACAATTTTCAGAAATATACATGTCTAACCCATTTGCTTTAAACCACCACAGTCAATGCTTAAAACGTCATCTTCCAGAGAGTCACCAGTTGTCTTCAAGACCTTGGAAGGCATACACAGATGAAGAAATGAGTTACAGCTTGTTTACCATCTGCAAACAGGCAGATGCTTTTGTGCTCAGTAAGGTAACTTGACACTCCACTTCCCTCATGAAGAGGTTGTGCCACAAGCAATTTGTTCTGGAGTAACTTCTGCACTTCAGTAAGCTCAGCACCCATTTCAGAATAAGATGTCTGCAAGGTAACCACAGCAGAAAAACTCTGCTAGAACTACTATGGCTGAGTTTCTTATGGTGCTAAGTCTTAATACTAAAAACTAGGTTAAACACATATAATTTTCAACTGCAGAGTGAGTCTGACTCAGCAAGGACTAAAAAGGGCTTAAAAGGCAAACCAAAGACATCGCTTGAAATAAAAAAAGAAAAACACCCAAACAACTACAAGTAGTTCTGAACATATTCCATCAAGATGAGTAAGAACTCAGAGTAGTATGTACTTAGCGGTGTTTTTCACTCATTATTTTCTTCATCCTTGGACATGAGGATTTACAAAAATTGCAAACATCTTCCTCCCTTTGGAAGATATCAGCAGGTATGCTGCACTATTTACAGAGCTTCACAAGGAAACCAGAACTGCTTTATTTACATGTCAGAACAAGCTGCTGCACATGTAACACTACATAATGGAACAGACATCACATACCATACTTTTATCGTGCACTAAAATCACATCTTAATTTTTCTCAACAGCTTTAGATAGAACCTGTATTTTTGTACTTCATAGCAACCCAGCTATAGATCCTGTATTCTTTTTGCAGCATCTCTATAAACAAATGAAATCTTATTTTGATGTTTTCAGACAGGGTAGGGGTTAGTGAAGTCAAGGAATATTTTCTTCATATTATATCACAATATTAATACAAAAGCAGTGTTTTTTTCTGTATTGAACATGGTAGTAAGATCAGTTAGCTGACAGAGAAAGCATGCAATACCAGGAGTGCACATCTAACATCTTGTAGGCTACTGATGCAGAAACCAAAGAATCAAAGTCATTGCAGCAGAGCAGAGGAGAAAGACTTGGACTGAAAAAAATGAAGGCTGCAACTATGTGTAGAGCTGAAGGGTCAAGAAAAGACAGCAATAAAATAGAAAAGAAGGGAACAAGAACCACAGTAGCAGATGTAAATTTTGAAATGTATGAGGTACAATTGAAAAATTCAACCTTGAGAAGAGGCAATGTGGAAGAAGACAAGAGACCAGCTGGTGATCATCTACTAGCCTGGAACCCATAGAGATTTCCATCATTAATACAACAACAAACACCATTCTCTTTCAGATGGTATACATACATACTGACCCTTACAAGAACAGTTTAAGGTCATAAATTTATTTCTATGCATGATCCTGCAATGCCCAGCACAACCCTGCCTTAATTATGCCTGGTAGGGCACCATTAACAAGATCTAGATGCTCATCTTTAGGACTTGCACAGCTACAAGACTTGTAAGGAGACATTCTGTTTACTTTTTGTACAACACAGCTATTTTTAAGTTCAAGCTACTTAAGAACTTCTTCAATTACAAAAACAAATGTAAATATTGAAACTGGAGGGCCCAGAGGGGGGAAGTGGATGGCATTAGAGAAGTTAAGCAGAAAAGATATTTACAAACAATTTTTCCAAAACCAACAAAATTATTGCATGTGTAAATAATTGTACTGGAGAACTGACTGCAATGCAAGAATCAAGGTACAGGAGGGAAAAGAGTTGGGCAATTAGTTGGCAGAAGGCCCTGCATTAACAGCCTAGGATTGCCCAAGCAACACGTTGCCCAGACAAACAGCTCCAGAAATTGTGCAACACACTCTGAAGTGCCACTGCCTCAAATTAGGAGAAACACAGCTCTCACACAACCCACTACCATGCTACAGCTTTCGAACACAAACTCATGAGCAACTCACTCAGATATTATGCTTCCAGTTCACCACATCTGCCCACTACAGAAGAGCTAGACTTAAATATTATTTTTAAATTACTGTCAGTTCCAGACAACAGTATCAAGTGTAGAGCTATGGCACCCTAGTTCTGAAAGGTAATAATTAAGCAGCAACCATGATGAAGGTAGGGGAATAATCAGTGTTGTCCTAGTGAGAATAGAGGATTATTTCACATTAAACATATTAAGCACAGACTTAGACTACATTGCTGCAGCAAGCTGATGTATATTCTCACAGAGTAAACTCAGCCTTTTGGTGTGAATACACCTAGTCTTGACTAACTCTTGAAGTCACATACAGGAATTGCTAAATATATCCAAGAATTCTCAAGCTCTCTACTGCTTTCCAGTTTCTTGTTTCCTGCTATGCTGAACTTGAATTGCCATCCATCAGTGACAGAGAAAGCCCTTGTGAAAGAGATGTTGATTTAGTGAAGTACAAGGAGCTCAAGAGCAAACTGCTTCCAAGAAACTCCTGGCTCCGCAAAGCAGTCAAATGTGTGCATGGGTGCACATACAAAGATACCCAGGCACACTTAAGATCCTTTTCTCAGCCCCATTTCAGTCAAGAGGCTGATGGGAAACCACAAAGCCTACAAGGATACTAAGGGCTCCCCAAAAGCTCTATTAGAATTTCATTACTAGGAGGAAATGTTTCATCATTATGGAAAGGATAAAAATAAAACCCAACAAAGATTGCCTAGTATAACTCTGCCTAGACTTCCACTCCCTCAATAGGAAGAAAAGCCAGACTACAATCTTGAAGTCTGAAGTATTACCACGTTTCCCTAGAGGAAAGCCCAAGAGACTACTGCTGCTAATGATGAACGAAGCATTCTTGTTTAAAGTAACACAACTGTGGTTCTTTCTTTTCCCA
Source organism: Lonchura striata (assembly GCF_050655825.1). NCBI lineage: Eukaryota > Metazoa > Chordata > Aves > Passeriformes > Estrildidae > Lonchura > Lonchura striata. The sequence continues at coordinate 91,943,459 of NC_140704.1, forward strand.
TCTCTTTCCCTACACACTGTAGGAATGTTCATTAACTGCAAAACTTGCTGCTAGGGCATGTTAAAGCATCTCCACTGAATTCAGAGAGATTTCACATCTATACATACATACTCCCAAGAAAAAGAAAAGAAAAACAAAATTAGATAATGTAAAACTATCAAAGGGCAGGAGGCTTCAACATATTCCTCCCTTGCATATTTAAACACAATAAGGATAGATGGATGGATATCCATCCACCCAGCTCCTGAAAACTTTTACAGGGAGAGATCTCATGGCTTCTCTGGATAATCTGCACTAGTGCTACAGGATAAAGTTTCCATAATGTTCACTGTAAACCACGCAAGCTGAAAAACACATCTTTGGTCTTGTTACATCAGCTGTCACTACTGAGACAAGCTTGACTCCATCATCTTTGTAACTGCTCTTCAAATAGCTGCAAATTGTTATTAGCTTACTTTACACCAGACAATGCTCACTCCCCTCAGCCTCCCCTCGCAGGTCATGCAGACCACCCTGATAACCATCCACTGAAACATCTGCAGTTTCCTGACATTTACTTTTCTAGTGGGCCAAAAAGAAAAGTTCTTAGTAGAGGATCCTCACTGCCAAGGACCAAGCAACAGTGATTTCCCATCATCTGCTGACTATACTCCTAATGTAGAACAGCACCAGATATATTGACAATGATGGCATGCTACTGATTAATATTTAACTTACTTTCAACCATAATTCCCAGTTCTTTTGAGCAGAGCTGCCACTTAGCCCACTCCCAGCTGTACTGATTCATGGTATTGTTCAGCATCGGGTGCACCACTTTGCACTTTGTGTTCTACTTCATGAAGCTTTTGATAGCCCAAGCATTAAGTCTCTCAGGATCCCTTGGGATTTATGTTTTGCCATATGTCATGTCAGCCACTCCCACCAATTTAGTGTAATTTGCAAATATATGTCATCCTCCAAATCACTACATATTGGAAAATATGGACCCCAGAGTCAACCCTTGGCATACTGCACTCAGTCAGCTGCCAGCTGGATGCTGAGCAACTGATAATAATCCAGCTGATTTTCAACCCATTAAGCAGCTTATTAATCCAGCCCGTATTTCCTTAGATCTCTAAATGTGAATGCACTTGGTGGCATTATTCAAAACCTTGGTAACCTCAGAAGGTGACACTTCTGTCATTCATAGAGAGCCATTCTGCCACAGAAGGCAATGAAATTGAGTAAGCACACTTTTGTTAAATGCACACTATTAAGGAATAAATTCTTGACCATGTATTTACAAACTTAATGTGGAAACAATTAATGATCCTTCCAGGGATGGAAATAAGGCTGACTAGCCTATTACTTTCAGAGTTTTGCCTTAGTTTTTTTGCAGATAAGCATACAATTAGCCTTTTCCCATAATTTTTCCCTTATCTACAACTAAACATGTAGAAACCCTTCCTGTTAATCTTCATTAGCCCTATCTCTGCTGGGCTTTGGCCTTTCATTTTTGATCCTTAAATACCTGAGTAATGCTTTCATACTCTTGTTGCTGGTCCATGTTTTCACTTCTTTTACCTTCTTTTTCATAAAGATTTTTGTTTTGTTCATAAATAAGTCTCTTGTTCAGTCCAGTGGGCTTTTTGGTTCAAAGTCCTGACATATCTGGAAACTGAGATGGTGTTTTCTTGAGCTCTCTAACAGCTCAGATTTTCAAATTTCCTTTTCTAAATCCTTTATCAAACACCTCCCCCAGGGATTCTAATTTAACAAAGTCTCACAAGTAGCAGTCCAGTCCACAGGCCTAATTTTACTGCCCAGCTTTCCAGCTTTCTCCAAATCCTGAACTCAGCCATCTCATGATCGCTGAAGATCAACCAGACTCTTTCATCTTTGTTCTATAATAGGACAAACAGAGCATTAGACCCATCAGCTAGGAATTCATTAGCTACAACTTCTAGGGACCTTCAGCATCATCTGCCCCAAGTTTTGAGGCCTTCTTAGCAGATGTCTGGATAGCTGAAAGCCTCTGTGATGACAACGGGCAGGAGACCTCTAGTTATTTTCAGAAAGTATTAACCACAATATTATAGGGTACATAAATCAGATGATGGAGAAAAACAGTAGCATGTATTTACCAAGGATAAATCTGTTTGATCAGCACAACTGACCACTTTGATGAAGTGACTAAATCTGTGAACAAGAAGGGAGCAAAGTTGCTCACTTTGACTAAAGAACTTTCAGCATCATATCTGACAGCACCCTTGAATCCAGGTTGGTGCATTGATAGTTAACTCTAGGTGGATGAAACACTGGATCATATGGCTCAAAAGGCAGTAGTTATCAGTCTATACTAAACCTAAAGGGCAAGTTACAAGTAGAGTTCCTCAACCAGAATGCATCCTCACTGAGATTTGGGCACACAGTGAGCTGAGGGGTCTAGTCACACTGAAGTGCAGGGCAGCCCCTCAAAGTGACCCAGACAGGCTGGCAGAATGGGCCAAGAGGAACAGGTCTCATGAAATTCAAACATGGGCAAATGCAAAGTTCTGCTCTTGGGACAGACTAACCCCCTGCAGTGGTACAGGCTGGGGTCTGATTAGCTAGGAGCAGCTCAGCTGGAAAGGGTCTGACACTCAGGCAATCCAGGAGCATGCCCTGGCAACAAGGATGGCAGCAAACACACTGGACTGTAGCAACAGGAGCACAGGGTGAACTCACTGTTCCTCTTTGCTTGATGCTTCTTAGATCACAACTGGGAGAAGGCAGCCAGTTTTAGGACAAGTTACAAGAAAGACATTAATAACTGGAGGGGGCTCTGCAAAGGGCAGCATCTTCCCCATGAATTATGGCTGATGCAGCTGGGATTGTTTGGCCCAGAGAAAAGAAGATTTGGAAAACAGAAGAGCAATCTGAGAGCTAAGCAGAAATAACTACAAAAACAGAGCCAGGGTCTCCTCTGAGATGCATGGTAGGAGAACAAGACAAACTGACAGAGAAAAGGTCGCAATTAGATGTCTTAAAAACCTTTTCCCTTAGGGTTGCCCAAAGAAGTTGCAGCATGTTCATCACTGCTTTCAAGATGAGACAATACCCTCAGTCTGAATTCAGTTTTGACTCTGCTTTGACTAGGAGCTTGGAACAACCCACATTACTACCAACTGAAAGCATCTAGAAAGGTCTCTAACAACAAGAATATCCTCTAGTTCTAGGCATTTTTGTGTTCAAGTTCCTATGAAGACACAAACTTGAGACAGCAACTTTCTGTCTTTATATACCACATCATCTTTTCTTCCACTGGAGAAATCCAATTGGCTTTATAACTTCAGGCTTTTACAGTTCAGTAGCTTACAAAGTATCACTTTATGACAATTCATTATGGCCTCTAAATGCAACATGACACCAAAGAAAATAAACTGAATTCGAAGAGGGAAAGAAAACACCTCTCAACATTAAGATACTTCAAGGTTTTTCTGTGAAAAAATCAGAATTAATACCTATATTCACTGATAGAAGAAGGCACCTGAAGGTATTTCCAACATTTTAAAAGTATTTCTGTATTGAAAAGTACAGGAGCAAGTCAGTATGTTGCAACAAAATACACATGAGAACACAGACCACAGTATCTCTCCACCCTTAAGAGAGGGGGGAGCACTCTTTCAATTCCTGATCCTTTCTGACAAGAGTAGAAAGGCTGATAAAAATACTGCACTGGCCAGCAGTAAATAGAACAATGCACAGAGATCTCTGTGGTAGATGGCATTTTCTGGTGGAAAGAAGAAACTGCCTTTTCTGAGAAGGCTGGAATAACTGATTTCAAAATAACAATGAACAACTCATGGGGTATCTTGATTTGCAGACAGGCCATGAAGCATCTGTTTTACTGTATCTATACTTTTGTCCTGAAGGGGCCAGGGCAGGAATCTTTCTGCTCTCTTACAAATGGAGGGATCTACACACTATATGTAGGTATAACTATACCTCAGCAACACAAGCCTCAAAAATGCCAGCTGGCTTTCTCCTCGCAGAGTTGCAGATCGGTCTGGAACCTGAACTTGCACAACCCCACTGTCAAGCAGGCTGCAGTCAGAAAGAAGATTTGCACTGCTGATGCCAACCAATTTTCCATGTGCCTTTTTTATTTTTCCTAAACTTTTACTTTTAAAATGGAAAAGTCATCTATTTATTTTCTTTTGTCAACATATAATACCAGAAAAGCAAAGCTGCTTTCATAACCAATCATTATATGAAAAAAGTTACCACTGAAGTGGAAAAGAGCAATATCCAAAATAAATCCTCATAACACAGTGGTGCCTCAGTGAGATAAATACAAAGGGAAAAACTCCCAAAATACAAAGCAGTCCACTCCAAGAAAGCAGTTTAAGTAAGCTCTTCCACAGTATTGGATTCTATCTCTACTAATAACTAGCAGGCAAATACACATTAAAAAATTCAAATTAAAAAATCCATCTGATACACAAATCAGGTACCACATTCGCTTACAACAAAGGTCCTGGAGAAATATTTTTAAAATTTATGTATTTTTTCTCAGTATACCTTAGAGGGTGGTTGATTTCTTCAGAAAATGGTATAGCAAATATTATGAAGTCAAATGCATTTACAAGCTAGGACCCTATTTATATACTATTTCTTCAATCCTACTACTTAAATAAAAAGCTAAGTACTCTTGTGCTACTTTATCCAGCTTGTGGTCTTTATCAGAAGAGGAAAGGACTGCTCTCTTTCTACAGTCAGAACAAACTGTTTTTGCAAATTCTCAGTATTTCAGGTTTCAATGTGAAATATTTGGCTTCTCTTCCCAGAAGTTCATATAAGATGTTGCACTACTTTTGTTGTTTTTTTCCCTTTCCCTCTGACAAGGACATTTCAAGTATTTTCACAGGACATATTACTCTCAAGGTTTCCATAGGGATCTAGGTCTCTCACTTAAAAGTCAAAGTACAGAAGATGTATCTGAGAGGACTAAGACACACATTATGTAATGGCAAACCTTCCCCCTTCTATTACAGCAGAGCAATTAACCCAGAGATTGAAAAGAAAACTACAGGTGAAGTATAAGCCTATTTTAATGCATTTTCAAAACATAAGTCTTCCTAAATACACTCCTAACCAAGTTAGAGAAATGTAATCTAAAGTACAATTATGTGGGGACTTATATCTTTGTTCAGCTGTACTTACAAGACAGCAGCTAAATAACCAGGAGATGGACATTTTATGTTATTTCCTGGATGTTATTCTTTCCAACAGTTGTAATTGTTGGCTTGAATGACAGAACAGGTATGCTTTTAAAATTTATAGATGTTATCAAGACATAGGTCAAATAACTTAGGTGAAAGTGTCCAAGATCTCTACCAAGATTTATTTTTTAAAGATTAAACCCAGAAAATCAAAGCAGCACTAGTAAAGAAAGCATCAACCAAAAGAGGTTTCAACATGAAAAAAAAAAAGCCATTAGACATAAGATACCATACAAAGATGATAAAATCAAGAAGGTAGAGCAGAGAGAATGGGGTGCTCACAATGAATTAAAAATTCCATGTAGTCAATACTAGACTGTTGCCCAAAGATGCAGGTCTGATTTCCAGCAGGAATGTTACCCTCCTAGGAGGGTTATCAGTGAAGTCTCTGGAAAGCAATTACAATTCCTTGGTGCTAATAACAAATCACCACTCAAATCCCATACTCAGTTTAAAATTGCTGACAGAAAAAGAGAAAGCACCCAAGACAGAACTGCAAGAACAATAGTTTTAGCAAACGTGGCTTATACAGAACAAAACAAAACAAGGCTGCTTGGATGTTTGTCTCAAAAATGCTACCATCTCAGAACACAGCCCAATCACAACAGTCTCCATATTCACTCCTTCAATACACCCCAGTGCTTTATGAAGAGGACAGCAATCAATTACGTTCTATATGGAACAGGAAAGTTTGAACTTGCAGCTGAGCTTATTTGGACTAGAAAAAGTTTTAATAGTTAGAACACTAAAACAAAGGAGCGAGATACCCAAGGATATTTTGAGATTGCTTGCCTTTGACGATTTGCAAGAACTAGACTGACAAATACCCCGGAGTCTTGATGCCACACCAGTATCCTGGGCAAATGAACAGTATCACTTGCAGTGCTAGGTCCACGATATCTTCAGAGTAAATTTATAACAACTTAACAACTGCCCATGTTAGAAATGGAAATCAGAATGGTCGAGGTTGGAAGTGACCTCTGAAAGTCTAGTCCAGCTACCCTGCTCAAACAGGGCCAACTACAGAACTCTGTCCTGGACTGTGTCCAAACTGCTTCTCTATCCATGGATAGAGACTCCATGACCTTTCTGAACAACCTATTCCAGTGCTGGGTGATTCTTACAGTAAAAACACTTTTCCTGATGTTCAGATGGAGCCTCCTGCGTTTCAGTGTGCACCCATCACATCTGGTCCTGTCAGGGGGTGTCACTGAAGAAAGCCTGTCTCCATCTCTACACCCACCTTTCAGGTATTTAAACACACTGGTAAGCTGTGTGCCATCCGTGTGTCTCCCCACCCAGCCCATGAGGCTTCTCTTGCACAGGCTAAACAGTCCCAGCTCTCTCAGCCTTTCCTCCTATGAAGTGCTCCAGTCACTCGATCACTTTAGCAGCCCTTCACTGAGCTCTCTCCACGTCTCTCTTGTACTGAGGAGCTCAGAACTGGGCCCAGCACTCCAGGTGAGGCATCCTCAGTGCAGAGCAGCAGGGAAGGATCAGCACCCTCAGCGTTCTGCAACATTCCATCCAGCGTGGTCCAGGATGCTGCTCGCCTCCTTTGTGCCAAGGGCACACTGCTGGCTCAGGCTCCACTTGCTGTCCACCAGGACCCCCAGGGCCTGTTTGTGCAAAGCTGCTGCCAGCAGCTTGCCTCCAACCCAGCGTCTGCTGATGACTGGGTTTGCTCCTCCTTCGGTGCAGCACTTGGCACTGGCCTTAGCTCAGGGACAGGAATGGAAAAGCAAGACTTTATATCCTTCCTTTCAAGACTGATTCAAGCTGTTTCCCAACTGTCTTATATTACACTCACTCTATTCTTTATATTCTTCCATATTTTTCCATCTTCTACCAAATCTTTCTTCTATTCCCTGCAACATTTCAACAACTGTTCAGAGCTATAAATGCCTTACAGATCACATTTGCCTTGCTACTACTTACGCTTCAAGATCTTGTCAAGCCTGTTCTTCAAGGCGCACACACCTTCAAGCTAAACGAAATATATTTAAATCAAGTCTGAAATTACTGCGTGATAAACAACACTGCACATGTGCCATGTCTCAGATGTGACTCATCTCTACCAGGGGCTAATATATATGCATGCCAAGATCAGACGGAACAAAACAAATGCCATCAAGATTAAGAAGAAACACACATACACAGAGGTTTGTGTTTACAAAGCAGCCCAAAGGAGTGTGCACCCAACTAAAATGAAGTGAAATTCAGGCACACAGCACCACCCTCCAAGGCACATAACCCTCAGCTATACTTCAGGTTCAAATAAAGAACAAATAAATTAAAAAAAAACAACAACAACAATCAAGGCAGTAACCAACAGAAATAACTCAGCGCTGGGAGGCAGACTTCCCTAGGTTTTGTTATTGCTTCAGTCCCTTGTTTTTTCAATTTATTAAACAGCTGTCTGTGAAGTTCTGAGATGTAAACAATGCACAGAGGATGATATTGCTTTAAATTAAGCCTGCACAAAGTCCAAGTAATTTCACTGGAAACATAGTTTATAAAAAGCTGAATTTGTTCCCAGTAATATTGTTGGCAAGAGTATTCTTTACTTGGGGTCATTGTGCATTTCTTTCTGCTTCCAAGTACAGAAGAAAACTCTCAGTTACCAGTTAGCTGTTTCAACACCCAAAACTCAGATGGAGAGATGGTTTTTAATGATTCTTTCTACATAAGTTTCTCCTCTGTATTACACTTTGAAACAAGCAAGCTATGACTGGTAGGAGCTTGCTTTATTCCAGGCTATTTAATAGCACTGAGTTCATATTTCCTCCAACATATGAGGAACAATTCTTGATAATGCACATCAGATAATCTAGGAACGCAGGCTCAGCTTTCACCTGAAGCACTGCTGGCTTTATTGCAAGCAATTAGGCTGGTTTCTGCATACTCAAAATGCTTTTACTGAAACTACGTAATTCTCTGCTATCTGGGATTTTCACATCTTTACTGGCAGAAAAGTGTTCCGTGCCTTCACAGTTTGTTTTTTGGAAAAAAACATATTTAATTTCATTGTTCCTACAGCTCTAATTGTCTCACTAAACCTTTCTCATGTATGAAAGGAAAAAAAATTAAAAAACTGGGTTTTATTTTACTTTTTTAAAATGTTATCAGCTTTCAGGACAATATTTACTATAGTCAGAAAATCAACTGACATGTAAAGGTTTCTGTGGAATAGGATAAAGGGTCCTTTAAGGGTGTAACTCCTTAACATCTTGGAGGAGAAGCACAAGAAGAAATTAATAAAATTTAAGTTTTCTTCAAACTTATGTAAAAACAATAACCAATTCCTCTTGGCATGTATGTAATTTAAGACTAGAAGAAGAGAACAATCAAAATAGATGTCACTGGTAAAAGCTGTAGCATAAATATCTTTTTCAAATTGCACACACATACACAAGAACAAACAACATTCCAGCCTCATTCATGTTTAAATTAAGTTTCAGAATACCTAAAGGCTTCTTCAAAAACATCTGCTAATTAAGGTTTTTTTTGAGGGGAAGAAGGGGTAAGACACAATCTCTCATTTATTTAAGCAATTGTTCCAAGAAAACTGATTATCGCTCCAAGTGAATGTTAATTTTTCTACCTTTTCAATCAGCAACTGAACAACAAGACATACATACCTGTAATACACAACAAGATTGAGGCATGCACTCACAAAGGAAACAAAAACATTTTTGGATGCTTTCAGTAAAATTTTTTTTATATGTCAAAAGATTAAAAAGAGACAGAAGTGTTTGTACTATTAGCTCCTTTAAGAAGGTTGTACAGCAAACATACAGGAGCTTTGTCAGAGTACAATAGAAGTAGAACACCACTAGAAATCTGTGCCTTAGCTTGAAAAAGAGCAGAATCTTCCCTGAAGTGCACATGTAGGCTCTGAAACCCTATCTCACTATCACAGGAAAGCATGGTAACTGGACAAATTATAAAAGTTCTTGTCAAAGGTCTTTTGTATGACCAGGCAGGGCTGTAAAGACATCTGCAATCAACATATCAGTTTGTGTGGATAGTGCTGCTGATTTTCTTCATTTCCTCTTCCTAGGAGATATTATTCATGGGATGTTATACAGGTACTGCAACTATAAATTAACCAGAAAATAAAATTAAGTCTACAGGAGAATTAGCATAAAAATCATTATGTGCTTCTATTATCTTCTGGATGGCTAATTATCATACAATAGCAGATTACAATACGACAGGAAAAGGCATATACCAGAGAAACTTAGCTGCAATTTCTATGTTTATCAGAAGGCAGGCAGGAGACAAGGGAATGAAACCCTTGTTTTCATTTCAGTGCCCAGGAACATTCTTCTGTTCTAAGTTCCTGCTCTGCCCTCTCTCACTTTTGGGAAGGCCAGAATATGGTCCCAGTTTGCACAAAGGAAAAAGCTCTGCAGCATTACTTCTCTTTAAAGCTCTTTTCAAACCTAAGTGGTTCTGTGATTCAGTAACTGTGTCTCTATAGAGAAAACATATCCCTGTGGATTCCAGATCTCCCAGGCAAGTATCTCAGACTTTTCAGAGTGTATCCAACTGGCACAGTGCAGGTAGACTGCTCACCTGTGCAGAGCATAGTGTCTAGAACTTCCCAACAACCCCAGATGTGAGCAGTTTCTACAGAAAGTCAGCTTAGGCTCTGCTGTCCCACTTTCCTGGTAATGCCTCATCTCCTCATCAGCTGCAGGAGCTGAGGAGGAATGCAAGTCAAGTAAGACTCGAACAGAGTCCGAACAACCACAGGTTGTGTAAGATCTGCTCCCTCATTCCCGCACATTCTGCCTGCTCTCATCCCATTTGTGGCAACAAAAAAAGTAAATACTCAAAGTCTGCAAGATAAGAATCTGAGTCTTAGCTACCTTTAGCCACCTAAATAAGAACAAAAGAACTGGGCTCCTGCTGAACTATTTCAGGGAAACGAATACCCAGGATGAAGCAGCAGCCCTACAGACATCCAATACACATTCACTTTTTCACAGAGACAGAAGCTGCCAGGACTTCTTTTTGAAGTGGAAAAGAGCATCTCTGTTAGCTAGAGGTCTCCTTGGGCAAACCAGGAACGAAGTCCTCATTTTTTCCCCACCAGCAAAACTAATGGACCTAAACATCTTCCAGGTGTAAAAGTGACTGGAAAAAGCCAGTAGAATATTCTGGCATAACTGAAAATACCCCAATATGCTAAGCAACTTGAGTAGGAAAAGTAGGTAGGAGGACCACAGCAGCACCTTAGCTCAAGTTCACTAAAGCAGACAGAGCTCGGCTTAGCTAGGTATTGAGACTGAATTGTTCAGGGGGTAAGCTTTAAGAATCAGCATCTGAAGACAGTACATTAGCGGGGCTCAAAAACGGCTTATGATATAGGCTGTAACACTAAAAGGCAAAATTGCTGAAGACACAGGAGCTAGGGCTAACATAGAACACACCACTAGAATTTTTTTAATAATGAAATGTAAGAGATGCGCTCGGGTGAAAACCACCTACTTTTATCAATATTGCAGTCTTGCAAAAGGTTTCTGGTGCATCATGGACCAGTCCTATTTTCTTTAAAAAACCAGTTTCTTAAATGGAAGACAGCGAATCTGAGTGGCATCTAAATTCTGGTTTTGCACTGACCCTCTGCTTTCTCAAATCCCCATCCTGCAAACCATACTTAGGAGCAAGATAGAGAATACAGAGGAAAAAAGGCAGTCTGAAGCTTGACACCTGCTTCAAAGTATGATATTTTCTGTACAGAAAAACAGATCTACACCAAATCTGAACTGTGATAGATTAATTCATGGCTGGCTACGTATCTTCTGCCTAGAGAGTCTACCAGAGCAGTGTTTGTTCTGGGCAGGTGAAAGGCCTATTGAGATAGCACTGTTTGCACTGCATACTTGTCTCCTGACAAGGGTGGAGCACTGGAATAAGCAGGTCCCAGCTTGTTGGCACTACAATAAACTGAGAAATACTCATCTTACTCTGGTTCTTTCCAAAAAGCTGCAGTTGTGCCTGCCTGAGTTTCGAGTTCAGTGTTGTGCCATCAAATGGCTCTCTGGGCAAAGATCTAGAACGAAATAGGACCTGAAACATGGCCTCAAGGAGGGAAATACAAGGCTATATAGGCTATCTGTGTGATGCTACTGGACAAAAAGGATACACTCTCAGTATTCCCAAAGTGTACATCATTAAAAAATTGATCCATGCAGGTAAAAACACCCAGCTGCAAATTAATACAATTCACTGACATGAACAGTGACATACTTTCAGCACAAGTCCCTATTTAAATAAGTACTAAGTTCACCTTTAGTACCAAGACTGATAGTATGTCACCATATCAGCTTGCTTAGAGCCCTTAATTAAGGGGACACACTACAACTTTTCCTTCAGTGTTTTTCTCTCTGCTCCCTCCACCCTGCCCCCCACCACCCATCATCTTCATCACACCCATAGGAAAAATAAAATCATGCTGCAACAGTTAAGCATCCTTCCAGTGTCACAGGCTTACATTTTTCACTATGAATGAACACTGGCCTTATACTCATTTCTAAGGCTCATTTACAATACAGCTGGATCAGTTCTTTCCTAGTTCATTTGCTTTCAATAGGGGCTTCATTCTCAAGTCAAATGACAAATCACTCCAGCAACCACACATACACATGGCTTCTTCAAGCCTGGCATTTTTTCGGTTTAATGAAGCCTTTTAAATGACTGTTGTTTAAATTACTGTGTAGCAATATATACATGTTAATTACTTTGGAAGACCTGTGCAAAGTAGACATGCATTCAACTTTAATACATAAATATTGTGGCCAAGGATGTTTTACCTACTGATTAGAGTTCATACTGTTGATTCATTTAATCTTTCATGCATTTTCCTGGCAAAAAGCTTCTAATAACATGAACTAAAAGAACATAATCCCTTAAACATCAGGAATAATACCAACTCCGTTGACCTGAATCTGTTCCCTTTAACTTCCTTTATCTGAATATTGGCACTCATGCTAAATGGACAACATAAATAACAGCATTTAGTGATTGGTGTTTGCTGGATAAGCTCCTCTGCTTTTCATATTACTCTACGAGAACCGTATTTTTTAAGTAATGAACTTCTTCAGATATTGCACCCTACTGAATACTTCTTGCTCATTTCGGGCTGCCAGAATTCTTAATTTCAGAAGAAAGATGGCACAGTCATCTCAGTTTCTCAACAATATAGCATCATAATCTGCACTTTATCTTTGCTAGGCATTGAAATTGCACAAAGGGCTTGTAAAACATTTATTACTATAAATAACAAAGTGCAGAAGGGAGGACACAAGAAGAATTAGGTTTGGAGTATGTTACAGATGTACCTACATTTGTTATTAGCAAAATGCATGCACATTGTGTGTTTAATCAGGAAGCAAGAGTCCTTCTCCATTCTGTGACACTGGCAGACATGTAGAGGTGATGATTACCAACAAAGAGAGCTTGTGATCTGGAGCAGCTCAAGGTGTGCACATGACGCAGCCAGCAACAAAGTCACATTCTTACTGCCTTTGCCCTTCCTCTCAGTTCTACTGCTCTTTTATTCACGTGATCTTTTAAATTAACACAAGGTTCTCAACCTTTACACCACACCTTCCACAGCAGAGGCTTCAGTCTCATTATTTTCCAGAAACCCTACATTAACCCTGCTTTTAAAAAAAACTATGTAAGCATGAAAATTTTAAGGAAAAAAAATAAATCTAACACTGGAAAATGTAAGCCTGACCTAGTTCAACCTAATTTATACAAAGAAAAGATGCTTTGGCTCTCTACAACAGAAACTGTAATAACCAGAAATCATTTGACTACTACTAAAACATAGAAGATTATCCTAATGACAACAGACAAGTTTTCCCCTATTCTATCAAACAATAATTTCCTTCAGGAATACAAGTCTGACTTTACCCACAAACCTCTATCTTCTTTTTTCTCCACTTTGCTCCTCAGACTAAACAAGTACCTCCTCAATGCTGGAAAAACAAAGGCAACAGGTAATTTTTTATTTTCTTGATAAACTTATTATTTATCTTCCCAAGTTCAGCTTTGCTTTCACATCAAGATAGCAGTTTTCCCAACACTGTGCCAAGTACTGTTGCCAGTTAAATTTACCTGCTGATTTATAAGATTTTATCACTCGGTAGATCTTTGGGTCCCAGAGCTGTACTTTGAGTTTCCTTTGCCCAAAGCAAGTGCAGAGTGAACCAACATACAACTAAGATAGGAAGTCAGGCAACAATCAAAAATTAATGTGAAGAGCACAACAGCTTCAGGAAGCAAAATCCAAAAATCGTTAAGTGTCATGAGTTTGGTTTGTCACCACAGCCCATCCCTTGATGAGTCACAGTTACTCAAAACAAAGATCATTACAGTCACAAAGAATACACAATGAAGTTTTCTTGAACAACCAGGTGCACTTTAGCATTATTAGAGCAAAAGCACCAAGTTACTACATTCTATGAGCATAAGATCACTGAGGAATGCAGTAGATTTTATTCAAATATACCACATGTTCATGTATTTAAAGAACCCAGCCCCTTCTCAACTCGCATCATCTCACGGTTGCACCTATTTCTATGCAAGTTTGCAAACACTTTCAATTTCTTAAAGGTGGGGAAAACCCCATGCTTGACAGTCTCAGGTTGATTTTTTTTTTTCTTAAAAACATGCAGCAAACTGAAGACACATTATTTTTGTCAAAACTGTTATGTTAGCATGCAAATTCAGCAAGTCAAAAAGAAGAAAGATTATGCTGAGTTGCACCGTTTGTTACATTCTTTTCCTGTCATAAACAAATTATGATGAATTAGACAGGCTTGCAACAGTTAATGCAATTTCTCCTTTAACACAAAAATATAAGACTTCATCATTGTTTAGAAAAATGCACTTTGAATGGATTGCTATAAGCTCTTCAGTTTCTAACTTCAGTGTTTTGCCATTAATCTTTTCATGTGTTAATACTTAACATTCCATTTAACTAAATACAAATATCACTAAGGTTATAAAAACCAGTTTAACCCATCTTTTGACTGTTATTTTTTACTGGGCTACAAGACAAGGTCTTATTCAAGGCCTAAGCAGAACAACTTGTCAAATCCTTTCCCATAGGTTAAAGAAATTCGTCCCACTGAAGGAGCAAACTCCAGAGCATCACAAAGGTCCCTACTACTTGTCTGTCTGAGGAATACTTCCCTTGCAAAGTCTCCATAAAAGCCAAGTTACAACATTACTCCTCACCTAATCAAAACAAATACAGTAGTCCTACTTTGCTTATTGTCTAAAATTACATTAGCAGTCTGAGATTGGGAGCATTACTCTCCTGCCTTATTCTTAAGAGACACTTTTACAGATGATAGCCACCAGGTATGCTTTACTAAAAATGAGATTTCTACCACTGGTTTATATTTTGAAGGAAACAGATTCCTCAAAATCTTGATAAAATTAAGACACAAGTAGTAAAGACCTCAACACACTGTCATCAAGTACCAAAACAACACTTCATGTTATAATAAACAAGTTCTAGCCTTGAAATATTTCTAACAAAAGATACAGTTTGAGATAAAACATCAAGAGAAAAGAATAGGCTCCTGGAGATGTGAGAAGATAACCACCTCTTGACTAACTCATGACCCACAGCACTTATGCATGTACACGTGCTGTCCACCAGGCTGGTGAAAAATATGCTATGAGCCTGGCACACCAGAACAGAATATTTCAGATTCAGAGAATTAAAACAAGTGCACAGAAACAGCCTGAGAAGGACAATCATTGAGAGAGACAGGTTGTTCCCACTAAAGGCATAATAACCCAAAAATTCATCTACAGCATAAGACACATTAATGTATTATTTTTGATACATTGGTCAAAGCAGTTGAATCAGATAGGAAAGGATTATCACAATAAAATAGATTTGGTATCATCAGCATGAAGTTTAGAGAATGAAGCATCATGAAATCTGCAATCATCCCCAGGGAGATTTTTAGGTATTTACATATCAAAAGAGAACATCCACATTTTTTAAGTACTGATCAGGAACATGTGGGGGAAAAAAACAAACTAGAGACAACACTAAGAAAGACATGAATCTAGCACTTAATTTAACAGAAGTCTGCCAATTTACAAGCACTTACATATTTCACTGTGACTGGCAAAATTGTAGAGAAAGTGTATTAGAGCATTTTAGATGATGCACAACATAAGAGTATCGTATTTAAACTTAGCTGGTTTTGATTTGTTTTACACTGACAGTGAACTAGCAATTTGTGTGTTTAGACAAGTCAAACTCATATCAGAAAAGAAAAGAAGTCTAACAGGTAACATGTTCAAAGTCTCAAGTTCTATCCTGATGCATTTTTAACAGGCAAATTGGTTCTCTCTCACTCTCAGAATCAGCAGACATGTTTAATAAAAGTCTCAAAGAAATCAGAGGTCTTAATACATTTGAAACTGCCTCCCCAACCTCCCTCTTCCACCCTGTTAATCTAAAGTACTTGGGCTGGGGGAACTTCAAAACAAACTTTATCCAGCAATTTGAGAAGTTAATGACAAATATTTGTTTTTTCTGTGATTTCAAGTGTGTAACAAGTCCCTAATAAATAATTATAATACCTGTAATCTGTCTAGATTAGCTGTAGCACAGGCAGATTTGTATTTTAGCAAATTATCAGCTTTGTCTATGCTTTATAAAGAAATTCTACGCTGCCAGTTTCATGCAAAAAGAGGTGCTTTTAATTTAGGCTTATTGGGTGTTCCACAAGTAAAATTCATATCTTCTATCCTACAAGATTATCACAAGACAGTCACCTCAATTCAATAAAACATGTCAATGCAAAAAGAACTTTGTACTGTAACACAGCAATACCTTTAGTCAGCTCCCAGTATTTGTGTAAGGTGAAATTCTACTTCCAGAACAAAGTCCAGATAGAGAGGCACTACAGCTAAACTTGTTTTCTCAGTCTCACATAGTCAAGGGGCTTTGCATCTGCAGAATATGTCTTAAGTATCCAGACTTCAACAATCTAATTTCTCCCTCCAGCAGTGTTTCAGATCCTCTTTTGGCCAGTATAGAACTCAAACATTTACTCCCAAAATACAATGGCAATAGTTTGCAGGGGCTTTCCAGACAAAAACCTCCACAGAGGAATACTGTGGATGCAGAAAGAACAATCCAGACCCATACCAAGAAGCCTGACAGGGCAGCCTTACTGAAGCTGTTGAATTCACTGGTACTCTACCAAATCCACATACTCCCATGACTCTGCTAGAGATCATCATTCCCTGCACAACAGCATGCACACACCTTTATCTCAGCCACTGCAGCTCAGTGTCTCTCATGGTTTAAACTCATACCTGGTTTATCCAGCAGACCCTTCTGTCAGTTTAGCCACAGAGTGAGACAGCTAAAGGCAATAGCGTCTTAGGCAATCCCCGGTAATCTTTTATGCAGCATTTTATCAGAGCCTCAAGCCTCCTGTCCAGATGGGGATAACAGACATTGTCACCTCACTACCCAGACATTGTAATACCTCCAAAGATGCTTTGGGAGAATCACAAGAGAAGTAGCAAATGCCTAATAATTTTTTAAAAAATCAGATATTAAATTGGAAATCTTTACCCATGAACATTAAAACCAACACTTCCCAGCTCTGGTTGGCATCATCCTTTAAGTTTCCCAGATCCAAGTTGATCTCCCTCACCCTGAAGCTGCAGCACAAGGGCCCTGACTGTAAATGGATGCAGGCATGCATGTACACAAAGAAGCACCAGATGGCCTGGGAACTCTGTTTTCTTTAGCATTTTGAAAACAGGATTTATGCCACAAGCCATCAAAAGAACACAACTACTTAGTCATAAGAAAGAAAATCCTGAAGCAAAACTTCTTTTCTGGTTTTTCCCTCAAAAAAAAAAAAAAAGGTATGTTTATTCAAATGTTTTAAATAGTTGTCATTCTAGTAGAAACCTGTCATTCTAATGTAACTTGCGTACTTGGAAGTAAAAGCATATTTTCCACTGGAACACTTTGAGCATGATTCAGAGTCATCCATTTGTTCTTTCAAGACAAATCATCTTCCACCTGCTTCTTAAAAACCATTGATTTAGATCATTCTCTTATACAATGCTTCCTTCCATAAATGCAGTAATTTAATAGTAAACCTTAAAAGGTTAATTTGGAAAATGTAACATGAAGTCAAATTCATCCATAGTCTACTTTCTACTTTCATAGAGACTAAACTAAAAATAATTGTGGTATTAGAAATAGCAAGATAAAATTTAATTGACATTTATTCACAATCAAGAATTACTGAATTTGTAGTAGCAAGACCCACTTCTGGAATATCTACAAAGAGATCTACAATTAAACTCAGACCACTTGAATTTTATGGATCCCCTGATAGATTAGGAATCCAGGCTCTGCTCAATGCAGCAGTCATTTTCCCTGAACATAGTTTCCTTCCACCTCACCTGCAACCAGTCTTTAAGGGATAAGGGATGCACTTCACCACAGGATATCCAGATCAAGTAATGACCATAAGACCACCTTTTCAGTTCTGCTTCCATTTGAAACTCCACTGGTGAACTCTAGACAAAAGATGACTTTCTCTAAAATTCCTAGTGTCTTTCTAAGTTCAATATCAGCTTTGTTAGTCTTATCAACTCTAGCTGAGAGTTAATTCTAGATTCTGAAAATAAAAACTACAGACAGCTGGGTCCAGTCAGCAATGGATTAGATAGCAGCAGCATAAATTATACCACTCATCATGGTCTCAAGAAAATTATCTCACAAGTCTAACTTCTTCCTCCATAAAACTACACTGTTACTTGATTACAGCAATAAGAAACCTAAGATGAATTTCAGCATGATTGCTTGACTTCAGACCAGATGAGTTCTTGCAGATCTAGCTTGAGATATTTGCCACAATTTCTGTCACTGAATGACATGACTGCAGAAACCAAGCACTTATTTCTTCTCCGCTTCACACTAACCTGTCTTCCTTTGGTGGGACAGACCAGAAGCACTCACATGACGAAGCTATGAGAGCACCAAGTACATGAATCAATCCATGCCTAAAGTGCTTAGAGCCTCACAGCCCAACTCAACAACACAGGCTGCTCCAGAACTTTCACTTTAAAGAGCTTCTGTGCCCTCTGGCTATTGCTTAGCCCTTTCCTTATGCCATACTTTTAACAAATTTCTGACATTCAATGCTGCAAACATGTTTTGTTTTGTTTTGTTTTTTTCACAAACAGCTGAAAGGGCAGGTGTTTGTCTACAGCACCATGGTGGCATGAGAAGCCAATAGCTGTTTCAAATTAAACTGACCACAAAACACCCATACTCTCAAAACACAGGTGCTGAGTTTGACACAAGCAAGCAGAAGCATTCCTAAAATAGATGTGTGTAGTTCCCAAGAGGCAGATTTTTTAAAAAAATTAATCACTAAGGGAAAGGAGGAAAGCAGCCAGCAAGAAGTACTGTCAGTGCAATCCTAAAGTGCTCTGCTCACAGTCACCAGTTTCTCCTGGGAGGGAACTAATAAAATTACTCCTGCTGAACAAAACTGGCATAGTAACAGGGGGTGATGGATCTTGTTGGTTGTACATAGTGATTTGCAAATCCTGGGGATGCAGAACTGCATTAACATACTGTAGCTGAATTCAGTGAAACCAAAAGTCACACAGAGAGGAATGGGAATTTCCCTCGCACTCACTAGGTCAAAGACAGCACCCTGACTTTCAGCAGCACTGCAAGAACCTTGGTGTAACAACAGAAAAACAATGGACTGTGACCTCTTAGTGTAACGTTACAGCCAAGAAAACAAACAAGGGAATGTTAGCTAAGAAGCAATGCCACTTCATGTAACACTCAGCAAACCATTATAACACAACATTGCTGTGCTCAGCTCAAATGTCTGCACATTATTCACGAAGTCAGAAAAAAGCTATAAACAATATTTCTGAGCCTGAAAAGCATCTGTAAATAAATTTTGGTTTTATCTACTTAGACATAGACAAGACTAATAGGTGGCGTGTGTATGAATTACACATACCTGCGTGTGGAGAATATTTTTTCCTGTAGCTCCATGACTTTTTGTTGCCTCCTGCTCAAGTACCAAGACAGGATAACAGGGACCATAAAAATATCAGATACAATAGAAGACCAATTATTATGGCGAAAAGTCCACAAGCAACATGAATAAGTAACTACTTCTCATTAAAGAACCTTGAAGACAGATAAACTAATGTGATCCAAGGAGAGCACTGATGGTAAAAAAAGTGACAGGCTTAAAACATTCTTGGAAGAAGTTCTAGAGACTGACCAGTGAAGGGGAACAGCTTAAGTGTTCACAATGATCCTTTCTGACCTGAAACAAATCTACAGTTCAAATCCTATTTATTTACAAACCATCTATATGACTCTCTCTAATATAGAGTGATAGAAGAAATTATGTCTAGGAGAATGGTCAGTTGACTTCCATTTAACATCATCCTAACAACCTCAACAAAAGATGTTCAAAGGAGGGAAAAATGGGAACCGAGACATCTGGAACACCTGCTAACCACTAACAAAAAGTACATTTTTTTAGCAAATGCAGTAGCTTGGTTGGAAGTGGTGATGAAGTAGACAGGTTATTTGGGGTGAGTGGGGTAGAAATAAAGGCAGGTAAGAATTATCAGTGATTTTTTGCGTATATTTCATTCTGATAATTCCCTTTGAAAAATAATTATTTGTAAAAACAAGAAGTTCTGTTAGTATGTGTAAGTTTGTATTCATTTAGTCAGTTCTTAAGAACACTGTCTCCCTCCCTATTCCAGCACAAAAGGAAAACGTACATCATAAATCCTAGCTACCTCAAACAAATTCAATTTCTTACTGCTACAGGAACCAGCAGCCTCACAATGGCTTTTGAGATACAAAAGGCACTTTAAGGAACACCATAAATTCATTTAGATCTGAAACCAAAGCTGCAGGCTTGTCTATGGTGCCATTTCTGTATTTATAACCCATTCTTTACCAGTAAAATCACCCCAAGTTTATTAGTACTATGGATTATGTCCATGTACAAAACAGAAAGAGACATATACCCCAAAGCATATATTCTCATTGTAGAACCACAGGGTCATTAAGGCTGGAAAAGACCTCTGAGATCAAGTCCAAACACTAACCTAACACTGTCAGGTCCACCACTAAAACACATATCTAAGCATGACATGTACACATTTTTTTAATACTTCCTGGGATGGTGATTCCACCACCTCCCCAGGCAACCCATTACAATGCTCGACAACCCTTTCAGTGAAAAAAATTTCCCTAACATCTAAACATCTCCTGGCACAACTGGAGGCCATTTCCTCTTGTCCTGTCACTTGTCACCTGGAAGAAGAGACTGACCCCCACCTGTCCACACCGTCCTTTCAGGCAGCTGCAGAGCAGTAAGGTCCCCCCTGAATCTCCCAGAACATCAGCCCTACACCCAGCCTCCCACACCCCAGTCTGCCTCTCAGGGAACTTCCACTACCATCTGTGCAGAGGCAGAGATTCCCCAAGTTTGGCATTTCAGAGAAGATATTTTCCAAGCCAAGCAGACAACAGACTCGGAAGCAGAGGAAGCGGTCACATTTTGTCCCTGCAGAACTGCACTGAATTCATGTTTTGCTTTCAGAGACATTTTTTCAGCACCACAAACTGGAGTTAGATCAACAGGTCAGTCAACTATCTGCTGTTTCCAGTAAGCACTTTCAGATCATGCACAAGACAGAAAGAAAAGAACTTCATCCTCCACCTCACCTGTATCAGCTCTGCAATGCAGACAGACGACTGCACCATTCAAGAAACCAACACAAAAATATATGTAGTTATCTAAGACTCAAAAGGAAAACTGGGGAAAAAGCTTCCTTCCCATATACAGGGCCTTGGAGTCTAATCCAAAACTTGTGCAAGAAAAGCAGGCAGTGCTTCTCAGAGAGCTGCTGTCTGTAGGGAGAGCTCCTCAGGCCTGAGGCTTTTCACAGGATCTGTGTTTGCTAGCTCCCACAAGTCATTTAATGCTGCCCCAGTCTTGACAGCCTTATCTTGTTAATGAGGTTAGTGCATATGCATTGAAGAGGAATTCATATTCTTTAAATGTTTCCCTATCTCTCTCACAACCTAACCAGTTGTTTGCCCTGTAGTTTGCAAGAAACAACTTTTCCAAACACCTTACTGAAGATTTTGGTATTATGTTAAAGCTCTATCTGCCTTAAATTAAGAATTTTTGATTTCAGTAAACAGTAAGGTGCCTTACAGAATGCAAAAGCCACAGCAAGCTCACACAGAGGTGTCACACACAGGTTCTTCGGACTGTTTTCTCTTCCTAGAAAGCTTCCAGCATGCAGCTTACTGAGACAGCTGGGGAAGTTCTCCCCTCCTGGCATTACACAAATGCTGAGAAACTGGCAGCTTTTACATGGAAAAATCTGCTTTCTGAAACAGAATTTGAATGAACAGTATTTTCTGTTTACAAAAATAACATATCTTTCTGCTTTTTTTGACAATTTTTCAAGATTCTGATCATACTAGAAATGCTGTCAGATGATCTGTTTTGCTCTGTCGAAGTGAGATTAAATTCTTCAAGAAGAAACCATTCTATCAGTAGCTAATACAAGAGCATGTAGGAGGATGAAATCATGGTCGACTTTCCTGAGCATAACAATGTTGTTAAAGCACGTTTGCTGAAACAGATTAACTTTTTTTTTTACAAAATATATTTTATGATCAAATCACAGACCAAAATATGCTCTGTGTTTAATGTGAGAATACATCAAAAATCAAAGCACATGAGCTGTAAAATGAGAATATCCACTGGCAAATTTCAATAGCAGCAAACAAAACCCACTTGTTTTTGTTTCACAGCACTGAATTTTTCTATTCCCACTCCCTTCTGAGAAATGCAGTCATCAGCTTAGGCCTATTTTTTTGCTAATATAGAGACAAATGCTCCAACTCCTTCCTCATTTTTTCCATCTTTAAAGTAAACATCTTTATTTTCTAAAACCAGAAATGACACATCAAAAAAGTTTTACTGTAGGATAAATTTTAATGCATATAATGCATCAACATGCTACACAGGAAGAAAAAAACAATTATATGTAATAACAACAAAGGAGGAGATGGCTCAGAGAATTCAAGGGAAAACATGAAGGCAGTGGGTAAATAACCTCATCTTGTTTTCCACTGTAACTTTAAGAATACTGTATAAAACATTTGCTGTTGAGATTATTTCTTTATACTTTGACCTCCCAAAATATATTATACACCCTTCATGAACTAAACTCCTTTAATTAAAAGAAAAATTCCCCTCCAAGTGCCTACTGTATGCAACAGTTTGAGTTTTGATGCCCCAAAGGCTCACCAACTTTCACACCTAAAAACAGGGGGTTTGATTTTATAAATTTTGAAACAGTTCATTGAACAGAGAAAAGCCAAATGTGAAATATCATTGAATGCAAAGAAGGGAATGAAGGGAGACAGAGCACACACCCAGGCTGGTAACAGCTTAAACAATCGGCTTAAAGAAGAAAGGGAAAAGTGCTACAGCCACCATTTAATGGCTTCACTGGCCTCTGTAAAAGGAATCAAGGGTCTCTGCTGTCTTAGTAAGCAAGTTCCCCCATTAAAAAGAAAACCCATCATCCAATTAGCTGAAAGTCAAGAACAACACTGCAGCGTGCTGCCGAGAGCTGCATGCAGAGTTAGCAGTGCCAGGGAGATGCTGGGCGCACTGGAGCCGCCCTGCAGCTGCGTGTTCCCAGCTCACGGCGTGCCCTTGGCAGATGAGACTCGTGGGCCGACTCCAGACAGTGGGAGCGGGGTTGGAAATGCTCCTCCTCAGGGAAAGGGGGTGCCAGCCACAAAGAAGAACATTTCCTGCCACCCTCTCTTCATTGCTGAACAGCAGGGAAAGAAACTAAATCAAACCCAGTAACATGAAACAGCAGGAAGAGGGAGGAAAAGAAATTAAGTCTTTTGCACACCAAAGTTATAGTGTTACACTATTAAACCAGCTCCTTCCTCCCCAGAGCTACAGCAGGATGTCTTAATTCACATCAATTTCCATTGGCATCCAAAGACCAAAAAATGAGAGAAAAGGATACTGCTTGCTGGACTTTGCACTTGCAGAATGCTGCCCTTCCTAGCAATACGACCTACTTTGAAGAATACCACCACTCTTCACTTATTTGCTTAATTCAAAGAGATAACAGACTCATCATTCATCATTTCTCAAAGCAAAGCACTCATGGAAGGTTCATTATTCGGGAAGAATTTCTACTCAGTAAGTAGCTTGAATATAAAACCTCCACACTGGGGATCAGCATCTCTACTGAATAGTGATCTTTATTGCAACACAATGATTGCACTGAACACTGGTGTGTTCAGACCTGCTTATGAGAATGGAAGTTCTTGAGTTTGGTCTTTTTACATAAATTTAAGCTCTTAATTTAAAACCATACCATCTTCACAGATCCAGGAACCACTATCTGTGGTATGAAAGAAATTTGTTTAAATGACAGAAAGCAGCCTTGACCAATTCTGCATGGAAACAAGGGAGAAGAAGGAAAAAATTTCATAGCACTGTTTCTTTTCTCAGAAAACTTGGAAAATATTCACTTACACAGTTAAAGCAAGTAACAATTGGGCCTCATACCATTGAGATGTTAGCCCGTTAATATTATTTATCAAAATTAAAGTAAGAATTTGTTCAGAACTTGGGATAATTTTAAAGCTTAACAAAGACAACTGAAATTGTTTATCAGCCAATACATAATCTGAAAGACCTCACATAGCGAAAGGCACACAATAGGAAACTTTAAACTTAAAAATGGGAAACAGTATCCTTGTTCAGTCTCAGCTGAGGACAAAAAGGAAAACAAGTGTTTTCTCAGTCAAGACTGCTAAATTACAGAAATCCTCTGAAGTCTACATTTATTTTAGATGTATACATAACATACAAATGAAAATAATACATAGAATCAATTACTAGTGCTACAAAGAACTACTGAGGAAAGCATTCTTTTCAGACACAAAAGAATTAATCCTCAAATAAGTTATCCTTCGAAGTAATGCTACAGTCTAGAACAATTTAATTACAGGTCACAATTCATAAACAGTAACACTGCTTTTCTAGCTGTATATTTGATACTGCTATGTTCATATAAAGTGAAGTTCTTCAAAAGAAAGTACCATCATTCTCTATGTATTTATATAGAGTTATTTGTAATATTTCACAAACATTAAACTGGTTCTTCTATTAGGATTTCCAGTCTCTTATCATACAAACTGTACCACAAATATTAAAATAATGAAATACAGAATAAACTCAATGTGTTTGTTAGCATACTTAAAGAAAAGAAGGGAAGGGAAAACAAAAAGACACCATTTGGTATTTGTTTGGATAAACTATCTGCGGTTCCATAACAACAAGGAAGGGAAACAATCTGAATCTGTACAGATCAAAACCAAACAGCCAACATAAATTAACTCTTAATATTTTTCATGCTTCATAGCAGGAGTCTGAGTCTGTAACTTCAACAAATATTTCAAAATAATCTCATCACAATATAGCTAATGGTCCAGGACACATTTAAATTGATGCATAGAAATAAATGGAAATAGTAATTCAAATGAAGAGCAGATGGTCACTCTAAACACTTCATTACCCTTTCACTTCTAATGCAGAAAAAGTAAAAGAACATATACTACAGTATACATTGGAAAACAAATACTAAAAGCCCCCTGTTTTTCAAGTATTTAAAATACTAACCCAGAAACACTGTACATAATGCTAGCAGCTGTTGAGTTCATCCTTCTAGCAAAAAAAAAAATAAATTATTTGTACTTATTCTTATCCTTCCATTTACTTTGCAAAGAGCCTATAAACTCAATGATATGTATGTTCTCCCTTCTTTCCACCTCCTGTCCACATTATTTAACTTTTCAGATCCATTTTTGCTATCCCATGGGAAACCATACATTTTTAAAGTATGGATGTTTAATATTTAAATGAATAATTTCACAGATAGCTACCAGTGTTTCCCTAATGTCAGCTCTACAAATGTTCACAACAAG
The DNA here is from genome assembly GCF_050655825.1 of Lonchura striata. NCBI lineage: Eukaryota > Metazoa > Chordata > Aves > Passeriformes > Estrildidae > Lonchura > Lonchura striata. The sequence continues at coordinate 91,968,830 of NC_140704.1, forward strand.
CTGTCCTCCACCTGCACCATTTGTGCCCTGCCAGACACGGCACTTAGGTGAGTCAAGCTGGCAGAATGAGCTGCAGAGCCAGCCACAGACTCATGGCCACAGCAGGGAAATTGAATTTTCCTGGGGAAGGAACAGGACTGAGGAGTGTTTCAAATTTCTGACAACTGCAGGAAAACACAGAAATTTTCTAAACTAGAAACAGGAGAACTAGGACAGAGAGCTATACTCAAGCCCCAAACCAGAAGGAAGCAGTCCTCTAATGCTCTTTAAAGTGCCTTCCAGAAGAGATCCCTCACAGCTTGTGTAGCTAGCTGCTCCTGGGAGGAAAATAAAACCACTTTTACAGACTGGGAAAACAGAGTCAAGTAAAGGAAAACCCACAGAACTAAAAGAAATCTGCTCTTATTAAGAAGAAAATTCATTAGGTATCAATGATATCCACACAGAAAAAGTATAGATAATTGCTCAAGAAGATTGCAAATGAAAAGGGAGAGTTGAAATGGTTGGGAATTTAATAACAGAAGCCCTGAATTGCAAAATGGACCTAGCTTGAAGACGGTGAGACACTAAACAAGGCCTCTCAGAAAAAGTTACATAAGAAAGGTATTTACAGAGGCACTACAAACAGGAGCACAAGGAAGTGCATGAAGACAAAGCATGTGCAGAGAAGCAGTAGTAGAGATAGCCATCCCTTTTGTTTCAGAAAAAAGACAAAAACAGATGAACAATACATCCTATACTTTACATGTAGTTATACTGTTATTTATATAGTCTCTTCAGCTTTTTTCTTCCGGTACCATCGACTGCAATCCAAACAAAACTAGTCCTCTAGCTGCTCTTACACATGTACGGAACTTCCAATGTCTCTTTGCTCCTATTTCTTAACACATAGGAACTTTTTACGTATTCCATATGTTCTTTTTACATGCCCAGATGTCCTTTTTCCTCTTCAGGACTCCTACAAAGAGCCTGAAGCTACAGACTTGCCACCCAGCACTACAGAAAAGAATCACTAGAACATATTAGTACTCTGTTGATAAAGAAGTTCTGTATTGTTAACCTGTTCTGTAAGTTTCCTTCGTATAGACCCTCTCCCTTCAAATCCAGGGTGGTCTTCAAAGTTTCTCCAATGCTCGCTATCAGATAGGTAAGCTCATTGCAAACATTTGCTACAAAATCATTTTTGGGCTAATAAATGAAAGCCACACTGACATTTTGCATGATTACTCTCCTCAGCATAGCTGCCTTCTAGTCCACTGCAAAAAGGCTTCTGAACAAACGCATACAACAGCCTTATCTTCTCCCCATCTCTCCAAACACATAAGCTCTCCATCAGAGAATTAGTACCAGGTGCTCTTGCTTTTGCATTACACTGCTCTCATCACTGGCTTTCTCCCGTTCCTGGTTGTCAACTCTTTGCAGCAGCACTCCTGTCATCCTGTCTATCTGTATTACACTGAAAAATTGTATTGGTTTTCATTAAGAATTAATGGAATTCACAAGCAGAATTTCTCTTACATATGCCAAAACAAAATACTGCTTTTTGTCTCCTTTTTCTACTATGTACTCCCTTTTCTACTATGTTTCTTTTATATGCCATAGATTTATTGGCCCATCAAGGGCCAAAACTTCCCTCTTCTCTCTCAAAAGCCTAATGAGAGAGCCTCTCTCTCATGCATTTCTGAAGCATGGCTGCAGTCATGTGTACACACCCTATCTCATTTTTCTCTGGGGCTGTGCATGTTCCTGATTCTGTTTGGGATTTACTATGAATGCCTTTCACACAGCTTCAGTACACACTGCAGCAAGGCATCAAGGCATACGGAACAGGGATAACATAATTAAAGGTTATTACCAGCAGACAACACACCGAGTTCTATCTAGATACAGCTGCTTAATCAGAGCTGTAAGGCACTCAAAAGGCATTTCAACGTGAACTGAAGAAGCAAAAATATCCAAGCTCTTCTATCAACAGAGTCTGATCAGTTTATGAAGGAAATTACTGGTACTGGTGCTCACAGGAGCTCATGAACGGGAGAGGCCTTTTGCTTCCCAGTGCTGCAAATATGCTTTTAACATTTTCCAGTAAGTACTCTAATTTTATGCTGTTGAAAGGTAATTTCTGCATGAAGACGGCATATTACAAATTTTATAACTGATAAAAGCTTTAAAGAATTTATTTTAAAAATCCCATTACCCATGTGATGTAATATATCTGTCAGAGGGGGGCATATGTGTGTGTAACTCCTCAGCTAGGAAACTCCAGAGCAGGACCTGAACCCAAGTATCTACATGCATATCAGAGCATGTTTCTAGAGCTAATATTAATGAAACATTATTTGGAAGTCATATGTGATATGAAAGAAAGAAAAATTAGTTGCACTTCTCTCCTGATGTTTATGACTTCATCAAGTCAAATACACTAATCAATAAAACTGAGATAACTGCTTAAGAGTTAATTTAACATTTATATCTGATGTAAGCATAGAGGCCAGACAGCAATTTTTGCTATGTTCATGTTATCCCAATAAGAATACAACACATCCAGATCAGAGATTAGAAAACAGTATTGAAGAGCACTTACTATTCCTATCCTGAAGTGTTTCCATAGCAGCCAAAACAATTATTAAAACAGATACACCAAAAGGATGGCAACGAAATAATATAAAAGCCATTCATCTGAAAATAATTCACAGATTTGAACAGTTATATTTGAGCTGTTGATTAATTTAATACTTAAACATTACATACTTTCTAATACATCACACAAGTCTTTGTAGTGATCTTCACAGCAGCAGAGGAATTTATCAGAGCAAGAAGATTTTTAGAAAGAAGTATTTATAACAGACAACATGTTGACTGCTGTGGATTCACATCACAGAAAATATAAGGTATCTCAGATTTCCTTTGCAGGATGAGGATTTACTTAGTGGAGGAAGCTTACCATTTGCTTCTTCTTTTATCCCACTTAAGACTACAGAAAGCCAAGAACACTCTACACATTCTCCTCCTGCTCTCCCACAATTTATCAGAAAATACTGTTTTCAACAGCATTAAGCAACATTAACTCCTGCTTTTCTTGACAGTTCCTCTGAATAGCCATCTTTCATATCTGCCCTTTAAGCTTTCATAAGATGCACCTAATTAAAAATCAAAGGCTCAGTTTTTAGAAATGTCAGCTATCGTGCCTTAGAGGTAAGAAAAATTTGGCTTTTTGGCTTTATCTGAGAGCCATCTATATATTAACTAGCAGGCACCATGACTGCTGCCCAAATGCCAATGCTCTCTCCTTTAATTCTTTCTGTAAGAACACAGCATCACCTACAACCAGTTTTTCTTTCATTCAAATCACAAGTCCTCCAGAAAAACAGAGGCAGGATTGTTTTGGCAACAATGAGCAAGTGGCCTTCCATCTACCTATGACCAAATTGCAAACTCTGACCAGCTAATAGCCTCCAGGTTAAGTGAGAGTGGAACACAAAAGATACTAAACAGGTTCCCAATGGTAAAAAGAAATACACAGACAGCTATGTGTGAGGTAGGAGGGATGGTTTCTAATGGAAGCGTTTTCCTTTTTCTCCTTGCATCAGTTCTCATCACTGGATTTCAGATGTGCAGGCACATGGTGTCAGGTCAAGAAGAAGTAATGACACCATTTATGTTCCCCTTCCCATAGGCAATCACCCCACAGCAACAGAACTGGTCAACTGCCACTCATTCCTGTATAACAGATCCAACCTTAATAGCATCTCGCATTCAATACAGGGCCCTGAGGAGCTCGTGGGTTTAAAAAGCCATCCAGTGCATTATTCTGTTTAGAAAGAATACTTTTGAAGTACATGATTCTTGCCTTAAGAGTGAAGAAAAAAGCCAGCATCATTAAGCAATCCTTGAAATTTCATGCAAGAAGCTGAGTATAGAATCCATTATCCAGGGGTATCTGCAGTGCTCAGAATAATCTTATGTTGACATTTGTGTGGGGGCAGCTGAGTACGAAACAAGTTTGTGAAAGGCAGAGAACACCTACAAATGGAAGAGTACACAGCACGTAGAAGGGCAGGCTTGCAGATGGGGTAGTCCAAGGGCAGAGCACATGCAGTAAAAAGAATAAAGTGCAAATGCTTCAGTAGAAAGAGGGTGTGGGAGCACTGATAAAGGAAGAAGATTACTCCAGTTCACTACTGCTATACAGCCTAGAGAAAAACAAGCCAAGGAAGAACTTGGAGATCAGGGCAGATCTCTGCTTCTGTTGCCACCATGAACAAACAGAAGTTTGCAAGACATGTACTTTCTGATACAGAGAGTATCACACAAATTATAACCACAAAGACAGTTATCAATTTACTGATGCAGGATTTATTTTTCCAACAGCTCCCACCTATAAGAAAATACTGCAGCAGAACATGATACTTTTACCTTGGACAAAAGTTTCAGGGTTTCAGTTTAATTGGAATATTTAAAAGTGAAAAAAATAACTGTTTCATACAATAATGAAAATGAAACAGCAATAATGAAAATGAAAAAAAAAAAAGAATTTTTTTCTGCGTACATAGCTAACTTTCCTCCAGCTGTGTCTTTTTTGTCATTCCTCCACACAAGCAAATAAACCCTGAAATCCAATAAACCTTTCAATTACTTCTAAACAAAGTTTTAGAGATAGCCTAAAAAGTTGTAGTTGCATGAGTATTGTACTCTAATATCAACAAGTTCCTTTTTCAACGAGAAAGGCAAGAGGGGTGCAATGTCAGCATGAAGAGCACATTTTATAGATGCCAGTATCTCCTGAAGTAAGTGCTTGCAAACACAATCAGCAGCACAGTGAAATCCTCTGCAATCGTCTCTCTACTTGATTTTATGAGTACGCTGCTCATTGGTGATGAAGCCCACACTTTCTCCCCTCCTTTTGAAAAAATTTGAGCTGAAATGAAAGAAAGCACCATACACTTTTTTTTAAGAGATGCTATTCAATTAATTTAGCTTAACCAGTCCCATACCTCAGCTTCTGAGTATTAAAGCATGTTCTGTTTCACGCCCTACTCCTATAAAATCTAGACCTGCAAAGCTCAGAGAAACTTTACTGATCAAATTCTATAAACAGTGCAATGCTTTTTTCAGTTTTTCTAACTCTCAGTGTGGGTGTCACTTTCAGTTAAAGAAAGGAAAAAACAGGAACAGATATGTAATTCAACAGAACAGGTTTTAATCCTCAAAACACTGACAGCTATTACATGCTCCAAAGTCCTCCATCAGTCTAGGGATTTGGGTGAAAAAAAAAGAGGCCAGCTTCTTACTCTTGTCTTTGGACAGCTGAGCTACAACCACTACATGTGCAGCTCACATTCTGAGAACACTGGCAAGTCTAAGCTTCATTTGGAGGTCAGTTCAAGCAAGAATGCTCCACAGCTTCACACCTGGCCAAGCAGATATGTCCATATGTTTTCAGCACTCAAGGACCGTGAGTGTCATTACCTCATTTTCTGATCCTATGAATCCTCAGACCATATTAAACGGGCTCTACAGCAAAATCTGACCTTTGACAAATTAGAGTATAACCTTAAACAAAATATTTACCAAGCTTATTGACATAGACCTCTATAAGCAAACCCTTAGCATGCTGATAACAATCATCAACTCTACTTTATAGAAATTTGTGCTGAGATGCTAGGAGGAGTGCAGCAAGTTGAGAAGGAGATGTGAGGAGAGGAAATATATTAGCATTTCAAATATCTAGAAATGTGTGATGTAGTCTGTAGGCAAGGGAGGCCTGATAATGCTTGCAGCAAGTATCTCTAGGTGGCTCCGTTCACATACTTCACTTGTAAGACTCTTACTCAATCTCTTCTGTTTCTTTCAAGTAGAAACAATAGGGTTGCAAAATTCCATGTTTTAGTGAAATGATGCCAATATATACAGATGACAGCTAATATGAAAGGCACCTAACAAGAAAAAACCCTTTCTTTTATATTGCTGGAGATTAAAGCAGTGCACAATTTCTCAGGTTGTTACACTCACTATTACTAAGTTCTCCCACCTGTTTTGGGAGACCAAGCTTAATTGCTAGTGACTATTTAGGCTGAAATTGAAAGAACATTAAATGTTTTTCAAACAAACTTCCATACTATTTCATGGGAAACTTGGGTTTCAAGAGCTAGGGAAAAGGTCAGCAAAAAAAGGATGGGTGGTGAGTACTTAGCAGCTGTGAGAAATGCAAAAACCAAAACTGCAAATTTCCGATGCACACCGTGCAGCTGCGTTTGAGAGAGATAAGAGGACAGACAACGGGTTTTGGGGACACTGAAACACCTACAAACACGGCCCAACCTCAGCGAACAGGCACAAACAACACACGCACGGCCCCGCAGGCCAGCACCGTCCCTTCCTCATTCCTCCTGCACAGCAGCGGCAGGGGAGAAAGTTCAGCGCCGGCACCGTCCACGCACCCGCGGGCCGGGCCGGGCTCACCCCTGACCACGGCCCCGCACCCGGGCGCCACGGGACGGGGACAGCGCCTCGGGCATCCCGGAGAACCCTTCACCCGGCCCCGGCAACGGGGACGGCGGGGAAAAAGAATTAAGAAGGAGGCGGCGACCCCCCGGAGACCCCACCGCGGCCGCGCCTGGCTCTCCCCGCGGCGCCACAGGTGCTGCGGGGCTGGGGGCTGCAAGCCGCAGGGCAGCGAGGCCAAAGGCACCGCCGCCCCGCAGAGGCTCCATTCTCCCCCGCCCGGCACACCGGGATGCCCCCTCGAGCCGGCGGTGCCGTGGAGCGGGCTCGGCGGGCAGCCCCCCGCGCCAGCCGGGGAAAGGCACAGGTAGCGCCCGCACCGCGGGGACGGCCCCTCCCGGCGGGAGAGGCGCCGCCAAAGGCAGCGCTGCAAGGGGCTGCTTTCGGCTGCGCAGAGGAGGAGGAGAGCGGGTGCCCACCTCCCCGCCGGCCCCGGGGAGAGGGAAGCGGGGCGCAGACGGCCGCCGCCGGCAGGACGGGGGCGGGCGGCGGTCATGGCGGGGAGGCGCGCCGCGCACCTGGCAGCAGGTGCATGCAGGCGGAGACGGCGGCGAGGGCGCCCGCGGAGGGAAGGACGAAACTAGCCAGGCTTTCCCGGCGAACGGCGCCTGTTGTGCGGCCGGGGGGGGGCACTCGCAGGTGCGTGTCGCCGGGAAGGGGGGAACGATGCGGAGGAGGGGAGAGGGTAGCTGCAGGCACCGTTTTGCGGGCGGCGGAGGTAAGCGCGCACTACTCACCGGCAGCTCCACGTTGACTTCGGTCCCGTCCAGGAGAAGGACGCGGCACTGCAGCACCGGCTTGCTGCCGCCGGCCGCCGGGATGTGGACGGGCGCTCCGGCGCAGTGCACGACCCCTCCGGGGAGCGGCGAGGAGGGGAAGGCTCCCGAGCCGACGGCGGCGGCGGCCGCTCCTCGCAGCCCCCCGTCCCGCTCGTCCCCCTCGCCGCCGAGCCCACCTCGCCCGGCTCCGCGCCCGGCTCCTCGCCCGTAGCGCTGCATCGACCGCCGGCCAAAGGTCCTGCGCAGGAACCGCAGCATCCTGGGGGCGCCCTGCCCGGCCGCTCACACCCCCGAGCCCGCAGCTCCGCGCCCGGCCCCGCGGCGCCTCCCAGAGCAACGCAGCAGCGCCGCCCGCCGGGAGCCAGCCCGCGCCGGGCGCCGGCCGCGCCGCCCGCTCCGCCCTCTGCAGCGCCGCCCGGCAGCGGCTCGGCGGGGCGGGGCGGGCCGCGGCCCCGCCCGCCGCCGCGCTCCGGGCCGTGCGGCCGGCGGGCGGGCAGGGGGAGCCGCTGAGGCGGCGGCCACCTGCGGGGGAGGCCGGGCGAGCCCCCGCGGCTCAGCGGGACGAGAGCCGCGCCGCTCCTCTCCTGCAGAAACAGCCCCGGCTCCTCGGGCGCTAGGGCGCTGTCTGCGCCACGGCAGCCCCTCGCCGCCGCCCCCGGGCCGGGGAGGGGAGAGAAGCGGCGGGGGCGCGGAGCCTCTTTCCCCGCCGGGCTCGCCGGGCGGCCCCTGCTGCGCGCCGAGCTCTCCGCGCTGCCCCCGCCCCGCGTCCCTCCCGCGCCCGTCTCCCGCTTCCGCCCCTTTGGGCGGGCGGGAGAGGGGACGGGGGAAGTTATTTGGAAATAAAAAAAGCCAAGGGGGGGATGGAGAACTGAGCGCAGGCGGAAGGACGGGTCTCGCCTGTGTTGGAAGTGGCCGAAGCGGCGGATCTCACCTGGAGGAGGAGGAGGGCATCGCACCGCCTCTCCCGCCGCCGCCTACATCCCCCGTGCACAGACACGTCTGCCCGGTGCGTGGGAATGCCCCCGCATTTGCCTTTGCGATCAGCGCGGTCTGGTGGATTAAGGAAACCGCTGTGAGAACTTGGCCCCGTGCAAAAACCAGACCCTCCCGACCGTCCCGGGGTTTTACTCCCTTTCGCTGCTGTAAGGAGTACGGGTTTGTTTATCTGTCACAGCAAATCCATAGGTACAAATACTCTCACGGTCGCTCTGCCAAAAATTTAAGTATTTATGTATTCTGGCTCGGGTGGGAGCTTTTTTGCTGAATTGCTACGTATAAAGTACTGGACGTGAATCATGTCTTGCAGAAACAGTCAGTGAGGCTAATTCTGTTACCCTATGGTCAGATGTGATCTGAAGAGCTTTGAAGTGAAATAATTTGCTGCTTTTAAAGTGTGGGTTTGGGGTTTTTTTTCTGCTGTGAATTTATTTCTCTGCACCTCACTTCCAGGCCCATTTACACAAGCATTGTCCTATTAGGTATTCAGAAAGCCTGCCAAAATGTCTCAGCTTGTCATTTTTTATTGAGACTTGATAGTATTAGGTAACTGCCTGCTGCTTCTGCATCCTTTTCCATGTTCCTTCAATGCCCTGGATCAGGTCTTGAAGTGTCTCATCAGCCAAGACCGTCACTAAACTGCATGATCTTTGGCAGAGATCTACCTGCAGCCCTTCTGCACTTTATGGCTGCATAAAAGAGCTTTTATAGAAACAGAGTGGAAAGGTGCTAATCTCTGCCTGCTAATGTTCACAATCCAAAGTAGGCACTTATACAGATTATGGGGTTTTGCTCCATTTTTTTTACCTTGAATTAGGAGCAGAATTTAAATTTTCTTTCAGATCCTGAATGGTGCAACATACCTTGGGGTTCTTTCACCGCTTTGAACCCTGTGAAGATATCCCAGTCCCATAAAGCTCGTTTGCATACCACAAGCAGCACAAATTATCTTAGGAGTTGGAAATTCAGCAGAAATACTCTTGTCTCTTGAGGGAGCTACAGCAATTCTGGTGCAAAGGAAAGTGGGGTGGAAGAGAGGTCTTGCATCATTTGGGACTGGACTGGCGGAAAACTGAGCAAATTTTTTGCTGTGCTAAAAATCTTTTTACTCTGAAGCTGTGAGACTTCAGCCCTTTGTCTCTTCAAGTTCTGTCATGGAAACAGGAGTCTGGTATTTTAAAATGTGTAAACGTAGGCTTGCTTTACTTACATTAGCAGCACACCTGATACAGGTCAATGGCCATACCCCAGAGGCAGTGCTGCATTTATGAAACTGCCATAGGGATGCTGAAGTTCCATTAAGGCTCATGTTAAGAAATGCAAGATAATGCTCACAGTAAAGCATCTTTTAGAAAGAGCTGGTGGTGGGAGGAAATAAAGCTGGTTCCTTAGTACCCAGCCTCTCTTGGAGTAAAACAATTCCACTGTTATTTTGTCTCATGTTACCAGCAGAGCTATCTTTAGCCGTGAAACAAAAACCTTGAGCAACAGTGGTACTGAGGATGCCTTGAGAAGTATTTAAACTAGCATTTATATTCAGATTTCTACATACATGTTTCACCCATCTATATCCTCTCTCCATTTTTGGATGGACAGGCCCTGAAAGGGGTTTGGTTTGCTGGCCCCTGTCCTGCAGTCCCTCCTCAGAGTGCCTGCTACTTGCTTGCTTTCCAATGAGAGACACAAGCCGAAACTGCTATGGTCCTCATCTTTACTGTAGTCAAGGGCATTGCCTTTAAATCTTTATCAAAATAGCCTTCCACTGCAACATCAACCTCCCATGGAGTACTCCAGTCTCCGCTGGAAGCCACGATTTGATTACTTCCTCAGGAAAGGTGGTGACCTAGGCAAACCATTTTTCCTAACCCATCTTGAAGTTCTGGTAGGAATCCCTGCAAATAACCAGTCTTATCCATGGCTTTGCCATGGTGCTGAGCAGTGTGTAAATGGGAGAGCATTTACCAAAATCCTTCCTGACATTCCCCAGCAGTAAGATGGGGAATCTCTAACTATTGGAGCCCCTGATGCTGCTTGTAGCTAAATAACTGCATAAAAATTTGATAGGCACTTTATTCTTGCTCTTTCATGCATTGTTTTGGTTTTGTTCAAATCTTGTCTGGAAGCATTTGGAAAACTTGGAAATTGAGGCAGCCATGTCATGGGGATGGGGGAGCAAAACCACTGACAGTTCTGTGAAGAGACTTCTCCTGCAGGGGACATGCATGTGCTGCCTGGACATCACAGACCTCTTTCTATTTTACTTTCTATCACTGCAATCACATTTATGGATTTTTCCTGGCCTGCCAGACTTTCACTGTGTGCAAAGGAGAGTTCTAAATTTAATTTACATGCAGCTAGAGTTTCTTTTCCTGCATTTTTGGAGAAATGTTATCTTTACTGAGTAACTTAAACAGGCTTATATTTTTGCAAGTTTCTGCCAGGGTTTGTTTTGTTACAGTCATTACTTGGAGGAAACTTACATACACGGATTCAAGGAGCAAGTATTGGTGCAAACCCAAATGTCTATGTTAATAAAACTGAGGGGAAAAATAAACTTGAGAAGTTATGACATAAATTCACTCAAGCTTTTCGATATTAATTTTCTGAGGCTGTTTCTCGAAACACAGAAATCAAATTAAGTTTTTTATTAAAAATTTTATTAAAGGAGATACTTTTCAGCATTAGCACTCATTCCATTACAACATTCATGCAGCAGCTGGCAGTTCTATCTGTTTGTTTTCCTCAAAAGCATGTCAGTTATATGAGCAGGTCTAACGTCACTGGTTTTCAGGATTTTATATATTCAGATATAGATTTAGAACAAAATAAAAAGGTAATTCTGAGTTATGTGGCTAAGGATAATTTGCATTTCTAGTCCATCTTTGATCTAGAGATATCCCAAAACACTTTAATTTCAAAAAAAGAAAATTATATGTAGAACTATATTACCAACACTGAAAGGCAACAGCTGTTTAACAGCAAGGAAAAATACTGAGTCTCTCTCATACAATTGTAATGGAAATACGGGTTTGAATAGGCAGAAAGTTACCCAAATCATAGGGCCATGTTGATTAATTCCTGCAAAAGGTACCATAGTGAGGACTTTCCTTTATCATGTTCTACTCCAAGTGTTTCAAAAGTCCTCCATTAAGAAAAAAAAAAAATACTTCTCCATTTAGAATATCAGGTTTTCTGTAGGCATGAATTGTGGCAGCTATTGCTGTTCATGTTAATCCATATAGACAGAAAAAAAATCCTTTTATTTTGTCAGAATAAATAAAATAGTAGCTTACTTAAGAATAAATATGTCCACTTAAAGAGTTGGTTTTGTATATCCAGAGAGGTTTGTTCATAAACATGTAAGAACAAAAATCTTTCCACTAGAAAATATACAGAAAGAAAATGTTTCTTGATGAGTGAACACTTTACAATACCTCCTGTCCATCTCATAAGCAGGTACAATATGACTTAATCATATGTTCTTTCCTTTAGTGAGAATTTTATCAGTTTTGTATTGACTTCAATGCATAGAAATAATATTGAATATTATTTATATTCAAACTTATGATTAGGTTTAAAGTATTAATAAAAAAAGTTTTCAATGCTTTTTTAAATTGCAAAGATAACAGGTGCTCACCTGAAAAATTGAGGCATTTTTCCACTGGTGAACTCTTTTGATGTTAATCTTTGGTGAGCCTAGAAAACTGCTCAGAATGTTGCCTATAAGCAATCATCACATGCTGAAAGAATAAAGTTTTCTAAGAATATTTTCTAACCATAATTATGCATCTTTTAATTATATCTCCACTGAAAATAGATATCCATGGCTTCCTGTGCTGTGCATGAATTAATAAGGTCTAAAATTTGCAATAACAATACCTTTGACTGACACTGCAACGCTGAATGATACCTTGTCTGATGGGCAACTAACCGCTTATGAGAACTGCTGGAAACCTTCAGTGTGCATAAAACAATCAACTGAGCAATAAAACAAAGGTGAAAGTTCTAATGAACAAGCATCAGATTTGATTAACTAAAAGAAGTTTAAGTACTCTGGGTACTCCGCTGCCTGGATGTAATGCTGGTGGCAGAAAGGATATCCCTTCCTCATTTGGACACTTCAGCTCTTTTCCTGTTGAACTGTTTGAGAGAACAAGGGACAGGAGGCAGCCAGGGCTCTGTACGTCCAGAGGAGGAACTTGTTGGAGGCAAACTAGTCAACAAATGAAGAGATGAGTCAATAAAAGTAAGTATTTCTGAGGGAACAAAAATGGAAAAGCAACAAAAAGGAAAAAGATTATGCCACTGACAAGGCTGCTGAGTCAGTTTATTTGTCCTGTGCCTACCAGTCACAGGAAAACAGAAGGAAAAATCCAAACTGAAAGACTGAACTATTAATGCCAGTAGTTTAACTAAAAATATTTTTTTTTAAAAAAATTGATTTTCATTTCTAATATTACAGTATCTATCACAGGTTTTGCTGAAACCTGAGGGATGTGGACCCAGTTTATTACAGAAGCACAGAATCACCAGGTTGGAAGAGACTTTCAAGATCATCGAGTCCAACCCATGCCCCAACACCTCAACTAAACCATGGCACCAAGTGCCACATCCAGTGTTCTTTTAAACACATTCAGGGAAGGTGACTCCACCACCTCCCCAGGCAGGAGGTCATACTATGTTGTTGACATACAATGAAGTTGTTTCATAAAGTAGAAATGTTCTGTAGTCCTTGTTTTATAGAAACTGCATTTTCCTGAACAGCAAACAGCTCATATTAGGATGTAAAATAAATGTTCATTAAAATGTTATCTATATCTGACTGATAGCCTGAGTATAGAATGAAACAAAACCATCTACTTCCTAATGAACTCTCTTGTGTGTGTATGGACTTCAGCTTCCTAGCAGATTGTCAGTCACAAATGCAAATTTATCCTAGTAAAAAAAACCAAAACAACAACCAAAAAACCAAAATCTATTACAGGATTGAAAAGCAATATCTCTTCATAATATGTGACTTGGAGGGGAAAATCTTTGAGAGATTTTGTGACTTAACATCTACTTGATCATTAAAGTTTCCTGACATGCTATGTTCCTACTGAATTTGTGGGCTTTTCATTTCATAAGAAGTACAGCACCAGCTGAAGGAAATCTATTCTAAATACTTCTCCTCTCCTTTCCTTCCTCCATCAAATATTAATAATGTACATGTACTGTCAACAGAGGCTCCTTCTTGCCCAGCATTTTCCTCTTTTTATTGCCAGACATTGTGCTGTACACACATTGTCCTATGCCATCTTGCAGTGGTGACATCAGAACACTCTTAACATTCTTCTGAGTCTATTTTCTTCCTCTTTTCACATAAATGAGTTTTTATTTTACAATATTTTTAGTCTCTCTGGATCCTCTGTCAGATGATGGCAGTATAAGGTGGAGAGACAGACCACAGAAAGGGTTGTGATGCTGCCAAAGGGTAGAAAAGGTGGATCATATAAGCTTTGTCTTGAGATATTCCCATGCCCATGGAATTTAACAGTTGGAATCGCTGGGAAAAACCTCTGGCAGGTTTTCAGAAGCCCTTTCCCAAAAACAAAATTAAGTCATGTAGACTGGCTAGAGTATGCAGAAAGATCAGAAAGATCCTCCTTATATCACTGGGAGGAAATTTGTATCCTTTGAATTTATCAGGAGCAAACACAGTGAATCCCAAGCATGCAGAGAAATAAATTTATTTTTCTCATCTTTCTAAAGTCAGTGATACATAAAGATATGTTTCCTCTAAAATACAAACATGAAGGGCTACTTCTGCTCAGAAGACAGGGCTGCATAATAAGCCACAGCAAAGTGCTGGCTATTACATCTTGAGCCAGAAAAGTTTAAACATATATAAATTATTAATATAAGTTTCTTTTTATGCATCCTATGACTTAATTATTTTCTATTTTTATAAGAAAGTTTGATAACTTTTGAAATATTACAATACATTGCTGAAGAGATGGAAACAATTATTTCTTTGTTTAGCTCAAGTTCCCTTAAGTGTAGTCCAAGTTACAGTGCGGTAGAAATCTGTCTAAAAATCAAGTCATTATAAAAAAAAAAACAAACCTTATACAGACAGTTCTGCCTGAAATGAACAAATAAATTTACATAGCATCATTTTTATATGAACAAAAATGTTATTTTCTCCAAAATAGTTGGTGTGCCTTCAGCCACACATGAACTCAGTTGACTGGATGTATTGCTTTCAAAAAGCAATAGCATGATCCTGACTCCTTTACAAGTTTGAATTTATGAACTATTCTAACATTTGCAGCACAGAAAATATCTGTCTTACGCCCTGACAATAGGAGCATTTGCAGACCTGAAAATCACTGGGCAACTTTAGGTGAAGACTGGAGATTTATGGAGTGTTCCTTTCCTGCTCACTGGTGTGAAGCCATGCAGAGAGAATTTTGCTGGGCTGGATGGGATTTTTTTACCCTGGCAGCTCATGAAAGAGTAAGGCATGTGTCATTCAAATTATTAAGATGTAGTGAAAATAATTGTAAGCCTATTTAAATGTAAGTTATTTTATATTGTGTATAAGATCATTAAAACTCTTAGCAATAAAAAAAAAAAAAATCTGAGGCAGAAATAAAGAATGTTAGTAGTTGTACCTCACTGTAATCTCTTTTCCTCCTGAAAGCACAACAGATGTTTGATTCCCATGTTTACAGTTTTAGAGGCAGGCATAAAAAAATTGTTCTAACAGGCAGGCAACCATAAGTATTCTCTGTTTGGATATTTAAGTAGTCTCACTATCATAGATGAGCAAAATTAAATGGGAGAATAGACTGGCCTGTAAACAGTTCTTCATTGAGGTTGCCTTGCATGATGATGCAAGAGGATTAGTGATAGGGTGAGGGGTACTGACTGCTCCCATCCTGTGCTCCAGGGAGGTATGGGGGCCTTTTGAAGAGAGGTGGGAAGAAAAGAGATTTCAACTCTTCTGGACCTGGTTCTCCACAGGGGCATACCAACATGTTGCCATGGCCCAAAACTTATCCCAGAAACATTGAGCCAAACACTTGCAGCTATCAGCTTGGAACCCTGTAGCAGTAGAGTTCCATTGTGTCCATGCTAGGATCCTATTTAGGGGAGAAATTGAGTCAATATAATTTGTTTGACCTGAGTGAAGAGGAGTTTCAGTGCACTACTGGAATAGCTCTTGAGTGAGAGAAATGTACTGCTTATTTTTGTTAGGAGGTCTAATGTTTTCTCAGGCTTTGCTGCAAGATTAAATTTAAAAATTAAAAAAAAAAAAAAAGAAAACAACAAACATAGGGTTTTGTGGTTTTTCAGTGTCTTTTGAAATTGCTGAGCAGGTTTATACAGTTATCCAGAAAAGGTAAACAGAAAGTTACTGGATTAGGTTTACATGTAGGCATTGAGATAAAGCATTATGATTGAAATCTTGCTTTCACCATCTTTCTTAAATGTTAGCAGCTGAAGTTGCGTATTCTCAGCAATTAATGTTTTATTATATTTGAAAACTAGAGCAGAGGGAGACTCTCAAGCACAGAGCTGCAACAAGTACATCCAGTGACAGGAGCTGGCAAAACCCAGGTCAGAACTAAGTGCAGACAAATGCTGCAGTTTTCAATGGTGGCAGAGCCCAGGCTGTAGGCAGCTCTTGGATGCTGTGGGAAGTTGGGATTGGGTCCCTCTCCAGACTGTGGGAATACCAGGGCTGCATTTGCATAATGGTGCAAGCTAATGTTAGGAGTGGCTGAGCTCTCAAGCTGGAGTTTACCAAGGGTTCTTTCACTGTGGGAGAAGGACTCACCTCTCAGGTTAAAAAATAAAAAATAAAAAAAATAGGATGGAGAAAGTGTTTACTTGTTGATGCACATGTCCTTTCAAAGACCAGCTTCTCAGAAAATTTTTTTTTGGGTGAATGTGGCTGGCCCCCTCAGTTGGTCAGACATTTTCTGTGAAACACCCACTTACGCATGGGGAGAAAGGTAATCCCATTTTATTTTCCAAGCGCAACAGAAGAAACAGCTGTACCTAGCCATGCCTAGTGTCACCATGTGCTCTCTCTGACTGTCATACTTATCACCCTTCCCCCAAAGTCAGAAACTAAGCATGCATTTTATTCTTTCTCTGACCCAATCATGAAAATTTTGGTTTTATTGTAAAGGTGAAAACTGAATCTTTAAAGCACATTGGATAGAAAGAAATTACTTTAGAGGCTTCAGATAGCCCAGGAAAGAACACACTGCCATTAATAAATTAGAACAGAGGTGTGTCTTTGGAAAGTTATGTCTTATCTACATATGTTACAAGGGCCATCTTCATCCTGCATAGTGAAATAACTCACTGCTTGCCAAGATCAAATGTATAGCTGAGGTTATTTATTCAGTTCCTAAAATGTATCTATGCCTGCCTGGGGGCACATCTACACAGACTAGAGAGTTGTTTACCTAGAAAGAATGAAACCCAGAGGGGTATAGCCTCCTCTGGTAAAAAGTCAGACAAAAAAAATCCCTCTAATTTTTGAGGACTGAAAACCCTTCAGGCCTGGTTTCAGGCAAAAACCTCTGCAGGTAAAATAAACCTGGCTGTAATCCCAAACTGAATTCCAAACTGGAGTTCTGCCCAGCCAGCGGGAAGAGCTGGGAGCTGTGCAGGGGCAGTGCCTCCAGTTCTGAGATACAGAGGATGCATCAGAAAGAGTGAGAAGAGCTCCCTGGCTGCTTCTGCTGGAGGTGGGTAAAAGGATCAGCAGGGAGATAGCCATCAGATCTTAAGCAGCCTTTAGTATGAAGTGAAGTCACTGACTAAGCAGACACTGCAACCTGTGCTACAACAACACCAAGCTTTCCACAGCAGGAATACATCGTGACAGATGTGCAGCTGGGCTGCTGGTGGCAAGGAGTGGCCTTGAAGTCCAGTCCCAGGTAAAGCACATCCTAAATGCTGATGCAGGGCAGAGCTAGTGATCATGCTAACAAGAGTGGCCTGCTGGCTGGATTCTTCCTGCTGCCTCCTTTGGCAGTCATAGTTAATAGCACAGCTACAGATTTTGGCTATCAGCTAATATATAATTTTACAAATCTTAATCAGCAATTGATGAGAAGCCCATTGCCAGCATGACACCTGGCTCTTCACCGATCAAGCAGCAGGGTTGCCTAACATCCCACATTGCAGCAGAAAAACAGCCCTTTCTAGTCTTCCTGAAATAGATTTGGAGGAGACTTTTGTAGGTATAAGATCATTCAAAATGAAAAAAAAAAAACCTCAAAAAAAAAGAACTGATGTTGAAAATAATTAAAAATAAAATAAACTATTCCGACAATATAAACTTGGCAAAGAAAAGAGTAAAGCTCCATATAATAAAATTTTAAAATATAGGGCTGATTTTCTATTCTTTTTCTTGTCCAACTGGAATTGTTGAAGAAGCGTGAAGCAGAGTTAAAGCTCTGCTAGTTTCTCCTGAGAAGTGTCAGGAAAGTTGAGTGCCTGTGCTACTGCTATGCTAGTGGGTTGTACTGCTTTTGTTTCCATCCTCCCAGTGGAGGCAAGATCTGATATCCCATCTGCAAGCAGAGGAGAAGTAGCCGTGGTTGTTTTGCTTGTCTAAAAGGATGGTCAGTCACTTTTTGTTGGATCAGAATCAGCACTATGTGTCCATAGGAGAAAGAAAAGGTTGCAGTCTCGGAGTAGTGCTGGTTGCTGGCTTAAAGCTCATGCTGAAAGCAGCACACTGGGATGTTACAGCTCATCAGACCTCTCCACTTGGGAAGGCTGGTTTTCTGCCTCCCACCAGCTTTGTTTAGGAAGAAGAGAGTATTGTGTGGGTCACTCTTTCTCATATGAAGGGAAAGGGTTCCCATAGATGAGTTATGATTCTCCTCTTCCTTCTGTTTCAGAAGAATGAGAGTAGATGTAACAAGACATGTTGTGGAGTGAAGGGTGTGCTTAAACAGTAGGGCTCTTTTGTCAAGAACAAAGCAACTGCAGCTCAGGTGTACTTCAGTTTGCCTTTTTTAGGTGGAATTAACAGAGTTCATGTGCACTCCCTCAGTCTATTTCTGGGCTTTGCTAGTTTATGTAACAAATCTTTTACATCAGTTTGGGCCCAGATGCCATAAGAGTATTCTGAGCAGATGTGAAGTCTGGGTGACAGTCACAAGGAAATATACAGCCAGTATATATATTTTTTTTCTGTATATATATATATATATACACACACACACACACACACATATATATATATATATATATATATATATATATATATATATATATATATATATATATATATATACAGAAATATACAGAAGTAAATATACAGATAGGAGTGAGCCAGTGGTAGAGGAGTGGACTGGATGCCCTTGCTAATGATAGAATCTGCAATTTTATCTGACTTGACTGTTCAGGAAAGAGTGATGGGAGTGTTTGAGAACTACCCACTCAGTATGCCAATATGCAGACACCTCACCTTTGTTTTTCTGAGCTAGAGCTCTGTCATCTGATAACACCTAAAAATTATAAAATAAAATTAACCAAGAGGCAGATATAAAACCTCACAGCAGCACTGAACTTTGCACAGTTTAATTAAAATACCTAATTGGATTAGCAAACAATAATTTGGATTATTAGACTTGCTATACAACAGTTTTCAAATGCATGATGAATCTCAACAATGCAAATTCTCTCTGCTTAGTAGGGCAGTAGTCGAAGTGCACTAATTGATCCAAAATATATCTTGGAAACAACTTAATGAAATCTTTAATAAAAACGAACAAACAAACAAAGGAGCAGGTTGTCCCATCTCTGAAAGTGTTCAAGGCCAGCTTGGATGGGGCTTTAAGCCACCACCTGCTGCAGTGGAAGGTGTCCCTGCTATGTCAGGGAGATTGTTCTAGATGATCTTTAAGGTCCCTTCCAACCCAAACCATCCTCTGATTCTATGATGATTCTGTGGTTCTCAGGAGCACTTGAAAAAAAACCCAAACCAAATTGAAACAAAAACAACAACAACAACAAACTTAACAGGAACTTTTTTTGCAAAGTTTCAGGATTGTCAATAGCATCCTTTAATTTCATAAGCCTGATCTATAGCTCACATTAGCAGCTTGACTTTTCAGGTTGGGCTAAGTAACTCTGCTTTGAAAATATATGTCCATATATGCCATGTCAGATATCTAAACTGATCAGCAGCACCAAACATCGTTTTGTCTTGGTCCATAGTCATTTCTCTGACTCTGTATTTGCTACTCTAAACAATCTTGCAATAAAAAAGATACTGTGCTAATGCTCAAGATTGAGAATACCTGGGAGCCAAGGTGTCCATAGTAGAACTAGCAAACAAACAGCATGGATTGAGCCTGGTTAGTGGCTGCTGATCATTACAGATAATAATTTTCCATATCTGACAGAAGACAAACTGATTTAGATGTTTGACATTTTACAAACATGTTTAAAATGTAAAGAACAGAAACACAGTGAGGAAGTCTAGCATTCATCAGAATACAAAACCCAAAGCAAATCTGATAGACATTTAGATACTTAAAGAAATGTCTAGGAACTGGACATGCTGCAAATGAATTTTCACTGTAGAAGCTTGCTGGAAGTGTCGCTGAAATATGATTCCCAGTAGTTATTTGTAGCCCCGGACAAGTGTCATTGTCCGTGACCAGCAGTGTGAAATTAACATAAAGTGAATATGTGGAATTCTGTCTAAAACAAACAGCTCAACATTATTTGCTCAGCTAGTGAGGAGCATTGTTTCTGTGAATACCAGACATAATAGAAGTCTGAGCACAATATTTCAATAATAGCTTAAATAATTTTTGCTCAAAAAGCAACAGGGTGGTATTAAAAGCCAGACAGATTGTCTTCCTCAGAGAAGAGTATGGAGTTCCAGACCTCACCACTGTTCCAGATGAATTGACTGGAGAGACTAGCCTTTTCTCATGCAAGGGATGAAACCAGGCAGCATGTAAGTAGGGAGGGAGCAGAGCAGGGCCAGTTCCTTGGCCAAGGCTGTGGTGACCCCCACCTCTACAGGTGCAGAAGAAGGACAGTGAAAGATCCCCACAGAGAGGCACAATATCCCTGCATTGTCCCTTTGACTGCCTGACTCCTGCTCTCTGAGGCACCAGAGACACAGCCTGGGTCCCAGTCCTCCCTGTCTTGGGGCTGCCTTTCTCCATTCACTTGCTCAATTGTTCAGTGTAGCTCACAGCAGTTGATTCTTTCCTGGCTATGAAGTAGCAAAGAACTGAAAGAAGGATGTGAGGATGACAGTCATCACCTGCTACGTGCTGTAAGGTGCAAAATGAAGGACAGTGTCCAGATGGACACATACCTGTGAGACACTGTGTTTGCATGGACTTACATGATTATCACCCCTCTGCCAGGTGACCAAAGCTTTGCTGTCCCGCTATCCAGCATAGAGAAAATAGTGACATGAAGTCCGAGTGCATTTGAAGAGTTGGATACAGCAGGCAGGGCAATCCCTTCTATCCCCCTGCAGCACACTGTGGACACACCACTTGCTTCCCTGCAAGAAACTCTGCCTCAGCCACCTTATGCAAGTTATAGCCCACGGCAGAGGAGGGTCTGTGGCTGCGTGGTGGCAGCAAAACAGAGCAACTCCATCACAAAACTCCTGTTCACACACTAAGGAAAAGGCATTTGGATGCAATGCTGTCCTTCCACTGCAGTACAAAAATTCTTTGGTTTCCTACCTTTAATCTGTATATACCTGTGGCTTTCCCTGTACACAGAAAGAGGGGATTAGAAAGGATATTGTGCATTCAGTCCTTGGTATCACAGACTATCCTACCATCTGGATTTGTACTCAATTTTAAGATGGATCTTCGTAAATCAAAGTTGTTTTCTATCTGCAGAATAAAGAAAAAGAAGGTGGGAAGAGAATGTAAGAGGGGATTTCATCAACGTCTCTGATTATTTGAATGAAGAGTGTAATAGGGATGGATCCAGGCTCTTCTCAATGGTCCTGAGAAGAGGCAACAGGCAAAAACTGGAACAGAGGAAGTTCCACCTGAACATGAGGAACCTCTTTCATTTGTGGGTGACCAAGCACTGGAACAGATTCTCCAGAGAGGCTGTAGAGTCTCTCTCACGGAATATTTTGAAAAACCATCTGAACATTCCTGTGCCTTGTGCTCTGGGATGACCCTGCTGGAGCAGGGAGGTTGGACCAGATGACCACTGTGGTCCCTTCAGCCTGACCCATTCTTTCACTCTCGGCAAGTGCTGCACACCAGTTTTCTTAGGAAGAGGCACTCTTAAAATGAATCCTGCCTGCCCAGGACTCAAGCCCTGGAATGCTTATCTTTGAAGGTGTACAGAATAGCAATCTCCGGTGTGTACGTACAGATCCTGAGTTATTCAGGCAAGTTTGGCAGCACCACACCAGCTAGCTTAACTAAATAACCTACTTGTTCTTAGTGCTTTCCCTCATTACAGCATTTTACAAAACCGACCTTAATTAAAGTTCACAGCAGTCCTGTGAGTTAGCAAAATGTCATTATCCCAATTTTACAGATGAAAAAATTGCAACAGAGAGGTGAAATGCTGTGCTTGAGGGCACAGAAGGAGGTAGTTTTAGGGGCAGGATTAGCCATTGGGAACTTTTGGCTCTGTGCAGCATAGCCAACCTCCAAGAGCACTGAATGGGCTCTCAGAGATGCTGAAAATACTGTGTTCCCCCTAGGGCTCCTTTAGAATCTCTGTGTACTGGCCATAAGGTGACAAAGGAGACTGGTCTGGGATCTGGGTGCTGGCATTTGTTATCCCATACATACCTTGCAAAGCTAGGCTGTGACAGGCATGTGCTAAGGAGAAAGAAAATCAGCAACATGACCTTTCTTGAGCTATTGTGGAGTCTCAGAGAGCTGCTCTGTGAACAAAGAGAGGCCACAAACAACTTAGAGCAGTCTGAGGCTGGGCCAAAGCCACAGCGGGCACTGTACCACCTTTGACTGCTGCTGGATTCCAGAGGGCTCAGGACTTAATCCCCAAGCCATGCTGCCTTGCTGAGCCAAAAACCTAATGGTGACCACAAACATGTCAAGAACATCTACGAGCAAGCTGAGACAAACACGGATCCCAATGGTGTGACATTGGCAACCATCTGGAGTGGTGCAGGGGAAAACTTCTACTCTGAGTCACACAGCAGAGATGTGAAGCTGGGTCTCCCATCTTTTGAGCCCACCACCCTAGCCAGAAGGCTCAGATGTGTGCAGCTGTCCCTCCTAAACCTTCCACTTTCATGTAAATATTCAGAAGGGTTTATTTTCCTTATAAGAAAGGAATGCCCCCATTCTACATGTTAAAAATTGCTTCACTACAAATCAGAATTATTACCTGCTACTCAGCTGAGCATAAAACATTTGGGTCAAAAGCATGTCAGGATGTCTCTAGTCCCACTTCCTGCTCAAAGCAGGGTCAGTTCTGAAATCAGACCAGGATACTCAGTGTTTTATCCAGTCATGTCTTAAAAAATTCCAAGGATGGAGATTGCACAATGACCCTGGGCAACCTGCTCTAATGCCTAAATTTTCTCCTGATGATTTGTTTTTCCTTATATCCAGTTGGAGCCAGTTGGACTGGTGTCCTAGAAAGTAGTGTGTTGTTTCACCTGTGGCTACTTCCAGAATTTTTTTCTTTGTTTAAAGCTCTGCTTAAAAAAAATTAAATTAAGAAAAAGAGATCATGGAAACTTTTCAGTATGGATTTCAATACAGTAGCACTCTGTCAAGATCTCAAGCTGAAGGCTCATGATTACATCAGAAATATAATAAGAATATGTCTTTCTTTTTAATTTGACAGAATTTACCAACTTTTTTAAAACTCCAGTGTTATTTCATTTTCCCCACTTGTTTTTATGAGACAGTGCTTTCATGTCCCTGTAATGGAACACAGATCAGAAGTTTCTAAAGCTCTCAAGTCTGCATCATGTCTTAGTGTCCTAAGGCATAGGTAACATGATTGAGATTTACTGCTGAAATTCGCCTATTATATTCTTGTTACATCAGTAATATTAGTCACCTGTTACTTTTTTGAAATTCTTTTATAGAAACATAATACTCAATTTTTTTTGTGAAGTTATTTCTATATTTACTTCCCTGACTTGGGGGCAGGGGGGAGCAAAATGCGTAGTTCAGGATCTAAACCTCTCTGAATCACTTCTCAATAATTATACATACACCAAAGCCAGGAATTGTGCGTGCCATGCAAATGGGGGAGGCAATATTGATCTCATTGGGCTTTGTTGTGACAAACTCCACCATAATCCTGTGTTGGAATAAGCCTAACATTTATCTGGTTGTGCCTGTAACTGGGTGTGGCATAGCTGTGAAATATTCTGATGTGTTTGCTTTGTTCAGTGGGCTGGAGTTACTGCACCTACCTCCCAGACAGACTTACTTACTCCATGGATATGGAGTACTCCTTGGTCTGGCAACCAACAGAAATGTAGCATGGAGTCTCCCAGAGATCGAGATTGATGGACAAGAGAGTGAGGAGTTAGATGTAACTGATAAGGAGGTGTGCCAAAAGTGATGCCAATTTATTCTGCCACTGGTATCTTCTGGTGGGAAGTTAATGAAAGGATCCTTCCCATGGAATGAAATACAGAGGGATACTATGCTAAAGCTGTAGTGGTTCAGCCCTCGGTGCCATTTGCTCATGCATATTGAGGGCCATGTCTCCTACACCTCAGACTGCAGATGCAAGTGTGGCAATCAGTGGCCACATTTCCTGGTGAGCACTGAAACCCCACTGTGAGTCATGCAGGAGCTTGCTCTGCTCAGCCCTCCCCCATGAGTTCCTTGATGCTGTCGCTGTCTTTCCTCTCCCTCTCAGGTGTCAGCCGCTCTGCAGGAGCAGGAGGGCAGCACACGGCAGCCAGCTCTGCCATGGAGCAGGGAAGGCTGATCCCACTGAGATCCCTGAGAAGCAAAGGGAGTCGTACTCCTCACCTGTGGCTCAAGGGTTAATGCAGAGCAGCTGTCATGACCTGTTCCGGAGAATACTGACTTTTGTAATTTCACTGTTCCTTTCCCCTACCCTGATCTTTTTTCTTCCTGTTGTCACTGTTTCTACACCTGTTGGGGGTCAGAGAGTCAAAGCCGTGAGCTGGCTTAGGCACTGCTCGGACCACAGGGGCCTCAGTGATGCTGCCAAAGGAGCTGGCTGATCAGAGAGGTGAATGTGCCCTGATCTCTCTGCTGCCAAGGCAGGCCTGGGACAGAGCTCAAGCCTAACTCAGGTTTATTCATGTGACCTGAGTTGGCTGCAGTGTAGACATATGGTCTGTTTTACTCAAGGCCAAAAACAACAATTATTTATAACTCAGTCTTAGCCATGAGATTGCACTCTTATTTCTCACCAAGATGAGCAAGATGCAATGAGTGTCGTATTCTCGTGCTCTTTTTTCTCTCCTGCCTCACCAACAGAAAAATTTTGATTGGTTTCTGCTATCCTTGTTTTGAACACTCACATGATTTCATTGTGAAAGTGTCTGATGTGAAAAATACCTGTCTATACTTTGACAGAAATTGACAAATAACTCAGTAGGATGAAATTCCTGCATTTGTAAACACAACATCATTGCTTAGTGTTCAAAGTTCTGCAGGGAACCAGCCATATAACCACTAGTATTTCACTGAAATTCAATACAGAAATTCTTACCTGGTTTTGTGCATATACGTTCTTTGTACAAAATGGTCAAGGGTAACCTGTGTCCTTTTAAAAGCAGGCCTTTGATGTTTAGGAATGACATCCTGGTAAATCCTTTGGTACACTTCTAGAGTGAAGTGAAATTTTATTAAGTACTGAGAAGAAAAAAAATCAATAGAGTATTGTGGAGTTTCCCCTAAATTTAGCTGTGAGGATCTTATTTGTGCTTGAAGGTTCATCCTGCTGTCCCTGGCATCTTGTTCCGGAGCCCAAACTGAACTGAAAGCACAGAAATTACTTCACTAAAGCTCATAAAAGGGCAGGGTGACACACTGATGGGAACCCCAAAGTCTGCAGCCCTGAGAGGTGGGAGCAGTAAACATAGTGACTTGTGAGAAATGCTGTGCCACAGCTCTCGGTGGATCATGTCGCCTTAGAGGAAGAGTAGATGAATTTTCTCTTTCCTGAATCAAGGATAGCAAGAAAGCAGCACCAAACACACTGATGGCTGTCATCCACTGAGGTGCACCCAAACAGAGCTAAAAATGAATTTTTGATGAGTTAATATATGTTGTGCTTAAGGCCAGGTTTTGACTTCTGAGTGGGTCCTGCACTGTGAGCTGACTCCTTGAAGGCAGTAGGAGTCCACGCAGAGTAATGTGTAACCCACCACAAGTCAGTGCATCACAACATGTTTCAAATAATATTCAAGGGCCCAAATCTGAAAAGCACATCTCCAGCTGCTAGAAACTGCATCAGCAGAGAACTTTCCCTTATTTCAATAGAATCACCTGCAAGTTTAAAATTGCCCACATCCATAAATTGACTCAGGACCTTGAAGCATATTTCTGCTGGAGCCAGGACTGAGTACCTGCATTTTTGTGAGTATAACTGAATATTCTGCATGTGCTGAAATCACAAGAATATTCACAATTTCTTGAATCTGGAAGAAGGCCCACATGCCTGCTTTCATGCCCTGCCCTATTTTCACAGACCAAATACTGCGGTAGGAAAAATACTCAAAAGAAACAGAAAACCCCTGCACCTTCTGCTTGGGGTAAGGCTAGAAATCTTTCAGTTCCCAGAGGCTTGTTCCATAACCAGTAGTGAAGTGAACTCTTAGTCCATAAGATGTATATTGAAATTATACAGTGGCATATCTTAATTGTCTCTCCACAAAAATGGAGGCATTTTTTAGTGTTATAGGAGAACACAGAATGGTTTGAATCCCACTGGTATTTTATTAAAATTATTGTTTTGGTTATACATTATTTTCATATCTGTGGTGAAATGTTTTCAGTTAGGAAAGAAGACTTATGTAAAAAAGTGCTTATACCTGTAACTCCTGAGTTCTGGAGCATGTAGGATGCCATTTTGGTCATTGAAGTTATAGATTATCTTCCTCAGGTTGGAAAAAGTGCATTGGGAGTCAGTTATCAGTGGAAGTATCTACCACAAAACAAGCTCTGTGACACTATAATAGTGCCCAGTCCACTGTAATAGGTTCCAAAAGATGAAGTCTGAGAAAGGTAATTTCTGCCTCTTCCCTTTCCATGTCCCAAAATTACCATCTATTTCATCTCTGTTTGAAGGTGACAGGTATCATCTGCCTTTGATCTTTAACAGGAAAACTGAGCAACAAATGACCTGGTATAAAGGAAGTTTATAACAGATACTTAATATTACCCCAAATAGGTGCAGCATGAAGAAGCAGAGGTCAGCAATGAACACATGGTCTAGAAACTCTGTCTTCCAAGAGCAGTGCATAATTTGCATTATTTATGTCTATAGCTATTACATCCGACACCAGCCTAGGTTTCTCTAAGCAAATGAGAGACGCTAAATTTGTATCAAAAGTATTGTTTTGTCTGCCAGTGGATTGGACTTTCTGTCTTTGAGCAGAGAGCTTTTTGATCAGGTGTCCAATAGCCATGTTTTTCACAGCAAAGTTTCTCTGTTTAAAGCCTTTAGCATTGCATGAGATCATTCTGCAACCTGGAGGTGATTATATGTTTGATGGTATTCAAATGATGTTTGCAATGCTGAGGTGCATTTTTATATGTAAGATTTGCAAGTTGTGGTTAGTTATACATACCAAAAATAGCATTTTAAGAATGTTCAGCCAAATGGTTTGCTTTTATACAAGAATACACACAGAGACCAAACCAAGAAAATTTTAGATTTAGTCAGGAAGCTATTGCTTAAATATCAATCAAAATTTTCATATAATTGCAATGTGAACTGAAGAAGAAATCTTGAAGAGATTTTTCTCTGCGGAAATTTTATTGGTTAGCAGTTCTTTGAAATGTTTCCTTTTCCTCATGAATAACTGTGAAGTCCTGCAAGACAGCTGCCTTGTTATTCTGGCAAGTGTACTGCAACACATCTGCAGTAGCCCAAAACACAGAACTACTTGGGCCTCTCTGACCTGAGATAAAACAAATGGAATAACCATTTACCTTCTTCACTGCACGTTTTGTCAGAAAATACAAACTATTATATGTATGGAAGATGTTTTATATAATTAAACATACTGTCTATAATATTGAGAGTAAATGATAGTTTCTATATAAAATAAAACATAAATAGACAATTGAGTCCACTTTCTGCTGACCTTCTTAAATGGGAGACTATTGTGATACACAAAAACTTCAGGAATCCTCTATTCTTTAGGAATCTATTTTCTAAATAGATTTTATTTGAGCAACTATTTCCACAGAGATTCTCAGGCTAAAACTGACTAAAATGTAACCATTTTTACTACTACCCGGAATAGCATAATTATTCTCCATCAATTTCATATACTCATGAATATGCATGCACTACTACTTTCTTCACAAAATGGGAGAAATGTGAGAAAACTAACTTATGGCTTAGAATATGTTAAATATTTCTCTTACAGGAATCCATGAAAACCGATTTTTTTTCCTCCTGGATTCTACTGACAACAGAAATTGATTTGCTGCACTCTCCTCAGAGAAAAGGTGCTTGGCTACAAAGCTACCAGAAGCTGCAAAAAGGGGTCTGCCTAATATTCTTGCCTACACAAATAATGCATATGTGAGTGCACACGCATGCTAAAGCACCATTGCTTGGAAAAGCTACTTGAGGCATATTCAGCGTTTAGCTTGGACCAAGCTGACCTAGTGCTGAGAATAGCTGCTGAAGATGTGAGGAAGTGAAAAAGAGTCCCACTGAGAATAGCAAAACCACCAGCAGCAACATCTACCAATTAGTCCCCCTTGCTTATGCATACTGAAGACAATCCTACACACCATTGTATCAGTGAGCATCAAAGTGCAAGCTGATTCTTTGAAGAGCCAGAGAATTGTAGCATCATAGAATAGGGAATAGTTTGGGTTGGAACAGACTTTCAAAAGTCCCCTAGTCCAATTCCCCTTCAATGAGCAAGGACACTTTCAAATTAGGTTGCTCAGAGCCTGGTACAACCTGGCCTGAAATGTTTCCAGGGATGGGCTATCTACCACCTCTCTGGGCAACCTGTTCCAGTGTTTCACCACCATAATTTTAAAAAATGTCCTCCTTATATAAGAATATATTCTTACTTTCAATCCACCAGGTTTCTACTCAGCTCCCCACCCCCAGGAGATGTCTGCTAGTGAGAGAGAGGCTGGTGCCACCGCTGAGAGAGCTGAGAAACAGGCTATTGCCAGTCCCAGCAGGACCAGCCTACTAACCAGCAGGGACATGCAGCCCATTTTCAGTGCTGCTGCTGACACTGGGACAGGCAGAAGGGTTTCTGTGAAGCACTGTCAGTGCTGACTGCCTCACTTGTTTAAAAATGAGCCTGCAAAATTTATTAGATGGAGCCATCTGCTTCTCAGTCATTCTCCTACACTACCTCTGACAGTGACTGACAGGAGAGAAACAATGAATTTACAGCAGTGGGTGAGAATCAATTGCATTTCTGATCCCTCTTCCAGAGCTGCTTGGAGCCCTTACAGTTCAGCCTGGAGTACCCAGTAACACATCTCCTGAACTTTTGGGATGCAGGGTTAGTATTCTTGGTCTTTTTTACTTTGCTCCTTGCAAGACCCAATGAAGAATGTATGCAAAGAAGTTGAGTTTGCAATCTTTATTGTTAATCAAGCTAGGAAAGGGGGAACTTCACCATGACAGGCCCAGTTTTTCTTTTGTTTTTAAAAGGGAGACATTCAAAGGTCATTTGGATCTTACTCACTCATAACTTCTGATTTCAATAGTCCAATAGATTTTAATAGTTCTATAGGCCTTAATATGGTTATGAGTGTATGAGTGCATGTTCTTTGAACAAGGAATGAACAATGAATTTTTTCATTAATAGATTCCAGTCTAAAACATTAACTTTTTCTGTCACAAGTACATAATCGTCATTGCAAAATGAGTTGTAGTTGCGTATGTTTCTTTTGACTATGTTTATTCCATTTCTAATGAAAACTGAAAGCATTGTGGGTTGTTTTTTTTTCTGATATTTATTTGGTGTGAAAATCAGGTGCAAAAAATAATGAAGTTTTGTCAAAACAAGAGAAGAAACTGCTTTGATTCACTTGTATTTCAAAGAAATGCATTAGTCCTGGTCCTTCCACTCCAGACCTAAAAAAGAAACCATAAGCCCCAAACTTTGGCTACTTTTCAAATTGTACTGGTTGATCTAACTAGCAATATTACTTTTGCCTGCAAGCCTCAGATGACAAAAACATGGACTCTCTTGAAGTTAATCAGTGACTTAAGGCAGCAGCATAGCTATTTTTTTTTTCAGCTACTCCAACAGATAAATGAAACAAGTGAAAGATGTTGCTGCCATTTCTAAAAGCTGATTCACATGTCCTCAGGAATTAGTTTTTATTACCAGCTGCATAAGCTGTGTATGTTCTTGGTAGGGTTTGTGAAGGAAGCCACGCACGAGCGAAGAGGAGCACCAGCAGCAGCTCAGCAGAGAGGAGCCCTTGGGTCAGCTGCTGCAGTGGGCAGCACACAGGAGCCTGATCTTGCAGTGCACGCTCGGTGGCAGACACTAGACCTGCTAAATTGCATCTGCTTCTCATTAGCCTGCGCACCTTTGCCAAGGGCAGGTCTTCACCCCAGGCTGGCTGCATGCCTGGCCTTCCCCTTCTCCCAGAAAGCAGCACCTTCCTGGCTTCTTGCTGGCCAAGCAGTCACCACTGACTGGCTGGCTAAGGTGAAAAGTCCTGGGACAGTGATGTCTCCTCCTTCAGCAGTACTGGGGCTCAGGAGCTCTTTCTGTGTAATGCCTTGCTGCTGCTGCTGGCAGGGCCACCCACTCACAGCTGTGCTCACCACAGGCTGGAAAACAGGCAGCACAAGTGGCCCAAAGCCAGGCAGCATCCTGTCTGTGTTGGCTGCCACCCCCATGGACTCAGGATCCATGACCAGTGCTTGTCACTATGTGGTCAGCTGCTCTTCTGTACTTTAGGATCCTCTCTGAATGGCAGCTGTGGTCATTCACATTTTAAAAAGGGCCAAGCTCCAGGCAGGGTAGTGGCCAGGTTGACTTGGTGACCTGTGATGGAGCTGCAGGGTGTCGGAGGAGTCCTCAAGCCAACACGGGAGCTTGCAGGCAGCCCAAAGAAAACAGAGGGTAGGCTGTCCATTAAGCATGTCCATCTCAGGGCAGAGTACCAGGAGCCACTTCTCTCTAAAAATGTGCAAGTCTTTACTGTCACCTGGAGACTGATGCCTAAAATTCTTGTGTTTTCCTCCCGTTGGTATTTTTGAAGTATTTTGGCATTTTATGTCAGTAGCCAGCTCACCATACAGGTGACAAAAGACTGCTCCCACCTCAAGACAACTTAGGCCAATGTCTCTCACCTCCACAGGCTGTAGCACATGGAGAGATGGAAGGTGGGGCACTCATGCTTCCCTTGGAGGAGTTGTCCATCTTTCCATGGCATTGCTAAGCACCAGCTGGAAGACAGAAGAGATGACAGGTAGCCCAAGGCCACTTTGGTCTCAGCATTTTCCTGGGGAGAGGGAAATGTGCTCCATGCCCTTCCTCTTGAGCACACATCTCAGATCCCGCCTCTCCGTGTGCAAGATCACCACCCGTAACCGTGGCTGTACAGAGGCAAATTCAATCTTTTGCTCTTTCTCGCCCTCAGTGAACATTTATTTATCCCATGCAAAGGGGAACAGCATAAATAGGACCCTGTGCCTTCCTGGAGAACAGCAGCTGCAGACATCCAGCTCTCGTGGCACATTCCTGGGCCAGAGTTTGGCATTGCCCTTGGATCAGTCTCTGCTGGCGGGACAGGCAGAGGAGCACCTGGCCTGTGACTCCCCAGGGGAGGGAGATGTGTGATAAGGGACTGGCCTTGTGCTGCTCAGCATCATCAAGGCAGGAGCATGTCAGGGCATGCTGAGAAGCAGAATGTGACAACCCCAAAAAATGCAAGTTTGGGAAATACTGATGCATTCAAAATGAAGTTGCTGTGTCAATTTTGGGGGAAAGGAAAGCTACAGAAACAATTCATCTATTGTTTGTGAGCAATTTGTGATATCAGCAAATACAAAGTAGATGCAGTGATACCAAGAAGTGTTTGAACATTATTAGATTAGATGTAAGAAACATAATGTTGTACTGAGCCATGTGACTGGGTGATGATTATATTCCTAAACCTACAAGGCACAAATGAGAGCTTTATAAAAGAAAGGGGAGAAAGGTGTCATGCAAAAGGGGAGAAAAATGTCATGTTATCTGTTGGAATTGCTGCAACGTGATGAAAGTGATTTGCAGAAATATGCACAACTCACCAAGAAATACTGCCTGTGTCTCATCCCATCCGTAGGAGAAGAAAGCTGGCATGTGTAGAGCTTCTTGA
Organism: Lonchura striata; assembly: GCF_050655825.1. Taxonomy (NCBI): domain Eukaryota; kingdom Metazoa; phylum Chordata; class Aves; order Passeriformes; family Estrildidae; genus Lonchura; species Lonchura striata. The sequence goes on from NC_140704.1 coordinate 92,000,649, forward strand.
TGAAAGTACTGAGCACATCCTCCTCCTTCTCCTGCCTTGCCTGGTGGCTTAGCAAAGCACATTTAGTTTTCACTGAAAGCAAGGACTGGGGTCATTTAACATCTACATGAAACATTTTGCATCTTGCAAAATAAGGTACTGTGAGGCTTTTTTTTTTTTTTTTTTTTTTTTTGTTTGGTTTTTTTTTGGGTTTTTTTTGATTCCTTTGCTGTGCAGGGTACCTGCTAAAGAGCAAGTGTTAGAAAGCAGAGGCAGAGGTATTTTCTGGTATTCTCTGGAGAGGTTGAGCTTTAGCTCCAGCAATCTGTGTTTTCTTTTTATAACAGCACCTCTCACTGTGGTATCTTAGCAAACGCTAAAAGGTAATCTCAGAGAGTAAGTACATGTCCACTCCTCTGAGTTGACTAGATTGGAATTTGTCCTTTAATTCCATGTACTGGTGGGATTGCTTATGTAACAGATTTTTTTTTTTTCCTTTCTTAAACTAAGGTTATAATTCCACGGTACATAGAATTAGGCAAACATTTCATATCATAAAACTACAGCCTGTGGGTGTGATGGGCTTTGGGCCAGCATCTATGAACAGACAAATGCTTTTTGTCATTTTGAGGAGTTAGGAAATCAGACAGATCACACAGAGCTGAGAAATAGTAAATGTGTTTAATTAAAAATTATTTTCTCAACATGGTTTCAACAAAAATATTGAACATTGGGAATATCGTAACACCTTCTTCAGCAAAGCAAATGTAGGCCAAGAGGCCTGCTTTAAAGGAGTAAGGGGGAGGAATAGAAACAAAAGTGGATAAGAAGTTCCCATAAATCCAAAATGTGTCTTTATTTCTTAGGGAAGCACTGAGTTTAACACACATGTTGATGGAGAGGGTGATACACTTTCTGTTCACAAAAAGGACTTGGCAGGCACAGTTTGAATGGCTGCATGTGTGAGGGACACATGCATAGTATCATTCTGGTGTCTTGTGTTAGGGTGACTTTTGAAGGAGCAGTGGAAACTATCCATAAGCAATCTGGTGAGCTGCCCTCTGATTCTTCACAGAAATGTTTGTTAGACCAACTGGAAAGGTTGATACAGGCTGTGTCCTCTTTCTGTAGAGCTGGGCAGCATCTGTGGAGTTTGACTGAAAGCAGCTCACCTTTTAAAGAGTGACACCCCACCAAACCCTGGCAGGGTAGTTCCTTCTAGTACCTCTATTCTATCTGTTTTCTCCTACCTTGTGCATGAGGGATGAAATTTGCTTAAACCAGTCGATTCCACTTGCAGAAAAACTGCTCTTGCCAGCCTCACCACTAGAACAGTCAAATCTTTGGCTCAGGGTGGAGGGGCTCTGTGTCTTTCATCTCCTTGATGGCTCCAAGACCAACTATCCCATTCACCTGTTATGAACTATGACTAAGGCTGATGCAGCAGTTGCCATAGGGAGCCAGCACCACCTCCCAGGAATAGCCCAGCTAAAGGGACACATGGGCAGATTTTCAGTGGTGTGAAGGGCCAACACTGCCTTTCAAAGATGAGAGGCATGATTAATTAGCTGCCCAGGAAGCATTGCTTTCCTCTGTTAAGCAGTCTCTCCTTTGGAGCTGCTCATGCTGCTTAATCACTCATTTGGGACACCAAGGTGTCACAGGCTCACCACAGCCTTGGGAGGAGTTAGGGCTTGAGAGGGTAATGCCAGATTCCCAGACTGTTGTCCCAGCCCTGGGCAGCTTTTTTGTGGGGCCATAAGCTGGTCATTTCTGTCTTTCTACCTTTATTTGCCCACCTGAATTAATTAAAAAAATGGGCTTTGTTGATGAGTTGTCTAATACATTATATTGTGCTTTGCATATTCAGCGCATGATTTAAGCATCCCCATGGCAATTCATTAAAAGCCCTAGAGCAGTTGTATAACAACAGGTAAGCAAATAAATTTTGGCAGCCCCAGTTTTGCAGATGCATCTGGTTACAAACAGAATTTAATGTGACTTCAAATAAACCATGTGAAAACAACCTCTTCCATTTGTCTGGATTAACATAAGCTCTTCCTCCCCTCATCTCATTTCCCACATGTTTGAACTACAAATACAGCTGAATTTGAATGTAATCCTCATGTCTTTACCAACTCATCTTCACTGACAAAAGTGCATCATTAAGAAATAATAGTGTAAGAAGTGGGGGGAGGGGGGGGATGGACTAGCCTCCTGTTTTTAAATGTGATAAAAGCAAACCCATCCAAACCTGTGCTAGTGAGTAAAAATTATCCTCTAAGCATAATAAAATTGGTATCATAGAGCATACAGGCACAAAAAAAAAACAACAAAAAACCCACCAAAAAAGCCCCCCCACAAAAAAAATCTAGCTTCAGGATTACCAAAGCATTTCTGTAAATTTGGGATGCTTTTCTCAGTTCATAAACACTTATTACATGTAAGCAGATCCAGTGCCTGGAGAAAATGTGCCGTTTAACCTATTATTGATTTCTTTTACAATCTTCAGAAGCAGCCAGATTGTATTTCAGGGTAGAAATGGAGAAGCTGAGTGTGCAGTGCATACTCCAGAGAGCTGCCAATTCTACCTGTAAGGTAACAGGGGGTTGATCCAAGTCCAGTGGACCTGGGAGATGCAAGTGGTCATAACATGATACCCTAATCAGGGTAGCAGTGTGCATTCAGTGTATGCTTGTTTTGGGGATGGGTGTTTTTGGGGTTGGTACAAGATGAGCTGCTGCAAGAGACATTTCTTTAAGACAAGGATGAGTGTCTAGGACCTGAAGCAACTCATCATCTGGAATTTGTAGACTGATCCAGCTGTAGCTTGCTTTGCCTTGGCAAAACCTGGGACTGTGGGAACTACAGCCAAATGTACCACCATCCAGACCTGAAAGTGGTAAAAGTGACTTCAGTGTAGAAGCCTAAAAGTCACTTTTCAGGAAGATTTTGAAAAGCCCTCTTCTCCAGTTTAGATGCTCCTCTCTGTTATTACCTGTCCTGCCCTGGAGAAGATAGTGACTGAAAGAGATGGTTACTGAAGGCACAGAGATGTGTAGCTTGATCATATATCCACTGCCACAATAAATGCAGAGAGAAGTTAAACATCATGGTCGGCCTGGTGCAGCTCTTGTGCTGTGGCAAGAGGAAATACACAAGGAAATCTAGGGCATGTACACATCATCATAGACATCAGAGTGGCCATACTGAGTCAGATTATTTGCCAATTTGACCCAGTATTGAGTCTCTGACCACAGTCAAGTGGATATGCAAGCAAGAGTGCAAGAACAGGTTAGGTCTGTTTTCCCAGAATAACCTCCCAGCCTTTGAAAATTTGCAGCTCCTCGTTCAGAAGAGTTATTCTGGTATTTAGAAGCTGTAGTGGATGTTTGTGAATTTACTCAGATGTTTTTGGTCCAGTGTGGATATTTTACCCTGACTCCATGAAAAATTGTTTCCTTTTGCCAGTTCTGCCCTAGCCACTCTCTGGTGTCACTGCATCCTGGTGGGACATCAAACTCACATAGGACAGCTGACAGTCACTCCCTACCCATCCTTCCAGGATGCTTGGACCTAGAACACTTCAGTCCTTTCATGTAATGTCCTTTCCTGGGCTGCAGAGTTCTGGCTGCTCCTGGTGTAAAAGCCATTCCACACTTCTGAATATTCTGAATCTCTGAATCTTTTCCCATCCTCTTATTTTTGGGATGAGGACATATGTGCCCTTTATGGAGAAATACCACATTTGTGAGGTACCAGCACTAGCTCTGTTGCTGAGACCAGTCTTCCATCCAATACTAATCACTCTTCTGAAGATGCCCACCAGCTCCACAGCTGAGAGCCAGAGCACAGCTGGGCTATTGGGCACTCACCAGCCCCCAGCAGTGATTTTGGCAGGAGGGGACAGTTGTGCCACCCCTGCTCTTCCTGGTTCAGATTTGATTGCAGGAGCAGATCCCTGCAAAACTGGCCAAGCTGGGGACACGGAGAGAATTCAGAGAGGGAGGTTCTGGAAGGATAAACACTTCTGAGACCACCAGCCTTTTCCTCACAAGTTTAATACTTGATGGCAAAACAGTAATCTTTTTCCCCCCAGCACGCCAGTCCTGTGAAATGAATGTCATCCTTTTCATGTTGCCCAGACTCACAACAATGAGCTTTTTTTTTTTTACAGGCTGCCCAGCCTAATTGCTGTGCCACGCTGAGAGCTTACAGCCAGTTTCATGGCTTTGCTGCACATCATCTCACCCAGCATTGCTACTTTATAAGCACCTCCAGCCCTATCAAACAGCTACATGTGTTTCTTCATTTCTTCTGGGTGTATTAGCTGGTGTTGTTCAGGTTGGATTTTATTACTTTATCCTCCAGATAAGGCTGCTGCCTCTGTGATAGAGTTTTTGCCACCTACTATGAGATTAGCTGCAAATTTAATTTGAGAGCTATTCATCTCCTCTTGATACCTACCATTAACAACAATAAAAGTAGAAATCACAACTGAGATTCCCAGAACCCTTTGGGTACCTGGCCTTATTTTAGTTTACAGTAGTTGATTGTTCAGTTTTATCTATTTACAGTCCTTCAAGTAGTGTTTGGTATACAGAGCAGCTTTCTGACATGCTATTAATCACCTTCTTTGAAATGACTGTAGAAAAGATACTGGGCCAGGAGCCAGCAGTTTTGGGATGATGTTAACTGTTTGCTGTCTTATTTCAATCACTTGCACTGTGCAAAATAACCCAAGATGTCCCTCCCTCAGGGTATTAAGTAAAGATTGCAGCCCCTGTGATAAGGGAAGATTCTGAAAAGCATTAATCTGAAGGGAGCAGTTCAGGGGGAAATACAAGGCAAGAACATTGCCAAATGGCCTGTTCCTGCACAGGGATTGCATTTTTTGAGTGCATGCACTTTCCAGGAGGAATCCTGTTTCCCCAGCATTCTGCCATTGCTACAAATATTGGGGTGCATTTGGGTGGTTTTCAACATCCAGAGCTTTCAGTTTATACAGATTTAGAAAATGCTTAATTAAACAACAGAAGGCATATTATCCTGTCTCCTTTCATCAGCTTGGTACCCATCAACTACAGCTGGCACAAACCAATTATCCCTGTGGCAACCACAGCTTTTGACAGCTCTTGACACAGACCGTTTTCAATTTGTAGGCACCCCATGCTATTTTTATGCTTCTGCAGATGATGGATGTGCTCTGCACCTTCTTCTCTTGGACTTGTGCTGTGGCAGTCAGGAGGGGGCTTTGGTATTGCCTTTCACCAACAGCAGCAGCCAATGCGTCCAGGACACTGGTCACAGTGTAGTGCAGAATGTGGCCATCCTCATCCTTGGGAAGCAGGGTGTTTCCCTCAGGCTGAAGCTGATGCTCTGCCTTTCTCGCAGTGGCTGACATTCCCTGCAGCCCAACACTGCCAAGGTCAGTGAGTGTACCCTGAGATAAACCTGTGTGATGGAACTGTCCTCCTGTGACACCCGTCCCACTGTGCAGGCTCTGGGCTATTGTCTCACGTTGCCTACAAAGCGCTGCAATCACCTGTCGGCTGTGGAGCAGTATGCAACGTGAGGGAGACCTGTTGCAATATTTGAGAGGAAGGGGAAAAAACCAAACTGTGAAGTCTTTCAAAGTCAGCAACGTCATTTCACAGCTAATTAGAGGGCAGGAGTCTCTTTGTGGGGTAATGACCAGACTGGCTCTGCTTCATGGCTGCCGTGCAGCTGACAACAAGCCATAGATGACTGGGACCTGAGGCTTTGGGCTGGGTGTCACCACCCCACTCAATGGCAAAGCCCGCAGGCAGTTCGGCAGTCACCTCCCGTGCAAAGATTGCCTCCTGGCTCAAAGGGACATTTCTTAGTTTGATCCATTTAGCCTTCTCTAAAAGCCCAAGCCAAAAGCTATTGACTAAAATGGGCTTTGCATTGGGTTTCCAGTTGGTTGCAACGAGACACATATGAAATTGTCCCAAATTTTCTCATTTATAAGTCTTAAGTTCCCTCTGTGCTTAGTTCCATGATCCAACAGAAATCTGAAGCATGTAGTAGGAGATAGTTACTGCCTTAAGGACAAAGAAATTTTATTTTCTTTCCCATCTCCCCACAGAGTTTTAGTCCAAATCTCTTCTCAAGAGAATCAATGAGTATTTTAGAAGTGAAATCAAGGAAGATCCAGAGCAGAATCCCTCAGCACTTTTTGTTTACCTCAGCTGGGCTGCAAATCTGGGTTACTTATCTCTCTTCTTTTAACAGAACACCATATTGGCACATTTTCTGGATAAACCTGCAATATACAGACTTTTAGGGAATCAATATAGAGATTGTCAAAGAGTCAAGAGTTGTGATTTCCCACACACACAGAGGATGGTTGGCTTGTTTTGGGTTTCTTTTTAATGAAAAGTAGAATACCAAGTAAGAGTCTGAAGAGTAGAACAATTGTATTACCAAATGCAGAACATCCTTAAATTCCTGGCTTTTACCTTTAAAAAGAAAACTCTAAGAGCTTGAAGTTGATATTTTATATGTTGCATTTGCGGGTATTTTCTAAAAAAACATTAAAATAATTTTTTCCTCAAGTATCTCCACAGGTAATTAAGTGGATTGACCTTTCAAAAATTGTGTCTTCAATAGAAAGATAATACTTTGTAAAGTTCTATATTAAAATTGTATGGATTTTTGCAAAGTTGGATGACACCATCAAATGTTTCAATACCTCTTCAATACACTGGTAATTTAGGCTCTAAAATTTTAGCCACTGGAGGGCTCCCCAATTTTTTAATTAATTTAGTAGGACATGTAGTATGAAAGAATGGAAGAAGAATACAAAGCAGGGTGGTCCTAGTCACTACAATCATCTCCACAAATACTAAATTTAATGTGAATCCCAGGTATCCCTCGGTACAATAACTCAACCAAAATACTGGAAGAAAATATATTTTTGGTAGAATAAATAGTCTACTATAAGTTGGCCAACCAGCAAGACTGGGTGTGATTTTTTAGCTAGATATACCAAAAAAAAAAAAAAAAAAAAAAAAAGTTTCCAAGTCTTGGTAGCATTACACAATCAGTAAATTTCCACAAAGTTTACTCTAATATATCAGTACTTTAACATATCAGTTTTTCATCTGGATGTTTGAATTATCACTGCAGCTTCCCCATGCTCCCAGACTACCAGTTCAGCTCTATACTGCCACTTGACTGATACCCTTTCCATAGGCAGCTGCTCAGAAAATCTGTCTTTTTTTTTTCTAATAATAATTTACATAGATTTCCATACTGAACATGACTGCTCATGGCCAGATCAGGTGGCAGCACAAAACAGATTCTGCACCTGCTTTCTGCTCCAGCTGTTGCACTCTGAGCACTGAGCTAACCATCTTCTGAGATCCTACATCTGGTGGCATGACAAGACCCAGCCCTGCTCTTGTCAGAGATCTGGTGGTGTTCTTGCCACAGCTGACTTTAGAAGGAGAGACCAATAACCCAAGCATGAAACATTTGCTGGTGAGTACAGGATGACAGGCCATGGGCAGGCCTGTCCCACTGGCAACCACTTCATCAGAGGTTTGAGCAGATTTTGTAGACAGTCTTGCAATCCTCTCTGTCCTACTGACCTCCTAGCTGCCACCCTGGTCAGACACAGACCCAGAGATCTGGCATGGCTTGGATGATGCAGCTGCACAGTGTATGTACTGCAGAAAACAATGTGAGTGGGAAAAAAACTGAACTCTGAGACTCAGGATTGCAAATCAAGGCACAGAGAATGCAAACACTCATCAATAGGGATGCTTTTGGTGCACCCTTAGGAAAGATAAATGAGTGGCACTAATTGTTCCCTCAACTCTTGTCTTTCATACTGCCTTTGTGCAAGGCAAAGATGCCCACACCTCAGCATGGTGATCAGTAGTTGTAGATTCCTTAGTAGAAAGGCATATTTGCTGCTAATAAAATATTAACCCGGATGAAGGGCTGGTAAAATATTTAAATATCCAACATTCCTCTACTCTTCAGCTTCCCAGCTGGCACAAATCACTACCATGATTTGGAATCTGATCAAACATGTTTCATCTGTACAAAGAGGCTAATTTATAAAGAAGGATTAAAATCCTTTGCAAGACCAGGCTGGTTGGAGTTTCTCTTTCCCCTTTTCATGCTGTAAGGCTCTTAAACATTTTTCCACACAGCACTTTTCTTGAACTTATCTTACAGTCTTTTGAGGCCACATATTTTAATTCAGAAACCTGAGGGCTGAAAATTCCTATTTATCCACAAGGCAAGTTCTATTTTGCCCTTGGCCCTATGAACAGCTTTGCAGTAAGCTTTCAGCATACTTTGAGCTTGACCCATAGAAGGGCAGACAAGGTTAGAGCAAGTCTTGGGACCAAAAGAGATGATGAGCAAAGGTGGAGAATCTTGCCAAATGTAGTGCAGACACCTAGAGGTGGTGCAAATGAAGCTTGCCTGGGACGTGGCAAGGGAGCAGAAACAAGGGGAGCGCATGACAACCTTGGCCTCAGGTGATGCAGGTGCACATACCATGGTGATGAAGGCTACATCTCAATTAAAGTGGTGTGGAACAGCATTGCTTTTTGTGTTAAAAGTGGGCTGCCTCGTCATTTCAAGGGGTGTCTCTGAGCACTCTGAGAAATGGGACAGAGAAGGAAGTTCCTGTACTTGTCCTGTCATGGCTTTGCTAGTTGACCTCCCTCTCTTCTCTTCTTCAAGCTGACAGAAGCCAGCTTAGCTGGTACTGAAACACTATCACACAGAAGTGCCTTTAACAAAAGCCATTGCTTCTTTGTCACAGGCAAGTCTGAGTCTTCTGTGGCATTTGAAGCAAGATGTCCTCCAAAGTCTGCCTTGGAAGAAGACCCAGTTGTGATATTCACCTACCCTCTGAACAGAGAGAGACTTAGGACTTTCTCAGGATTTCTCCTGAGAGAAGCCATGAGAGAAGCATAGAAAAGAGAATAAAAACAATTCTTATCTCGTTCGCTGCTCCTGTGTTTGTGTCCATGTGGAATGTGGCATGGAGATTGTTTACCCAAGGTGATTGCTTAATTGGATTCTGGCAATGGTGGTTTGGATTCATTGACCAGTTGGATGCACGTGTGTGTCGGGACTCTCAAAAGAGAGTCACAAGTTTTCCTAGTTAGTGATAGTTCTTGTTAGTGTAATATTGTTATAATATATTATAAGAAAATAATTAATTCACCTTCTGAAATCATTGGAGTTCTGCACATCATTCTTCCCACCAGTCAGAAACCTGTTTATTATACCCAGTTGGCAGCAAATAAATTATATCAAAGGAATGCTTGGTCTGAAAGATGGATTTTTCACTTCACCCTGAACCAACTACCTATCCAGCTTACCCAGTGTCCTGGGACAAGATCCATGCTCCACTGCATTTCTTGTTCTACTCATCACAGTAGCAGGGCTGCAAACACACACAGAGGTAAGCATTTTCCAGAAACATATGTTGATAATTTGCTAGGTAAATTAATTTAAACAACAACTTGGCATTAGAACTATCTTGGAACTTTAAAATCATTAAGTGTTCAATTATTTCCTAGGAAAGCTTTGAAGTGGTGCAGTTAGATTCAGCTCTCCAGCTGCTATCAGTGAGCTGCAGAATATGCATTTGCATACTCCTGGCTTGGATGCTGGCAGCTTTCCTGTCTATTATTTCATTGGGTCTAGGTGCAGATTATGGTGATGATGTAAATGTTTGTCAAAGTATTTTTTATTATTTGGTTTTAAATTTACATTACAAACACCTGTTAAAAAAGATGCAGTTAATCTCAGCTTGGCCTGTTGCCTGGGAAATTTTCTGTGTGGTGTTTAATATTAAATATTACTCTTGAAGATTTCTTTATTTTCTGAAGTGTTTATAATTATTTCTGTTTTCATCACAGTTTGAAATTGGTTATTACATGAGTACGCAGGTAAGAATGAGGATCTTCCTATGCTTCCTGCAAAAATCACCATTATTTTGTTAATTACTGAAAAGATGTTGCTAATACAATAGCCTGCAGAAGAAGAGAAGGGGAGAACTGAAAGGTTTCTGTAAGAATGCCTAAAGAAATGGCAGAAACATGATACAGCTTTCAAACACAGACAAGGCTTCATTCTTTCTGTCTTGTTTGATAAAAAATGAACCACATAGTGAATACTGTAGCTTTATGTTACTCCTGTCAAATCTTTAGTAAGTGGGTGTCCAGGGAATTAGATCATAAGCAGAGGGAATATTCCCCTCATTTGAAAGGATTTTCATTGTGTTTATTAATTTAACTGTTAAGAAAGCAAAATATGCTATTTTCAAAGGGATTCAATGAAGTGAGATCTGCCTGACCCCTTTACAGGCTATTCTGAGAGACACTTATCCTATGTATCAATGGAAACACCCAGAGAGAATACATGTAATATAATTATTCATAAAAGAGAGCTAAATCACTGAGCAGTTACACATCACTTAGGCTGAAAATATCTTCAATTAGGTAGGAATGAAGTAATATCACATTTTATGCAAGTTCCCATCAATAAGCCTGACACATGTCAGCTCTCATTTAATAACATATTTTACTTCTAATAATTCTCCTTTCTTTCCAGGTTCAAAAAATATCAAAGAAGGCTCAACTGTTCACAGAAATGAAACGTGGTTATAGGAGGAATTAAGGTTTCATGTTTCAGCGCACAAAATAATCCCCTTCTGAGGAGGCTAAGATGCATTTTCTTGTTTGGAAAGGAGCACTGGCATCACTGGGATGCCACATCACTGGACCCAGGAAATGGCAGAAGCGGGAGCAGAGGTTATAACCAGCTTGACAAGTCCTATGGTTCATACACCTCCACTTCTGTCCCCAAAATATTTGGGAGGTCCTTTCTGCCTGAGCCAGTGCTAATTACCTCATGTAAGTAAACAGAAAAGGCCACGTCATTCTGGCACACAAATGTTTCCAAAGCATTAGGCTTTCTCAAATTAGCTGAACAAAATACAACTTCCTCCTGAGCAGCAAATGGGAAGAGAGACAAGTGAAAAAAGCAAGATGTTGGAGATGGGTTAGGACTGGGGAGTCATCCTGAGTGGTGGGCTCTGGGCAACCAGAATATTTCCTACCCAAGCAATACTGCAGCTGGTGAGCTGGAGAGACGAGGCTCTTTGCCCCCATTTAACATCCCAAATCCTGCTCTGCATAGATTGCAGGGATGCACTGCATGTAATTCCACCCCTCAGCACCTGGATCTCAGTGTCTGCAGCATGGAGAGAAACCAGGCTGGGAAAGGAACCAAGAACACATAGAAGCCATTCCCACAGGGAGCTTCACTTAATCCAACCCCACACAAACACGCTCAGTAAGGAAACAGAAGGGCTGCAGCTCCTGCCAGGCAGCTCTAACAGCAGTGTAATCAGAGGGAAAAAGTGAATCCATCCTGCAGCAGCTCTTAAAAAGAAGCTGCCAGGCTGCAAGAGCAGAAATGTAGGCAGCAGCAGTTAGAAACATGAATTTCCATGTCAGCATCTCTGGCTTCTCTCCCTCTATTATTTCCCTTAGTGAAAGGGTTGCAAACTAGGATTCAGGTCTTTAGGTGTGCAGTGCCATTTTGGGCACCCTCAGGTTGCAGAAGAATTTGTAGAGCACTGGCAGGTCCCTGGGGAAGCCACTGGAGGCCAGGCAGGAGAGCACAGAACATCTCAAACAGCATCTCAGCCCCATGTTAGGCAACTAACTCAAGGTAAACTCGGAGAAATCCCAAGAGATACATGGATCTAAGATTAAAGTGATGAAAGGCAAAAATGCAATGAATTATAGTCAAAACTCTAAATTTAGTTTCTATAAACACTGACACAAAAATATATTTGTATAAAGTAATAAAAATAAAATGTATTTTTATAATGTACTATCATCCATTGTGAGACACTTTAAATCAATTGAATGGGAAATACAGTGAATTCTGCATAGCAAACACATCTGCTGAGATGTTTTCTGGTGTACCTCACTAGTGCTGCCCTTCCAGCAGAGACACAAATTTTGTAAGCTGTGTGGCAGGAATGATTTTCTTGGTCTTTTTGGCCATTTTTTATGTATTGGAATATGCCAGCCCTATGTCCAGCCTGGCCTACTTCATCTCACAGAAGTTTCTAAAAAGTAACTTTTTAGTAACTTTTAGTTAAAATTACTTTTTATTCCAGTGAAATTGCTGTCAAATTTCTTATGATTTTAAGGTATGGTAAGAGTGGGAGTAGAACTTGAGCTTTTTTTGCTGTCTTGCTTAAACCTATCCATATTTATATACTTATCAGTAGCTTACTGGTATTTCATATCAGACCGGCTCTCCCCATGCTCATTGAAGAGGAAATATGGAAGCAAGAGGGACCAAGGAAGCTGCAAATTAATGCTGATGAAAATGAAGAGGACAGAGGGTATTCCAATAAGTCTTTCCTATCTCTTCCAAGGTGTGCTCCAACAAAGAAATAATCTGACCCTCCAAACTGCAATCTAACAAGTGCAGGATTCCTTCCTGACTATAAATTACAGAGAAAGCCCCAAGTGTAACTCTTGCTATACAGCCTTTGGGAATGTGATGATTTCTTAAGTAGACACTGTTTGCAACAAGTCACAATGTCAAGGCAGAAGAGATTCTCACTGAATGATTTATGGGAATTTACATTACATTTCATATGGCATAGCTGTAAGTGAAACTAACCACAAATGTAAAGAGAAATGTCTTTAATCATGTTGAAATAAATTGCTCACATGGGACTTGTGATAAAATATTAAGTATCAAGTCAACATTTCCCAGAAATTGTGGGTAATGAAAAATTTTAATTTTCTTATATCTTGGTTCCAGTTTTTCCAAGGGGAAAATTTTTTCCCCTTGCATAAAATAGCAGGATTGTCCTTGTAAAAGACATTCAGGTTCCCAGCAAACTCTGCTGTTGCTTTGTTCACCTCCAGTTCTGGTCTCCCGAGCTAAATGAATATTGTTATCTGTATTAACTGTGCTCTCATTGGCATGAGCTGGTTTACTTCACCTGTTCAGAAGCCACATAGAAAGTGTGCGTTGTCTCTGAGCAAAGGCAGTGGCTTTCTTCTGTCATTCATTACACCACATCTTCACAGCAGGCAGAAGCATCGATTTCAGCGTTATCCTTCTTGAATAACATTAGAAAGCTTTATGATCTGCAGTCATGAACTCATCTCTGTGCAGCCTCTGGATACAGCTATAATGAACACACCTGTATTTATTGACCTGTAAACTGGCTTTAAGATACACTTGGATAACCCCTTGGAGCTGTCCTCCACTGCCGTTCTCAGTTATATCCGCCTGGTTAGGAACAAACAATCCTGATTTCTCTGGAGCTTTGGGATCTGATAAATGAAGTGTGAGTGATTTTGCACTAAATGAGTCTATGAAAGTAATGATTTAATGCATGACATTTGTTTATACCTTAAAAACATCATAACCCTTTGCACAGATAACACGGCCAAGCCCACGGGGATTGATGCAAATCCAGGGAACAAAGGCACAGAAATGGGGCTGCTGTAAGGCCAGCAGAGAATTCTTGGGGGAAGCATGAGGGCACACATTGCAGTCGAAATGCCCCAGAGCTGCTGCCAGCATTCTGTGAGCTGGTTGGCACAGGCAGAGGGTGCCTGCCCAGCACCTCTGCAGGCAGGGTGCAGCAGCAGCTGCCTGAACCCTTCAGGCTGGGCTGAGCTCTTGGTATTTCTGAAAAATACAGGAATGACAGGGTATCAGCTACAACCCTGGACAGAGGAAGGAGACACACACATGGAAATCAGGTTCCCAAGGAAAGCTCCTGGTTGGAGATTACTTGCACACTCCTCCTGATTTCCTAACTGCAGCTGAAAGATTTAAGGTTTATTTCTGTGAAAAATGCTGATGTCCTTCTTGGGAGCTCCCCATTCACAGTGGATGCCTTGGCTCCAGCAAAAACCTTGGCAGTTCAGTTCCAAGGGAGTCAGTTCTTGGGTTTACAGGTGGGGGTTTCTCTGATCTGCGGCTCAAATGGCCAAAAGCAAGAAAAAATGGGGAACATGTGACTCAGAGTTTAAAACTGCTGTGGTTATGTGGGATAAACACTACTGTTAACGTAGAGGGTATATTTTCATGGGCAGTGCACATTTCAAGAAGTTCCCATATGAGTTCCTTTACCACAAGTCATTACTTTGTTCTGCTGAAATATATTATACAAACACAGCATATACAAAATCTATAGTGAGAGAGGGCAATCCTGCAACTGGCTTTACAATAAAGGAAAGAAGTAATAGGAACACCAAAACAACTCTCTAAAAGTCTCATAAAGCAAACCAGATTGAAAATCGTTAGTGATAATACCAATGTAATTCCAGTTTAACTCCATTACACTGAGAAATTACCAATAAATGACAAAGAAGTGCTTGCTGCAAGCCAGAAAGCCCAGACAACAATAGATTTTGTCAGCTTTTCTCACATTATCTGCTCAGTTTCTTAATGGAAACAAGGTTTGAAGCTGATTTTGCTTTGTTCCAAACAATGGTATCTCCTGTTGGTGTGGCATGATTGCTAGGTATTTTTTTCCCTGAGTACACAGTCAGTTCCTTCTACCTTTACATTTAAAGGTGTTATTCATAAAGACAATGTCCCGTAAAATTATATTGTACAATCTGTGACTACATTTGAGTTCACACATTCCCTGGGTAACAGTGCAATATATTTGTTTGAGGTTCAGTAGTCACCAACATTTTTCACTCATTACCTGTTGGCAGATTTGTTTACAGTGTACCACAGACTGTGCATGAATGCCTGTTTTAGATTTTCTGAGAGGCTGTGTATTTTTTTTAGCACACCTGTACATACTGTCAAGAACCTAGTTTCAGCTGCAAATTTCTTTCACATCAATGGGTTTTTCTGTTTCCTGTTTTCTATCATACTTCAGAAAAATCCACAAGAGCGCAGCAGTATGAAATGGGCATACATAAGCACATGTATCTAGTCAAGATTAGAAAGCAAGCTCCCAAAAGCATTCAGAAGCAAACAAAGAGACAAGGCTACCCTTGAATCCAACTGCAACCCCTTTCAGCAGTGTTAGCAAATACTCTTCTGAAATATGAATATTTTCCCCTTTTCCAGGACCAGTTAAAAATGTTTAGTTCCACTCTGAAAATTGCCTGCTACTGCATTTAATATATACAAATCTAATATCCCCATCACAGATGTCACATGTTTACTCCAGGGGGGGAAGAAAAATGCAAGCTGCACATAGCAGAACTCTGAACTTGGAAAGGATTATCTTGTGCGTGTGTGTGTGTGCAGGTCTGCATGTGTGCTTGTGTGTAGGCAAGGAAGGCAACTGGATAATCAAGCAGTGGGGAAATAGGTCTGACTGTCCTTAGTCAGAGCTTTGCCATTTCCCATCACCCTCCCCACTGCCACCAGAGCCTCTGGGGACTCGCCAGAGCAGTTCCCCCACATTGCTGGGACCAAAGCTTATCTACCACATACTGCCAGGAAAACTCACCTCCAGGCTGGGGAATGTCAGGACCTGTGACAGGAAGCCCACAGTGAACCTCATAACTCAGACCAAGCGCTCAAGCCAGGATGTAAACAGAAACTGGTTATGAAATCCAAGTCTGAATTTGGTGGTTGGTGTGAGCACCACAACCTAATGCTGGTCAAAAACTGGTCCTTGGAAAATGAGTGCCTTTTAGGGGTGCTAATAACACCAAGCTCATGGGTTTGATCCCTGTACTGGCCATTCACTTAAGCATTGCAATCTATTATCCTTGAGGGTCCCTTCCAACTCAGACTATTCTGTGATTCTGTGACAAGCACAGAAGCTGACTTTGAAGGATAGACTCACCTATCATCACTCAGGAAGCGTCCTGGTGTAGTGCAGCAGATGGGCACAAAGCTGAATAGGTTTTTGCTGGAAAGGTTCAGTTCATGAGGGTAGGAGTGCAGTGACCCAGCAGCAGATGCCTGTAGCCACAGTCATCCTCAGGGAGCAAGGATCTGTCTGGCCCAATCAGAGGATGACTAGCCAGTGACTCTTCTCAGAATGGGGTTAATCCTCTTTAAGCTTCTGATTCTGGCCCAAAGCTTTCCTGATGGCTTCACTGGCACCATGTAACTGGGCTAAACAGGGAGGGAAATGTAGTATCTCAAACAGCTGCCTCATGTTGGAGCCCATTTCAAACATCCAGATCTTGGTACTGCCCTAGCTGCTTCCCTAGGTGCTGGGGAATGGGGGGGAGCAGAGAGCAGTGGCTGGTAGCTGCTCAGAGAATTCGTGTGACCTGGTCTAACCTTCAGTACAGATGTCATCCATAGGTGGGCTGTGATAGATCATGTGTAGGGAAGGCATTTGAAGCAATCTTCATGTTAAATTAAGATTTTTTTTCCCCTCTGTAATTACCAATTATCATGACAAAGAAACTGAAGGGGCTGATCAGATTTGTATTGAGAACAGTTTTGTTTCCACCTCTTTTCTCTTGTCTTGGGAATAAAACATGCAAAGTACCAGGGAAGAAACTTTTTTATAAATTGCTGAATTATAACTAAGCATTTCAGAGGTTACTTATATATCTGTGTATACATATATATATATGTAAGAAATAAAAGTATCAAGTTGACAGACATAATTTGTCTTACCTTATGACTAATGTATATTTTTCCCTTCCTGTATTTTGCCATCATAATTTCTCTTATACTCTACTGCCTACCCCTGCAAGCCAAGTTAACAAGTCAAAATCTTGAGTTCCTCAAAGAATCCTAATTACTGTTCCCCACCACTTGGGGCGGATAGTGAGACACATGCACTCTGTGATGTTTGTGGGTTTTACTCCAATTATTATATAAGCAAGTACTGGTTGGTATGCTGCAAATACAGATGAGGCAATACCTGTGCTGCAAATACACGAGGCAGTACCTACTTCCTCCTTTTCTTCTGCTTTACTTGGGATCAAAGCAATCCTATTTCCCCCCTTGACTACTCTTAGGACCTAATACAGCACATGTTCTGTGGAGCTGCTGCTTGCTGGACTCCAGTTCTGGTTTTCTGGAAGTGTTGCATCAGCTGCACTGGTGCACAGTAGCCAAGCAAGCAACTGGTGGGTTTATGTGACAAGGTTTTGATAGCAAGGGTGCAAACATCAACTTCTTGTGTGGTGCCACCAGTGGGGCTCTCAGCAGTGTCAGGAATCTGGAGGATCCTGGCACCTTTGGCCAAGCAGGTGGAGTCTAGAAATGAACTGTGAAGGAGTAACAGCCTTCCCCATTCAGATTTTTTAGAAAGAAGAAAAAAAAAAAATGTATACCCAAAGAAACATGGGTGAACATGCATTTTTGGAACCTGCGGCCTTTTCTACTGAATTCCCTTCTTTATCCCTTAGATATTTGAGCTGCATCAAGGATTTATTTCCTTTCTTATTTTTCCATTCCACTTTTGGGTAATTTTAGGCCCACAAACTAGTTTCCCTTTCTCTATCTAACATCCAGTATAACTTCAGAGCATCCCATTAACTTTCTGTGCTTGTCTTCTTCTCTAACCTTGCCAGTTCACTATGTTTGTTCTGGGCTTTCCTGACTTTTCACAGATGTCCTGCTCTTCCCTGCCACTCCTTACATTGGCAGCTAAAATGAACTCCTGTCATGTACCTTGCCTTTTTCCCCTTCTTGTCTTTTTCTGATTCTCGTAAATCCACTTGCCTTAGGGTATATTCCTGTGACAGGAGCTGTCCCTCTCTGTGACCCTCAGCATTATATGTCATAGGCCTCCTTTGATTAAAGTATCTCCAGGGGAAATGGTTTCTCTTCACTGTTCTGTGAACTTTAATCAGTAAAGCTCCAATCCTCACCTGCTTGAAGAAATTTAAGTAATTCATATATAAGCAGCAAGAGCACGCTAAAGATAATTTTTTTCCATAGAAATATAGACTGGCAAATGCAAGGTTAGAAGGTAGCTCTGCACTTGCATTGTTGGAAGAGTCTGCATAAAGGGACATGTGATAAATACAGCTCTGTAATGGACTGGCTACCATAGGATTTGCTGATTTTCCTGCACTAATGTACCCTCTCTGAGGGGCTGAGAATGAGAGCTTGACTGGGCATGGGTGCATTTATACCTAACTTTGTCTTCTTGTTTGTCTGTAGATAGTCATTCTCAGACAATTAACTTTTCTAAAATAAGTTATGGAGTTTGGAAAACATCAGTTTATTTGGCACAAAGGATTAAACCCAAAGAAATTAGACACTTTTTAATAATCTTTGTAAATTTAGCTCTGTTTTCCTTTGAAGATTCTTATTAAATAGTAACCACATTTGAAATGTAGTCTAATTAAGAACAATTCATGAAAGAGAAGGGGAGAGAGAAAGCTTTGATGTGGTTGGTAATTGTTAATAGTTTTTCTACAAGCACATTCTAATTCCGCATCATTTGCCACAGCTGCAGAGTTGAAATATCTGAGCCTTGACTTCTATGTAGAAAGTAATCCTAACTTCTATTTTTGCATAGGTGGTGAACAGTCTATTTTATTTTTTTGGTGCCTGACTAGCAGTCCCTCCACATGGCTGAGTGGCTGCTCCTTATTTACTATGTTCCCTTCAGCTGAATCTATTTTATATGTGAATAAATGTCTTCCTTCTGGTCCTGAGATCTGAGACCAAGAGCTGCAAAGATATTGTGAAATACTGTCTTCAAGCACTTTATCTGCTTTAGACAAAGAGGATTTTAGAGCTTACTCCAAAGCCTACATCTCTGTATTTCTGCAGTTCTTTATTAAATACTTTGCTATTCTTCCAGGGCTACTTGCACTTTGACTGCTCAAAAAGTTCTACTATTTTCCATAGTTACTTTCCTTTCTTCTTTCCCATGTCTCTTATAACCTGCACCTACCAGCTATTATTCCCATTATACCCAAGTCTCTTTTAGATCATGGAGCTGCCTCCTGGGGACCACAATTAGAATCATAAATAGAAGGGAAAACTTCGTATTTGTGGTGGTATGTGGAAGTAATATTTTTGGGCTTCCTACATATTATTGATGAACGCCACCTCAAGATAGCCATCACATTTATGTTGATCTTACTTTTGTTTGTGTGTTAGAAAGCATCCAGTGTGGTGTTTGGTTGATGTAACAAAACCACTCTAAACAGAGCTCATAATACAGTAGGATCACTTATGACAGTGATGACACTGTCTGTTCCTGCTTATCATTTTCCAATTCCATGCCAAGTCAGATGCACTCATCAGGACACTTCATAGTTATTTTGAGAGATTTTGTTATATTTCAGGCTGGGTTTCTTTAGTAGGTGATCTTTCTCTTTTAGGGAAAAATTTCAGTGTTTTCTAGGCTTTGATGCTCATCTGAATTCAGTAGCAGCTCAGAGTTGGAAAAAACAAATCTCTCTAGAGGAGAACTATAGCAAAAATAATTTCTCAGCCACCCCTTGTGTAGAGCATCTATGAAAAATCAGAAAAAGCAATTGGAAAAAAAAATACTGTGTTCTACCCAAATATCTCTACTATAATAGGCTGCTAAAGTAGATGGCATTTTCAGGCACAATATTTGAAGTGATACTGATATGGAGCTATTTTGTCTTTCCTAAGAGAAAATGTTAGTAAGGTGAAACAGAACTTTTCCATGAAAAGTTCAATTAACTTGGGTTCAATTAACTTGGTATATTGATCCCGAAGGCTTACTAAGCCCAGGATTGATTCTAGTAGGTAAAAATGTCAGATTCACACCAACCAGTACTAAATGATAAAAGCATTCTTCTGAGATGCATGAGGCACAAACCAAAATTCTTACCTCTCATTTTAGGCTGGTAATTATTTGGCTAAATATATAAAACATGATTGCTTGATTTGGGAGGTAAAGCTATTTCTTTATAAATCTGCCTGTCCAAGAAGCTGCTTGAATCATGGTAAACACAGGCAGACTTACTCCTGTGACCACCACATTCAGCCAATTTCTGTCCACGGAGAAATTTCAGGTTATTGTTTGGACTTTCTTGTCTATGTTCTCTTTTCTAAGCAAGGTGGTTTTCTTCACACTGTTCAGAATGAAAATGTCAGACTCCCAATTTTTTAAACAAAAAGCAAACCTCCTCAGTTTTCTGCCCCAAGCCATGTTAGATCTGTGTAAATGGCTAAAGCCACACAAATACCACATTCTGCTGATGTACCCCTGTATAAGCCTGGACCTATCAAACCTAAATATTGTAACTATCTTTTATAGATGTGCTTGAAATGGATATCTGTCTCTTCCATAATACTTCAGTTATCTCACCTTTTGCTGCTTCTCATTACTCACAGCAATTTTGTTTACAGTTTTCCATTTGTCATCTGGCCAGGATGAAAGCTGCTGACAATGAGAATCAGGGCTTTGTAATCCTTTCCCACCTCTGATGCTTCCAGTATCACATGTGGCCCTGGGACCTATGTCCAGAGAGAGCTCTTGTAGAAAGTGCACAGTCACAGGGATGCCCAGGTGTTAGCAGTGTGGGAATGAATTTGAAAACAAAATGAGTAAACACATTAATGGAAATAGCCTGCAGTACTGGGGAAAAACACCTTCCAGGAGTTAATGATCCCTTGTCTAATGTGGCAGTGATGCATTTGGTTGATGTGCTCCTGCTTGTCTTAGCTAAGCCCTCTGAACTTATGAACTGGACCTTTGTTTTCAGTGTTAGCTTTACCAGACTTAGATATGGCATGAGTTGCTGACATGTTCAGACACCGATCTATTATTGAAAAATGTGCCTCTCCCTAAGCCTGATTGGTAGTCATCATGCATTTCAGAGGTAAATAGCACCTGTGGTGAGCACTGAATCCAGCCAGCAGGAGCCATGAGTGTTCATTAAATCATCATTTGTGTTGAGGTGGTTGCAGCAAAACCAGATAAATGAGTTCTGTTGTCCTGTGTGGTGCCTCTCTCAAGATCTTTTCTTCAATATGCCTCTAAAGTCCTGGATTATTATAATGGCACACATGAGCTATTGAATTGGAAAATTAATATTTAACTGCATTGACTTGTTAGTAGTTGCATCTCAGAGAGATCCTGGATCCCATCTTGGTGATGGGAATGAAAACAACAAAAAAAAGAATGGCTTAGATCTGCTTTATAAGGCGATCATCTGAATCTGTATTTGGGGTTGCATTTTTACAATAGGGGGAAAAACCATGCTACACTGTAGTGGAAGTCTCTATATTCTGTTTTAAAGATCTAGGATGAAAGATGCTAAAGCAAGAGCATGTCTAACTGTACATTGTCTGTATTAACTGTACATTAACTGTATTGTAACAAAAATAATTTCCATGCCTGGCTAGATAGCAGGTGGTGGAAGCTGTCTACATGCACTAACATGGAACTAAAGTCTAAGGAAATACATGTCTACTTGTACACGCATAAATAGAGAAGTTAGCTTCTGATTTCAAAACACTGTATTTAAAATAAGTAAATAGAACTATAGCATGACTACTGAGTGATTTAATGAACAGCATATCAGAAAAACAGGATATCACAGTTCTTGTTAAAGTTCTCATTTATCATAGCAGACTTGAGTGATTTTCATCAAATAACTTCATCCTGCTGTGCCTCATATTCTTCGCCAAAATATCAGGATAGATAGATTTCTTATAGAGTGAAGCAAAGATTTGCTGTCAATCTGTACATCACTTCATTATAAAATACTGGTTTTTAAAAAATGTGCATTCAAAATATGCAAAAGCTGTAATTTCCATCAAGAAACATAAATAGTTTTTTCAGAAATATTTCAAGGCTGGATTTGTTGTGAGGAGAGGGCTAGGGGTACTTTACAGGACCCAGATATTGTGCTGTGCAGGACAAGTTACAGAAATTTCCATATTTCCGTATGGCTTTGCCTTGAAGCTAAAAAGGATGGTGGTGGTGGTAATTGAATGTCAGAGGAGGATGTGCTCAGGGATGAACACTGTGGCTATCCCAGGGTACTCAGAGATCAAATAGCATGGCTGATGGCCTTCACCAGCACTACAGTCTGACATCTCAGTGAGAGCCCACCTGTGACCTAAAGATCAGCAGCTGAGCAAGTTGTAATTATGGAGAAGAAATGGTTCTTTTTTCATAGTGCTGCTGCTGCCCTGTAACCCCCATGTTGTTGCCGCCCCTGGGGATCTGTGAACCCTTCTGGTTACCTAAAATTATGCAGCAGGGGTTCAGAGTGATGTTGAGCATGTAAATGTGATGAGTGGGGAAGGTAGGCATGGGCACAAACAGGTGGGGACGGGTCACAGCGAAGTATGCTATGGAATGGCAGAGAGAAGATAAAAGGGGAACAGGAAAGCTGTGTAAGGAAAGAGCTCAGGTGCTTGTTCCCTTAATTAGGACAGGAGCTCACTGCCACAAGAACTCAGTGAGTCATTGGTAAGATAATTGAGCTGTTGTAGGTGGCAGATTCTGGAAGAGATACAAAACCTGCTTCAGACCACAAGCCAATTTTGGACTACTGAGGGCCTACACCTAACATGGATGCTGTTCACTTCAGGTTTACATAGTTTTAGCACAGCCAAACCACGCTCCCTCATCTATGACAAGACCCTAAACTGGAAAGGTAGGTGGAGCAACCCAGCCAGATCACTATATAGCAAAAGCATTTTAGGGAATGAAGATAAAACTCATGTGAGTAACAGTATCAGCTTTTGTCATTACTTGCAATGAAACCCAGGTGACTCATCTACCCTCAAAAATTTATTTCCATGGTACTCTCAGTGTCATTTTTGACTGCAAAAGGTTCAAGTGAATCATTTATGAACATATTCAGGCAACTCAGCCAAGGGATATTCTTCCAAGCCTGGTTTCTTGATGAGACAAAAATGGAAAATGAAAACCTGCAACCGATCAAACTAGAGCTTTTTTCAAAATTTCACCTCAGCATAGGAAAACTGAGTTCAAAAATCTCCTCTGGTCTAGGGCCAATTCAGACTTAATGTTTCTGCCTGTCAGCAGGGATAACATAATTACCTACCTCACCAGGGCATTGCAAAAATTAGTTATTATTTGCACAGAGTGGTTGAGTAATTCAAATATCTTCATCTCAGCTCTCATGAAAGATTTCTAAGTTAAAATAAACTCCTAGTAATTTCAAATCAGTAGAAGGCAGGTCTTTAGATCACAACTTGAGTAATTCAGTGATACCCAAAAGAAACAGACAGCGAATAGATGGGATGTGAAGCATCAGATAGCTTGCTTCTGTAGCAGACCTCCTCTTGTAGGATTTGGGACCACCTGTCTATCCTTCAGATGGAAGACAGAAGCAGTAATTAAAGAAAACATCAGGAAGTTGCTTAGTTTTTTGTTTGTTTCCAGTTCATCTGCCCTGCACTTTTATGACAGCTTTCCCTCATTTCTTGGTTAACCACACCTAATGGCACCCCTTTGCCCCCTCGGGTCTCAAGGGGTGCCTGTGCCCAAGTGCAGTGAGCAAATGCACATCCTCTGCTCACATCCCAGGATTTTGTGCTGCTTTCACCTCACACAGCAGAACTACCATGACACGGAAGATGTAATTTGATTTTGGTATTTAGATTGCACTTATCAAAACAGTTCATTTGCATTCACAGTCTCACCCTTGATGGCACCTTACATTTGAAGTCCACTATATTTGAAAATGTCTTGTCTGTTCCTTGCAAGATAGGCGAAACAAGGTGCTGTGTTCCCAAAAATTCCACAGCAAAAATCTCTTCTGTCCACTTGCTTCCTCATTTCAGCATTAGTTCTTGTTTCCATCCACTGTGATGGGGGTGGCACATAAGGACTGAGCAGAGCTATGCAGAAGAGACCTGCTCCAAGTGGTTTTTAAGTGCTAAGCTGCAGTTCCAGCAGCTGTGGTGAGGACCCCATGCTCCAGACACCACTCTCACAGGCCAAGGACACTGGGTCTGCATCAGGGTTTTTAGGGTAGGAACTTTCCAATTAGAGTGTATCCTGGCTACACAGTTCCAAGAAAGCCTGACTGGATTTCTTTCTTAGATTGTCTGATTCAAAAGGAAATACTCAGAATTCAAATTGTTGCATACTTCTACTATGATTTATTTAAAATTCTGGTATCCAGATTTCCTCCATCCTTAAAACAAGTGGCCCTTCATTCACACAGGGTACCACCATGTTTTTTAACCAGGCAAGATATATTACACAAGGCTGCAGATATGGTGCCCTGGATAGGTTTGCAATAAGAAAGAACTGTAACAATCTTAGTATAGAAAGCTTTTACAGTTATATTTTATTGCCTGAGTGTTCATAAGCTACTTAAACACCCTTAAATCCCTACATAAAGGGTGGAGGAAGGAAGGAGATCAGGATGGGATTACCATGAAGACAGGGTGTTGAGGAGTCTCCCTGAGGTATGGTAACATTAATTTGATCTCCTAGGCTTGTGCTGTCTACTACAATATTAACTTTTGTAATTCCACCTTCAGAGTCACTTGGGTCTGTAAAAGTGAAAAAAAACAGTAAATACAGGCATTTCATTTTTCCTTTTCAAGGAAGACTCACAGATATGGTGGGGTTTGATCATTCACATATTTTTTTGTATCAAAACAACTTTCTAGCTAAGAGTTTCCTGCCTGAGCTAGGTGTGTATCATCCCATACCATGGCATAATGAAGTATTCCTATAGGAGCATAGGGTTTGCCTTGTGCTTTGTTCCTCCATCTAGGATTATTGGAAGAAATAAGAAGATAGATAAAATAGAGAAGCAAAAAGGGACATACAGAGGAGATAAAAATGAGCGGTATGTTCACCCTCTTAGCCACTGAGGAATCTTCTTTCCTAATTGCATAAGCATTAGTTTTGTTATCTCATTGCTTCTCCCCCTCTCTCTACCCTTAGCTTTGTTTGGGGTTGGGATTAATTATCATAAGATGTTAGAGCATATGAATTGCAGCAAACTTCTGCTTTATTCCACAGCTGGGGTGGCCAAGGCACTTAAAAGCAAATTCTCATTGATGTTTCTGGGAAGAGATTCAGAAAGTATTTTAACCTACATAGTTTTGACGTGTAACAGGAACTAAAGAAAAAAGGATTACATTAAAAGAAAAAGATATCGTTCTCTACTCACCCAATCTTTCAACAGTTCACTTCACTTATTTATATAATGAAAAACAATAGTTCCAGCAGAGAGGGCAATGGACTATGAATTTTCCACTTCTGCGTATCTACCCCCTGTGTAAAGTTCATACCAATGACAAAGAAGCTACTCAAAAAGAACAACTTTTGGTTTTTTTGTTTTGTATTCACAATACCATTTATAAATAAAATCCCTCTGAAACTTATTAAGAAATTCAAGCAAAGATTTTTGCTTCAGTTTCTCACTTATATCAACCCAAAGGCATAAATTAGAAGCTTATGCTTACATGCATACCTTATGCATGTAAATGTCCTTGGGCATCTACATTCACATGAGAGCCCTAGGTCTGCAGGAATATTACCAAAAGATGATACAGTTGTGAAAATATCTCTAAGAGTGCCTTTTAAAAAGCAACAGTTTCTGAATGTGTTCTCGCTAATAAGTATTTGAAATTAGATTTCAAGACTGGAAGCGATTATCTTGTGAAACTGGGTTGGTTACACAAAGATCTGTGTGTCTGGTGACAAAATATATAGAAGGTCCAAATGTACCATTCCATGAAAGAGCCCCTTATTGTCTTCCTATTCTGATAGAAGATGTTTCTTTTTCCCTTTTTCCCAAAGCTATTTCATTCCCCTTCCTTCTACCTACGAGTGAAAAGTGCACTCATTAAGTGCTGTGACATCTACTTTTCTTCATTAAAAGTATATTAAAAAACACATACCATAATTAGAGCTGCATAATGCAGTCCCCATCACATGATAAAGTACCACCAACAAGAAATACTGTTATCAACGCTGTCTTATATTCATTAAGCAAAACCTGCTTGAGATGGTGCTCAGATTTCCTTCATTTTTCTACTACATGATCCATTGGACTTTATTTTCTTGTGATTATGGAAACAACTGAACATTACACCTATAAGTTCTAGTTGCTTGCTCCATCATTTTCTTTTAATAGGTTTCAACAACAAGGAGAAAATTAAACCAGGGAAATCTTGTAACAGAAAATGAAGAATACCTGATTATGTGCATTCAGCAATTACTGAGGAGGAGGGGGTGGTGTAGATCTTTTTAAGCTATGCCTACAGGGCACTTCCACTGCTTTGGTACAAAGGCATGCAGCTTGCCACTCACTCATACTTTGTGAAGACATTTCACATAAAATTCCAACTACTTGCAAGACAGTGCAAGTAAAATAGACCTGCTTATCCGAAATGGAACAGGGATAGGTTTGCAGTTTATCCAACAAATAAAAATGGACTTAGGCTTCAGCAAAAATTCAGTAACAGTCAAAAGGATATCTCTCACAGCTTGACTGTCACTGCCTTGAAGGTTCCTAGGTCCACTGTGTCTGACTGAAAACCTGCACATGCATTGGGCATCATCGCATGCCATAAGGTGCTCCTCTCCCAGCTGGGCTAAATGATCGTGCACTTTGTTTCTGCTAAAATAGTACAATTCAGGAGATGAGGATGCTTCCATGGAAAGGGGTGAGCTGCCTCCAGTAATCATTGTCTGAGCCTTCTGGACTGAAAGGACGGGGCACAGAACAAAATCGAGCTGTTGACGTTCAGAACAGTGATGGCAACTGTTGCAATCTCAGTTTCCATGTCCCTGGACCCTTCCAAGGTGCATTGTTTTCTTAGCAGTGGGACAACTGCTCTCAGGGATTCAGTTTCCAACAAGAAATCAGCAGGCTGCATCTCCCTGTGGAAACTGTACCACCTTGCTGGAAAAGAGTTTAATCAGACAGGGAGGATGCAAATGCCTGTGTCAATGCAGTGTCAAAGGAGCATTCAGCTGAGATTTGAGTCTTTGATTCATGAGGACTCTCAAGACTGCCAATGGATTTTATGCAGAAGCTGCAAAAATAAACAAATGTACCAAACCAAACAAAACCCTACCAGTAAGAAACTCCTACTCTGCTCTGGGTTTTGGGTTTTTTTTTTTCCCTAACAAGACATGGATATAAGGTGCCATCTTCCCCCATGATAATGTTCTAGATGGCAGATGGAGCTTCTGCCCTGTAGCCCTTGATAAGTGCCTAAGGCATCGCCTGACTCTACTGCTGCAGCAGGATGCAAATTTGGCTGATTGCAGGTGACTTGCAGCTCCCCAGTCAGGCTAATAACTAGTGCTGGTAACTCAACAGGATAGGGAGAATGGGCAAGCGTCTCCTTGGAGGCAGAGAAGTTCTCATAAATTAGGTGCTGCAAAGGTTACATATATCTTTTGGTCCTGTTGCTACCAGTCTCTGGGGACTCTCTGGCAGCTCAGTACTACCTGAAAAGTGAAATTTAAGTTCTCTGCAAGCAATTTGCAGCAATATAAAGAAACCCGTCTCTAAAGGAGAGTCAGGCATATGCAGAAGATACATGTGCAAAACTCTGCAGATTATGAAAGGACTCTTTGTTTCTAGCACAACAGCTGGAGATGAACTATCACCATTTTATTGCTTCCAGGGAAAAGACAGCCTGGTTAAGCTGAGCTGCCCTCCGTCCTCTTCCTTAATGGAGGTATGATGCTGCAAGAAATTTTTATGTTCTGTGGAGGTGAAAATAATTTAGCTAGAGATTTGCCTGTCTGCATAATAGCAGTTGTACACTGATTTTTACATCTAAAATTTTCCTTGTTGAAGGTCTGCCTAGAATCATTAAATGAAAATCATTTGGACTTGTAGCTGGAAGGAACATGGTCGTACCTTCTTCATGTATAGGGAGCACTTGGCTGTTTGTTGCTGGAAAATGTGTTACACAAGAGAAGGACTCAATGTCAAAGTTACAAAACTAAAGGTAATCCTTGGCTCAGAAAAATATGCCATGAACTAACTCCACTCAGCTCTTCTCTTCAGAAGACAGAAACAAGGAATCTGTGCTAAAGCGCCTTGCTACAATATATATCAGATTGCTAATCTATCTTTGAAGCTGAATGCAGAAGCAGCATTTCAGTGCTTCTGCCCAAGAGACAGAACAGCTCCACAGGTATGCAGCCTGTGCATTTGTGAGCACCCCACCGGTCTGAAGGGTCTGAAGCCTCAGAAGACTTTGCACATCAAGATCAAGGGGGCATCCTCAGATACTGCAAGAACTCCCTCTCTCAGGTGCATCTCCAGGGATTGTTCCAGGACCATCTATGAAGACACTATTCTTATAGAACTGCCATGCTTTGCAATTTGGGAGAGTTTGCTCTTTTTTTTTCCCAAGTAGGGAGCTATTAATATGTGTTACTGTAAGAAAAAGAAACAGTTCAGAGCATGCATACACCATTTCCTCTGCTGCTGGTATTCATGAATGCACAAACTACTGCTTCTTTTAATCTCACATGACCACAAGTTGTTTCCCAAACACTGGCTTTAAAATCAGCTTGTGGTTTTGGAGAAATATAGGGCAAGCAGCACAGCCAGACTTGCTGTGAGTGTTGTGACAGCCTAGAGCACCTAATGGTGAAGAAACCAAGATTTCAGCACGGTTCCTTCTCTTCTGCCTCCCCAGTCTGGTGCAGCTGTAGCAGTATCCTGCTCTGTTGCTATGCCAGCCTCAGTCAGAGGTTATCTCTGTGGTAATCGCTGCTTTAATACCATAATACAAAATAAATTAATAAAATGAACATAAGTTGCTGGGGGACTGCAGGACACTTTCAGGAGCAGCGTAGCACTTGCCACTCAGCCAGATAATCTGATTTCTGCTTGTTTTCCCTGGGTATAGGATTGCTGTCCAGAGTTCATTGGCAAAGCCAGCACATCCACATAGCATGCAAGGAGAATATATGTGTATGCCAGTGTGTTCCTGCCCTGGGGTATTTGCCTTCCAACCTAATTAAAATACTTTGGGATGTTTTTCTCATACCCTGACCCCCAACTTGGTCACTCCTAATGATCTCTGTGGGTCTCAGGCCAGTGCCTGTGTTGTATAACACATGAGAATTAAGATTCTACCTTCTGGTCATTATGATTTAATGCTGCATTGGTATCCATGCCAGTACTTCCACCAGACATTACTGTCCCAGTGACAGAGGTAGTGCCACTTTTCCAGAACTCCAGCAGCTCAAAACCCCACACCACTGCTGATTTCAGCTTGTTCATGTATTTTTAGCAACAAACTGCTGTGGATGAGGAGCAGAGGTGCTCACTGTTCTGCTACCTTAGTAGCAGTAGCTCCTGGGAGGTGTCTGGGCATCATTCCATCTTAAATTTCCCTCCAACATGAATCCTGGTGCAGTGGAATAATAGAATTGTTGAGTTTGGAAGAGATTTCTAAAGTCATCAAGTCCAACCATTAACCCAGTTCTGCCAAGTCCATGTCACTAAACCATGTTCCTTGGTGCCACATCTACATCTCTTTTAAACACCTCCAGGGATGGTGACTCAACCTCTTCCTTAGGCAGCCTGTGCCAATGCTTGACAAACCCTTCTGTGAAGAATTTTTCCCTAATATTTAACCTAGACCTCCTCTGCCACGACCTGGAGCCACTTCCTCTCGTCTTGTCACTTGAGATATGGAAGAAGAGACTGAACCTCCACCTGACCACAACCCTCTTTTAGGCAATTATAGAGCAATAAAGTCTCCTTGAGCTTCCTCTTCTCCAGGCTGAACAACCCCAGCTCCCTCAGCCATCCCTCAGCAGACTTGTGCTTCTTCAGCATCCCTGCTGCCTTCCCCTGGACATGCCCCAGCACCATAGTGTCTTTCTTGTAGGGAAGGGCCCAAAACTGAACACAGGATTTGAGTGCTGAGTACAGGGGAAGAGTCACTTCCCTGGTCCTGCTGGCCACGCTACTTCTGATACAGGCCAGGATACCACTGGCCATGAAAACAGCAGGTGACCAGAAAAATCACATCAGCTTGTTTTTTTAATTGACAAAATTACATTTTAATGGAAAGAACAGAAGCATTTAGTGCCTGCTTTTTAACCCCACAGCTTTCTGTGTGACCCAGAGACATGCACTGGCTCAGGCCACACAGGTGGCAAGATGTTCTCTAACAAACTCTGTAAGACCAGCAGATTCCTAGAAATTGCTGCTGTTCATGTCTTGTTTCTCTGTGCCCCACTGCTCTTTCTCTTTTGCTTTTGCATGTCTATTTGCATTCCTTTATCCTGAATATTTTCTGCAGTTTCTTATGCATGCCAGTGGCCCAGTACAGCATAATACAGCTTGATTGGTTCACAATCAACACTTCATAACAAAAATCATGCACTATTGTCTGATATGTTAAAAGTCAGACATAGTGGAGAATAATTTAATATTCTTCTCTCTCTCATACCAAGAAATTTGAGGACACTTTGGAAATTCTGCTATAATGCTATGTGTCACTTTGGAGACCTTCAGAGGCCACTGCTTTGCAAATAGCTATCAAATTGTGAGACTTGAACAAGTTTTATGTAGCAGTTTTTGCAAGTAGCATAACTGCAATAAGCACCAATTTTGCCTATAAACAGGTACTAATTCCCATTCTTTAGGGATTTCTTTGGTAGGAGGTATTATATTAAAAATAGACACTTTTAGTTTTGCAATTATCTCAGAAATCAAGTTTAAAATGCAGTTTTGAGGGTAACCCTTTAGTGACAATGAATTTTGCATTAAATTTTCTCCTCTGTTCTGTGCAGACTATTTTTAAGCAGTACAGTATGGTATCACTCCATGAGGTCAGGTGAGAGTTTGGAATTAAAGTCCTTCACTGTGTAACTTTCCAAATCTTACTCTCCATTTCCTTGTCCTTCCCACAGTACAGGCTGCCTTTTTCATCAGGTTTTTATCTTCAGCAATCAGATAATACACTTCAGTTCCACGAAGCCTCGGCACCACAAAATTCAGATATAGTCTTAATGGTGTGAAGATGTGTCAGACTCTTTTCTTAAAAGAAAGTTAAACTTTACACTGAACAAAACATACTTACATTGGATATTTGTACTAAAATAAGCAAAACAAACTTCTGCCTCCCTTGAGAGGTCTGTATTACTTAAAAGCTGCTATTACCTAGGCAGGCAGAGGAGTAACTTACCCATATTGCACAAAGACTGCAAAGGCATCTCACTATGAGATGCTCTGTCTACAACACTTTTGAATGGGGTATCAGTAGACCCTTACCCACCAGTTCTCTCTTGAGTGGCACTCCTGTGGCTTCTAGAAAAGGTATTGAGCTGATATCAGACTTTAAATAGTTTAGCCCCAGCTGACAACTAAAAACCAGGGAGCTGCTATCTCACTCACCACCACCACCCTTCACCTGGTCGGATGGGGTAGAGAATTTGAAAAAAAAAAAAAGGATAAAATGGGAGTTGAGATAAGAACCCAGTTTAATATATGAAAAAAACCATCATTCTCCTCCTCCTCCTCCTCATCATCATCAGGTAATGAAAAGGGAGGTAACAAAACGAGAGAGGAATAAAACCCAAGAAACACAATTGATACATGATACAGTTGCTCACCACATGCTGACTGATGCCAGACCCTGTTTCTAAGTAGTGATCAGCCCGTCTCCGTAACCCCCCCAGTTTATATACTGAGCATGACATCCTGTGCTATGGAATATCCCCTTGGACAGGTTGGGTCAGCTGCCCCTGCTATGCTACCTCCTCCCAGCACCTCCTCACTGGCAGACCACAGGATGCTGGAAGTGCTTGACTTGGGGTAAACACTGCTGAGCAACAACCAAGTCATCAGTGTGCTACCAACATTATTCTCATGCTAAATCCAAAACACAGCTCTGTACCAGCTGCTAGTAAGAAAATTAATTCTACCTCAGCTGAAACCTGGACACCTGGCCAAGTATAATGTAGCAAGGTGAAGTAAGAAGGAAACTTCTTCTTCTGGAAATTTGGTCAGCAAAAGCGAGACTGTAAGAGGAAAAAGCCAGACACCAGTCATTATGGCTTAGTATTAATCAAAGAGCAAAGCAAAACTGGAGAGTTGGCCAAGAAGTGAAGTCATGCTGAGCAGCACAAAGTCACCTTCTAGATGAAAGCCTTATGTGACACCATTGCTAGTATGTCCCATCCAGGTGGTGTGGTCCTCCACATCAGCATCCTATCAAATGAGGCTTTTCTCTGGTCCTGTGCAGGTTAGGCATTAAGAAGCCCCTCACATGCTGTGAACAGGACTAAGCTAGTCCACAAGCACTAACATGATGGAGGTTTTTAGAGAAAGTTTCCAAAATTTCTGTCTTGCTTTTAGAAATGGCCAATTTGTGTCAGCTAATTCTTCAAACCACTAAATACAAACATATTAGTCTGAGGCAACCCTGCAGTATGAAAAACATCTCATCCTTATATTTACTGTCAGACAAGGCTAAAATAATTATTTGTAGAATTATTTTAGGTCTTCAGAGTGAGGACCTGACTGGTAGGAGGAGCCCTTGATGACAAAAAGTCTAACAAGCAAGAAAGGCCTATAGACTTGTCTCTCCTCCAATTAGGGTGAACATGCAATGTAGAAGTGCCTTGTAGCCCATTTTTTCCCAGTTTCTGCTGTGCTTCGGCTAATTTGTAGTTTAGGTTAGGAGCAGCACAGTCCCAGTGTCAGAGTCACACTATCTAAAGTTCTCCCTTTAACTCAGACAATATACCATCTGCCTCTGCTGTTCATCTCCCTTAAGGATTTTTGACTTTGGCTGGTGGCTGAGCAGAAAGGGCCTCACCAAATTAGCTCATGCAGGCAGGATCCTCCTAGATCTGACACTTACTAAGAGAGTCAGCCCAATGCCACCTTCAACTTCAGAGCCGTCCTGGATCATCCGCAAAGACCAAAATCAGGAGAAATCCAGGGTTTTATTCCTTATTATAATTAGTTAATCTACTAAACCAGATGACATGCACTTGGAGTTGTGCAAAGCCTTTGACACTGGGGCACTGGAACAGGTTGCCCAGAGAAGTTTTGGATGTCCCATCCCTGGCAGCGTTCAAGGCCAGGCAGAATGAGGCTTCGAGCACCCTGCTCCAGTGGGTGCCATACCCGTTTATGGCAGAGGGTTGGAACCTGAACATCTTTGAGGTCCTTCCAACCTAAACCATTCTGTGATTCTGCAGACCTTTCTGACAACTTCACAGCATAACAAGCAAGAAATCTTTCAGAAGAAGATCCTTTCAGTAGTTGTCTTGCTCAGTGCTCACCTGCTGTTAGAGGCAAAGAAATCTGTATCTCTGTAGCTTCAGGCCACATGGCGTGGCTCAGCAGTCAGTGTTCCAAGCCACACTTATAAGGATTGTAACTAACTACTCTTTGCTATTATCTGTCACTAGACATTAATTTTGGGGTAGAGACTGTACACTGGAATTTTTAGGAGAATGCTAATGGTGTAATGGTAGGGGAGGGGAACATTTTGATGCCACAGTAACTGAAGAGTGAGAAATGAAGCCAAAATATTGCAAACCAGTAATGAATTTAACAAACCAATACAATCAAGTGGAGCAAAAATCACTTTAAATGGCTTTATATTTGCATTTACCATTAAGGTCTCATTTATGCAATTATTGTAATATTGATCCTTTTGCAAAGGAAAAAATGTAGTGATAATTTTTTTTTTAATACAAGAATATGTTTTTTAAATGTTCTTGGGAACAGGGATGGGCTGGAAGATTTCAAAAGCACTTCCTTGTCCTGAAGTCTGGAGCTCAATTATTTACCAGCAGTGGTTCAAATTCTAAATCTCACTCTGCTCATCCAAATCACTTACAAGAAGGACTTGGTTTACAGTAAATTCCTTTCCCTTGGAGCTGTGTCCTGCATTGTATAGGCATTTGCAGATATGAGAAGCGGAGAAGATTTCTGGAAGCACTGGGTTCCTAAATAAAATGACTTTGCATTTAGGAGGGCTTACTGAAATATCTAAATAGATTGTAATTTATTTCTGCAGGTTTCAGCTCACTGTGACACCTCTGCAGACCTCACCAGGTATGTATTTGAATCACAAATGTCTTAGAAAATATACAAAAGATACTGCAACCTTATCTCGCAGTTTGTATTACTGAGCATTTCATAACTTATCTGCATTTTGGAAATCCTTTGCATACATTTTAAGTAAATATATTTCCGTAAAACACTCTCCAGGGATGAGACAAGTGCATTTCTGAGAAACTGTAAGAGAGCCTGGGCAGATCTCTCTCAAGTATACTGTTGCCTTTCCATGGGGGAAAATGGTACCCGTTTTGGTTTCAGGCTCAGTGCATCTCCTGAGGTACAGAGAGATTGTGTCCAACCAGTATGTAGTGCTTGCCACTGATTCCACAAAATCAGCACCTATTTTACAGTTTTAACATAGGTAAACTAAGCCTAGATTGAACATTTATGCTATTCCAGCAAGCTGTAATGCAAGTCAGTCTGTCAGTCATGCCCCCACACAGATCTATTATTCTTGATTGCCAGATACAAGCAATTTGAAAACAAATGCTCCTAAAATGGTTTGATTGCTCTTCTTGTAAGTAATCACTTACTTCTTGATTAACAAGTAAATGATTTTGTCATGTCCCTCATATCATCTCCCCCTCTGTTTTGTCCACATGCTCAAAATATATATTTGCCCTATGAAAATATATATCTGCCCTCCTCTTTGCAAGCAGCACAGAGTGCTCCTCAGCCAGCAGCTGGGATTGCTTCCAAAACAGAGTAATCTTGTCCAGCAGGCCTTTGATAGCCAGCTCTGGTCAGGACAGGCCTAACACTCCCTCTGAGCATGGGAATTGTTGAATTTCAGGTGGGACTCTATTCATATCAACCTGTTCAGCAGCACCTGAGAGTAACAGGGACTGCAGTACTGTGGGAGCAGTCAAATACTGGGTACTTTGGTTAGGCATGAGCAGAACATACTTGATGAAATATAGTTGGTGAATCAGTCATAAACGAGCTTGTTTCCACAAATGGGAAGATAAAAAAATTGAAAAAAGGTCAGACTTCAATGGACCAATTCTGCTAAGTGTCTGGGAATAACCTTGTATAGCTCTGGAGAGTGCCATTTCTATATCAGTTCAATCTGATATAGGACTGCATTGCTGCTGAAATTGATGTCCTATTCCCTCTTCCAACTTGTGATTTCAGGCCCTTCTGCCTGACTTGTAGTAATGCAAGTAGAAGGGCAGTAAAACATGAGGAGGAGGATGGACACCTGACTGGGGCTTGCTTGGTGCAGAGCAATAGCCAGGCTGCCAGCTGAAAGGACAGCCCCTGCTGTCTGGTAAAATACACGGAGAAGATTCATACTGAAATCTCTCAAACTGCTAATAGCACAAAGTAGGTGAAGCACTGCAGGAGTAGCACAAATCTCCTTTCTGCAGTGAGCATTCCTGCTTTGTCTAGAGGGAGTCTGCTGCAAAGACAGAAGTTGTCATGGCAGAGCAACAAAAGTGTAACAGCAGCACGTTAGCACTGAATTCAACTTTCAACTTTTGGTTAAGCTTGATGTCTCAAAATCAGCTATCTTGTTGTGGTTTTGCCTTTGAAATTTTCAGTGTGGGGAAAAACAATAGGTAAACTCCCAGTTACACTTAGGAAATGTGATGTTAAATTATTGTATTTAAAAGAAATTAAGCTATCACCTTCCCAAGTGCTGATCCACAAGCACATTCAATTTCTGTCCTTCTACTGCACAACTTCAGAGCTATGTCTTTCCAATTCCTCAGTGTGCTGCTTTCCAACTTCCTTGTGTTGCATCTCTGCCCAGAACTCACCCCCCAGGATGAAGGACTTGTGAGAGGCAGTTTAGTCCTGGCAAAGACTCACTCAGAACAAGCACAGGGGCCATGACATACCCCTCACAAGGGTCCAAGTTAATATGTCTAATCACCCTCATAAGAATGGCCTCCAGCACCTTTCTCTTAATCTGGAGCACATATGGGCAAGGTAATTTAGCAGCTGAACTGCCTTCCTGTCGGCTCAGGACAAAAGCCAGTGCAGAGGAGTTTCATGGGATGGAGTAGTTCAGTGGGGTGAAGGCTGCCTGGGCTACCTAAGATTTCATAAAACCACAGGGACAGTCTCTATCTCCCTAAGACTTGCTTTGGAGCAGCTGAGAGCACATCCAAGCCTTAGCAGAGCATGGCCTCTCCTCATGGGAAAATTGGGTGTTTAAGACATCACAACAGAATTTAGACACTTCCTTAATGGCAAAAACCAACAACAATAATTTAAATTAAAACAAAACAAAACAAAACAAAACCAAAAAAACCATTTACTCATATTCCAGAAGGATTTCACTAGGGGAGAAGCCTGAAATCAGCATCTCAGATGCTCTTTGTGCATCAATATGTGGAGCTGTTGTAGAAGTTGTTAAGCTTTCTGTTACCTGTCTTGCTCTTCTGCTGTCACTTCAGATTCAGGAGCTTGCTAAGCTTTGCTCTAATACATCTTCTACCAGAAACAAGGAGAATCAGGATAGCTGCTGCAATTCAATAAAAAGGTTGAAAGCCATAACAGCAATTCAGAATCTCTGATGTTGGTTCTCAATCCAAGGCATTCATTATCTTACTCTGAACAACAACATTTTTCCTATTCCTACCTGCTGCTGCAACCACAGCCTTGTTTACCATTCATTTAGTACAGAGTCTTTAGGAAAGGATGTTTATGAGATAATTTGTCTCTCTTCACATGCATAATAAAGAATAAATTAATAACTACATTAATAAAACAGCTATATTATTAGAAGTCCTTTTCTTTATTGCTAATATAAATCATGAATGCCCCTCCACCCAAATTATAGCACAGAGCATAATTCTTACTCATAACTCAGAACTTTCAATTATTTTTTCAATTTATAGCAACTTACCTTATCTACTTACTACTATGTCCCCAGAAATTCTACTGCCTGTAGACACTAACTAGGAACAAAGCATGCATTCCAGCTTGTAGAAATCACATTGCTACTTCAAAATTTAAGCAAAGCATTAACAAAGTTATACATATCAAGAAGTGGGTTAGCACTACATATTTCTTCTCAAATGATTGTGTAATTAGTTCTCATCAACCTCCAGACTTCCATACCAACAGCTGGAATTGCTTTCACTATTACTTCCTGGCACGTATTGTGAATGATGACTACAGAAATCCTGTGACATTCAGAACTTTCACATGATGAAAATTAATTTTCATTTTAGGAACATGGGAGCAAGCAAATGTGAATGCTAATGTATTTAAAGACTTACCAGTTGGGAAATGTTTGGCACAAGGCTTGAACTTATGACTAATATCACTTTTTCATGGCTGTGATGCATGTGTTTAGAGAGAAGATAAATACATTGAATTACAAACCACTTAACATTTGCACATAGGTGTCATGCTCACTCTGTGTAGTTGGGTGCAATTCCAAATGAAACCACCAAACCCACTTCCATCTTGTACTCAGGATATTTTACCTGCTTTCACTTCTTTGTTGTGCAGGTCTGCTAGTCCCAGTGCTGGAGCTGGCGGCAAACCATAAAATCTAGAAACATATTCAATTTTCCACATTTTTCTCTATTTCAATCCTATAAGTCAGAAGAGGATTTCCTCTTCCTAATTTTCTTTGCTTTGGCCAGAAGGAGAAGATATTGCAGCAAAAATAGACATTTCATACATATTAACCTAATCTCAAGTACAAAGAGTGTATTTCTGAAAAATCTCTTAATGTAAGACTGTAATGACTAATATTATGCAACTGGGCTAAATAAATCAAAAAAACATGATCCTTTCTATTTATCTACCAATATTTCTGATTTGGCACAAGAAGATGGTACCTGACTATGTCACAGGATGTGAGGTATTCAAAGAAGTAAATACTTGGAAACACATGATGTCTGGGAGCAAATTTATCTCTGGAGTGCTTCACAGGCATTTATTCCACACCCAACATGCTGAAGCCAGACTTTGGACTGGCATCTGCCCAGAAAAACTGGTCACTACCTCCTTTTGATTTTATTTCAGGCAGAAATGTATTCATTAACAGCTGAAGCTACCCAACATTCATTTCCCATCTAGGAGAGGCCTCTTTCAAAAATCAAAAAATCTGCTGTTGTCTTTCAAAGTCAAAGGCATGCTGTCCTTGGGCCTAAGTGTTTAACTATACCAAATACTTCTCTCCTTTCCCTCAACACAGTCTTATAAGACTATGAGGAACAGGGTGGGTTAAAGCCCAAAATGGAAATGCCACATCCAGGTGCACAGGAGGACCCCAGATATTCAGTAAGTTGTCAATTTAGATCATATTTCTCTGGTATACTTGCCTTATAGGCAGCACCTCTCTAGTCTTCCTTCCCAATCATAGCTCGTCCCCTTGAGCTTCAGCAGAGAAAGAAAAGTGGATGAATCTTTCTCTTTGAGACTGAAAATGGGATGTGATCTCCCTCAGCCAGGAAAAACCAGGGAGGTGTATGGACCTCAGGCATAGTCTAATTTTTCTCCTCCCTTTTTTACCTCAGGAAGGATGACAGCAGCGGGGAAGTGCTTGCTATCAGGTAGCTCAGGTGAAGAGTAGGGCACTCATACCCTGAAAGGACTTTTCTTCTTGAGGGGCTTCAGCACTGGCTCAAACCCCCTGGCCCACTTCTGCAAGGAAAGGTCTGTAAACATCACCTCTCCAAAGAGGAGATGCAGGGGATAGGCAATAAGAAAGAGACTGCTCCCACCACTCCTTGAGGCCAGCCTTGAGGACAGGAGAAAAAGGACCAAGGACAGCCTGGCCATCTGTTCAGTTCACTCGATAGGCACCAACATATTGCAGTGGGATGTGCTGAAATGAAAACACCTTTCATCTACTCTTCCAATGAACTATGTTGTGAGATCCCTCATTGCTCGTCCATTCTACCTTTCCCAGGAAAATGCAGGAATGGACCTCATCTGCCATGAAAGGCAGTTTACCCCTTGCTTAATGAATTTACTTTACTTATAATGAGTTTCAGCATACTTTCATGGAAGGATTATATGCTCCTCTTTTTTTCAGTTTATTAAGCTGATAATGAAGATAAAGCTCAAGTACTAGGACTGCTAATGAGCTGATCATGGCTAAAGTGGAACACCTATTAATGCCCAAACTAACTGCTTCAGGTAGGCTTTCTAGTTATGAAACTATCAGTTTAAGGATTTCGCCATCTTAACAAGTCCTGTTTCTTTCATGTACATAATGAAAATTAATCTATTAATCTTCAATGTGCATATCCCCAGAAATAAATGAGCAGGAACATTTTAATTTTCAATCAGCATTTCTGGTGGATGAACACAATTAAGAACTGTCATATAAAATATCTATGATAGCTTAAGGATAAAACTACATCAATAAATAAAAGGGCCAGTGAATGAATCATAAAAACTTACAACTAAATCACTGAATTCTTCTTTAAGATTATAAATCAGAATTAACTTAAGCACATGACCATATTTGTGTGTACATACCTATGTGCTCAACCTGCATTTCAAATCCCTTCAAAAACATCCACTTATTTTTTAACCAGTGAGCACACATACAGTTGTGTGGTGTAATTCCAAGCAGCAAAAAACACTGGTTATCAAAACTTTATGGTAAAATATTTATAAAAATTAAATTTATAAATATAAAAATTCTGCCCCATTTCCTGTTACAAATTTTGCCCCGTTTCTTGGTCCTGTTCCACAAGACCAACTGTAAAATCTTTCTTTCTATTATGTCCCACGTTTCTGCTCCAGGCAAGCTCCAAGCTCTCCATGCATCCTGGACAATTCTGGTGGAAAAAAAAATGATTTAGGTTAAGACAGGACAAGTGATAGACTTGCAGAAGAAGTCAAAGTACTACAACTGAGGGGCTGCCTGGTGACAGAAGTGGAAGGAGAAGCTGAAACGGATGGGGCAGGAGCATCAGGAGCCACTGGATAATGTTTTGACAAGCAGGAAGGATATAATGAGAAATAATCTGGAGGGATAAAATCTTAGGACAGAAACAATGACAGATATCGGAGAGATATTTACTGTTGACCAGGAGCAATAGGAAACAGACAGGAGATGAGGACTGATGGTCCTGAACCAAGACAAGAGTGGGGTAGAGCATGGAGATCAGATGAAGATTGAATGAGGTTCACTGAGCAAATATGTGGATAAAAACAAAAAATGGGACTTGAAAAAGATTTCTGTAGATAGGTCTGAAGGAAGAAGTGTTATAAAGTGCTGGTGGTAAAGCAAGAAAAGCGAGAAAAACATATCTCTACATGCAAATTTATTTCGTTTTCCTTGCACATTTTCAGGAAGGGTGGGATTAATTTTTCATTTCTATTGAACATTTGGGTTTATTAACTTTTCTTTTTGTCTTTTTAAAGTATTTTGGTGCATAGAATTTATCCTCTGCACGCTCCCACAAACACATGTACCTATGTCACAAAGAAATGAACTGCTGAAAGATAAAAAGTACTAGCTAAAAAAGTGTTAATTAATTCCCCAGTGCTTTAAGAAGTGATGAGTAACAACCACCAAAACAAATATACACACTGAAGAATATTTTTAAACTGACTTGTTCATAGAAGACTTTTCCCAGGCATATTTATTATAAAATACTGTGAAGTGGTTTGTCTGGAATAGCCTGGAAGCGAAGTCATAACTGTGTCTGTAATAAAATTAAAAAAAAAAAAAAAAAAAAAAAAAAAAAAAAAAGGAAGGTGAAAACTGTGCAAATAGACCATATTAAAACTTGCTTATTACATTTCAGTATTCTCAAAATTTTGTTCACTGTATATTTTATCTTTCCTGATGGTAGATCCACATTTCATTTTTCTTATCTGTCAAAACTATTTCACTTACAGTATTTGTAGCTTAAACACTTTCTCAGTGGCAGCAACTGTATTTTTCTGTTGTCTCATCACCTGCTCCCATTCAGGTATAAGTCTTCACTGTGGCAATATAAAGCTAAATGTGCTTGAATATTGTTTCACATGATCTATGGAGGCTTTAGATTTCATTAAAAGTTTATTTGTTCTACTGAATATATGTACTATTTCAGCAGTATGAGAATTATTTCAGCAGTGTAAGAATAAAATTCAAATAACTAAAAATCGGTATAAGTCTGCTAACAGTATTGGCTCATTAAGATTGGATTTGAAATGAGCTACTCAAAATGACTATTTACCTTCTTTTTAACAGTTGCAGAAAGTCTATAGCTTTTATCGAATTAAGTAAAGAATAGGATGTCTATAAACAAACAAACAAAAAAGATACTTATTCTTGAATTGAACAACAAATCAAAAGTTCTTGTTCAGGTTCTAGCAGTGCAGGAAATAGAATCAAATATATTTTATGGTTTATGCCATACACAGGAAAAGAAGGAGATTTTTTTTTCCTACTTAAGTGAATCTGCCTATTCCTGATTGAAACAGGTGCATATACCTAAAATGTGCAAGAGTGGTAAATACCACAGTTTAATATTTAATAATCCTATGATCAAACTGATTTTATCCTGTAAATGGAATCAATTTATCACTCATTACATTTTTATCTGATATCCAACACTGGAGGTTTATTTCAAGACTAGTTGATGATGGAATGGTGTCTACCATTCTACTGCAGATTGGTAGACATAATTTGGGTCAACCTTTACTGGCTGACAGAGATCAGTAGTCTGATACTTGAGAGATTTTGATACTGAATAAGCAAAGTTCCAGCAAACTCTCCTCAAGTGAGAAGGAAACTTTACCACTCTTATCTGGTCATCAACTCTCAGAACAAATCATCAACATGTGGTGGAATAAGATTGGAACAGAAAAACGAAACATGAAAACATCTTTTTTTTTTCCTAGTTTTTAGTGCTGGTTAGTCCTTTGCAAACTTATCTTCCATTAAGGTCTTGTATGTGGAAGTGTCTGCCCTGGAATAAGTCTGCTGGAAGTGTTACCTACTCGAGTGGACAATCTGAGCAGGAAAAGGAGTGGAAATAAGGCATGCCCTGCCAGCCCACAGCAAGATCAAGTATTCTCTGGATGAAGCATTCTTCTTGAAGATCTGAATTTTTTCTGTGTTGCATTTTTTTACAAGAAATAATGAAATCTTACCTTCTGTCGAAGTCATATGTGAAATTCTCCAGCTCTGACTCGCCCTACACTGGCTCCTTCAACTTGCAACAATATTCCCTGAAAAAAAAGAGCTCTACAGAGCTCTTAAAGGCTTTGAAAGACAGTGCATTGCTCCTCCACAAATATCATTAAAGCCAAAGGTGTGTGTGTCTCATCTCAGTATATCTTCAAGAGCAGATCTTGTGACTGAAGTATGGAAATGATCTAGAAAATAAGCTTTTGGTCTGGGCTCCTCTCCACCACTACTTCTTCCCTGAGGGAGTTCTGTTGCACAGTTATCTTTCCTCTTTTTCACTAGCAGGCAAATGAAGTCCATTCTAAGCAAGATGTGATATTTGGACAGACAGAGTATTTGCAAATGGACTGCAGAAGAAGCAGAAGAATTGCCCCACATTGCCCCTTCAGATGTGATGTTACCCTGCAAGATGTGGCAAAATCACATCTGAAGCCACAATTACAGTACAGAAAACATTGAGTCCTTGATAAAGGAAACTGTGTGTTTCCAGGAAGCTGAAGACAAAACCTTAGCTCCTGAGATGATGCACACAGAAAGGGGGCATCAGGAAGAGAAGGGGATTATGTGGTGCAACACAGAGCTTGAACTGAACACAGGTGTCTGAAACAAATTTCTCTGGAGGACCCACATCCATCTCTCTACAGATGAAATTTGATAGAGAAATTGTATTCCCAGCAAGGATGGCAGATGGGGCAAAATATGGATATACTGGTATAATTTTAAGAAGAATCTGATAATTATTAATAGTTAGCCTTTAGATAGTACTTTACATTTACAAATCTTAGTACAAGCTGTATTTAATTAATGATAAGTCCTTAAATACAATGGAGTTGAACTAATGCAGCTTAGAATGACTGATGCATGAAGACAGAAGAATCCTTAACCTTAATGAATCATGTTTGGGACAGTGGATAGAGCAAGTATTAGAAATAAACATGGACAATGTGTGTCAGGTTGGTAAGATAAAAAAATAGTCACCTAACTAAGCTGTTTTGTAGTATTCCAGTTTCTGTCTGTTTTGTTGGTAGATTGATGGCCATGGGGTGAGTTGAGGTTGCAGTGGGCAGCGATATGAAGACACACAGTGCTTGCTCATCCTGCCACAGGCACTGGTTTCCTCTGCCTACTGCCAGTACTGCCAGGGCATTACTGATTCCTGAGAGTTTTAGCAGATGCAGAATCAAGTAAATGAGTAACCATTACATCACTGTTACTTTCAGGCTTTTGGAATGGGACATAATGGAGCACTACTAATTAATGTGTATAATTTTAACATCAGTAATGTCAGCATAGCAGAATCTAAATGAAAGGCATGAATGAAGACCATCACCTGTTTGTAACCACGATGATTGTGGTATGAAATTACTTGAGATGAAACAGCCTGCCTCAGTCAGGCTGAGAGTGATTCTCCTCTGGGTAGAACAGCACTTCAATAGCTTTGACCATCCATTAGTTACAGGCACTGCATCCTCATAAAAACCCTGCAATTCACTGGCTCTGTGCCACATATTGCTTTTTGGAAATACCAGACACTATCTCAATCTAATATATTTACAATTGCATTTTGAATATATCTAGAATAACTGGCAGACAGATCAATTTTTTTGATAAAAGTCACTTTTCTATATTTAAAAAAAAATCTTTTTAAACAGTCTGCATTTAAGTTATTCTATATATATTGCTGTTAAACTTTCTGTGTCTGCTTCAGTGTTTATAAGTAACACCATTATTCCATGACCAGATAAGCACACTTCATTTTCCATTAAATTTTCTCATCCTTAGCCCCTTGAATTGAGGGAAATGTCAGGCACATCTGATTCAGAGGTTGCTAGCAGAGGCTGCAGCTGAGTATCAAGTCACATGAGCACTGATTACCCACCCTTGCACCCATGGGTGCCTGAAGGGCTCCTCCCAGCCTTGTTGCTTAAGCTTCCTTACTCTACTGGGGCAAAAGCTGGGTTTGACTGACATCTGTTACTGACTCCAGAATTCTTGCAACACCATGAAACTCCTCAGGTTGTAGAAAAACTTTTTCCCAACAGCACAATTGTTATTTAAATGCAGAAAAATCTGTGGCCTACACCAGGATGGCGATGTCCAGGTATAACCACACTGCTGTGGTTAGACATTCCTGTTTCAAACTTATATGCTATTACTCATAATATCATAAAACATGTTGATAGTATTCTCATTTCTTTAAGAAATCTGCCACATTAAAAAAATGTTTATTCTTTCTGTCATGTAGAGGCTTTGCTCCTTTGTGCTCACACAGATTAACTCCCTCCTGCAGAAGCAAACAAGAAGTGGACACAGCCCTTGCGACAAGTATAGGTAGCCTGGTAGCTATGGTAGCAAGACTTTGCTGGAGTAAGCCCTGTTTTGGAAATAACAGTGAATAGGCTACATGAAGTAAAATAAACACAGGTTTGTTTACTAATAAGCTGCTGTGATAAATAGAAATTAGATAAATAAAAATTAGAAGGATTAGGAATTCCTTTGGGAAACATGTCTCTTCTTCATATTAATTACACTGACAGTGACTTATTAATGCTGTGTCAGCTTTTGTTTACAGTTTTCACAGACAAGAAAGAGAATTGC
This sequence comes from Lonchura striata, assembly GCF_050655825.1. NCBI lineage: Eukaryota > Metazoa > Chordata > Aves > Passeriformes > Estrildidae > Lonchura > Lonchura striata. The sequence goes on from NC_140704.1 coordinate 92,045,343, forward strand.
TACAACAGAATGTGAACATAGACATTTATATTTTGCTTGGTACATGTTTCAGTGATTATTTAAATAAACAAATGAAGGTACCCTCACCATTATAATATAAAGTGGAGGAACTGAACTAAAATTATAACAGGAAACTGTCAAATATCCACATTTGGTGCTTGGGGAATGCATAATACATGTAAGATTTTCTTTGTGGAATCAGAAAGTCATCTTACTCAGTTCACCTTCAATCTCATTTTCCGAGGTGAAGTTTCAGCTTAAGTTTTTTGAGGGAACATGAAGAGCTCTATGTCCTTGAGAAGCCACACTTCTCATTCTGTTGCTCAGCTACAAAAATCGTCATAATATGTTTATATTAAAAGGATATATGAACATCTGTTTTGGTCCCCTATAAGACACTTGTGTTCCATAGCCCCAAGGAAACACACATAACCCTCTGCCCTAACCCAGCCTGTACTAAGGTCGTGCACTCCTGCCAAATTTTACAAGAAACACAGAGGAAACTGCCTGGGTTTTACAAATCAAACAGCAGCTATCTGTTTTGTCTAAGAGACTGAAATACCAAGGGTGGGGGGCTAAAGAAATGGGTTGTGTTTTAAATAAAATGAAACTTAATGCTTGATCAGATCTCTGTTCTAGGATATGTACAAAACTCTGGTCTTGCTTAATTTTGTGTGTAGCTGTATCAGCAGTTACATCGGGACCCTGAGAGAATAGTGGAAAAAGCTGGTGTGCAAGTGTGTTGCATCATAAAAACCTGCTTTCCAGTTGTTTTTCCATTTAGTTGATTAATTCTTACCAAAGTTCCTCAACTTTTATTTTCTCTCTCAGGAGTTTTTTGCTGCTTAGCTTGGTTGGTTAGAGCATGGTGCTAATAATGCCAGTGTTGTGGGTTTGATCCCCATACAGGCCATTCACTCACAAATTGCATTTGATGATCCTTGTGGTTCTCTTCCAACTCAGAATGAATACTCTGTGATTCTGTTATCCTGCCTCAGTCCAGATGGGAATACCACGGATCTCAGTGGCAGGTACTTCACTCACTAAATTCGGATCTTCAAGCTGAAAATGTAGTAATTTTATAGCAGTCTGCCCTGCCTGGGATGCATTGTTTGTGGGGGTTGTTAGGCCTTGGTGCTTTGTCACGGAACAAACTCTAAAAATATAAGTACCAGTAATAAACCACTCTGGCTGGCTGGGACGTGCTGCTGAGGTTTACTGTCAGAGGTACAGGGAGAAGCTGCTGGGTCCAAAATCCATCACCCTGAGCTGTCTCTGGCATGTTTCCCCCAGTGCTCCCAGCATCACGGTGAGTCAGCCGCCGCTCCTCCATTGCCAAACCCACGTCAGCAGCCTGGGGTTAGTCAGAGAGGGACAGGGCAGACGTCTGTCCCTCCCCACACAACAGCATTAAAAAGACTGTGGCCCTGAATACAGAGTGCTGCTGCAGTGGAGAGGTGGCCAGGCCCTCAGGAGGCTCCAGGAGATGATAGTCCACAGCTTCACAGGGCATGCTTGTTCTTAATTGCCACCATCCTTTCTCCTGCCTGCGCCACAGGGTGTCCTGGTGGCAGGACAGGGTCATAGATTTGGGTGTGCCATCAGGGGTGAAGAAGGTGTCATTCTTTGTCCAGGAACAGGCTGGTGTCCCAGGATCTGGGGTCCTGTGAAACCTTTGTGTTGTGCTGTCTGGCATGACAGGGTGCACCTCCACCCCAGCAGGGCAGAGCACATTGTGCCCACCACCTTAAATGACTCACAGGTGGCACCTCTGCTACCCAGGAGAATCAGGATGATGCTTCAGAGACCAGGGGGATGAGCACCCAAATCTCTGGAAATCCAATGGGACTGTTTTCTAAAGAAGTGGCCTTTCTCTAGAAACCTCCTTATTATACTGGTGAATACTCACATACCTTTTAGAAAGGTTGTGAAAAGCAATAGAGGAGGGTGTGTGCTTGCACACATATACTTATAATGTAAAACAGATGTTCAAAACCCATTATTTTATCTCATGCAAACATTTATAATGTTCCCCTAGAAACAGGCAATCATTTCTTCTTTGGCAATTAAATGCATGTTTGGCCACATTCCTGTACATTGATAACATCTATTTTTTGTGACATAAACAAATGAATTAAATAAATAAATGAAATTAAATAGGAAATTATTTCTCTTTTTCTCATGCTAGTTGCCACATGCAGCAAGGAAACTTCCCAAAATTCTGTGTATGTTGCTGGTGTTGTATAATGTCTAGATTTTTGAGAGCTATGTTATTTTAAGCATATACAGACATAAAATAGCAATACAGTGATGTTGAATATTTACCATTACTGTAGATAGTTCTATTTATAGAAATCCAACTGCCTAATTTATATTTTACTCATGTTTGGGTGGATGTTCTGTCATAGATTAAAAAAAATGACCTGATCATGCATCAAACAGATGGGTTCAGTTCTTCTAGGTCTGGATTGACATTTATTACTTATGGGAAATACAGCATGGATTGTCAACAGAAGTTTTCTTGCCTTAAGTTGCCACATGTATCCATAGCATATGGAAAAAAGGGAAAGAAAGGGATAATTAAGTACCACATGCCAAAAAGTGAAAAAATATTAATCTAGCTAAAACCTCAGGAAAATCGAGTCATTTCAAAGTATAAATCTTGACAAGTCAGATCTCTTCAGTGCTAACACAACATCATCAATGACAACTGTGTCCTGAGTGGAGTCATAAAGGGGAAAGCCCATAGAAGAACACTTGTATTTTTTTCAGACACGGAACAATATGGTCATCAGGCAATAATCAGCCTGACAGTAATCATTCTGGGTACATGAGAGGACTTTTCACAGTGCAGTATGAAAAGGCTGCCTTTTGATACTCAGTATTTAGCCTTGCCGTTGTCAGGGTGACTGGAAAAGAGCTGTGCATAGAGAGGGATAAAAGAGAAGAAAAATGACAAAACTTTTTCTGAAGAAAAAAAATCAGTTTTACAGAAGAAAATACTGGACCAATCATGCAAGAAAAAAACTAGAATTAAAATTTAGGGCAAAAGCTGAAGTCTGACATGACAAAATGTTTACAGAATAATTTTCTTTATTCCAGACAACCTTAAATGAGAGAGAAAAGAAAATTACTTGAATGAAGAAAATGAGGGAAAATAACATTTAATGAAATTTTTGAGTGACTTATCAGTGGGGCCACTCCTCAGATCTCACAGCTCCTAGTCTGTAGGATTTCACTCACTTCAGAGACCAGCATGGGCAGGCCCTGTGCAGTGAAATTCACAGGTATCCAGCTGGGAATCAGGTGCTTCCATGCTGCTGCCTCACTGCTGTGTGTCCTACCCTATTGCTGACCTAGTCCAAAATGACCTACTTGAAAAGCTGTAATGGCTCTACACCTTCCCAGTGAGGCATTTCCTTGGCTTCAGTAACTTAAACCAAAGGCATTGTGTTTAAGGCCCAGTGCTGTGGCACATGGATTTGAATGACTCATGTATGTGAGTAGGACCTTGTTTTATCCCTCAGCAGTGGTGAGGGGGAAGAGAAGCAGCTTCGCATTTTCCCATTCATATTTTGAAAACCTACACCATGATATAATAAACCTTCTAGAATTAGGTAATAAATAAAAGGATAGAACTAATCTATACATTAAAAAAAAAAAAAAGCTTTTAAAGTCAAAAGCCAAATTTACCTGTGCTAATACTGAAATCACCAAGGAAATTTAAAAGTATTCCACTTACTTACCTGACTTCTATGTACCAGATTGCTGATTTGTCTCTATTGCATCTTGTGTGTTTTTCAAAGAACTCTGTTCCAGGATGGACCAGTCTGTAGATCTGTGCTGCTTTTAAAATACAACTTTTAATTTGTGATAAAAAACTGTTTGTGAGAAACCAGCAAAGCAAGCCATGCAGCAGGGAGAACAGTCCCCTCTGTCTCAGTACATCTCAAGGCCACAGTTCCTGAATGAACTTTTCAAGGGCTGGTGTCTCTCCCTACCTCTGCTAAAGAAGACAAGCCAAGCTCTTTTTTAATGGCCATGAGCTGTGGAGTTGCTGCTGCCAAAGTGCATCCGTCAGGATGGTCTCTCTCTGACTGAAGGAGTGTGGCAAATGAAAGTGTTTGTCAAGTCCCACATAAAAGCCCACAAAACAGAATACCTCATTTCACGTACAGCACTTGATAAATTGCCCATTAAACAATAAAAGAACAACAAAAATTTATGTTTACCCATAAACTAGGCACTATCTGCTTTGTGCGCCAGACACAGTTTCCTGGGAATAAAACTGTGGTCATGCAACAAAAGGTTTTATTATGTTCACGGGGGGATGACAGCCCCTCTCTTTCTACCATTGTAGCTCTCTACTTGGCGAGCACCATGGCCCTTAAGCACTGCTTGCCGTGTGCAGTCACCTTATATATTGCTGTTTTCTGACTCAGCACAGGATGTGCAGACAATGTGCCTTGCTGAAGGAATAAATAATGTAAGGTTTTTTTTCACCAAACTGAAAGAGAAATGGAAACAAGCACAGAAAAACAGTGCAAATTCGCAGGGAACCTACACGTGACCATGGTCTTGCCAGGTGGCTGTCAATTTTGTCCCCAGATAACCTGTGCCTAGTGGGACTAGTGGGACTGAAGCCACGTCCAGTTCTGTGGGAACTGAAATGATGTAAGGATGGCTAAGGACAACAGGAAAAGAGAGTCAAGTTTACTCAAAACAAACTCAGGTTACTTAAAGCACATGACTGATTTTCATTTTTTGGCTGAAACAACTCACTGAAAATGTGTTATGTGATGACAGAAAGAGGGAAATTGCCATCTGCTGGTATCCAATACAGCCAACAATATTTTCCTATCCAAGCACCAAAACTGCTTTTGTGCCATATATTCTTGAGCAGCTGGCAATCATAGCAGAGCAACAAGCTGCTTCAGTACTTTGACACATGGTTAAATGAAAACAAAAGAAAAAAAAACCAAAACAGTGAGAAGATATTGGAGAGTGGTTAGAAATTGGCAAGTTGTTAAGCACTAATCTGTGTCTAGACCCCAAATCCTTTATAGCTGTGGGTTGAGTGAATCTCTGGTTTGGTTTGCTCCTTTCAGAAATGCAAAATTCATCTTCCTTCCCCTGTTGAAGGCATCCAGCTAATACACACTGGAATCACCAGCAACCCAACAGATTAAGCACGTTTTTGTGTTTATGTGTGCGTGTGCTCCCAAGTGACTGGTATGAGGAACTGCAGACTCTTGCTGCTTAGCCCTAAAGAGCACCTCAGCTGCAGGGCAGGAGATCTGCAGTGTGCTCCTCACAGGCAGCCGTGACATTCATTGGCACTGTGACATAAGTTACTGTGCATAATCAGGAGGCCACAGATACCTCTGCAGTGTCATCTCCGCGTCTCCATTGGCGTTGGTTGTGAATGACACGCAGGAAGAAGGCAGATGGAGACCCTGGAGAAGAAGCCTTTGCAAAACTGATGGATAAGGAAAAACCACGTGGTTCTTACTGGTATAGACAATGGACCAGTAGATGACACCTAGTATGCTGTTCCTATTTCAGAAACTTTTTTAATTTTAGGGCAATCTTTATAAGACAAGCCTGTATAGCCTTGCACTTTTTGATAAATGTTATAAATAGCAGGTCTGGTTTTGTTTTCTTTTTTTTTACAATGCCTGTGGTTTTGCTAGAAAGTCTCTGAAGTTTTCTGTTTGCCTCTGCTGCTGATGTCTCATCTCATCAGACCAGGAACCTGTATCTGTACATGTAAACTTCAGATGTGAACTTCCAGAGCTACTTCTTTCTCCAATTTCATCTGTCTCATAACTCTTGTTTTCCTTTTATCCTTCTCTCAATTCCCCATGTCACTTAATGTGAGCTTCTCTTCTTTTTTTAAATTACAGTATCAGAGAATTGGTAGGGTTTGAAGTGACCTCTGGAGATCATCCCATCCAACACCCCTGTTAAGGCATGGTCACCCAGAGCAGGTTACACAGGAGTGTGTCCAGGTGACTTTTGAATGTCTTCAAAGAGGGAGACTATATGACTTCCCTGTGCAGCCTGTTCCAGTGCTCTGCCACCCTCAACATACAGCAGTTTTTCCTCATGTTGAGATTGTGTTTTATTTTATGGCCATTGCTCCTCATCCTGTCACTAGACACCACCAAAAATGTCTGGTACCATCCTCTTGATACCCACCTTCGAGATATTGATATATATTAATGAGATCCTCACTCAATCTTCTTGTCTAGACTAAACATCCCCAGTCTCTCCTCCAGAGAGGAGAGACTGACCCCAAATTCAGACGCCAAATCATCTTTGTGGCCCATTACCTTGTCCTTGTCTTTCTTGTGCTGAGCCCAGAACTGGACGCAGCACTCCAGATGTGCCTCACGAGGGCCAAGTAGAGGGACAGGATCACCTCTCTTGACCTGCTGGCCACACTCTTCCCAAAGCACCCCTGGATCCCACTGGCCCTCCTGGCCACAAGGGCTGTGCTAGCTCATGGCCAACTTGTCATCCAGCAAGGTCCCAGGTCCTTCTCTGCAGAGCTGCTCTCCAGTGGGTCACACTCCAGCCTGTGCTGGGAAGTGGGGTTTTTTCTCCCCAGGTGCAGAACTTTACACTGGCCCTTTTTGAACCTCATCAGGTTTTTCTTCACCCAATTCTTCAGCCTCTCAACGTCCTGAATGGCAGCTCAGGCTTCATGTGTATCTGCCATTCCCCCCAGTTTTGTACCATCAGCAAACATGCTCAGGGTACATTCTATTGCTTTGTCCAGGTCGTTGATAAACCACTTGAATAAGACTGGAGCCAGTACTGATCCCTGGAAAACACCACTGACTACACACCTCCAGCTGGATTCTGCTTTGCTGATCATGACCCTCTGAGCTTACCCTTATAGGTAAGCTCATAGGCAGATCTTACCTATAAAATAATCTAAGCAAGTTTGGTCTCAGAAAAGACAAGCTACAAAAGGCACAACCTGGAAAAAGAAACCACCACTTTTTTTTCTTGCATTTAAGAGAGAAAAACAGAGTCTATTTTCAATTTCTTCAAAGGATGATACCACCTGTCGCTTCTTTTATGCTTTTGCAGGTTTCAGACTATCACTGATCAAGAAGGATAGTGTTACAAAGGGTTATGGAGGTATGTGGTTTCCCATATTTTTTTTGTTCACTGTATCACATTTTTAGCATCCTGCTGCAATCTGGCTTTTTCTGGATGATGCACAGACACTGTTAAGTAGAGTTCCACTTCACAGCCTAAATTCCTTACTAAACATGAATACAAAGTGCAGCTATATCTGGGATTTCAATTACTATTGTGGAGAAATCTCCTGTTGACACAGAAACTATAGAGAAGCTCCCTGTGTTTCAAAAAAAGCAAGGGTTTGCATCTTCCCTGAAGAGCTGGAATAATAGAAGCTTTCAAAATACTTCATGGCCTGTCATTTGTAAGCCTCATCTGGGTCTGTGTTTCAAACACAGTTGGTGTATCTCCTCCTATTCTACACTGCAGACTCCCAGAACAGCAGTTATTGGAAAAGGGGTATTTGCTGACCGAATATACAGCAGAGGCATTTCTATTGCTTAAACATGGGATTCTATTGCCTTTTTAGATGGTACAGATCATCCTGGATAGAGATGGGACTATCCATCTGTCAAGTACTAGCAGGACATGACTCAAGCTTCACAGGAGACCCCCACATGCCTGGGGAAACAGCTGAGGACCAGGTAGTTTTTAATACCTGAAATGATGCAGGATCTGTGTGGAGAATGGGGCCAAGCCTTGTAGTCTGCACTGTACTCAGCTACTTATTTCTCTCTTTCTAGAAGTTTATTCCAATGTAAGAAGTAGGCAATGCTTTCTGTGTTACCCAAAGTATGTTTCTCATAATTTTGTTTCAGAAGCCTGTCTGTCATTTTGGGCTTCCCACTTGGACTTACAGATATTTGAAATATCAGCACCTGACCCTAAGTTACCTGTCCTGATCCTTATAGTTCATATATCTTCACTGTGGTCCACAAAGACAGTCACCATCCAGCTTGAGACCAGAAGGAAGAATTATTAATTGAAACTACCACCAACTGTAGGAGAGATAATTTGGTTAGACTAAACTCTCATTTCAGGAAGTTCAAAAATTTAAATTAGACGTATCTTCCAGTTTGAATAAGACAAATATTACAAATAAACCCTTCTGTGCTGCACTTTTATTCTGAATCCTGGTGTTTCCACAAGTGGCAACAGAAGTCTCAGTTGTCAAAGGCAATCAATCCCTCTCTTTATACTTTGGGAAAGTCCAGAGTTCTTTGCCTTGCTGACTTCATTATAGCCACTAATAGCAAATTTAAATACAACAATTAAAACCTTCCAGTCCATTAGTTAAGGAAGATGCACTCACATCTATACAAACACAAATAACATAATTCTGTCTCTGCAAGTGTTGATTAGACCTTGAATGAGGAAAAGAAAATGGATCTTGGATTCCTGGAATGATATGAAATGCTTAAATTAAAAAACTCTTCCATAAACTGAAAGTTTACTTTTTATTTCTTGAGGTGCAAATTACTTTTAGTGAGTAACAATGATGGCTGTTTATTTAAAATGGTCATTATAGCAAGCTTCTTATGAATTTTAAGGTTTTCCAGACAATCAGAAGGTGACAAATATATATGGAGTGTTGGGCAACCTTTAGGCTTCCATGTTTTTTTTTTTATTTACCAGTAGAGAAGGTGAAATTGTGAGAAGATCCTGAAAAACATGGGTTACTTTGAGAAGAGACACAGGGCTCAGGTTCACAGTTAAATTCGAATTGATAAGTGTTGCATCTGTTTGTTGCAGGACTGGGGGGGCACATCCAGCTGGGCAAAGTGTCTCAGCTCACATATAGGTGCCATCTGGATGAATATTTAAAGTCTCAGCCTCCCTATATTGTGAGAAGCTGTGGGAATCAGCTGGAGTCCTCATCAGCTCTGAAAGTGGTGCCTGGCATTCCAGTGTGGTGAGATGCCTTATGCTACCCTTGATTGTTTACGCATTTCACTTGAAGAATTTGGATTTTCCACTTGTGAATAGATCTGGCCTACAAGGAACTCTTCTGCCACAAGTTATGATCTTGACACAGATCTTCAATGCCTGTAGGAGTCTCAGAATGCTTTTCAGCCCATCTTTAAGCTAGGACAAAAGATGATAAAGCACCACTGATAGTTGTTGGTCTGCTAGGTATTTCTCAGAGAAAGACAGTAAATAAAAATGACCCAAGTAAACATTCCAAATAATCATTGCTGAAATAAGAATAACAAGAAATTAAGATGGCATGATAATTCATAATGCACCATTTTTCAAAGAAAATACTAAAAGTCATTTGCTAAATATATACCATTCCATGCAATGGATAAAATTCACACCTATGCAGTACAGTATAAGAATTACCCACAGAAATTACTTTGGCCCATAAGTGTGATTAAGGCTTTGGGTCAGTCCAATAAGTATATTGTAATTTATATTTTTATCTAACCCTCTTCTTTTTTTCTTCATATTAGTCTGCTTTCAATTTTAGTGATCCAGATGCTTGCATTTGCAGTAGGTAGTAGGAGGAAAGACAGCATATGTAACAAAGAGGCATTCATCTGTCTGTGAAAAATCACCTGTACAAAAAGGCAGCACATAACTTGTGCTACACTTCTGCAGACTCTAGCTCCACAGCAGAAACCCCTAGCTATGGACAGGGAGATCTAATGTAAAACAGAGTATTCCCAAAAAGAGTGGGAAAGACTCTGTGGCGGATGAAACACCATTCTCTCAGTAGCTCCACAGATATAGGTAGACAAGTAAGCCTGCACAACTCAGTCAAAGGCAGAAGCACTTCACAATGCCAGATTATTTGTAAGAGAGAGCATTTTTATAGTACCTATCAAGCAAATTCAGCAGGATACAACACTGAATATTGCTCAATCACTTAGTTACTTTCCTAGTTGAACCATCTGGTCAGCTTGGTAATTTGTATGTCACTGATTTATAATCACACAACTTCTGTGCTAGGCTGTAAAGGAAGAGAAGAAAATACCCTGGTGCCTACTAATGCTAATGCTAATGCTAATACTAATACTAATACTAATACTAATACTAATACTAATACTAATACTAATAGATGTGTCGCAGCCATTTTTGGATTTAGTAGATAAAAACTCAATATGCTAATCCTTCTCTAACCCGCCTCACTAATAATAAAAGTAATAATTTCCTGGGGTAATTATTTACCAAAGCTTTGGCCTATTCCTCTTCACTTCCTAGATAAGTACATCCTAATATTACCCTTATTGTGTCATAGATTTACCCTATGCAGTAATTTATTTCTGAGGTAAGTCTTCTTAAAAGACTCCGTACTTAAATGCTGATGGTTAGGAACTGATTCTGGCAAGCAATTAGCACTCAAGGAGTGACTATCTACACAACTACAAACTTCCACCTGGACACAGAATCTGGTTCTCACTTTTCTCTGCAGCAGGAATTCTAGGATGTATGTCAAAGTAACTAAATGGGAGGAGATGCAAAGCAGCCAACAGCAGCTTATACATTAATACCTTTTTCTAAATTTCCAGCAGTAAACTCTTTCCAAAAAGGTCCACTCAAAACAATGAATCTGCCATTTACTTAATATAATTATCCCAGAGTATGTCTTGATTTGCCATCTTGAAAAATACTGTATGGCCAAAGGCACTTGAAGAACTAGCACACAGAAACATGATGCTTTACAGGAAGCTATTGTTAATAATGGAGACCTTTCAGGGAAAAAAAAGAATCTGTGTACCATGTGCAAATGCATTCTAATGTGTAATCGATACAACAACATACCCAGAAATACCAAGCATAAAAACTGGATAAGTCTGTATTAAAGCAATGTGTTCTGTGTGATTTCTAAAAACAATTTTTGGTGATACCAATTATATTTGATAGCAAAACCAAGCAGATAAGCAGCTGTGTCAAAATTATCATCCTTCCCATGTACTTTTTAAACACATAAAATCTTCCCTCTTATAATAATATTTACACACAAGATATGACACTGTCCCAATAAGACTTGACTGTACATCCACTATGCTACCAAGTAAACAGGGATGTGGAACTGAAGCCTTTGTGCCAGACACGTAGAAAACATCTCCCCTAGCTGATGTGTATACTCTATCATTTTCTCCCCACCCCACTATGTTTCATGTGTCAGCTTTCTTCAGCTCCTTCCTAAATCCCACCCTTGCCACTAGCAGACCAGATTATTCCACCTCCCCACACAGTTCTGAGAAATCTGATTCCTCCTAGCTCCGAGGCAGCGGTGCTGAAAAGCTGGCAGTGAGACAAGAGCAGAACATGAAGAATGGACTAGAGAGGCAAGCAGTGTCAGGTATAAGACTGGAATGAGAAGGGACCCAGTAAATAAACCACCTGGATATTTACTTACACTAACCTTGGCCAGCAGCCAGGTATCCAGCCAGAGACTCTGTTATTCCTCCTTCTCAGCAGGGTCAGGGGAGAAAACATGATGAAAATTATGGGAGGCTGAGGTAAAGACAAGGAGATTGCTTGCCAGCTGCCATCTCAGGCAAAGAAACCTGGGTATAATAAAGCTAATTTATTGCCAATTAAAGTAGATTTGGGTAGTGAGAAACTAAGAAAAAAAATTAAATCAAGCCTTTCTCCCTACTCACACCCTGCTTTTTTCCTAGACTCAGCTTCCTCCTTCATACCTGTTTCCACATTGCCCACCCCAAGCAGTGCAAAGCTGTCCATGATGAGCCCATCACTGGCTGACAGGATCAGCTGCGTGTGTGCTCAGTGCAGACATGGCTGTGTCCAGCACAGAGCAGTCACTAGCTGGTCCTTACTGTGTTTTCAAGAAGGTTTTCAACAGTTTATAAGTCTATCTGTGCTGCTAACGCCTTGCCACCTACACCCAATACATGCTGCCATTGGTTTTACTTACTGTTGCCAATTGTTGAAACCCAGCTTAAGTGGAAAGAGGAAGAGCATTGTATTGCATAGCTCTAACACAGTATTCTCTCTTTGTGGAGAATATCAGTTTATTCTCCCTTGCTGACCTTCACTGTCATTAACACCCATAATGCAAAACAGCCACTTAGTGGCCTCATACACACAATTCAGCTTAAAAAGAGTTTAGGAACTCGTCATCTGCATTTTGATTAACCTTACCATGCTTTTGCAATGAGACCTGTCATTACCATTACTGTTCCCTGGCACAGAAACCAAAGTGCCATTTGCAAAGATAGCTGTGTCTCAGTCAAGGCAGGATTAAGCCAGAAAACAACACAAAACAACATGTACAAAGTGTTGAATTTGAGTTTATTATGTGCAACATATGCAGAATCCCCCTGAGTCCTAGAAGATGGAGCCCTCCTAAATCCCTTCTGATTTGGTGCCTCTGCCTCCAAGAGCAAATACAAATAACTATTACTTCTTAAATGAAGCAGATGAGAATTTCTTGGCTTTAGGGATCTTGAAAAACATACCCTAGTATCCTCAGTGGAATATCTGCACTGGTTTATTTTTTATTAAATGAGTACTGAAACAGTGATTTATATTTACAGCCTCTGACTATGTAAATGTTTTAAATAAACACGTATTGAGTAGGAAAGCAACACCTATCATTATGAATAGGTTTGCATTGTTGCTAAGCTTTCCCTCTAAGGATTTTAAGCCTGTTTCATTTGCAGTCCCTATAGGTTATCGCTGGGGATCTTCCCCTATGTAAACCTGAAGGAGGTTGGAGGCTTGGCTGGATTACCATTGAGACACATGGGCAAATATAGTTAGGACTATGCCTGGATGATTTTGACTTACAAAACTAGGTTGGAAATATTCATCTGTCTCTGGAGGAGTGAACAGCAGCTTGTCACTGCTTTTAACATCCCCCTTTCTGCGTAGGGGGTAAATACATTACATTGGATGTTGCAAGGTGAGCATTTAGAGTGGGGAAATATATTCTGTTTCTTTATAACATGTACATATTCTTACTTTTGGGTGAGCTCCTGGGACAATGTTACTTAATGCTAGTGAAATATGTTTTCAGTTTTTTTCCGTTCCAGGTACATCCTTCTCCACAGCCCATGTTCAGAACTTCTCCTGGTTTGTAGACTTTAGAAGTCTGTGTACCCTATGCACTATGAGTTTCCTCTGTCCTTCTGGTGCTATAGCTCTGAGTTGTAATCGAACACTGCAACATGGGAGAGAGGATCTCACTTCCAGAGATGACAACTCCTGATTCAGGCTAAATCCACCCTGTGAAGGCAATGCAGAGAAAGCATCACCTCCAGGCCTGACTGCAGATATTCTCTAGCTTTCAGGCAATGGTCCTTGCAGAAAGACCATCTCCTGCCTTCAGAAAGGTACACTTTCTATCATTCACACTGTGCTACCTCTCCTCTTCTTGCAATTGTCTCCAATGAAGATGGCTGTTAAAAAACCCATAGCTGCCCTTCAACTGAAACTTTACTAATTTGATGTCCTTCCTTGCTTTATAGCTGGTGGTTATAAAGACTCATTTTCCATAGCACTGATATTAGAAATATATTTTTCTGAAGAAAAGGGACTGTTTGCATTAGTAATTTTAATTTTTCTGGCCTGCCTAAACCACCAAACTTGTTATAAAGCTTTTATGTAGATTATTACCAACAACATTAGCATATTAATTATTCCTCTGTGAATTCCCAAAATGTTAATTCACTGCATACTGCTAATTAAAGAGGGCACAGCTATGAAACTAGGCAGAGACTACAGTCCAATATCCAACAGAGTTTTACTTGACAAGTAAATCAGCTTTCACAACTTTTTTGATACTGAACTGCCTCGGCTCACCAACACAAATATCTTGGCATCTTCAGGCTTGTTCCTAGTTTTGCCCAATAAATATGGACTCCTGGATATCACTATGTGCTCTTGTTTCACTCTTTCCAATAATGGCTTGATTTGGAATCAGGGAAGCAGGGATTATTATCCAGTTATACTGCTTGAACTCTAGATTGGACCATCAGCAACCCTGGACAAGCAATTTGACTTGGATTTAACTTGTGTGTCATGTTGCATCCCAGTGCACTGGTCTCCAACTCAAAAGCCAGTTTCAATTTAAAGTATGTTTGTGCTTTAGACTTCAATTTAATTTACAAATGCTTTATCAGTGAACTTGGGAGAAGAACCACTACTGCCCTGCTGCAGTGAGCTGGCATCACCAAACTTCCCATTTCCCTTCCTGTTGAGGATGTGTCTCAATGTCCAGCAGAGTCAAGCATAATTGCTGGTGGCCTACAGAGCCTCATACTTCAGAAAATGGAAATTTCCACAGCCTGTAACTTGCATGTCCCTAAGTAATGTTTCAAGATCTGTGCTGGTCAGAAGGGCCATCACACCTGATGAGAAGCTTAGGCTCAGGTCTGAGACTCAGAGATGCACATATAGCACAGTGTTCAGAGATTTTTGGTTAATGAGTTTTTAACTAATAGGTACAGAAAATCCACACCTGCTTCTGATCTGATTCCTCTTTTTGGCTAATTATTATGATAGATTCATGTGAATACATCTCCTTAAGATTTGCTGTTTTACCCCCCTATGTAACCAGCTAATCTACCAAACTAGCAAATTTTGTGAAGAAAACCCCAAACTGCTGTGAGTCTTTTCTGCAAGAGATTGCAGGAGATGGACAGTTTGGTTACCAGCTCCATGTAGCAGAAGCTTGCACTGCATAACTTCTCACTCAAAATCTCAAAGCCTGTTTAATTAAACTGCAGAGGCAGGTGCATGTTAGAAGCTCTCTAAAGCCTGCTTTATCTCAAAAGATGGACTGAATAGGTTGAAAAATACCATTAATGGAAGCAAAGAAAGAAGATAATGTACTCATGAGAAGAGAACATCCCTTTGTATATTTGAGTGGCTGAAGTCTTTAGAACAGAACTGAACAAGCCCCTTGCTTCCTGATCTGGGACAGATACAATTTTTCATAGAATCATATGATCACTTAGATTGGAAACAACATTTAAAATGAGTGAGCTCAGCCACAATTCAAGCACATGACTCTAAACCGTGTCTCTCAGTGCCATATCTACATGTCTTTTACATACCTCCAGGGATGTTGACTCAATCTCTTCCCTGGGCAGACTGTGCCAAAGCCTGAAAACTCTTTCAGTGTAGAAATGTTTCCCTAATATCCAATTTAAACATCTCCTGTCACAATATAAGGCCATTTTCTCTCCTCCTGTCACTTGGAACCTGGGAGAAGAGACCAAACCCCACGTCCCTACAACCTTCTTTCACATATTTGTAGAGAGCCCTCCTGAGCTTCCTTTTCTCCAGATTAAACAATCCCAGCTCCTCAGGTGCTCCTCATTGGACTTCTGCTCCAGACCCTTCTCCAGCTTCATTGCCCTTCTCTGGAGACACTAACCCAAAACTGATCACAGGATTTCCAGTGCAGCCTCTGAGTACACTACTGAGTACAGGGGCATAAGTGCCCTGGTCCTGCTTGCCACACTGTTTTTGATAAAGGCCAGGATGCCATTGACCTTCTTGGCCATCTGGGCCTTAACACCTTAAGTCTGCAGGAAAATATGCTTAGCAAGATAGTAGAAGGTTTTAAGCTTAATAATGGAGCATTGTGTTCTGTTAGTAGAAAGAAGACAAGCAAGCATTGTGTGAAGCAGATGTATATGTACTTTTAGTGATTGGCTAAAACAATTATCGATAAACTTTAGCAATATGCTATTGGCTAGAAAGTTTTTTAAATGCTTTGTAACAAAGAAATCTTTGGCTGCTGCTGGCAGGGTGTGAGCTTTGACATCTTCCTATTGTCTCAGCCATGTAATGAGGCTGATGCTGCAATAAAAGCTCAAGGAACATACCCCAGCAGTCTCGTTCTGTTCATGAAAAACCACCAACGCATAATACAGTGGGAAAGGGTGTCAAAGGGTTTAATAAAGTCCAGGTAAAAAGCATCCATAACCTTTCCATCATTCTCAAGGTAGATCACCTTATCATAGAAGGAGACCAGCTTGGTCAAGCAGGACCTGCCTTTCAAAAATCCTTGTGGGCTGGACCTCATCCCCTGGCTGCCTTGCATGTGTCACACGGTGGCACCCAGGATTATCTGCTCCATGACCTTCCCCAGATGATAGGCTTGGAGTTCCCTGAATTCTGCTTTGAAGCTTTTTGTGGAAGGCTGTCACATTTTCTCCCATCCTGTCAACGGGGAGCTAATAACCAGGACTGCTGGTAAATGATGGAAAGTGATTCAGTGAGCACATCTGTCAGCTCCCTCCATACCATCAGGTGGACCTCATCTGGCCCCATAGACTTGTGCGTGTCTAAGTCTCATGACAGGTAACTGATCATTTCTCCTTGGATTTGTTCTGCTCTCCATTCATCTCCCAGCTCAGGAGGCTACATATCCAGAGAACAATGGCCTTACTATTGGAGATGGAGGCAAAAAAGGCATAATGTACCTCAGCCTTTTCCTCAGCTTTTGTCACTTGTTTCCTCCCACATGCAAATTTTTCCTACTTTCTCTTTTTTTACTCAACATAATGTAAAGTTGTATTTAGACTTGCTGCTAAAGAACTCAGATCCTCCAATAAGGAGTGCTTAAAAAAGTTCAAGGCACTGTCAGACTGGGAATTATCTAAATCACAGGGAATTAGCTAAAGAAGATAAACTTATTAAACATTCTATAACCCAGTTGTTTCAGAGGAAATGCAGAGAGATAAGTATTAATAAAGTTTTTTTAGAAGACAGAAGAGTGAATAAATGAAATACTTTTGTCCCGTAAATAAGAAATATAGTATGTCCAGAAAAAGTATAATTCCTTTTTCTGAGAAATAAAATTACAACAATTACAGAAGAAATCCCACATGCATGTTGTTGTCTCAGAATTCCTAAAAGGACATGAAAGCATTGGGTTGAAATTCTGTATTTTTGGTAAAGACTATTGTCTTTGCAAATTCATGGCAATGTTACATATTTGATGGAAGGATCCCCAGACTCAATATCATGAGTATATTGCTTTGGCATATGGCTTTGCCTTGCATGAGGAATATTGCTTCCACTGGTCAAACACAGATAGTTTGATGAGGGCAATGGAAAAAACAAGACATGCACACATAGCTCATGTGAAATTCCAGTTGGTTGCCATATACAAACTCTACCAAAAGAACAGGACTCAGTGAGCAGAATGATGTCTGAGCTATTTTGTCAAATAACAATAAATCACAACAATACTGTAGGTCCTGACTCTCTTTTCCAATAGAAAAACATGTAGAACAAATCAAGCAAGCAGAACTCTCATGGCTCCATTACTGCTGCACCTGCTAAAGCAAGTGCAGTCCTATTTTAAAGAGCATGTCTACTGCAGTACTGGCTCACTTTGAATCAGTGTTCATAGCCACATCTTCTTTTGACTACAGTCAGTATTTTACTGGCACCATACATAACCCTTACAGTTTGAAATGATGTAGAGAATCCTTATTAACACCTTACGGGCAAGATAATGGCAGTTCTTTGTATAAGCTGTTTATCTGAGTACCATGTTCCACTTCTTACGAGGGGATTTAGCCCCAAAGCTGCCTGAGTGCCTCTGTTTATCAATTTCAGGGTTTTTTTTTCAAAAAAAAGACAAAATAGTGTATACAATTGGTT
This sequence comes from Lonchura striata, assembly GCF_050655825.1. Taxonomy (NCBI): domain Eukaryota; kingdom Metazoa; phylum Chordata; class Aves; order Passeriformes; family Estrildidae; genus Lonchura; species Lonchura striata. Next base: position 92,063,037 of record NC_140704.1, read on the forward strand.
TTAAGATCATAGCCAAAGGATATATTTTGAGTCAAAGCTGTGTTTGATCCTGCTGAAAGTTATAAACCTCCCTGGCTTTAATGGTTCTGCCAGAGTACCATTATGTAGCAGGATGAAAACATAAGGCAAAGGCATTTATTGGGAAGCAAAGTTTGTGTCTGGCTTTGTTCAGCTGAAGTGAGCCCTTGGCTCAGCATGGCTAAATTGGTCTCTCTGCATGTCAGCCCCTCTCTGCCTGCTGGCACTGACATTGCTGTGCTCCTTAGTGCTGCTTCAGTTTCACTGCTCATCCTTTCCCTCCTCCTTCTCCTCTCCCTACAGCACAAGGACTGTAGCAGAGATGTACAACTGCAAATGCCTCTAATCCAGGCTGCACAGGCACAGAGCTACCAAAATCCAACACAAGCATGACACAATACAAGTCCTGGAGCATTTTGGAGTTTGTTTCCTTGTCTCCATGTGAAGTCTCAACAAGCAACCAATTCACAGTGGCATCAAGGGTAGCTTAGCTGGTAAACTGCCTGCTCAGGACAAAGGAGAAGCTGAATGAATTGTGGTCACATAGTTAACACTCTAATAACTAGCATTTGTAATAGCCTGGCAGTACATTTAGGGCCCCAGATTACCCTCTGGAGGTACCATACAAGGCTGCCAACACCAAACTTGCTGGCTGCACCTTGGCTTGGCCACAAACCCTGAACAAGAAGACTGTATATAAGGAACTGACTGTACCTCTGGGATGCATGGTGTGATCCTGACCCTTGTTTGTTCATATATGATGTAATCTGCTTTTTGGTTCTGCTCCCTGTGCTCCAGCCCAGGGGAAATGCAGCTAGAAGAGTTTTTCTTCTTGCCTTCTGATGGCTGAATGCAAGGTCTAAAGGCAAGCCATTCCTACAAGGCAGGTTGGAGTGCTTCTTCCTGCAACCCTCTGTCCCAGAATGGGGATGTATCACTTTGAAAATAGTCCAGCCCTTGGAGCACATCTTTTCTGGAACTACATATGGAGGGAGAATAGCCTCAGCACTTGCAGAATGAGATTTTTTTAAATAATAAGTGAAAGTATTCTGGAATGGAGTTGTGGAATCTGATGATGAAGAGACAAAACTGACACAAAGAGGTAGAAGCTACAGCTAATATATTCATAATACAAGGCTTAGCTGTCTCTCCTAGGACAAAATGAAGATGAAACTACCCAAAGCAAAAGAAAGAAGGCAATTTGCATAGTAAGAAGGGGAACAGCTAAGTGTACAGTAGTGTGTCATACACTTTCAGGGCTCTGGCTGAAAAGTGGTGTACTGTTTCCATTGGAAGTTGCCAATTTCAAAGACAGATATATTCAGGGGTATATTTTTTTTTTTCCCCATTTACAGTCCTCAGCTTGCAAATGGACTTCCTTCAGTAACGTGCTCATTCCAGGCCTCACTTTTGCTCCAGGCTGAGAGTAACTTGGCCACAGATCAAACAATCAAGTTCACTTGCATTAATTCATGACTGAGCTGCCTTGCCATCATTCTAACCTTGTCCTCTGACACAGAATAATTTCCCCCTTCCCACATACCCTGCATGGCACAAAGACCTGCTCCTTGGCACCAGGGAGTATTCATAAAACTAGAGTCCATGTTCAATAAGCACAATGGAGTGGAAATGGCCTAGGTATATTAGTAACACTGCCAATATAGAACTCATGGAGAACAGCAGCTTTGACAACTTTAAAGCAAACAGACAAAACTGTCATTAGTGGAAAGGTCATCATGCTGTCTGCAGAGTGAGCAGTGTGACAAATCAAACAGTTTAGCATTTTGAGGATGGTGCCCAGGAAAAGACAGTGTGTTTGGTCTCCAACAGTGTCATTGTCACTGCCTGGTTGCTGGCATTGCTGCTCCCCATTTTCCCAAGATGACACCACAAGGGAGGCTTGGAGAAGACGGTCGGTGACCAGGATAACACACCTGGGTGAGACACCTCCAAGATGAGCTTGAGAGCCAAGCACAGCACATGGCACAGCCAAGGGTGTGTTGCTGTGGTACTCGGTAAGGACATCAGCAAGAGCTCACCCCAGCGCAGTGCCTTTGTATGTGGTAATAGGCCCTTATGCCCACAAGATACTATTCAGACCTACATTAGATCAAATTGCAAATTTCAATTCCAGCTGGGGCTGCAAGCATGTAAATTGATGCAAATGGATAATTCTCCACAGGTCCACCTACCCCATGTGTTGATGGTAAGTTGAGTATGAGCCAGCAGTGCCCTGGCAGCCAGGAGGGCCAAGCACATCCTGGAGGCCATCAGGCACAGCAGCCAGGCAAGGGAAGGGATTGTCCTGCTCTGCTCTGTGCTGGGGTGGTCTTGCCTGGAGTGCTGAGGACAGTTTTGGGTGCCACCATATAAGATATTATATTGTTGGAGAGCACCCAAGGGATACTACAAAGGTGGTGAAGAGTTTTGAGCGGAAGCTGAAAGACAAGCGGCTGGGATCATTTGGTCTGTGTAGCCTGGAGAAGAAGGGGAGACCTCACCGCAGTTACAAATTCCTCATGAGGGGAAGAGGAGGTGCAGACTTTGATCTCTTCCCTGTGGTGACCAGTGACAGGGCCTGAGGAAATGGCCTGAAGTTGTGTCGGGGGAGGTTTAGGTTTGATATCAGGGACAGGGTCTTCACTCAGAGGGTGTTCAGGCACTGGAACAGGCAACACGGGGAAGTGGTCACAGCACCAACCTGACAGAGTTCAGAAAGTGTTGGACAATGCTCCTAGGCATATGGTGTCACTCTTGGAGTGGTCCTTTGCAAGGCCAGGAGCTGGACTCAATGATCCTGATGAGTCCCTTCCAACAAAGTATATTCTATGATTCTGTAATCTTTTCCATGCGTATAAAATGGATCTTTCTGATCTGGTAGGATTTTACACATCATTTGTGTGAGTACTCAGGACTGCAGCAGAGATCAGAGCAAGTCAAAGAAGAATCACTTTCTCATATGTGATCCAGTTTTTCTCAGGTTGTTCTCATTCTCATCAAATAGCCTTTAGAATTCTAATTTCTGTTCCATTTTAAGGAATAAAAATAAATACTTCATGGCACATGATACTGTGTGGCTCATTTTCCAACCACTTGCTGTAATGAAAATAGGGATTTGTTTTGGATAGGGTTTTTTTGTAATTGTTGAACCTGACACCTTTAAATGGTGGGTACACCAAAACTTAAGTCCTAAAGTAACTGCTGTAATAATATCATTTGCAGTGTGTGGCAAGTATCTCCCAACTCTAGGCCATCTCTCCTGCTTGGTCTGCATGATTACCCCCAGCACTGCCAGGATCACCTTTTTTCAGCATGAAGGGTACCAAAATACCCTGCCTTGTCACCATTTAGTTTTATTGATGAATTAGAAAAATGCAAAATACGTTATGGGGAACAATTAATGCATCTATTTCACATAGCCTATTTCTTCTCTCCTAGTCAGTCCCACATAGACTGTTCTCTCTGGAAATTATACTGCCAGTGAGGACCACTATGTAATGCATCTGACGTCCTGATAGTGCATACTCTCATTAGGCAAATCCCAAGGATAACTCAGAAGCTAATGAGAATGGTTACAGATGCGTTAACAAGGTCACTGATAAGAATATAGTCACAAATCACCTAATTAGGAGGAGGAAAAAATCCAGGCAAGCTTTTTTATATTTCTGTTTTACAAGTGACTCTCTGCTATAATAGCTGCTAGCTATTGCTTCTCTTTCCCCTACCTGTACAGATGGCTGCCAAAATACTTCTCCCCAGCCTTGAGGCCTGAGAAAAGAGGAAGGAGCAAAAACTCCTCAATTGTAGCATTTTGATCCAGTACAGAAAAACTAATTTGTGATTCTGAGAGTATCTTTTGTACCCTGAAGTGTTGCTCACATCTCCTACTGCCTTGCTCAGCCAGTCTCATTCTGCATTCATTTCATGTCAAAGAACATTGATGGGGGTGTGGCACTCACTATACTGAATGCAAACCCCACAGAAATTAAGAGAATTATTATCCATTTTTCATAAAATTGAACCTCAGTATAAGAGAATTAAGGTCAGTGAAAATCAATTCTGGCACCATTAGGAAATTTTGATACTTCCAGGTTCTGTTTACTTGGCTAGAACCAGCACAGAAAACCAGACACACAGGTATTCCCATGAGACAGAATAAAACCCTACTTAAATCTGATTAAATGAATAGGATGGAACCTAACACTGACATAATAGTGTCATTATACAGGAAATATAAAGTTGACATAATCCATTCCAATTTAATCAAATGCTCTATATTTCTACGAGGTCAAAATAAAACCCCTATCAACTGCATGAAAACAAAATGTTTCAATTTAACCAAGGGGTTTTAGTTGAGCTGAATCAGCACCTTTTGAAATGAGGAAAAAAAAGTGTTTTTATAAAAGTTTTGACACTACAAAGAGATGCAAAATAACAAAATGTCCTGCCTCTGCAGCTGTGCTTAACTACTGCCTTACTGTTAATGGGAGGAGATTTATTCTACTCCTAATAATGAGAATTTACCTGTTAAAATATAAACTACTACATCCTGATTATATTGTGGTTTTATAGCACAAATATTTTGTAAAATTGCAATAATGTATTCTATACATAGTTACAATAATATATATGTAACAAATATAGAATACTATAAATACTGAATACCCATATTTATAATTGTTGAATAAGTCCTAGACCAAAATTCTTACATAAGTTATACTGGCTGTATTTATATAAAAGCAGAATATATATGCTGACTCCTACTAGGAGAGGACAAAACCTTGAAAGCAGAGATATTATACAACCACAACATGCCCTTAAGACAGAAATTTATTCCCCTCTCTATTAATTCACTCATTCCTGCTCACTCTTGCTCAATACAGCAAATTTCCTTACCATTCCCCATCTAGTGAGGCAGCTCCATTCTCTGCTGGCACTTTCAAGGTTAGTCTCTGCCTAAACAAATGATACCCATGCTGTCTTTTCCTGACTTCAACAGAAATCATCTTGTCCTTCATGATTGGTGTGCAAATATGTGAGCACTAATAAATAACAGCACTGCTCATTCAGACAGCGTCCTTCACAGGAGCACTTTCCAATCCAGCAAAATTAACAACAACATCAAACAAAACATTTGCCAACTGGGATATAAAAGTTAAACCACACACTGCCTGAGTGAGAAAAGAAATCAAGGTAAGGAATAAATGTAGGGAATTTATTCATACATTTCTGAAAAATATCAAGTGGAGATCTGTAGTATCCTGATAGCAAACTGCATGGGGAGCCATAATCTTTTCTTGGGTGCTCTGGGTCAGGTCCCCCTACCCACATAGGCACAGGGCAACACATGCAGACTTGTTGGTGGCAGGGAATTTCCCTGAGGGAACAGAGGTAATTTCCTCCTCTGGGTAGTGAGGGAAGAACAGATACTGTCCTGAAATATTAAGGTAAGTCTTGCTCTCAGGCAGCTTTCAAGCCCTGCCTAGAAGGCCAAGAGGGGAAAAGAGCAGGGACAATGCCCAGAACAGATGCATAAGGAGCCAGTTGCTGAGTCTGCTCAGGTCCTCAAGAGTGGACTGGCAATACTTTCAACTCCTGCTGTAAAGTGACTGGGTGGGTGCTCAGCTTGGTATAGGTACCCTAGAGGCTTAAGCAGACAAGAGCCCTGAGGGTCTGTAAATGCACTCAGCAGCTCCTCCATATTTTAGGTCTGACCCTGCTGCTGGCTGCAGCAGAGCTTCAAAACATCAGGGAAAGGAAGTTTAAAGCCAGCGAGAATTTACCAATTCAATGTTAGTGCTACTTCAGAACCAAAGTTCCAATTGAAATCAAAATAAATCAGTAGTCTAAGAAAAAAATCTGTGTATTTTCCATTTTCAAAGATCTCTATGCCTCTTGGATGAGCAGTACATTTAAACTACCAAGTACACCAGTTAGCTGGAAAAACTGTAGAATCAAAGATTACCTTTAGAAAAATGCCAAGTGCCACAGGTAGTGCTGCTCAGAGCTGCTCAGAGCTGAAGTGGGTCAGTGGAGTCTCAGCAGCCAGAAGTCTCCACTGCAGCAAACATTTTGGTGATAAATGAATAAACAAGACAGCCAGCACAAGACCCTGAATGAAGCCCATCAAAAGGCAACATTCAAAGGGAAACACAAATGACCAGCAGCTTGGGAAAGCACAAAACATAAAATCACAAACCACAGACAATCCTGAGTGTATTTTGGTGGTAGTCTTGAATGTCCCTCTCTCCACTACCACTGACATCAAAAAATTATACAAGATTTAAAAGCTATAAAAAACCACATTCCAAACCTGTGGCCCAGCTTTTCCAGCCACTGCCCTAGCTCAGCAGCAGCTACTGGCCAAGGGCATGCAGCCTTAGGGGCAGGGAGGGGAGGACAGGGGGATGGAGCAGGCAGCTGGAGGGCCCCTGCCATTTTCAGGGAATATATCAGCAGCAGCTTGCTTGGCAGACTCTGAGACATCAGGCATATGCACACACAATTCTGCATATGATTATTTCTAGTTGAAATTAAAAGATGAAATAAAGTAGGAAGTTCATTAGTGCAGAATAAGACAAAGAGTGAGCAATCATGCCTGACAGCCACAGGCTTGTGGAAACTTCGTGACCTGTTGCTCTAATCTACTTGTGAAGGTTTGCACCCACGTCCCTTCATTGCTACCATGCAGCTCCCATCTAACTTAATTTCTGGATGCCCCATTTACGCTTTGTAGATTTAAAGAAAACTGAAGCATATTTAGAGGGTAAGGTTCCTACTGATTTTGTTAAAAAGCTAAACACTATCTTTTGGTGTTTGGAAAAAGAAACATTGTATGTTGGAAAATTCAGACTGGTCTCTGTTCTTTCTTCTCAATATGAAAGTCTGTGTATGTGCCTTGGTGCTTTCTATAACGTCTGCATAATCAAAACCTTTTGCCTGGTTTTAGAATACAGATGTCTAAGCTAAGCAAAAGTTTTCATGGTGCTTTTTTGTTGGTTTTGTTCTTTTTTCTTTTTTAACATAGATGTTTTAAATAGTATTACCTATAAGAGTGAGATAAATAAGGACTCTGTCTTGCAGCTGGCATGCAATAGAAATTATAAATTCTGATTTAATCTGTTTGTCCAACTTGTGTGATTCTAGCTAATCAAGTAGAAATAACCCAATAATAATAAAAAAGTTGCAGCTAGAGCATCAGTCCTTCCCATTTACTATCTTCTCTCTTCCTAAAACCATCACTTACTTATTCCAACATATGCCTTACATTTTCAAGGAGAATATATTAATTTCTCCTGGATCTGAAGGAAAATAAATTGTACATTGACAAACGCTTTGCCAGCAGGGACAAATTCAGACTGCATATTTAACCCTAGGCCTGCAAAACACTATTTAAAAAAGGGGATGTAATGTTCTTCATGTGTGAAAAACACCCTATTCTTCAAACTGAATCACATTTCTTTTCACAGACAGGTCAATATTTTATCTTGATTTGCCATATTTAGTGTTCCCAGAATGAAAGTGGATAAAATAGAAAATCTCCTAATTGTCACAGATTCTGTGAGGAGCCACAATGGCTGTATGTCACCTTGAAAAGCAGCTTATCCAGTACAAGAGACCTGCGTTCACAAATTAATGTAAATTATGTGAAAGCACCAAGGAGTGGAACACAGGGCTATTATTCACTGAAATGAGTGACTCACAGTATTGCTGCTGGAGTAGAGCTCAGAAAAAAAATCCCTACTCTTCAAAATCCCAGCTTTGTTGCATTTTACAAAATACTCTAATTCCATTTTCTAATGAAAGTAGATTTGGCCTTCAACTCATTGGTCTCATCATATTAAAAAATTGATCAAATATAATTTAATATTTTATTCCTTTTTTTCCCCATGGCCTTTCTTTTCTGAAGGTAGCACTCAGGTGTTGCTTGCAACAGCAGTGTCCTGCAGGCACTGACCCTTCCAGGTTGCAGGAGCACTGTGATGTGTTGGCAGAGCTCCTGCTGGCTGTGAGGGCTGTGGGAAGGGCCCCACACCCATTTTGTAAATCTGTGGCAGAAGACGTGTGGGTTTGTCCTGATGACATCTTGCCTGGTGGGCACACTTTGCTGTTGGCTCCCTGCCCTGAGGAATGCACAGTTCCCAGCCCACAAGGCATCTTACAGGTTTTTGGGCTAGCCATCTTCACTCTAGTGCATGACAAAATGAGTGTCCAGAGGAGCTCAGCCTGGAGCTTCCCAGCCTTGTACAGGACTTTGTCCATTGAACACCAAGCTTGAAGCTTGTCCAACACATGCTGCATATTGGAAAAGCTCTTCCCAACACCAGGCCTCCAGCCAGTCAGGTGTGTTATCCAGGGCCGGATGAACCAAGGCTTCTTGTGTGTAATCCTATACTAATTCCACATGGTAAATACTTTTTTCCTCAAAACAGCTTAATTTTGTCTTTTTCCTTGAATTATAAACAGTGGGAAAATGCTCTGGTCACAGTAAAGCTATGCTTTGCAAATGTTCTGTTATTTGTGTTCCATGTCACTTATTGAAAGCAAAATGTGTCAGAGCTTCACAAAGGTACACAGCACTCAGAAGCTGCAGGCAGTTTTCTTCCTTCTTCTGTTTAGAAATTCACTAACAGCTGGTGAAGTCCCACATTGAGTTTGTGTTCTTTGGGCCCCTCACTGCAAAAAAAGACATAGGGATGCTGGAGTGTGTCCAAAGAAGGGCAATGAAGCTGGTGAAGTGTCTGGAGCACAAGTCCTCTGAGGGAGCTGGGGTTGTTTATCCCAGAGAAAAGGAGGCTCAGGGGAAACTGCATTGCCCTCTATAATCACCTGAAAGGAGGCTGCAGTGAGGTGGGGCTCAGGCTCTTCTGTCATGTCTCAAGTGGAAGGTTGAGGGAAAATGGCCTTCAGTTGTGTCAGGGAAGGTTCAGATTAGATATTAAGAAAAAAATATTCACTGAAAGAGCAGTCAGGCATTGGAATAACTTGACTGGGGAGATGGTGGAGTCACTGTCTGTGGAACAGAGGAGGTGTCTGGATGTGGCACTTGGAGATACGGTTTAGACACGATTCTGGTGGTGTTGCATTGACAGCTGGACAAGATGATCTTGAAGGTTTCTTCTACCCTTGATGATTCTGTGAAAGACACACTATTTTCTTTCAAGTTGGAGACTGAATGTAACTGCAAATGAGACAGAGTTTATTAAGCATAATTTGTCATGCTTTTGTAAAAATCCTGAAGTTCTATATCAGCAAAAATTTTAAGTCTATCCATACTTGTATCTTCTGCCCTCCACAAGAAATAACTGCATGTTGCTCTCTGTCTTAAATGCTTCTACCCTTATTTTAGGCTTCATATCCTAATACTATCCACAACCTCTTCATGGAGTAGCTATAGCTCAGACTCTGACTTTACCTCCTTTTTTTTTTCTTCTAAAGCAGGCTTTGCCTCTGCTCTTGCACTTGGACATGTCAATTTTGGGTCAACAGGTCTTTTTTTTTAGCTAACTCTTAGCAACTGCACAGTGGTTTGGTACCTCCCTAGATCTTCAACCTGGCCCCCCTTTAAAATTTCTCTGTTATCATATTTAATTCTAACTTTATATGATTCAGCCATGAAAAAGAATTTTAGAGTATAATCTATAAGATAGATATTTCACAGAATAAAAAGCTGAAATGCATTTCTCAGGAAACAAAAAAAACATTCAAAGATGGTATGGTCTCTATTTAAGTTATTTGCCATTTTTAAAATGCTTTTTCCTCTGCTGCAAAAACTTCACCCACTCTTGTATTCCAGCCCACAGCCACTGTGAATAGTTTGGAGCACCCACACACATGTTCAACTTCCACAGGTCTAATCACAGAGTCCTTTTCACAGTGATTTTCAGAACAACATAGATGGAAAAATAACCCCCAAAAATTTAAAAATCAAGGTCAATTCAGAGCCCTGAAAATTTCCAGAAGTTGAGTCAGGCTTGACCATGACATAAGCACTGTCACAAGGATGTCATGCTATACCTGTGTCCCTGCCAACAGCTGATGGGACTTTCCAGTCTTTGATATTTGTGCACAAATCCCTGTGATATTGCTGCAAACAGCTGACATCCACGAATTAGGCTTGTTATTTCGTTTTTAAACCCTAAACTGTCTTATCTTTTTATCAGTGAATGTAATTTCAGAAAAATCAACTTAAAAAATAATGGTAGTCATTCTCTTGAACAGTGGGAGGAGAAATGAAGGATAAGATCATTTTTCTCTTATCTGTCTTTATAATGACCATGAAAAAAAGCCTCTGAAATTAGTTGAATGAATCTTAGCACTTTTTTTTTGGCTGAGATCATAATTTCATGGTTAATTATTCTATATCTCAATTCTCTCTGGTTGCAACTTCCATGAACTTTTATTACTTTAGTAATATTCCTGGCTATCAAAGTCTCAGTTTCTGTTTACCAAGGCAGCAATACCTACACTCAGGACAATATCTTGGCTTGACTTTGGACTCTCTAAGTTCAGGGTTTCTTTTAAGCATACAAGACAGCAAATGGGTTTACATATCTTTTCTAGTTGCATTGTAGCTATTGAGCAGCATTAGTGCAGGAACCAAGGAATTTTTGTTCCTCTTAAGGGTACAGTAACTTAAAATCTGAGGAACAAGTTTGGGAAGTGTCTGTCACTTCTCTTTGTCCAGTTGGGCTTTGCCATTCCTAAAACACCTTTTTCTCCTCTATTGATGGGAGATGCAGATTAAAAATTTCATGTTGCCATTCCTAAAACACCTTTTTCTCCTCTATTGATGGGAGATGCAGATTAAAAATTTCATGCAAAACAGAATTAAATGCTCAATCTGGGAAAGTGAAAGTGTGGAGTTTTCCTTTTGATATATTTAAGATATGTACTATTTGCAGTAATATTTTTTTTCAAATAAAAAGTACCTAGTAGACCTGTGATTTTAAGCCATGTGCCTCTAAAGCATTGCAAGGAGAAACTTACATTTCCATGTGAGTACTAATGAATGGATGTCAAAACCCACTTTGCACAACAGCTAACAATACAAATGCTCTCCACCCCAGATTGATTTTTGCTTTTGGATTCCAGTTCAATGGACAAGAAATGAAATTTTGAAGTCCAGTAATTTTACCCTTGCCGCATTCAGGAGTGCTTTTTCTCCTTGGTGTTTCTGTTGACTATGTTGTTTCAATGGGGAAAAATAATTGTCACTGTGGAGACAATAATACTGAGTAGCTGGGACAGGATCTTGCTCTTGAGTATTGCTCAGGAAGCATTCTTATAGTTTCAGGTGGATTCAGCTTGTGGCTGAATGTGGATCTGGCTGAAGGTCGGTGTGGCCACAGGCACTCCTTAACCTTCAGCTGGCTTTCCCACAGCTACTGTCCTACAGCTTTTTTTGCATTTACAAGGAGCACAGATAAGTAGTCACAGACTGGTGTCCCCCCAGCAGAGGCATCTCCCATTTATCCTTGACTTTGGAGGAAACTGAGGGCACTCCATGTAGGTTCAGGGAGTTCATCAGCTTTCTGCACGGTTTCCAAGAGGATATGTTTACCAGCACTTGACGCTGTCCCTACCGCGCACACTCCTGCAAGCATTTGTGTGAGAGCTCCTTGGTCGCTCGTCAGGTGCCAGCAGAGATTGTTTTGACAACACAGCTATTCATGATGATTCCCCCAAATGGAAACAAATTTCACAGCAAAGTTATTCATGCTCTGGGTGAGATTTCTGAACACAAGTAGTGCACCCACTGGCTGCTACTTAAACGACTAAGAAGCTATTCACTGACTGACAATAAATGAGTAACTTGGGTCTAAGCGTGGCACTGCAGCAGGACAGAGTAGAGAATTGAAGCTGGGTATTTTTCCTCTTTGATGAGTTTTCTAACCACTGGGGAGATGGCTAAGAAATATTTTCACTTTTTAGAGCTAGATTTTTAAGTTTCTCGACAGGTAGAACAAGAAATATCTTGAAACTAATATAACTTTTTATCATGGGATGAGGTAGCCTTTTTTTGCCCAGTCTCTACATCAGAAAACTGCTTTTCAGGTGATAAGGAAACATACTCCATTGCTAATATGACTGTGACCAACACAGCCCAAGACTGATATACCAGCCTAGGAGCACAAATATTAGAGTGTCCAGTAGACCAAACAAACTCATGCTGGGATTTGCAGATGTGCTGCCCGAGGATGCACCTTCTCACCAGTCTCTGAACAAGCTTCTTATTTTTTCTCTCTGTTTGAAAATAGTAGCTTTTAAAAGGTAATATGGAAGACAATATGGCACTTTTTAATCATAGGTGTCTTCAGAGTGCAAATAGACATCAACAGCTCTGCGCTCCACACTGAAAAGTAAACAGACTCCAAAAGGAGAGAGCCAGGTAAAAGTAGTTATAATAATAGTAAAGTAGCCATAAATGAACATTATGGAAACTAAAGATTTCTAACTATTAAAAAGGCAAAATTGTGGAGCAGCTCTGCAGAGCTACTCAGACTAGAGAAAAGCTAAGTAAATGACCAAAAAAAACCTCAGTCAAACAAATGCTGGGCTACCAAAAAAGTTAACAAACCATAACCCTTAGTACCAGAGAGCTTATCCTTTTGTTTGGTATATTGACCTGTTTTGACCAACCTACTTTACTGTCCTTGGAAACAAGCAAAATCCTAGTTATTTCTCAATATTATTTGCTTTTTACTCATTTTCTTCTTTATACTATAGGCAATAAAAATGGATAAATAAGTATTGCCATCGTCAGGTACAGGGATAGTGTTAAAAGTCAAGGTAATACAGAGTATGAACAATTTAAAAGACCTGTCAAGAAAAATCGTTCTTAGGAAAGGGAAGATGAGTATTGAAAAATAAAATGAAAACTTTTCTTTTTGACAAAGTTATATTGAAAACTGTTTTTGTTTTTTTTTTACTTTCTTCTTCTTGAAAATCTGTATGATGGGGGCCCTACTGAAAATTAAATATTGGAGAAGGGCTTGCCAAGACGGACAAAAGTGAGAAGTTTAGGGGTTTGCAATGTTTCCCTAACCAGAGAGTAACCTGAGAAATGCCTACAGAGCAAGGCAGACAGATACAAAAACAAATCCTTGCCATTGGTACCATTCATGACCCTTGGGAGACAGAAAATATTATGCAGCAGGGAATGGTGTGCAATCCACAAATTTTCTGGTTCATAGGGTTCCTGTGTGCAGTGTTTAAGCAGCGATAAGTTGGATGGTGGGAACAGAGCTGGAGGAGAGGTTGTTTTCAGTACTACAGAGTATCTGAGAGAATGCTGGCTTGCTGAGTTTCTCAGCTAGTTCTTACAAACAGGAATTATTTTCCCATGTGTGCAGATTTTGGGCTCTTCTTTCCTCATGAACACACAGATGTACATATCATCATTGAAAGGCAACCAAGGAACGTGAGGTGAGAAAAATACAGCTGATAACTTTTGGGTCTCTTCCCTTATTCTGTCAAAGGAAAAACTCACTCAGCCAAGAAAGGGAACTGATAAACCTTTGAGACAGCCTAATTCATTCAGCTCATCAAAAAGCGAGGAGATACACACACAGCCCCATTCATCCTGGTGCCCTTGCTGTACATTAATAAGAGATGTATTCACCCTTTCAGGGGCTCTCAGTACATCCTTTCATTTTGGACAGTGCCTCATTCACCTTCTCCTGAAGTGCTTCTTTCCAGTAACATCAATCTAGGAGGCCATCAGCCCTGCATACTTGATAATTTTCAATTAAAATAGTAAGATCTGCATTGTATAGGAGGAAAAAATGCTGGGAGACTAAGGAGGACAATTTCTAAGTTTAGCTATCAGAGGTGAATGTAACCTAATTTAAATGTGATGAAATTAGACCATTTGCCCTAATTTTCATGCATTTTGCATTATCTCAAGAATACTGATGAGGGTAGAATGAACACCTGAGAGCAGCTGGCAGGCAGCATGGTCACTGTGCTACAACACAAGTTTGATTTCAGATATTGGAACGATAGAGTTATAAAACTGAGGGACAGAGGCCAGGCTATCTGGCTCTCCAGCTTGTTTGGGAACAGGTGAATGCCAGTATCCTCCCTTCAAAATTACACTATTTTATTTCTGCTAGCCTGCTCTGTCTGTGTATTGAAATAAACTCACTACTTTTGTTTTAGGGGAGGGGGTTGCTCTTTGAAAGGTCTTGATGGAAAAATTTGGATTTGGGGGATTATTTGCTTGCATTTTACTTTTTAACTAAATGGAGGTAGGAAGAGGAAAGCAATGTTCCTTGAGTCAGTCCATAAGTAGCAAAGACACTACTACTTCCATCTATTGGTAGAAAAGTAAAAATTATTTTACTTACTTTCCAAAGACAGGAATTACAAGAATTTCTAGTGCCATCTATGAGTGAACACAGAGAATTGCCAGTATTCCTATGCCTTATTTTACACACATACACACACACACAAAGATATATAAAATACAGACATGCACATTGCTTATCTTGCTGTCTCTAAGTCCACACAAGATCTTTGTGAATAAAATCCTTTTGCAGCTATTTAATACACACACTTGAATAAATCCAGTTGGAGTTAGCAAAACTTTAAAACTTGTCCCCATAATCTAAAGAACCATCCAAACCTGCTGACATTCAATGTGCCATCATGATGAAAAGTTCTTAAAGGAAAGCCTAAAGGAGATACCTAAGCTCAAGTCTCTAAACTTCCTAAATGGCAGCAATCCAGGGCCAAAATCTGCATTTGACCCATACCACACAGAAGAGAAACATCTTCCCACCACTCCTGCTATAGTTCAGGTTTTTTAAAATACATCCTAATTCAAAACCAGCTGAACACAGCAAGATTCAAAACCCAGTTGTTGTCCTTCACTCACCCGAGAAAGGACAAGAACAATCCACCTGGAATTCCCCCTTGGCTCTTACTGGCAAGCAATTTAAAACCTCAGAATGATAATTATCTTTTTCTGATACTCTATAGGTTGAATTTAAAATGCTTTTGAATACTCATTATTAGAGACTGTCAGAAGCAGGGATGTGGGAAATCACATACTGTAATATTTCCTTTTTGGATGTTCCCAGATGTATCAATTTCAAAAAGTGTAACTTATGCCTGGGAGAGACTTTCTACTTTATTTCTCCTCACCCATATCTCAATCTATTTCCTGAGGTTTTTTTTTGTTCTCCAAAGAGGGCAGTAGCAAAGAGAATTGGCAATCCAGAAAATAAAGAACGGTTATATTGGATTCCATGAGAGAAAAACATGGAGGAAAGGACTACAACATATCTTAGAAAACACATTACTTTCCCCTGGGGAAAAATTTAGGAGCTCACATTAAGGCAATGTTCATTTGCAGAACGCTCTTAACACAAATTTGCAACACAAAGTATTATAAAGGCTGTAATAAAAAGTGAAACACCAAGCAAATATTTCCTGGTATTTTTTTATTATTATTAAAGAAAGCAGAGCAGAGCCCCTCACCAGGTAGAGCGTGTGAGATTAGCTCAGCACCAGCGCTGCCTCTCAGCTCTCTGCAGGGACATTCCTTGTGCAGCAGCACAGGCAATGGGGACATTTCCATTGCAAGTTCTCGCATCCGCATTGCCCTAGGTCGAGGGATGCCCTGGGTTTTTATATGGATATAGATAGCATCTCATTAGGCTGTGGGGAGATGTACGCAGAAGTAAAAATTGCAATGTCCTCTCTGATTATGAAGTTATTTTTAGTTTTAAGGGAATGTTCAAAGAAAAACCATGTGAAGTATGGCACAATGTCTACGTTAAACAGTAAAGAAAGTGTATTATTTGTTTTGTACTTCCTTCGGTTTCTCTCAAAAGCAGAGGCCAAAGGAGACTTTCAATAGCTGGGGACTTGCATTTTCTTGGTATCAGGTTCATGGTAAAAATACAGCTAAATATGGATTACCAAAGAAGTATTTAAACCAAAGAATGTCCCCCAGAAACAGAATCCCAGCAAGAAACATACATAATAGTGCATTCCTCATCAGTGGGAGGCATCCATGGAAAATGTGAGGGGAATAGAGGGGAGGGGGATGTTACATCCATTGTATTTTCATCAAAGTATTTTCCTCTGAATAAGAACATTTTATGTTAGTTTAAAAATTGCATCTGATTTATAGTAGACCTGACTGAACTAGGGACCTTTTTCCAGAATCAAGCACAAAGGTGAGTCAAAAATGGAACTCCAGAACTTTATGTTAATACATTTTAGTTCAGAGAATGTGTATGTACAAAAACATAAAAAGATAAAAATTTCAAATGTCAACAAATTACTAAGAAGGGCATGCTACAGCAGAGTTCTTGACTGACACCCTTGTTTCAAAGCAGGTGTAATTTAGTCAGTAAGTTTGTAAGGGTTCTACATGGGATTCTGGCATGACACTAAAATACACTCTGATCTGCTCTGATCTTTCCTTTCTCCTTATAATCCTTCAAATTCTGTGATGTATGTATGTTTCCAGAGTATATGTACCTAGATTTTGCCTTTATTCCATCACATGAAAGATCAGTTGGGAGAATATGCAAGTACTCTTGTCATTGGGCTTTCCACCCACACTCTGAGGCATAAAGTTCTTCTAACAAATCCATGTGTGTCAGTAATTAAAATATAACTGCAGATAAGTATCTCCCCTACACAGAGACACTTTTGCATGCCTCATCTTTTTCTAAGCCATTTATTAGGGTTAAGACAGCAAAAAATTTGATTTCTTTACCCAGGATTTATCTGTTTTCACACCTCAAGAGTCTGTGTAGATACACAGTGAGAAGCAATGGCACAACTGCTTGTAAATTTATCACAGGACATGTTACTGCAATTTCAGCACATTTCCAAGCAATAATGCTAAGTAGGTTTTTAACAAAGGTCCTTTATCTGATCTGGTTGCCTTGGGGAATAAGGTCTTCCTCTAGTGGAAGAGAAGAAGAAGAGCTTCAATTTTTTATTGCACATTACTAAGCTTTTTTTTTTTTTTTAATTTTGATTAGACTTCATTGGGTTTTTTTTTTTTTTTTTGGTTTGTGGGTTTTTTTGGGGTTTTTTTTGATGTTGGGTTTTTTGGGTTTGGTTTGGGTTTTTGTTTGATTTTCTCTTGGTGCTGGGATTTTTTGGGCAGGCTTAAGAGAAGAAGAAAGGATACACTTACTTTAGTGCATTAAGAGAGATTTGGCTATGTGGTAATTTCAAGTTATAGTTAATATACAGCTCTTTGTGTACATGTTAAACTGCATACGTAAAACAACTGAGAAAACAGCTGATTAAAAAAAATCAAACCAAAACAAACATATTTGAGAAAAGCCAGGAGAGATCTTCAGAAGATACATTTGCAGGCAGTGGGCAGTGACAAACATGCACAGTTCTGCTTGGGAACTGAGCTCAGAAAATGCCCTTTGGTTTTGTCCTTGAAAGTAGTGCATCAAGGGAAGAAAATTTCAATTAACTAGAAAGCAGAAAAACAAGTTTTTAGAAAATTCTTCTGAGAGTTATGAAAATAGATCCTTATTTTTCTCTTTTTTTTTATTACTACACACTGCCTGCATTGATGTAGACTTATAACAAAGTTGACCAGAAACACAAATCTCTATTAAGAGACCAGAAACACAAAGTAAATCAAATTAGTGCCTTTTGCCAAAAAACAAAGACATTAGGGGGCCAGTTTGTTTTGGCTTTCTCAATAAGAATATAATAGTCCTTTCATATTATCACCTATGCATAAAATTTTTAAATATAAATTGTGAAAATGCATCCAAAAAGTAATGAAATAACCCCCAAACATCACGGAGCAGGTTTCATACAAAAGGCCTTCTATGGAGTCAAATTGGTGAGCTTTTTTCCCTCCTTCATTTTAAAGTAAAAAACCCTGACAAAACAAAAAGAAAATGAAAGAGAATTATTTCTCCCTCCAAATTTTTAGATATCAATTTCATCCCCCTTCCCACACAAATTCCTTGCTCAGCTCTATTATCGACCTTTTATTTTTAAAACAAAGGGAGAAATAAGAAGAGAACTTGAAAATTCATGCAAAATAAGGCTACCTAATTTACTAACACAAACATTCATATTTAGAATCCTGGAATTGACCAGCATATCAATTTATTCCTGACATTGAAGTTTGGATGTGAAAGAAGGGTACCTCTTCCACTTGCTTGAGATTCAAATGTGTCACACCTTTGCATACATCCTTCCCCTGCTCAGGCTGAAAAGGATGAGCAAGAGTAGTCCTATGAGTCAGTGTCTTCCCTGGAGAACCTTCAACCACGGCATTATAAAGGCAGTAGTTTTGTTAATTCAATCATGAGTGCTTGCCTTCAACCACTAATGATGGTGGAACAAGTCATTCCTTTCACATTTTAGGAAATCCGCCTTTCGCATCCTCAGTGGCGTCAGGTTTGGGGGGGAAGTTTGACCAATTTGTACCAATTTCTCCCCAGTTTCATATCGTTGACTGTGCAGCAGGCTTGGCTCAGTCTCCTCCCACAGTGGAGAGCACTTCAGCTGGCTCCTGTTCTTGGCATGGGATAATAACTGGTAAATCACTGGTGCCTGGGCAAAGACCCTGCTGGTTCTGCTGTCGTATTTCCATGGCCCAAAGCAGTTTGTGTGGCAAGGGCTGGAATACAGCAGTGGGGTACCCATGAGGGTATAGCTTGCTGACATGCTCGTGCCATGAAAATCCCTAAAAGTTAAGGTCCTTAAACTCATCTGTTAATGGCAGAAATGGATGAAATAAAAGTCTGCTGGTATAAATCAGAATGATCTTTTTATTTTCACCAATATAGAGTTAACAATCATTTGCACTATTTGCAAAACTGGCCTCTCATGTGTAATGGATGACACAACACAGCTGCTGGGGAGGAAGAATAGATATGTCCTCCCACTTCTTTATGAAGAAGCTCCATTCTTTAAAATGTTCAACAGATAGAGGTGACTCCTAAGAAGTCAATATACATCATGTTCAAAGATCTCAGATATTCCGCTGGTAGGTGATAATTTTATTTTATCTTCAGCTGTCAGTGTCTGTCACTTGTAATGCTAAGTAAGGTTGCATCACTTGCTTTCCTCGGGTGCAAGGAATGAGATGTTTTGCACAGGTCTGCACAAATTTTTGCTACAGGCTCTCCAGTAATTCTCAAGGTACACTTTGAATTTAAAAAGCTTTTCTACATCTAAGGACTAGGAGTGCGTTCCTCTTTGAAACAGGTTTGATTTATTCCCATAGCTAGTGCAGCCGAAAGAACAGAACCAGCAGCAAATAGCTACATCCAGCTCAATTTGTTGTATATTAAATGTTTGCTAGTTGTTTTCTCCCTGCAAACATATTCCAAACAGACAAAACTTTTCAGGAAATAAGCCTCTTAACTGCTAGTAAAGCACATAGAAGTTGGAGTTGGATCTGTCTGCCATGAATATCACCTCCAAACTGATTTTAAGACATGTCTGGCACTCCTGCAACAGAAACTAATGCTGGGATGACTTCTTGGAGTCACCACCCTCAAATGTTTCCTTTCTACAACCCTTTACTGTGACAAAACAGACAGCAAAATCTTTCATTTCAGCAGCTTCTGGCTTCAGCACTGCTATCTCAGCAGGATGTGAAGACAAGATAAAAAAGCCAAGTGACTTTGCTTGTAGATGGGTCAGAGAAAATTTTCATGAAAACAACTTTCATTTCATCTGTAAGATGAAGCTCAATGACTGCAGAACAGTCAGGTCCTAAGCAATTGCACATGTAAGAAAACAGCTCAGATATTGATATACAGCAGAGATAAGCTGGGGTTTTCTTTTCCTTTTGTGCTTTTTTTTTGGTTGTTTCTTTGGGGTTTTTAGTTTGTTTGTGGGTGGTTGTGTTTTGGGTTTTTTGTTTGGTTTTGGTTTTGTTTTTTTGGTTTTGTGGATTTTGGGTTTTGGATTGGTTTTGGGTTTTTTGCTGTTGTTTAGTTTTTTCCTTAAACTTACTTTATACTTGGGATTTAGCTGGAAAAGGATTTGTGAATGTGTCTTTGCAGACACATAACACTGGTTGGGCTCCTGCTACAAGTACTTTTTTTCCCTGTGATTTAATCCTCATGAGGGGCAGCAAAATAATATTTAATATTTAGACTTTATAAGACCTGCCACCATCTTTTCCTGGCCCATCCATAAAAATCGGAGTACAACAACCAGCACTGCACTGAAGTAACACAGAGGAACATGGGAATGACCCAGTCTTTCCCAAAGCAGCACAATGCAGATCAAAGAACTTCAGAGAAAAGCCATGTTTCAACAGAGGTAAGTTTCATAAAACAAGCCTCAGATTGGATAAGCAAATGCCCAGCTCTTGATAGCTGAAGAAGAAAAAATCAGAGACTCAGGGGCTGAGCCCTTGCTGAAGCCATGGTGCGGTTGTGCCCACACCACAACAGAAACCAGCCGAGGAGGCAGCCGGCACTGGTGGGTGCCAGAGCTGCCCCTAAGCAGCCCTGTTGAACAGCCCGAGGACAGCAGGGGCTTTTAGGGGTGCAATGATGGTGGGTGAGCAATGTCTGCCTCCTGCCAACCTCTGGCAGGCAGCTTGCAGTGATCCCCCAAACCCCAGGGAAGCTGCAATATCCAGAGGGCACTTGTTGGGGGTTTCTTCAGGGCATCTGCAGTGTAAGTGCCCTGTGCCCAGGTCCTCATGTTCAAGGCATAGAATGGGCAGACTGCCCACTGTTTTCTGCCTGTTTTGAGCCCTCTGAGGATCAGAAAGGGACACAGATAATTTCCACCAGGCCAACTGTGAGCAACTATGTGTGCTTGGAAAGGGATTTCACACATGATTCTGCAGCAAGGATGACTTTGCCTGCAGTGCTATCCAACATGTGGGAGCAAGCTCTGAAGAACCCATCTGTAAAAGTGGTAGCTTGTGTCAACCTCCTCACTCCTCCATGCCACAGCAGAATGATTGTGAGGATGGCCACTAGTTCAGAACAACATGCATTCATTGAGCATGCACGTACATTTGGCTTCAGTCAGGAAGGGTATTTGCTTTATACCATACAGCTTTGTAACAATAACTTGTACAGGACCAACATACCTGCAGTGAAAGGGATCTGGGAACATGGAGATAAAGCTGATATGTCTCTTCTCAAAGACACAATATCCGAAGAATAACAAAAGTATATTTCTGGATCAGAGGAGTGGAGGTCATAGACCGGAGTGTTTTCCATCTGCAAAGACTTCTTCGCCCACCAAAAAGGAGCCTTTTTATACCTGTATCCAAACACAAACAACAGAGCTGGGGAATTTTGACCTGAATGTATAGACATGTTGCCAGTATCTTCCCTACATTATTAAATGGCCAAGAATATTTTTCCTTATCCATTTCTAAATGTAGATAGAAAGCATGGTTCTGTCAGTGAACTCATTACCAAAAAAATAATTCCTTGCATTACATGACTATCTTGCAGATATCTCTGCTACAGTCCTTTGCCATGTTTGATTAAGCATTCACAGCTAGTTCAAAAACTGTAGTAAGCTGCACAGTTACTAATTAATCAATATAAACACACTGCTGTGTCTTGAGTCCATTAAGAGGAACGGAAGAAAAGAGATAGCAGCTATTTTTGCATCACAGTGACTCAGGGGTATTGCTCTACGTGCTGAGTAGTTTGTATTTTCCAAAGAACATCCACACCTTTTCAATTCAACATTAAACTCCAGAGAAGTGCTCCTTCAGTTGAGCACATGCACTACAAATTTCTCACATAAACCTGAGAGAAGATATTTAAGAGTCATACACCTAAAATGTACTTTGAATACTTGAAAAGGAGAGGTTCTGATGTGTGTCAGAATATGAACTATTCAGCCAGGAATTTTCAAAGTGAAACCTTAAATCTTACAAGTTTAGCATTTCCACCTGGAAAAAGAAACACTAAAAGAAACTTGAAGACCACCAATAATGTGGGAAAAAAGCCCTCCAAGCCAGTGTGGACAAACTGCAGTGGCTCAATGAAAAGAGACAAAACCTTATTTGAAGAAAAAGTTTCATGTGTCAAGAAGAGAATGAATTTGGACAGCAGAGGGACAACAACACTTTACTGCTGTGACTTCCAAAATTTGGGGAAATTACACAGGGGAGGCAAGCAGCAGGGGGTAGGGCAGGAGACACACACCTGTGTGGTGGATCTCTTTGCTGAGGAGGGCCCTGGAGGGACTGCAGCCCATGGACCAGCAGAAAAAAAACTCTGCTATGCACCAGCCCAACCTCATGGGTCACCTGTCACCTCACACAAAGGGACAGGGAGGGATTGAGAGTAACATGCAGGGAGGTAGGGACAAGGAAAGGTGGAGGAGAACTGTTGGATCAGGATGGGGAAAGGGGAAGAAAGACATTTCCTTCAGGGTTTGTTTTATTGATCAGCCCCTTATTTTTCCCCTCAATAGCCAAAATAGATATTAAAAGTTTCGTTTAATCGAAAGTGAATTGAATTGAATTAAATCAACACTGCTTTGTTTGTGATAAGGGGTCTTAATTTACTTGGCATTTTCACACAGGTCTCGACTGCTTTTTTCCTTTGTTGTTGTTGTTGTTGTTGTTGTTGATGTTGTTGCTGTTTTTTGCTATCACCACAATGTGCTGATGTGGGGATATTTCTATGTTAGGCTAGGGATGCTCAACATGCAACACGTGATGCCTATGGAAGGGGACAGCAGGACAATGAAAATGTTGTCACTTCCTGACTATCACTTCTGAGCACATGCTGCTCTGTCCCTGCCCCAGTCCAGACCAACCAGGGGACAAGTGGCTAAAGCTGCTGTGCTCCAGCCTGTTCCTGAAAACAGAGAGTGAACGGAGGCTACCACCACCCTTGTTACTTCACAGAGTCTTGCACCTGGCTGGGGACTTACCTGTGCATAAACAGCAGCTTTTCTGGCTGCACCACCCACACCTAGTGTGTGTGTATTTGGGAAGTGCAGCCCCCTCGAGAAGCAGTCAGGAACCTTGCAGTCACTGCAGGAGGCTGGGTGCATGTACAGCAGTGAGACCCACTGCAGCCCGTGAGGAGCTGCACTGCTGCAGAGCTGCAAGAGACAAACCCAGTCATCATCCACATGATAAGGCCCAAAGGAACTTCTGCCTCCTAAAAGAAACTCTACTGCTTTTCACACACAAAACTGTCCTCTCCTGTCTATAAATCATCTTAGCTCAGGAGAAACTAATGCCTGCATAACAAAAGGATTACAGAGCTTTCCTTCTGAGGCCAGGAGAGTCCAGAGCATTTCAATCAGCTCTTTGATATTTGCAATCTAAGCAAAGCTCCAGGATGCTGGTTTAAGGATTAGGAAAAAAACCAGAAATATTTCTTAAACTGGTTTTGAAATCTGCAACAGGAAGCCCAGGCTCCAGGAACAAGGCAGTGCCAGCAGCCTGTCCAGCAGCACAGGAGATGGTGTCCACTCAAGAAATACTCGTGTCTTTTGGGTGGGACCAGGGTTCAATGATACAGAGGATAACAGAGCTGTGTGTGGCCTTCAGTTTGGCATTAGTACCTAAACACTGGCTTTAAAATGAAGCTGTATTAGTCTCAATTAAACATTACATGAGTGCTTAAAATAAAACCAGGCAGGAGCACATCGAGCTCCATAAACATTTCTCCACTATTTGAAATTGAGCTCCATTTCCAAGATTTCCTGATGACACTGAGCTTTTTTGGGTGCATTCCACAGGAAACTGGAGAAAGGTGGAAAACTAGACAAAATATTGTCACATTAAAGGCATGCAGTTTGAGATGCTTCCAAATTATACTAGGTACTGAATTGAGTACATCAATTCAGAAGAGATAACACTATATTTTAATAAAGAATTTAGTACCAATCTCTGGACAAACTGCCAGTGGCAAAAAGAACCCCAAAAATCAAAACAAAACCAAAACCACACCAAAAACAAAACAACAAAAAAAAATCTAAAAGGAAACAAAATGTTACAGAAGATAGAAAGGCTTTCAACTACCTCATCAGACAAGTGATCTAGTATCTAGCTAATCATTCAAATACTGTTTATATTTTTTTGAGCAATATAACAAAGGTAGAAGTTGAAGGTATCATATGACAAGTGTGTGAATTCCATAAGAGGTTGGGGTTATATAAATCACCTTTTTAAATAGACTACTCCAGGACATGTGGCTTTATGTGCTGACCATATAAAAGAATAGCCTTGCTTCAGTGTGCTGGTTGTCAGCACACAACATAGGATTTTTAAATAAATCAGATTACATGACTAGTTGCAGCATGTAAAGTTGCAACTTTACACCCCCACCCAGCAAAGCAATGAAATGCACCCTACATTTCAGAGAAATGTAAAGCATCAATGCTGCCTCAAAAAGAGATGTGGGAAATGTGCTTTTAGAGAGGGATTTACTTTGTCATCTGTCACGCACAAAGGTAATGGCCAGAGGGAAGGTTCAGCCATCTGCCTGGTAAAGTCAAAGTCGTTAGGTCATCAGGGATATGGCAAAGTCTTTCAGGGAGGACCCCCCTTCAGGATAGGTTCCATTTAACATCTACATGGGTGATTAAAAAAGATTAATAACATGTTCATGATGTTTATAGATGCTGATTAATTAGAAAATGAAGCAAAGAGCTAATATGCAGCTGAAAGGCAGTAATAAAATCAAGTAGTGGTGTATGAGGCATACACATAGAGTCAGCACACACACACATTTATATGAGTGTGCATATCAGCTTCCAAATATAGTGAGAGAAATTATTTTCTGAATTACTGTTTTTATTGACACTGGAATCACTCTGCTGAATGGCTGAATGAAAACAATTTTCCATCAAATTCAACCATCTAATATCTTTTACTGCTGTGTGCAATACTGTTGATCTAGTTATTTACTTCCACAAAGGTGATTTTGACCTGCTAATTTTTTTATTCCTATTCTGTTTTATCTTTGTATATCTGTGTTGTAAAAGCAACATGTGAAAGCATTTCAGGTAAAGTCCAAAAGGGAAGAGATAAAAGTACAAATTAAAACCTGTTAATTTTTACCTGAAAAAATCAAAACTTTGGTTGAGATATATTCTGGGCATGACCTTGTAATGAGAGGAGGAAGCAAAAGGGGTGTGATTCCTGCAGGTGAGCAGCACTTGCAGTGACTGCTGGAGCTGGGTCTCTTTGCCAAACAAACACATTTTCAAGCCCTTTCAGGCCCTTTCCCTCTGACTGGATTCCAGATGGGGCTGTTCGCTGGATGTGGTAGCAGGGGGATGGCAGCCAAGGCCTGAACATCTTCCCACCTGCTTAAGGCTGACAGGATGTTTCTTTCCTCTGCAATTACTCTGTGACTTGTGAAAGAAAAGCTTTTCATATTTCACTTCTGAACACTGGGAGTCAGGGCCACTCGCAGTCAGTGCAAGGTCAAACCACTGAATTATTGCTCTTTTTCCATAGTTTCCTTCTTCTGGAAAAACAGCTCTGCCCCTTTTCACAAGCTGCTTGCAAATCCTGGGTTTGATTAGCATTGCCACTTTAATCTGCACAGGAGCAAAGATGAGGATGTGAGGCAACAGAGTCACCTGCAAGCAGCAGGGAGAAGCATCTGCAACACTGATCTGTGCTGTGCACTCTCACTGGCCACACATTTTACACTCTGATACCTTGGGCCAAGGAGGCCTCAGTAAGCTGAAAACATCTTACAGGTTTGAGTGCGGGCAGATTTTTAGCTCCTGAATATTAAGGTTAACTGTGTTTAGGGTTGGAGGGTTTTTCCCATTTTCACATATACCAGTCTGATGAGGAGAAAAAAGAAAAACCCTCACATATACACATGCATTCAGAATGGGTTGGACAAGCTGTTTCAAAGGGTTTATTTTCTTTGAATCTCTCTGCTTACAAATCCAGCCAGGTATTCTGGGTTAGAGCTGCCCTGTGAAAAGTCATGTCCCAGTTTACTTGGGGCAAACTAGTCCTGCTAGGGCTGGGGCAGAAGCTCCTGAGTGCTGCTGACTCGTGCTTCTCCCCTGCTCCTCATCTCTGGCTGCTCCCCAAGTGACCTCTGTGCAATACAGCTCTGGTGTGTCTCAGGAAAAGCAGGAGAAGAAGATGCAGCTCTGAAATACCTAGGTGTCAAAACCAGCTGATGTTGTATCCTGGGCAGCAGGTCAGACAAACTGTTAATAAAATGATACTGGTTTTGCTGGTGTGGCCTGTTCATTTAGCATACTGGTGGCCTATAGCCATCCTTTCCTACACCACAACTCTACTGTGCCATAAGTGCAAAGAAGAGCCTTCAATTTCCCTGGCATAATTGCCACAGAAAAACCTCTTGGCCTAATGAAGTCATTCAGACTTTTATTAAATGGCATGTACAGCTTTACAATAAACACTGACAATCTGAATATAAGAAGCAGAATTAGTGTGAATTTGTTAGCCTATTTTCAAGGTGTCACAGCAGCAGAAAATATCAGCATGACACTTGTGTATCTCCTTGGGTGTCAAATCAAGACTCTTTCAGAAGACAACATAAAAGCACACACCACCCTCCATTTACAAAGAGAGCTTTGATAGCATCTGTGTCTCTCAAATAGTTTCAGACTGTGGCAGGCAAAATGCCCAATCTTTGCTGTGACAGTAGGGGTTAGTGCAGGAAAGCCTTTGTATCCATCTTCAAGGCCTGACCTTTCTGGCTGCTGCTGGTGGAAGAACAGACACAAGGTGAATGAATGGGCATGAGCTTTGGGGAAACTCCACCTCAGCCAGGAGGAGTCCCAGCTCTCCATCCCTGCCCACCTGCCTTCCCCTCACACCCAGCCAGGTGCCCTGTCCAGGAGGCTCTCTGCCCAGCTTCCAGGCATTGCTGGCTGTGGGAAGAACACGCTCCAGCACGGTGTGGGTGGATGGAGGCAGAGATCTCTGAAGTTTGCTCTTGGGGAAAGAGGTTTATTGGGGGTGCAGAAGGTTCTGCCTCGTGCTCCCAGACACAGCACGTGGCTGGGCCTGAGGGGGGGGGGAGGGGAGAGAAAAAAGGAGGGTCTAGGAGAGGGGAAGCCCCAGGAGGGGAGGAGGTTCCAAGGGAGGGGGAGAGGTCCTAGAGAGGGAAGTTCCAAGAGAACGTGTGGCCCCTCGGAGCTCCCTTATCAGAGGCTCCTAGGTGGGCTGGGATAAGGCATGGGCCAATGGGGTTACGGACACTAATGTTTTAGGGGAAGGTACAGAGGTGTGGGATGAGCCACACATCTTTTGGGGGGTGGGATGGAACAGTCCATTTCACTCCAGGACTCATCCGAAGGCAGGAGTGACATCCGGCTAGCTGGGAGAACTGTTCTCATCCTAGCTGTATTATTTATGAACAATCATATCTATCTATCATCTGCAACAGCTGGCTACTGACTTTGCTGCTTTTTTGGGGTTACCGAGCACCGTGAAGCAGTGCAGGACATGTCCATCAGCCCTTCCACCAGCAGCCACAGCATGGTATCTTACTGCAAGGCTGGTGTGCTGCTGTGGCAGACACTGAACAGCTGCCTGCTCCAAGAGAAAGGAAGCTGTGCTTGAGTGAACCGATTTAAATTCAAGTGTTCAAGCCCAAGTCCAGTAGCTCATTTATGATACAATACCAAGATGTCTCACAGGAATTGATGCTTCACTCTCCTCTGCACAGCCCAGAATGCAGTGCAGTCTCTCCTGGTGCAGCAAGAGTTTCACCATGGCAGCTGCAACATTGCAGAACATCCCTTTGCACAAATGGTCTGGTTTTGTCTTGCCACATAAAGAACAGCAGTCCAGGAGCAATATCTCCTATGACCACTGAAAAAAACCAGCTGTGATGTTCGTGAGTGAAACCACTGAAAGAAGCATTTCATGGCGAAATTGTAACACACTCAAAGTCCTTGTCTGCTTCGGAATTTATAGGTCTTAACCACTGCTTAAACTCTTTATGGACCTAAGAGATGCACAAGACCCCAGCAATGTGGTCATTCCCTACCTCTCATAGTTTTGACATGCTGCATTTCCATCTTTCATTCTGCAGGGATGATTACAATCCATGCACCTCATTTGCATTAGCCTCATCAGGCTTTGTGGAACTTAGTCAGCTAATATCAAATCCAGCTCTTGCAATTCTGCTTACCTAGAAGAAATGAAGCTGAATGAATTGATGAAAAGTAATCAGCTTACATTGTTCTAATACAAAATATTTGAAGCTGATCTGGGATCACATATCTGGGTTACTACATTGGTATTTAGAATACTGTGAATGTTGGGTATTGGGTGCCCCAGTAAAACCCTTAAGAGGAGAAGTTGTGACTGCTGCTTGTTTTCAGCTGTGTGGCATCTGAGGTTTGCAGCACACCCTGGATATTCTCAGGTAACTCTGAGATCCCAGAGTCCAGATGCAGCAGTTCCTACATGCAAGAGACACAAAAGAGAAGCATGCTGGACAACAGCTGGCCAGATGCATGATTTTCCAGAAATAATGGAAATTGTTATTCTTTAAGAGGACTTGATGGGACTCATACCATTCACAACCCAGAGTCTTGCTCCAGCCCCTAGAGCAGAGGGTCAGGGTCCTAGCCATTCGTCTGACACTGCTGTTGAACCAGTCCTGGATGAATCAGTCAGCATCATCTCTGCTGCTCCAATGTCCTACAAAACAGATGATGATTGTGCTTTTTCCACAGTATTGGGAGACAGAAGGGATATTATCATGTCTTTCTAGGACCAAAACTCAGATTAAAAAAAACTAAATTTCTCTTTAAAGATTTACTAGTGGAGATTTTGCTCTAAGTAATGGAAGATATCTGATCAAACATAATACTCTTCTGCAAATATTAGGCTACCAAGGCAAAGAGAGCAAAGAGTGAAACTGCTCATTTTTTGAGATTCTGCCTTCTTGTGGAGCAAGAAACTCTGAAGTTTAATTTCAGTTTCCCCATCAGTAAAAGCATGTTCAAATAAAGCCCAGGGCACAAATATCTTTGCACTTACAGATCTGTACAAGTTATGTGCAAATGTGACACACACAGACCTATGCTATTATTTTAATTGTGAGTCGTAGAAAAAAGGAATATGACAGCCAGCACCAGGACAACTGAATAAATTTTCATCAACCTCCTTGACAGTGATGTGATAAATTGTCATCAGGGATTCCTCCTGTTGCCAAAAAAAGTCCCATGGCCTGTCAGAGCAGTAGGAACCCCTGGCCGTGTCCCTGCCAGGTCTCAGTATAGGCACTGCAAGTCCTTGGTCGTGCTTGATGAAGGCAGCTTGCACATGAAGCGTGGGCTTCATCAGATGATCACCGAAACCAAATTTGCTCCTTGGAAAACATGCACACATTCCCACAGTCCCAGGAAAGAGTGGGCTGCCAAAAGAAGATTGCCTCAGCTGACCTGGCCTAGCATTTCCTAGCAGAAAATACATATTGAAGATCTCTTAGGCCAATTTGCCAACTTCTGCAAAGACCTCATGGCCTGTCCTCATCTAAGTCATTGAATGAGCTCATAATTGCCCTCCCACAAATGCTGAGGGTGAGCAGCCAAGATGATTTTACCACCTGTATTCCTGCAGAAGTTGACCACAGTGTCAAGCTAAACAGCCCATGTGGGAGTTCCACAAAAAACCAGTGAAGCTGCTCAATGCTTTAACTTTGTTATCTCAAGGCTTCTTCCTCGGGCATTAATCTATCACACTTACAGTGTTATGAGTCAGGAGGTGAAGTGCATCTGCCTGCTGGGGAACTGGTAGGAGAAATAAAGGCTTTCCTTCAAGCATAGCTTATGCCAAGCTTTTCATGCAAAGTTGCAGCCTGCAGTGTGCTGACCACACTGCCCTTATAGGCACAGAGAAATCAGGCAGCAAAAAGCAGTAAAGTGGTTATATGGTTTGCCAGAAAACCTTAAAAAAAAAGGGAAGAAAGTTTAAAAGCACCTGGATTTAGTCACAATTTTGCCTCGGAACAATGTGGTAACCTTCTTTTCCAGAGAAGGTATTATCTTGAGCTTTGGAAGGTGAGTTCTGATGCAGGCTCTTTCATAACATTCATGATTGGTTTCCTCTCCC
Source organism: Lonchura striata (assembly GCF_050655825.1). Taxonomy (NCBI): domain Eukaryota; kingdom Metazoa; phylum Chordata; class Aves; order Passeriformes; family Estrildidae; genus Lonchura; species Lonchura striata. Next base: position 92,093,098 of record NC_140704.1, read on the forward strand.
TAGAAACAGCATTAGTCCGTACAGACCAGGTGCTCTGTTTGAGCCAAGACATTGTAAAGAGATCTCTGAGGCCAGTTTCTGGTGGGAACCCCAGAGTGCCTGGGAATACAGGTACCAGCTTGTCCTTCTTGGTTCCTCCTCATCTGCAGAGAGCAGGTTGGTGATTAGGCTGGGATCTGCTGTGCCTTGTCTATAGGGATATCACTAGGTGGCCCTGTTAGATAGTCTCTTTCTAATGAGCAAGATTTTAATCTTCAAAAAAAAAATTGTATTGCTAGAGATTAGAACTTTTTAATAATTTTTTTCTTTTTTTTAAATAAAGGATTCTCATTTTGAAAGAAATAATTTCATGATTGTGGGAACTTGCTGGGACATTTATTCCCTGTATTTTGACAGAAACCTTTCAAAACTCTGGGCTCAAAGAAATGAAATTTCTTTCAGAATAGGTTTCTTTGTACACGGTTTGAGATGACCTTGGCTCTAAAGTTAGTAAATGCATATAAATAAAAGAAGATTGCCTTTGAGCAGCTGATGATCTGGTATGCTTCAGTAGAAAGGTAAACCAGAGGTTTGCTACATTTTGGCTCAGTACCAGGAGGAGAAGGACAAAGTTTTTTTTTCAAGTGGAACAGCTGACACATTTGCTAGGACCCCTCACATTTACCTGGGGCTGCACAAGGACAGTGCATCAGCTTTTCAATCCTGTAATGTGTTACTTGTCCTCTAAAAGGTTACTTGTGTTTCTGTGAAAGGCCATTGCAACATTCAGCTTTTCATCACAATCCTTTCCAATTAGAAAAAACCAAGAGTATTTATACAGTGAAGCTTGAAACCACTTGTACAGCTGCAGCATGAAGGCAACTTGGGAGTGAGTTTGTAACTACAAAAAAATCCCATGACCACGTTTCCCAGCACTGAGGATCCGAGGCTCTTTGTTTCATTCCTTGTACAGCTGCTTGGCTAGTCAGCATTGAGAATTTTAAGGAGAGCGCAGAGTATCAGTACATTGGGTGGAACTTCTTTTGTGTCTGCTGGGAGAAGGGAGACTTAAAAGGTCAGAAAAGAAGAAATTGTTCTCCCAGTCCCTGGGAGAAATAATGGAGCAGAGGATGTGTGGTGTGGAATAGAATGATGCAAGCCCTCAAAAGTTATTTTTGAGTTATTGGTGAGTTATTTCCTGCTAGCAACCACCTCTGCTATAAAAGAGAGGTTGGTGCTCCACCAGTTAAGGAAAATGCAAAGACCAGTTTGGCTCTTCAGCAGTGAGCTGACCTTGCAGTCTGAACACTTGATAACTGCTGTTCATGCTCCAAAGACCAGCTGCCACAACAAAAGTCATGGAGATGAGAAAAAAACAGTAAGCAAATAAGCCCACACCAATTTATTCACCAGACTAAACAGAGAAAATCTTCAACCCCAGCTAGTGTCAGTAGAGAGGGGAGGGAACAGAATATTTGTCCAGCTGGCACATTATAACAGAAAAACTGCATTTTAAAATGCTTACTGTCTTGACACAGGATAAAATAGCAAGGGGTGGGTTTTCTCCACTAGCAACAAGTCAGAATCAAGTCAGTGATATCTGCCAATGTCAATGGAGGGAAATCTATCCTGGATACTGCAGAAATTATATTGATTGCTCTTTGGGTATCAAAACAGCATCAGCTCCAGTAAGAGAATAAAGCCCAGGTTCTCAAAGTAGAATATATCTGTTCTGAACAACCTGACTAACAAAAACATGGATGGTCTGACCACTCCTCTTTTTTTGAAGCCACTTGACTTCCACGGTGCTGGGATTTCTCTGGGAATTTGCTGTGAGGCTGTTAGGAAGACTCATGCCACATGTAAGATTAGGCATCCTCTGAGGTCCCTTCCTTTCCTAAGGACACAGCTTCCATCCAAAGAGCTTTAGGATGAATCCATGACCACCTTGCTGATTAGAGCTGACCAGTTTCAGGGCTTTCCAGGGGTTATTTGCTTGTTCTAGCCTTGCACTTGAATAAGCTATCCCATCACATTAAGTGGCAGAGACCACACAACTTCTGTAAAACCTGCTGACTGAGCTGGGAATCCCCTTTGCTTACCCATGGCTGCAAGGAAGGTTTTGCAATTAGAAATGGCAAGGCAATTTGGCACAACAAGAGGCATTTCCCACTTAGAAATTTTCATGATTACACAGGATCAAGTGGTGTGTCCAGCCATACACAGCCAAACATGGGATGGTGACAGAGTTCTCTTTCAAGTGCTACAGATGCCAGCAGGTTTAGAGCTGTAAGGTTTAGAGAGACGTGTCACCTTTCAGCCACTGTTCTTAAACTTGAGGATGTGTCCCATTAGTGCCAAAATGTTACATGCAGCAGAAATAGAAATTAAAGAATACTTAATGCAGGAAAACCTCCTAGAGAAGAGGTTTCTGCTGCCTGCATCCCTTTCTTCAACAGTGACAACTCTCATCCTAAGAATAAATTATCCTCATATTTCTAAGTACAGAGGCAAGCAACAAAGATTTTTTATATATCTCTCAGCCTTGCCTTCTCCATACAACAGTTGTTTTCAATTACAGCCAGCTTCCATCAACATCTCTCACTCTCCTTACTTGCAGGAGACAAGTTAGATACTGACTTTGTATTTTCACCTTAGTTGTTCTCTGGGCTGTGGAGGAGGAAAGGGAAAGAAAGAGAAAGTGAATATAAGCAAATATCAAGAGCCTGCCTTAGATAAAATATTCAAATCTTACAGTGAATAATACATGGGAATGGAAAATATTTTTCCAGCTACGTGCAAGCCCAGTGCACTGTGGCAGAGACCGTACCATCTTGGTTAGCAGCACCTTATGGAGGACCAAAGGAGGCAAAAAATTTTGCATAGCTTCTGTTGTTAACTAAATTCCCCCTCAACACTGCAGCAGCAGACCCAGACACAGGCCATGCATACACTCACACATGCACACACATTCTTTACACTTCTGCTCCAGCAGCATGGGTGCAGTGCTCACGTGCAGCAAAGCAGCAGCAGAACTTCGTCAGAGGTTTCAGCTGGAGGCTGGGCTGCTCTCTGCTGCTGACCAGCAGGGTCTGTCCCCAGCATGATTAATAGAGGTTTGCTTTGCAGCTGCCCTATCACCAGCGCTCTGCACTCCTGCTGCCCCCCCTCCACTTTCCTGGTGGCCATAGCAACATCCCCAGCACTGCCTGCAGTGCCAGCTCTTCCCTCCCTTCAAGCAGCCTCCGCTCCAGGAAACGATCCTTGTGAGTAGCAAACCTGTGCTCTCCACACTTACAGGCTTTTAAATCTGTGACCATTTCCCAGCAGGATTCTGCCCTTCGCCAGGTGGCAGTGGCCCTGCTCATGCCCTGCCTTCCGCTTCCCACCACTGACTGCTGCTGAGGAGCTTCCCGGAGTGAAACGCCGCAGACACCAGGCTCAAAGCACAGCTGCTTTACCTGCTGGCAGCACTTCATGGACACCCTCTTGGAGCCACTGCTGCCCTTCACAGAGCGGATGAGCCTGGCCTTGCTGCTGCTCTGCTTGGTGCACTGGCCCAGAGTGTCTTGCTTCTCCTTTCTTTGTTCCTCTCTAACCAGAGGGTTGGCTGGATTAAATCCTGGGCACCAGTTGTAGCTAGGAAAATGTCATCCCACTCCACTGGATGGGAAAATGCTAATCTAAGGACCTATTGTAGCCTGGGGTGCCTGAGCATCCATTTTATGGGTGCCACACTGCTGTGGGAGCTGCTCATCTCCCTCCTCTGACAAGTTGCAGATGTTTTCTTCTGTGTTATTTTAGTTTCAGGCACAAAGTGCACAGAGGCTGGAAAATAAGTACCCCTAAGTGATTTTGTGAACGCCCCATTTGCTGCCTCAGGATACACATGCGCTGCTGTCTCAAGGCACTGTGTACATCTAAAAAACACAGAAAGAAAAGGGGGAAGGAGAGGGAGCACAGAGGCTCTCAATTCCCACTCCCAGGCTCTGGGGAGCAACTCAGCACTTGTATAAATGAAGGGAGAAGGGCCTGCACTGCTCAGCAGTCAATTCAGGTAATGGCAATGCCAGGCTGAAACTGCTGCTCTGGATCAGCTCTATTCACAGCATCCCTCTTTCCAATTGCTGTTCGCACAACTGTTCCAACAGGCTTAGCTTTCAAAGCACTTTTGTTGTTTAAAAGAACCAAAAAAACACAGACTGTCTCTAAGGCTTCCAGAAGCATACACACAGCTAGAAGGAAAGATTTTGTTTACGTTTTAAGCCCTTCACCGCTTTAAGACATAATTAATTTATGCAAGGAGATAAAAATGTTACTTATTGCAGGCCAGCAGATTTCCAGACAGAACTAATCATCATTAGCCTTTCTGATTACTAAGTAAACAACCTGCTTAAGTATTGATCATTAATCTATGATATAGCTTGGATTAATCTTAACTTTGCACATTAATGTCAGCTGCTGTGAGATGCAAATACAATAGATTCACTTTCCAATTTCTTGTCAGAATATTGTACATGTGCTACTGCAGTATCCCAGCCTCAGATATTGCATTTCTCCCCTGAGGTCCAAAAACCAAGAATTTCAAGAGGGCAGCAAATGAATTTTTAGCCTGAGGGAAAATGTTTGATGAAAAAAAGTTCCACTGTTAATAGTTTTCATGGAAAATGAGATGAAAGTGGGGTTGAAAAAAAAATACTGGAGTGGTTTTAGCTGTAAGTGCCACTGAGGGCCTGATAAAAGCTGTACCTTTCAATTTTTTAGACTAATCTCTCTTGCACACTAGGTCTCCCACTCAGGCTTACAAAAAGTATTACTAGGTATAATGTAGGAGGAAGACTGCTGCTCCCTGTGGGCAATGTCAGGAAAGAGAGCCTGCCTGGTAAAAGCTAAAATATAATTCAGGAAGCATTATGATACCTGGATTGACTAAAAATCATTATTTTTATTGGCAGTATTCTTTCTCATGGTGAGAAGTTCTTTACTCCTGTGAATAGCTAGCACTTTCCACAATAACTGTGAAAGCCCAACTTACCCAACAGAAATATTGATGGAAATCATTTGGGTCAGCTTTCAGAACACCATCTTGCACTTTGAAAACAGCAAGCAAAGTAGTCTTTCTGTTTTATCCATCAGGAATTGATGGCAGAGAGACCAGGTGAACTGGACAACAAGTGGGTTTTAGCGCACAGAGCTGCTGCTCAGCTCATGGCTTCATCATCACTTGTGGGAAAAGATGCACTGGGACATTAAACAACCACTGAAGGCATTACCACATTGTCCCCTTGAAAGTGATGGTGACTACAGAAATCCATCTTTATTGTTCTTGGATTCATTATGAAAGTAAACTGATGTGCAAAAACTCCCAGCTACAAACCACATATAAAATCCAAGCAGTCCTAAAGTGCCAAGAGATTTTGTAGAAGCCCTTGGTGAGGCAGGATGCAGCTGAGGTAACCTGCATCTCCAGCCTCCTAATTGCCTTGATCCATTTTCATGGAAGAAATAAAATGTCACGATGACATATTTTGCTTGAGTTAATCAATGCTGTAGGCTGCAAAGCAAAAGAAAACAGCCCCATTAATTCACAATAACTTTCTTCTGGAACCTTTTGGGACTTTATGCTTAGCTGGTGCTAAACAGAGGAGGTTAAGTAACAAAAATGCAGATTTGCTTCTCAGCTCTGATGGGCAGCCTTCGGAGCAGGCACAGCTAGAAGACAAATGCTGTGGCATGATCGAGACCAGACACAGCAGCTCCCTCCGGCTTCTGTGCTGGCTGCACTGCCAGTGCTTGCATCAATCACTGCTGGGCTTCCTCCTCCAGCATCAGCAAGCCGCAGCAGCAGGTGTGGTCTGAGGAGCAAGGGAGCCTCCTGAGGAGCTTGCACTGAGCTGAAGTTGGAGCAGCATTAGGGCCCAGGACAGCTGGGAGGCTCAGGTGGTGAGCAGGACACGTCCAGCCATTTCCTATGTGCTTCTTCATAGGCCTGAGTGAATGAGCCACGTCAGAGCTCTTGGCGTGGGCTGGTTTTGTTAGTTAGTTTGTTTGCAGGTTTGGACTTCTTTTGTTAAATATGAACAGAGGTTAGGGTTATTCAGGGAGAACGCCCTGTCCCTTTTTTACCAAAACTATCCTCTTGCTCGGACACAAGAACATTTTCCCTGCCTCGCTGCCACACTCGGAGACTTCTCCCATCCCTTTGTATTAGGCTCCCTCTGTGCTCCATAGCATGTGTGCACCGAGAGTGCAAAGAAAGCCAACAGCTTTCTAGGATACTTTTCAACAAAAATGACTACTTTTTTAGCAAAACTTGCTAACTTACTACTACTACTTACTAGTTTAATTTATTTTAAAAATAAAAACATCCTGAGGAAAGTTTTCCTTTAAAAAGCAAACCGACCAATAGTAAAGGAGTTAAAGCAATTGACTTCAAAGCAATTAGAATTCCAAAAGCTTGATAGGTGACACCTGTGGCTGGACTATTATGGAATAAGTTTATAGCTGTTTAGAAAGGGCAAGCAAGAGTAAAATAATTAGTTTGGTATGTCAATTAATAATTTTTAAATATATCTATATATGTTGTTTTTAGTCTGACAGGACACAAGATAAACCTAGAAGTCTCTACTTATTAAGGAAAATAAAAGAAGCAGCCTGGAACACACAAGAGGCCTGCTACAGGTCATCTAACAAGAAGCATTAGGTAGAGAGTTTTAATTTATTTTCTAAAAAACAACATAACTAATTAGCTGAAGACTTTGGTAGCCTTCTCCCTTCCCAACACAAAGCAATGAAACAGGCAAGTAACTCAAGAGCTTCTTGGGGTATGATGGGAATGATTTTCTGCAAAGTTAAAGGGAAGAGGGAGGTTCAGAGGATAGGTAGCTCTCTGAAGAAACAGTATTAAATGCACGCACACGCACACGCACACACACACACACACGCTCTGCCAGTGCGGAGGAAGTATAGCAGGAGAGCAACTTGGCTCTGCTAGAAGCTATGAAACAGCCTGAGACTTGAGAAGAATAGAAAAATAGGACATAGGGGAAGCTATTCAGGAGAGGCATGACAGAAGAGTATGAATTTGAGGGTAAAATCAAAGGCCAAAGACAAAGAACAGGCCCAGAAAACAGCAACATCACGAGGAAAGTATGTAAATTAATACATTAGCAAGGCAATAGAGACCACTACTCAGTGTGAATGGAGCAATGCATTCTACTTTGCACTGAAAAGATCATGGTTAGGAGTGGATGGGCGGAAGAATAACACCCAGGAAAAAGGTAAAAGAGCCAAGATGATACCAGAAGAAAAAAAGCCATAGGGTACTCTGGTAAGGTAGAAAATGCCTGAAAGCTTGTTTAACTGATTAGACCTGAGGAAATGTACCCAGATTGCTCATCAGTCTATGGGAGAACATGACAGAATGACCAGAAATTTTTGTTGAGCTCTTGGAGAAAAAATGGCACTTGGTAATGGAAAACAGAAGAGCAAAATGGTCCTTAAAAAATTACTTCAATGTCCAGTGATAACAGAGCAAGTGGTCAAGTGGTTTCAAGTGCAACTCCTAGAAAGGCACTGGAACAAATGATCTAATTATATGTGAACATGCAGTAAGTAAACATGTTATAAGGAACCAACATCTCCAATTCATTAATAAAACCCACATCAAATCAATCTAGTTTTTAATGCATTGCCATACCAGAATATAAAAACTGACAAAGACTTGTGGGCATGATTTGGGGATCTTTTTGTGATCCCCTCTCCATCGTTTTGGGTTTGAACTGGGCTTTTTTTCTCACATCCAACTAGGTTTGGAAAGGATAAAAAAACTGGCCAGTGAGTGAAAGAGAGGAACCTCGGGGGACTTTGGTAATACAGGAGCTTAATAATGTGCCATGAAATTAGATCTCTTTAAATGTTTCTCTTTATTTGTATATATTACAGTCACTGCTTTGTGTGTCTGGCTGTCCAGATTACTTGTGTTGGCTCCCCACCATGACACAGGTGCTGCAAAGTATTTCTTCAACAGCACAGTAGGAATAAGGCTCACAAGGAAACCTGGGGTTCACAAATGCCAGATGAATGTAAATACCCATTTCTGTGTGCACATGAAAGCATACTGCAGTGGCATCCAGATCTGTTTTAAAAATAATTATGTGCATTAGTCATGGGGTTGAGCAAGGAAAGGTTTCATAAAGGCAGAGTTGTCAGCCTCCATCCACACACAGCTGAGTGTGGGGCGGTGCGGGCAGAGATCTAAGATGTGAAACTGGCTGATAATCACCTTACACCACTCAGCAAGAAATATTAGGCTGTGAAAACCATACAATATATGTGAATTATCACCCCACATGGAGCGGGGTGGTCTCTGGGGGCAGGGGCACATCATGTCAGCCCCTGGGGCAGGGGGTGGTAAAGAGATTTTCAGTGCTGCAGCTGCCTGAGGATGGCCGTGTAGGCCTAGGGAAGTTCTGGTGAGAGGCATGAGTCTGAGAGATTTCCGGGATCCACAGGGGAAACTTAGTGGGTGGCTGCAGGCTTTTCCTTGTGAGGGAATGTGGGCAGCTTCCCAGCCATGGCATCAGGCTGGGCAGGCATGGCATGAGGGGCAGCTGACCAGAGCAGGGGTCTTGCCAGGAAGTTGCGGACTGTGGTTCAGAAATCTGGGTACCTGAAAGCTACCAAGACACAACAAATCATTGGTTAGATTCTTTTCCTCCTTGCATTACCTTGGCTCAATACACATCATCTAAATAAACCAAACAACTGACAACCACTGGCCACTGAAAAAACCCAACAAACTAACCTCAACTTTCCAATTGTTCCAATCCAAATAATTAAGGGAAAAGTAACCAACCTTTTCAACAAAACCTCTAAATTTTCCCCTTTTCCTTTAGCAACCTCCTACAACACATGAACATAACTAGTGGCTGCATTGCAGACACCATCTGTTCCAGCACAACAGAAACTCACCCACTTCTACCCACTCAGCATGACCAGAATTTAGCAGTGCATGCTGCATGTGCAGGGGAGGCACATGTGTTGTGAGTGGTGGAGGAGAGCAAACTAGGATAAGGAACCACTGCTAGAGGATGAGCAGAGGGCAGCTCTGCAATGAATCCTTCTTTTTGAGAGGATAGCGAGTTGGCCACACTTGAGTAGGGTGAGAAAAATTCATCCTGGGATAAACAAATGTTTCACCATCTGTAAACTGCCTAGTACTGACGCAGCCATCCAAACCTACTGCTTCCTTGCCACCAGCAACCCCATCATTTTTAGTGTGAAAATCTTTCAGTACTGTGCTCCACCGAGTATTTTCCCCAGGTAGAGGCAGCCCATGGAATATGGGTAAATCATTCTGGTAGTCAGCCTGGCAATTCTAGCATCAGCCCTGGCATGGGCAGAAGACTACAACTTGGCCCTCAAATCTCTTCCCTCATCCAATAGTTTTGTTCTGTGGCCATGAGATTCTGCACCTAACCTTGGGGGAAATACAAATTACTGCATCTCACATGACTGTAAAACAAATTTGCTTGGCAACAGGACACAGTGCCTTGTCTGTGGGGAGCTATCATAAATGTATCCTCTTCTGCTGAACTTCAGCTCTTGCTAAATCCTCCCATTGTCCCCAACAGGGAATGCATGAAATCTACCAAGACCTTTTTCTGCAAGAATTTTAAACAATTAGCAACATTCCATGAAGGAGTAATTTCTGTGAAGCAACAGGAACACAGTGAGAACGGAGCCCTTTGCAGAAAGGGCTCTGCACTGTGGGCTTCCTTTGAGGGCATGTTGCCAGTACTGTACTTCCAGTTTCTATGACTTTATGTTCTCTTGCTTGCTATACTTGGATAATCCAGGTTCCATTCCCTTTGCACTTGGATGCTTTGGTAATTCCATCAGTTCACACAGCGAAACTTCTGCTCTTCAAATATCTCCTGAAGTTACATCTGCCTCATTTCTGTAATTGAGCAGTTATTAAAGAAGTTATTTTCTCCTACATTTAACTCTTGTGTCACACCTCTGTTTCCATACCAACACTTGGTTGACTCTGCATGTATAAACAGTTCTCTCTCTCCTCTGAACTAACCTGAAAGCTCATTGGAAGTGGGATTGCATTTGATAGTTATTTGCTCACCATCAAGTACCCTAACTGCATTAGATTATGAACTTGAATCATAATTGGCTTGATTAAGGCAAAAGGCATGATATGTAAACCAGTGCTTGAACATACACTGAATGTAATCACTGCTACATAAAGTATTTTATTTTCTCTATTCTCTGCCATCTAAATTCCCTGAAATACCAGGAAATCACTTTCCTAAGTCATTACCCTTAAAATAATCCTCAATCTACATAACCTTGTAATGACAGAAGAGCAAACAGTTTACGCAGATGGCAATAAAGCAAGCAAGATTCAGTGTCACTTGAAGTAGTAAATTATGCATGTATTACAAGAATCTACAAAAGCAAAATCCTATGCATATAAATAATAAAACCAGCTTATATACAGATTTTTTCAATAGTTTGAATCATTTTTACTTCAGTACAAAAACTACTGTAGCATGCTAGAAAAAACCCACTCCTTATTCATACATATTCACATTACCTATATGGCCAGCTTCATTTTAGACTGACCCTTTTTAATGCTTTTTATGGCTGAGATGTCAAACTGAATATATGTGTTCTCTGTCCATTTTTGGAGCTACTTTTGTTCTTCACTTAAATGTTCTGTTTTCTCTTTCTATATATGTGCTCACATATCTCTCTCTCAGTATATATATATACACCTTGATAAAGATATAATAGTTGAAAGTAATGCCATTTAAACAAATCTTTAAGACTTCTGTAAGAGCACTTGCCAAGATGGAGCTTCTTAGTTACACAGCTGAGGAGTTTTAAGCCAGGCCAGTTCTGAGCAGTTGCTGCTGTAGAGGGTGAAGTTGAATAACAGAGGCCAAATAGGAAAAAACCAGCATGACCTGCATCAGGCCATGAGAGAACAGATGACTTTGGAAGGGAGCTCAGACTGGATGTGGCACTTCTTGCCACAGGGACTGAAGATGGGAGGGCCTGTTTCCTTTAGTAAAAATCCAAGGCGAATGGGGAGGATGAAGAAGCATAGGAAGCTCCTTGTAAATGGTTATCCTCCAGTCTGCAGCAGGTCTAGTAACACTTGGGTTCTGTAGGTTTCCTGCATAGTATCTAGGCTATGTTCAGTCCTAACTTTCCTTCAGCTGGAAGTTCTACTTCTCCTCAGCTCCTGCTTTTCTTACCAAAGTAGGGGAGATATCCACTGTGTAAGAAAGAATTCTTACAGAGGTGGCAGTTTCCCAGCTGGGTGCCTGAGACAGCTTGAGACATTTGCTCATGTGCTGACATCTCATTTGATAGGGCAGGCAGAGTTACTGAGGTAGCAGAGGTGCAATATCACAGGAATGAGAGCTCTCCTTGTGGAGGACAAAACAACCTCCTCTATTCAAAATGCAAGTGTCCTCAGCTGTACAATGTGGGGAAGTTTTCTTGTAATAGAATTTTTAAAAATAAAAAAGCCCAAAACAAATCAAAACCCCAAAACAAAACAAAAAAATCACAAAACAAATGAAAAATCAACCCAGCAACACAGATGAAAATAACAAAGCCATTACTCCTAAAAAAAAAAAAAATTAAAAAATTAACACTCACAAGCAGTCAGGAGACAGCAACAAGTAACTTTGTAGGCAAAAAGTATTTCAGTTTTTGGCATGTTACCTGAATGCTGGAGTCACTGTATCCTTTTAGGCTAAGTATTGCACATAAGCAAATTGGCCCCATTTGAAGCAGCAAATTTATGCTAATTTGGAATATGTATAATTGAATGCAAAGCTAAAGAGCTACACTACATTTCCATGACATTTGTATGACCATGCATGAGCTGAGGACTCTAATGCTCAAAAAGGACAAAGCACTTAGCAAGGAGTAACATTCAGTATTTAGATGAGGATTAATCAAGTCTAAAAGAAAAGGGCACTTGGACTGACACAGAAAGCTCTGAAGGCCAAAATTACACTTAAGCAGGAACAAACCCATTAGCAATAAGCATTATTATCGAGCTACATCTAAGTATACAGTGAGGATTTTCACACACCTTTCCATCCTCTTATTGCCATCTGACACCCCAGTTCACACCATCATTTGTGCCAGTGCAACCTGCCTGTCCTTGAGCAATTAACCCTTGGGCTTGAGAGACAGCTAGTGCTGAGGAAACATTTTCCTATCAATCTTTTAAACTGCAGCTGATGCACAGATGAACTAAAAGGCTCCTGTTATAAATGATGCTGCATCTTTTGTGGGTGGGTGCTAAACTCAATGAAACAGAAGTAAATCAGAACACCTTTGCTTAAAAACAGAGTGTTGCAGTTATTTGAGCTCCCCAGTAGCAGTGTCAGGCCACACAAAGGTACATGCACACAGAGGAGTCTGGCCTTTTATCATGCTCCAGTAGAATATTGGTGCCCTTATTCCTGAAGATGGACCTAGGAATCTAAACTGGCTCTGAACCCAGAGACCAGCAGCAATGACCCCAGTCACCCCAAATGATTTTCAGTTACTCTCACAGGGTTCATTTAAACAAATTGTGAACTTTGAATGTTACCACTCAAAATGAAGAAACAAGTTTTCTTAGCAGATTGGCTTTTCCACATGCCACCTTTGCATATTTAGTTTTTAGTACATGAAACCCAGATTAATTATATTATACTAGGATTGAAAAAGAAAAAAAAAAAAAAACAACCTTAATCCCAAATGGACATGAAATCAAGTACTGAGTTTTATTATACTAGTTCAAATATTTTACTTTGAGTACTACAAGGAAGATAAGCTAAACTGAGTCACTGCTTGAAAATGTTCATAACACTGAACTAAGGCATGAAAAAGCTAGACATGAAAATAACATATATATTGGAGAATGCCATTTGACATTTATATTCCCAATTGTTACAAATTCAAGCAAGACTGCTAAAAGGGAGGTTCTCTTGCTTGTGACTACTTGCTAGCAGTCTTTTTGAGTTACATAAGGGCACTTCATACTCCTGGCTCCCCTGTGGAGCACCTCACTCCTCTGTGGGGTAGCCAGTACCATATGGACTTTAAAGTGTGTATGGAGGAATGGAACACCTTCATGACCAAAAATCACATGTAACACTCAGCAAGTTAAAGCCCTCTTCTCCCCTCTAAGCAATCAGCTGTGATACAGCTACAAGCTTGGAGTTTACTTCTGTCTTACCTCCTCCAAAAGGTCCTCTTCTTGCACTCTATCGTGTTATCAAGCTGTAAAGATACCAGCACATCTTACCATAAACTGCTTCATTTAGATTTCCAGCAAACCTTCATCTTGAATATCTCTGTGTACCTATAAGAAATTCCAATGTGCACACATATCCCATGTCTGAGCTGTCCAGACAGGTGGTTTTGGCCTTGTGCTTCCTCTCACTGACATTTTGTTGAATCCACAACTTCATCATGAAGGGTTATTGGCCTCAAGCTTGAAAAGACTAATCAGTAGGCAGAGCCACACCTTGTAAACAGCAAAAAGTGCTGGCTAACAACCATCCCAGTTCTTAATGAAATCCCAAACATATTTTCAGGTCAATGCTCTATCCATCTGTTAGTGTTTCATTCAATGTGTTCTCTATTTTGAAACTTATGAATTTGCATTTTAATATGCATGTAAACAGAAATAATTCAAGAACAGCATCACGGGTCTCTGATTTGTTGTGAAAACATGATAACCACCGTGGGGCAACAGACGGTGTAGAAGATTACTCAGATGTGCCTGGTGAGTACCCTGAGAACATGTGAAATCCCAAAAGGAAGGACAGGCTGCAGATTTCATATACACAGGAGCAAAAAAGAAAATCTGCACTTGAGCAAAAAAGAAAATCTGCATTCAAATGGCCATGTGACCTTGCCTGACATGACTGTAAAGGTTTAGTCACCTAATTAATCAAGACTATCCTCTTTCATAAAACTTGTTGCAAGTGAAATATTCCTAAGAGTTTGTGACTTTTTTTTTGCTGTGATATATAGACCAGACACCTCCCATACATGCTTGATTGCTCAGATAAAATTCAAGCTGGATCCATGAGTGATTTCTTAGATGATTCCTTTCTCACCAAAAAGGCCAGTAACTTTTCAATGTAATTCTTATTTGCTTTTTGAAAAAGCCACATTAAAACCATGTAGCTAAAAAATGCTTTATTTCACCATTATTTCACTGTTAGCCATAGAACCAATATGCATAAAATGGTGGCTATATTTTTGTTCAAAACAGTTCTAAACCCCAAGAAAGCTCTACTGAAAACATTAACCAACCTTTTATTGCTATAAAAATAAAAATCATACATTCAAGAGGTCTCTACACTTTTAAACAATAAATTAAACTTTGTAATAGCAACATCAATTTACATTTCAAATTATTTAAAAGAAAAGTACAGTGTAGGGTACAAAATAATCTCTTTCCTTACCTTCCAAATACATCAAAAACATTCTTTTATTCCTTTAATGCACTGGCACCTAAGATCTTAGAAGAAACTATACAGTGCTACATGAAAAGAAAAAAAAAAATTTAAAACCTCCAGCTAGAGTCCCTAAATGGATATTATCTTCCAAGATTTTGCTGACAAAACTCTCTGGCAAAAATGCTAAGTGAACTTATATGAAAATAGAAGCTTAGTGACTAGAATAGTGAAATTTTCTTCAAAATTTGCAAAAAAACTCAAACAACTTCGGCTCTTCCAACTGTTGTGCAATTTATTCCAGTACTATAAACACGTTTCCATATAAGTTGTAATCAAGGTGAGGTTTAACCAGTGCATCATTTGTGAGAATAAATGGCAGGCAGATTTTTAAAACTTTTATAGGGCTGTCCCCATTATGTACCTTATATTTCTTTATTAAGGTTACACAATGAAGTGTGAAAACCTAAATAAATTATGTTTAGTGCTCACTGCTCAGGTTCCTGGAATGTCAGCACTGATACTCATCTTTTATTTTGCAAAACCTGGATTAGAAACAGATTTACATTTGAGCACATACACTAATTCCCCACCTAATTTCTACTAATTCACTCCTTCTAAACCTAAGACACTAATTCAGTTCCTGCTGAACCCCAAGTTTTCAATCATGTATGCAAAGCTCTGAATTAGAAGAGCACTGATCAGGACTAATCCAAGTGCTGCCACGCTCACCTGCTGCTTCACTGAAGCAAATGAAGCCCACTGCAATTAACACTGCTGGGCTGAGCTTTTTGGTTTTTTTTGGGAATGGAGCGTTTTGATATCCTTGAAAACCCATACAGATACACCTGATTTCACTTTCAACTAGACTGCTTAGGTTACATAATACAAGTACAACTACACTAAGATAGATCAATATAGGCTGTGGATTTACTGTGCAGGATATTTCAGTCCCTTTCCCAAAGGAAGGCAGCCCTTTTTCCTTACTGCCTGAATCAGGATTGCAACCAACCATGTGCAAGAAAGTTGACAAATAATGAGCTATTTGGCCTGATGATGCACTTTCTGTGCTTCAGTGGCCATATACTGCACACTAGCTGAGAGCAAATTTGCTTTATGACTAGGTAAGCTGCAACCACAACTGAGAAGGCACTTCTAGCAGCTAACCTTTGCATCTCATAAGAAAAACTAATCTTTTTTTTTCCTTTTAAGAGGTCTGTTTTGTACAGAATTTGGTAAATAGTCATTCCTTACTTGAAGATTTAGATTTTTGTTTTATTTTAAAGCTTAAATTCTATCTTGGTACAAGACTACTTCCTGATGCTTGGGAGAGCAAGCTCCAAAGACTATTTACAAAATGTTTTAATCTGCAAAAGGCTGATAGAAATATGATGCTACTCTGGCTTAATTTGGTAACTGACATTAGGTAAGGGGTTTAATAGCCCTAACAAAGCATCTTATTCCTCTTAAGCATGCAGAGCAACCTCAACAGTTATCCAGCCAAATGCAGGTTTAATTTATGTCTCAGAAAAATACATCAAATGAAAACAGACAATATAGTTTTCAAGAAGAAAATATTTAAGAGGTTTTTTTAATGTTACTGAAGGGCACAAACCAGTAGATGAGGAAAATGTTCCACTTAAAATTATTTTCCCGGTGGGATTGACAAAAATTAAATCCCATGGCCAACAGTACAGTTCTTTACTAAAGAAATTGTTCCAAGAGGAATGATGTGTTTAAAACACAAAAGTGTTTTTAAGGAAAAAGAGTAAAAGAAAAATCATCTTTTCCACCCCTACTTTATCTGTTAAAAGCATTTTCATGTTCACAATGTTTGATTTATTTTCTTTTTATATTTAAGTTAAACCCAGGTCTTATTTGCCACGAGGAAATGATTTCTTACATGTTTTTTCATATATCTTTATGATTTCTACCACTGTTTAGAAAAGAGATCAGTTTAAGACTGGTCTGAATACCACACTGCCCCTTTAGCAGAAAAAAAACCCATCCTTTCTTAAGCAACAGTGACACCACTTTTGCCTGTCTGAGACAAAGCCAGCTTCCAACTTGTAGGAAACCTCAAAGTGATTTCAAGAAACAAAATCATGTAAGTCAAGTAAATAGAAGTTAAACAGTTAACAGTAAACTTAAGTGTTTCACTAATGTCTATTAAAATAAACACTTTAATATTTTAAATACAACTTTAATTAAAGGTTAACCTGCAGCTAAACCCAAAATAAAGCACAAAATAAGACTACTATTATCCAAGTAGTTTGCAAGCAAATGTTTCCTCTTGAGATGAATTTGTCTTAAAAAAAAAAGGATACAAATATTTCCTGGTCTCTTACAGTCTTTATAATTTGTTTTTTCCTATAATATTATTGATATTCAACATTTGCTCTTTATATGAGTAGTAAGAATGCTACTCTCACAAAGTTAATCTGAGCTGAAAAATGGTTAAATCCATTGATATTATGTGGTACTTCTTTTATCAAAACATTGTTTTATATAATAATTAATCATTCACTTGGCATTTGAACAAAATATTTAATGAAAACTTTACCTTCTAGATAGCTTCAGTTAAGAAAGGTTTTTAACCAAGTAGACTGGTTGCAGGTTACTAATCAAAATACAAACATTTCCCAGCACATGTTTTCTTGAAAGGCTGAAAGAATCAAATAAGCTTGCACTTAAATGCTTCATTTCAGGATAGAAAAATAAAGCCATTACAAGTGAAATAACTATGTTTAAATTATAATTGACTGAATATGAACCATGTGAATCTATTTTTAACATTTATGCATTTAGTCTGACAAAAGAATACTGTCTACAGGGAAGAGCTTTTTTCTAAAAGGTATCATACTAGACTTGTAATAAAGCCAATGTGAAGGTCATTATATAGTTCAGAACTAGAGTTCTTTTAAAATACATATATATTTAACCAAGTACTTCATAGTAGGAAATATGAGGGGAAAAATAACAGTTTAAAAACTGAGTGCATATGAAGACTTATTGCTGAATTTGTGGGTACATTCTGACTGGATATAATTTGGTATCAACACCTAAAACACAGGATAATTAAAAGCAAACCCCTAGATTAATTTTTTTTTTTTTTTTTTTTTTTGTGAAACACCACCACTATTCAATGTTTGGTTGTATTTTAATGACTTGTATTTCATACATCTGGTTACACAAAAGGCATTCATGGTTTAGGGCACTGTTTTTCTTATTTTTAACAAATAGCGAGATGGTCCCTTTTTACTTCTGTCTCAGAAGTGTTAACCTGCGAGATTTCTGAAGACATGCTGAATAGGCAGTTTAATTACTTCCACATCAAAATAAAGCCACTAAGTTTAAATTTGTTTAATTCTGTAGAAATAAATGTTAGTATATTTCACAGTGATGAAAATGTCAAAGGTTTTATTGCCCCTCTTCATCCACCACCACACCAGACATTTTGAATACTTATTTTCACGACCATACCAGCACAGGAGAAATCAAGGATAAAATGTTTATGAAGGTTATACAGAATCTTTTCTTCACAGCACTTTCTACCATTTGCCAACTGCTTGACAATTAAAAACTTCATGCTCATGAGTTTTAACTCCCACCAAAATCCACCCAAACCAATCAATTAAATCTATATCTTTGTGATTTCTTAATTTTTGTGAAAACAAAAGCTGGTGGTAAGATGTTTTCATAATTATGCTTTCATTGCAAGATCAGATCTAAAGCATACTTCATTCAGTGCAAAGTCATCACACACTAACAGAGAGAAGACAAACCCCTTCAGTTCTCCCCTATGCACCCTACAGGTACATGTGCAAAACTCAGCAAGACTGAAATAAAGATGGACACAATATACAATATGCTTGTGTAGTTAATATTTCCTCTAAGGTATTAAAAAAAATGAACAAAAAACTTATAGATATTACTATTTATATAGGTTTGAGTATTCTCTCTGTGGCAAGCAATTTCACACAAGTTATAAAAATCCAAGATGGTAGTCACCAGTGGTATTACCAAACCCATCCAAGTTTACCAAAACAAGAGCAGCATTTGTTGTCACAATATGACAGTCATCCTTTAAATGCACACGTACTAACACAAGACAAGCCTATACCATGTATCTTGAGACTGAAGTTATACAAAAAATACATTTACAGTGCTTTGGTAAGTACATATTAAACATGAAGAAACATAAATAGCAATTAGATTATAGGAATAACCTTGATCACAAAGAAACTTCGAGTTCTTCCATGAAAGACACAGATGTCACAAAGATGCTCTAAATATTTTCTTACAATTTATTTTCTTGCCTTTTTTCACTTCTTGACAAACTATTAAATGCAAGTCATGCCATCTGCAAGGGATGACTCTGAGACCTGGGCACAGGAAAACTTAGGGGGGAAAAAAAGGTATGTTTTAACAGACAGGCACACAGTAACAAAGCTTCCCAAGTAATATGTGGATGTCCATTATCATTTTACATTTGGATTCACAGATTGATTGAGCTACCTGATACAATTTAGCAAGATAAGAGTGAACCAGTCTTTTGTTTTTTAACCTATGCCCAATCAAGCAAGATGACAATGATCCAAAATATTACAGAAAACTCCAGTCGACGGCAACTTTGGAATGCACTATGTAAACATGAGCACACACCTATTCACCATTCAACCTAACAAAGAAGGTTTCCATGTTGCCAACTACTCTGCACATCTCAATTAAAACTCTTTTGATCAATGAATAGTAAACAGGTATCTTCAGCTATAGCTAAAAATGTAATCTTGGAGAGAGGACCAAACGTGCAAAAGACAAGTAAGTCAGCAATTTAGCTCATCCTACATACACTTCCTAGTTACCTCCTGGGGGAAAAAAGCACAGTCTTCCAGTAACATGAGAGATGCATATTGTACAGCTGTGATAGTTTCTATAATGAAACTCCAGTTATAAATGATAATATCCATAATACAAACCATAATTCTAAAATATATCTGAATATGTGTGTGCATATATACCTCTCTGAAAAAAAATTATCTCATTTTCTCTTTTATACATATAAACATCTGACTAATATGCCCCATAAAATTTTTTCCCTATTTAGCACTAATTTTTTAAATAACAGAGTTTTGAACAGTCCCTTAGAATACTTTTTAAACACTATTAAAAATTAATAACTATCTCAGGGTAATCAAAAAGCACACACAAAATAATTTAACATTATACAAATGTGGTTATACTGTTCAGAAAGTCCAATTCTCCCATCTGAAATGAAATAGAGACCAGTGTACCTTAGGGTGAATTATTCATCAATGTACAAATTCATTCTCTCTTTCCATGTAAATCTTCAGGTGAATTTAACTGTGTTTCTGTATAAGAAACTGTAAATCTGGAGAACTCTTGCAAAAGGGAGTCATGTTTCGCTGGATGAAAACACTTTGCTGGAGGGCAGCAAGTCAACATTTTATCATCATCTGAACACTAGCAACACCTGTGCCCTTGTAAGCTTCACACCTTGAAATAGCAGCAACATATGATGGGTTCAGTAGTAATTTTTCTTCCAGTATTGGATTAGACTACTTTGCATATACAGTAAGTCAAAAGTCTAGTACTTGTGTGCAACATTAATCCACATTTATATCTGAGAACTCATAAATACACATGGAAACAAACGTGACAGAGGAAAACCTAATTTTAAGTTAAAGTGTTTTCAGTCCACATATAGAAACAGCAGTGAAAAGTATAAAGGAGATGGATAACAGAAACAGAAGAAAAGGGGTGCAATAACTAAAACTGTAAAAAGTAGGTCACTGTCAAAAGGGCAAGTTGCAACTAAAATTCATCAACAGAAGATGTAGACTGTACCATCTGCATAAATGCCTAAATGCAGCATTATTTTCACATCACATACAGTAGATGTGATTTCTAAGCAGCATATTATAACAGCTGGCATACTCACTAATAAATTTACGGTAACTGAATACTAAATTTCTCCAGCTCATTGTACAGTAGTTATGCATTAGCCTTTAAAGCTCTTTGTCAGCCTTTTAGTCAAGATTACAGTTCCATGGATATTTAGTATCCTAATAAGGAAGTTACAAATACTTACCTTCAATTAACTTTCATATGATACAAATATACCTTCTTAAGATTAGTCATTTCAATAATAGTTTTCCTTTTGCTATTTTAAAGGAAACACAAGGAACTTTATAACTTCCAAAGTAAAGGGTGTTTTAAGGCAGTAAAAGATATATGTTAAGGTTTCCATGATTGTTTATGGTTGTCTATGTGAATAAAGCATATTACACACAATTGCTGTCATATATTTATGTATGTGACTTTGTTATACTGTACATGATTTAGCAATCTTCTTGCAAAATTTAAAGTGCCACAGTTCAAATGTGCTCATCTGTCTTTTCATGGGCTTCTAATCCATTCTAGTTGCTTTCAGAAAGAAGCCCTTGCTTTACTTAAAGAGCAGGTTTTTTAGGCAAAAAAAAAATCATCCTTCACTGCTGTGCTAACTGGAATCCAGTGGTCGAACCAATCCTTCTTTGTAAACACGAAGAATAGCTTCACAAACAAATTTGTATTGACTCTGTGGAAGAAAGAAAACACAAAAACATTTACAGATGTTCAGTTAAACTGCTGATTAGACAGTATTATTGAACAGGACTAACAGTCCCACAGCTTCCTTTTTTCCTGAGCAATGACAGGATAGGAGCTACAAGGATGGGAGGAGAAAATCCTACTCTTCTGTCTGTGTTCACAGTAAACAAAGCTGACATTTACTCTTCCTTGAAGGACAAGCATTAAAAAAATCACACACCAAGGAAAATATAGTTCCCCAAACTAAAATAATATGTGCTTAATTTTCAGGGAAAAGGGATTATTTGTAAAAACTACGCATGACTTCGGACTAAATTTAACTTGATATTTACCTTCTTTATACATCTCATCTATTTTGGGGGGTTTTGGTAGTTATCTGATTATTATGAGTATTCAGAGCTTGTCAATCCTGCAGTTACATATTAATGGACACATTTAAAGTTGACATATAGGATCTATAGGTGCAACTACCTAACTGAAACCCTTATGTTTTTTTCCCAAACCACCTACAGTACTGCAGAAGGAGTCACTTTATTTTCAATTTTTGATCTGACCACATATCTCCTTTTGTAACAGAAGGGGATCAAAACCTTTAAAATTAATATTTTTGAAGATCAGCAGCCACATAAATTCTTCTCCCACCCAATATTTTGATCTCATTTAGATCTTAAAGTCTTCACAAATTAGAGTTTCTTTTCTGCATTATACTATTACAAAGATTAGCTCTTCCAAGTCCTTGTAATGTAACTATTTGTTAAAAACAATTAGCCTGTAAGCTTCTTCCTAAAAAGTGATACAAGGAGACATTATCAATAGGACTAGTGCAAAACTAAAAATCCAGGTAGTGTGAATAAATTTTTATGACTAACACAATCCTGAGAACATAAGAGGATTGAAAGTTAAAAAAATTTGCAAAGATCAAAGCATCCTCACTTCTTCTGCTAAAGTACTATTGTCAAAACCCCCAAATGAACCCTTTTCTCCAAAGTTCCATGTCATGTATTCAGAGAAGCAAAGCTTCACATATTTCATATCCCTTTTTTTAATCTTTGAAATGTTCTCCCAGCTGCCCTTGTATTGTCAGCTCCCATCAACTCTTCTGAAGTATCTGGAAACATTCTCCTACCATCTCCTGAAGGGTAGGGCTAAAAGATAACATTTGGACTGTGAAGTACCTTAGGTTGCCTTTATATACCAGCAGTTAGGAATGTTACTCTTGTCCATAACATAACACAATACATTTTCTTTTAGGTACAGAAAAACATAAAGGAAAACAGGAAGGTGGAAATGAGTTTTCTGCATCTTGATTTTCCTGGCTTTTCTTTCAGCCTTTCTTTCAATTACTCCCACATTCAATATCACTTTGTTCTTATTTCTTAATTACCTTGACTTGTCTCTTCACTGTTATTGTCATTTCCATATTTCTACTGCCTGAACAAGCCAGGTGTGGCATTTAGCTCTGTTCAATATTTCTGTTAACTTGTGTGATCAAGTGACTGAACAAATAAAAGGATGAGCACTTCACCATTGCTTCCTCTGACTCAATCTCTGACTACTTGTTTTCTTTGCTCTTATCTGTTGCATGTATTCTTACTGCTCACTCAGCTGGTAGCTACGTCTATTATGTACATCCCAAGCACTGTATTCTGCATTGCTTAGATACCTAATTTCTCTTTATTGGTTAATCTTGTTAATCTTTCTTTTTTTTAATGAAAGGCCAGTTACACCAACTTTGTTATAGCTTCATCATTTTGGTAAAGCTTTTTTTGCTGCTCCTGGTAACAAAATTACTGTTTTTTGAGAAGCTACAGCTTCCAATTGATTAACAACAGACCGTAAACTGACCAAGTAATAGCTCTGATCAGTCCATTCTTTTTGAACATGACCTGACACAACACCCATCTGGCAAATCAAACCACCTTAGAACTGGAGCACACACACAATCCTCACCGGGCAGCTCAACATGCTTTAGGCAAGGTTTATTTTACAACTGAATAATCTCTAACAGCTTCTTCCAGAGACCCTAACTGGGATCTCAAATATGAGCAGTGAGGCTAGCTGGAATGCAGGCATGGGAATGGGATAGAGCACCCAGGATAGACTGAAATACTAACATGCAACTCTCTGGTATTCTGTTTTCTCACAGTTGAGTGCTTGCTCCTGTGTCTCATTTCAGCACAGTATGCCAATTTTGCTCAGTGGCTGTTCACAACAGTACCTGCCTTCTTCAGAAATAACAAACTAATTTAGTTTCACAGTATTGCTCCTACAGATTCTCCCTCTCCTGATTGTGCTGACAGCGAACTGTGTAACCCAGCAAGCAAGGTAAAGAATCCTATTTTAGATATTCGTTTTCCACACCAGGAGTCTGACTGTAGCTGTATTTATTACTCTTCCCTGTATTCTTCAGTTATGTCAAAGCGTGGATTGAAAGGACAATTCTGGCTGATTTCTGTTGTAACAAAAGGGATTCAGTCTTCTGGCAAGATGAAGTTTACTTCAGGTTTTTACATCTGATTCTCAAAAAAGAAGACCACTTCTAGGATGTTGAAACTTGAACTTATTTAGGTAATTTTAGAAACTCAAGGGTATAGACAGGTGAAACTCCAGAAGTTAACACTCAGCTTCTTTAAACTTGAAACAAGTATTCTTCATCTTGTGACCACCTTTGTCACCAGCTCAGCTTCCACTTCAGAAAGGAACAGGCAGAGCACCCTTCAAACCACTCCGTTCAACCACACAGTCCTGACCCTCTTCCAGAGGGGGCACTCCTGCTGCAATGTCCCAGCAACATGCATGGACAAGCTCTGTTCAATGAGCACTCTAATGGTACACAGGCAGCTGCAGATCCTGACACTTTTGTGCCCTTTGATGATCCAAGATTTCCCCCACATCTAGTCATAATGCTAATTCCTGCAGTAATTATCTGTTAATGACTTGAATTTGTCTTTTTAAGTTATCTTTTTTTTGTGATCAAATGGATTTGATTTCAATGCATTTCAGGCATTTTATTTGTAGGATGAGACAGAAATGCCCGATTTAGTTGTTGGCTTTCCGTGTCTAAACCGCCTTACTTTCATTTCTTATAGGGCATTTATCTCTCCAAGATAACCCACACTCAGAATTCTTGTCATCCAGCCTCTCCTAAAGAAAGAGCAAATCTCTCATCCTTCATCCATCTCTAATGTTAAGATGTTCATTTCCAAAGCTGACAAAAAATGGCTCTCACTAACTCATGTTGTCTCACTTTCATCTTACAATTGCCATCTACTTTCATGTTTCTGTTACTGGTGCTACACAGCTTGCCCTTAGTTTTTTTCCAACTGGGTAGAGACAAAATTTAAAAAAAATCTATATGTTCTCATAGAATTTCTACTCTAAAGTGGCCTTTTGAAAAGCTACTTCCTTCTTTTCAAACCAGACCACAAACACTTTGATTTTGCCTTCAACTTAATAATTTCCTATGGTGTTCTGTACTAGAATAAAAAGCAAAAAATTACTCTAGCTTATTGTGGAGAATTTAGACAAAGGACCAGGAACAGATGATCAGTACAAGTCTGACTTTGGGTATTCTAACTACATACAATATATTATATATGTATTATATAAATCAATTATCTTTTCATGGCAAGATAAGAAATATTCTAACAGTAGAAAAATACATACCTCATTAGCAAAGCAGCCTTTGCCACCATGCTACATTATCCTAAATTTATGAAGTTTGATATATAATGGCAACTGAAGATTCATACTACTAGATCTTTTATAAAAATTTTGGACCTGTTTTATAACTTGACAAGTGCAGTAGATATACAGAAAATGATGCTTCCTCTCCATCACTTACTGATGTCTGCACCATCATAGCTCTCTGGTCTCTCATTTTCCGTACAATATCCAGCGGATAAACAGGTTGGTTCCTTTCAATTAAGCACATGGCTGTTTCCATAGTGACCAACACACCAGTGCGACCGATTCCCGCGCTGTGAAACACAACAGGAAAATAGTCTATAAAATTAGGTTTTTGCAATACACCAAATTCATACCACAGTATTAATAGTGGGACAGCCTTGGAAATTACAGGAAGACCCCAGTAAAATTCAAAGAGAGTGGGAAGTTTATTTTTAACAGCAACGTCAGTAATATTTTATGGTAATTACTAAAAAGAAAATATTTTAAAATATAAATAAAACTAAAACCTTACTTAAAGTAGATGCATTTTTAAGCAATGAAACTGCTCAAACTGTACAGGTTTGGTATTTTTGTCTTAAAAAAGGTAAGATCTAATCGACTGCTTTTATGACACACACTCCTGAAGAGCATGAAAAGAATTTTAGCAGTACCATTCAAAATGAGATTACAACAGTGGTAAAGGATAAAAATGAGAAAACAAACTAAATTGCAGATTATCAGATCTGTGATAATTATGTGACTAAGCCATTTCACCAAAAGGTTGCAGGAGAAAGGGAGACAAAGTAAACTCATCCTTTGGATATAACATCAATGTTTCCATCATCAGCAGTAAATACTCGTATTGCACAGTTTAACATTTTCATCCCATTCAAGGATCTATAATCAGAGTTTTAAAACACAAGTACCTGCAGTGAACAAGAACTGGCTCATTCTTTACTCTCTTTGGTCTCATACAGGTCACAAACTCCAAGAAGTCCATGGAGTCATCAGGAACGCCATGATCAGGCCAAGCTACATACTGGAGATGGGTGACGGTGTGCTGTTGTTCTGTCTAAAATACAGTAAAGTTTTTAAAAAATGGCCAGCTATATGACTCCTGTATTAATGTTTACTTAGATACAAGTAATATTCTTCACACCAAGTGTTTTCTGCAGACACAATAAGAGGTAGATGGTGTAGAAAACATTTGTGATTTTAAAATTCGGTGTGAAGTATGGACACAATTCATGGAAAGAATTCATAAGGCATAACATTTTCTAAATAAATGAGGTATCAAGTTTAACTTCTGTAATGTAAACATTTTAATTATTTTGATTTACTGACTGTTGACCTATTATACTTTGACATCATTGATTCACCTGAGGTAAAATGCTGTAAGACATAAGCATAACAGTACTACATAATAGTTTAGAACTCGTTGGAAGAAACAACTGCGGACAGCAGAACTACTGAGAACAATACCAATGTAACAGGGATTCTGGGCTATGTAAGCTATTGTAAATATGTCTGTGCACAATTACAGATTCAGGTATAATAAAATTGCCTGTACCACTTGCTAAATCTGGTTTCTGTTAGAAAAATATATACATATTCATTCATACCTATATGCTTATTGTACATATATGAATGACATCTGTATGATCCACAGGAGAATACTTTTCTGTATGGAAGTAATATAATTACTTAAAATATTCTGTTGTACAAAGAGTTATTTTTTTGAATTATAGGTAAAAACCCTGCAGTTTTACAGAAGTTCTTTCAGTTTAGCTTTTGCAAACTTGATTATGAAATCACTCAATCATCTCTGCATTCAGATTGAGCTGAACTGATATGTTACAGATGTAACTAATGGTTAGGGTGGGAAGGAAGAGACCTAAGATGCGCATGAGCTCTGAAGCATCATGCAGTGAAGATGTCAATCCTTACAAACTGAGACAAGTCTTCATGTTCCTTTATTCCTTCCACATATTTTGCAATAGTTAAGCTGTTACCTGTGTTTAATTGATGTTCATTATCAGACTTAATATTTGGCACCCTTTTGAAATTATGACTGGATTAGTCTATAAAAGCTAGCCTTTCCCTAGTGGTCCACACAGGAATGTTTTTGTGATGCTTTTCTGACTTTAAAAGGTTTTTCCCCTTTCCTCTTCTGCTCACAACTGCTGAAATATAGGACCAGTTTTAAATGTCTTCAGCTGCTTGTTTCCTTCTCCCATTTGAAGATGCTCCACTCCCAGGAAACAGGCTAGTAGGACACAAAAGATTGAATAAGTACTACCGATGTACAAAGCAGAGTCTTAGAGAATACATTTATTCCAGTCAAAGCAATTGCAGAAATTTACAATTGCCCACAGGGCCAAGAAGAAAAATGACACAGCTCATACTTTGTTTCTTAAAAGCAAAGCCTGAGCAATCAACAATTAAAAGGCACAGAAAAAGGCCTACACAGACAACATAATTTAACATTAATGACCAAGCTCACTGTAATACCAATTACATTGGGATCTACCATCCATGTCATCAAAAGATGCACAATGACCAGGATCTCTGCATGAAAAAGCATGCATGGCTTTTGCTACTCAGCTCTAGTGAGTAAAAGTTGACCTTGATCAAATGATTACCATTCATATTTTTATGAAATGCCACAGATTAAAAAAATACAAAAATATGTCTATAAAATGTCATTAAAAAGTCCTCCTTTAAAAATCTGCACTTGCTTAATCAGAGCCTCTTCAAAAGGGAAATGAGATAAAGCAGCAATTACATGTAATAGTTTGAACTGATTCTCTTAAATCAGAGATGTTTGAATTACAGCATCCTGGTGAAACAAAGACTTGATTAATTTGAAAATTATCCAAGACGGAGCATCCAGTTGCTTTCCATGTGCTTCAAGAACTTATAACTATACAACATGGATAAGTGCCAGTGGCACACCTGAGAAACACTGACAGTGATCTGTAGAAGCAAAAAGTCATTTTACAAGCTTAGAACAAAGGGAAGAGCTGACTTAATTTTTACTTATCAGAACTTCAGGCTCAAAGAGAGTGAGCTGCATTTAGTTAAATAGTTTACAGGTACAAAAAGTACATTACATAAGACTTACTCAGAGTGAGAATACACAAAGAACATGAACTTAGTCCTCACTAAGCTGCTGCTTCTGGTATAAGCACCTTCAATTTCTGTTTTGTGCCCTAATCATCCTTAGAGATCTATATTGTTAATTATTCCAGGTATGCTCAAGCCTCAGTGTAGCCTTTCAACTATTTGTGCTTTAACATGATCAGTTTTGATTCTTTTGTTGAGCTCTTCTGACATGATTCAAAATGCTGAAACTTAACTATTCTGCCACTTGCTTTCCAAAATAAGTATTTTAAACCACTTTGTTTTATTAGCAATTTAAACCAAATGTAAACAGTAAATATTTGTTTTTGTTAGAATTAGTTTTTCCATGCCTAAGTTTTTATCTCTCATGCAGAAAATGTCAAAGCAGTACTCTGATGAAGTCCAGATTTTTATAGCTGTTTTTAGTAGCTTTTTGGCTTTTTTTAAAACATTATCTTCAAGTCTAGTGAAAGTCAGTTTTTAAATACAGAAAATGTCAGCCAAACAACACCCCACATGGAAATAACTTACATTAAAAGGCCATCACAGTTACTGAAATCTAGCACTTCCACATGAAAAAAATGCTAGAATTGTAGTTACTGGTTCCACAGTTAGCCCTACAGTACATGTTCTGTTAGCAATACTTATTTTTAAATACTATTCCTCTCAGATCTTGCTCCTTTTATACAAGCCTGATAATGGAAAATAAGAGCTAACTTCTCATATTCAAGTTATTAACCAAATCACTATTCTCTGCAACTCAAGTTTAAATCTTCTCCACAATTTTTTCTTTTAGCCCTCAGGTTTTCAATGGCAGTCACCCTAATGACTGATAAAAGTATAATTTTTCTTCATAAAAATCTGGCTTTATTAGTCCTGTTTCATGAGCCTTAGAGAAAGTGAGACAGCAACAGCTGCTTATGGCTTGGTTGCTATTTTTGCTTAACTTGACCTTGTATACCTTGCTGTTCCAAAATTATTTAATGGGTTTTTTTTCACATGTACTGATTTTAATGGAATTAATGTCTTTGGTATTTCTCCAAATCAGTTTAAAAATTACGGATTCAAAAAAATTAATCCAAACAACAGACCTTCAGTGACACTTCAGGATTAATTTGCCCGGTTTATTGCTGGCTCTTTGGCCAACATTTAGCTTCTTCATGGCATTGATCCACATTTACTTAGGAGCTACAGAGGTGTAAAACATCATGTTAGTCTTACATCTCTACAGAGGTGTAAAACATCACCAGCTCTTTGTTATTGTGCTTCTTCGCTGTCCTTGTCCTGTGTACTTGTCCCTACCCCTCCTGGGCAAATTCAAGATATCTAACTGCAGACGCAGTTGAGCTTCTGCAGTTAGATCCCTTCATTGTGGTTGAGCTAATATCCTAGATTTTGCTCAGAAGCAAAATCTGATCTTTTCCAGTGAGTCTGTCACTGGGGCTGAAACTCCTGACAAAGAACAGGGCTGTCACAGGTAGTGCTTCAAATGGCTGCTCTAACAGTTGCAATACGGCTGTACTGGCAAGACCTTCAGCCACAAAAGTATCCAATCTTCATCCTTCTGCAGTTTGCAGTCTTGCTTATTATAATCACATCAAAAGGCAAACTTCCTTGTTTCATTCTCCTTAAATGATAGACTCTCCCTGATTAATAAAAGATTTGTGTGCTCTTCAGAAAATCAACACACACAACTTAGAATCATAATAGCCATATAGAAAGTAGGAAATTTAAATTTGAAATGTCAACCTTAATTCTTACTTATGTTGAAACCAAATGATTTTGCATTTCAATGTTTCAGTTAATGTCCCTTTTTCCAGAAGTTATAACATAGTCTTCAACAATGAGACCAAAAAGTATCACAAAGTAGACCTACATTAACCCTGAAATGGTTTTTTTATCTTCTAAGCAGGGAAAGGTGTGCTCTTTGCCAGTGAGCTTCACAAACATACCATGAAAGCTGAGTCTGAACAACCAGAGTTAAAGCCCAGTTGCTAAAGAGTAGATACGCTGGCAAGTGGCATTTGTCATTTCTTGTACAACTGTTCAAACATTATTATACTCCTGTACACAATTGCCATAACACTTCTCACTTACTTTTGTTATTTGGCTCTTTATATTTCAAAACCAGTAATATTTAATGCCTAATCATACATTGAGGCATTTATCTTAGGGGAAACAACAAAATTTGTTTCAGGCTTCTTACACTATTTTGTCAAAGATCCTAAAGAAAGACTTATGTCAATTTACAAAATAGTGCACTGTGTGATGGGCTCTGAACTCTCACTACATTATTTCTTTCCTTTGGTCTGTTTGTTCTGGTCTCCAGAGTGCTCTGAACCTTTTTCTAAAAAATAAAAAACCTCAACCAACCCCCAAAACCTTGAAATTTAGTGCTAGAGCATAGGTTTCAATCTTGGTCTTGAAAAGAAAAGGCAGAAAATGAAACCTTTCTTCATTCTATGAGATTTAGAAAGGTTACAAATAATTTGAGTGAAAAGGACTAAAACTTTGGGTACATATAGTTTCAAAAACATGAGGCTAATTCTTCTGTGCTGACATGCAGGTTTATCACTTACAGAGAAATCGGCCAAAATACAGAAACTATTATCATGCTGCTCCATGACTGGGCAGTTTCTCATATCTAGAAACAGAAGTACTGTAAACTGTCTTAACTGAAAAACATTTAAGTACTTAAATCTGACATCTCACATGTTTACGACTGCAAAGGAAAACTTAATCCCATTAAAGCGAATTTGGATGCACTGTCAAGTGAGAGAATGTCAGGTTATAAATGTAAGAGACTAAAGGATTGGTCATCTTGCTGTAAAAACATTGATTAAATATTATATTTTAAAACAGATATTGCCTTTTCCTTGCTTACTACTTACTATTAGCAGTTCTGGTAATGGTAAAACCTACTTAACTATACAGAAGTTTAAAAGGCTGACTAAAAATGAGCCTTTAGTCAGCAGTTATTTCTTACACATCTTATGATAGCATAGATCCTTAATCTTTTTAGAAAATACCTATGGCCATGGAATTTTGTAAAAAAGGGAGGAAAGGAAGAAGGGAAATGTATAAGAAATGCAGGTCAACTTAGAAACAAAAATCAAACTTCAGCTCCTACAATTCAGGTTGTAGAAAGTCCAGATGTGACCTGAACACGTATTTCACAACACAGGATAATATGCTGTGTTTTGCCTCCTCTTTCTTTTCTAATTCCCTAGACATTAGCATGAAAATATTAGGAGTTATAGACTTTAAGTATTTTTCATAAATTGAACACATTTAAATTGAGATACATATGAACTATTTCTTTTTTAAAATCTGACTAAAGACAATGAAAAGGAACTGGTGAGAGTCTGCATCTTCTCTCAAAATAATTGTATTATGCTTCACTTCTTATTAGCTGTTCTAGCTGCATGTGCTATTAATCAAGTGACCCATATTTCATCATTGGAAGAACAGAGTTACTTAGGAAAAAATAACTCTCGTTATAAAAAAGTAACTCTCTTTAAAAAAAGTAACTCTCTCTTAAAAAAGTAACTCTATTAACAAATCAAAGTACTTATGAGAGGTCAGTGATTGCAAAACTGTTTAAAGAACCACACTAAACCTCCTTATGATGCTTATTGCACTACCTGTACAGCATAATGTATTATAGAACTTCCAAAAGTGTGTCTTGGAAGAAGCTCTAAAGAAATAGTCATACCATGTTGATCCACATATTCTATTTTAAAAAATATGTGTGCCTGTGTGTATAGAGACACACATCATATCCACACCAAGAGACATACACATATACATTGCCAAACACACAGTCTTTATCTACTCATCTCTAAATGTATTCATTCAGCTTGTTTGGGGATAATTAAAGGCAAGGAGCATTTACCTCAATGTTTGTAATGACCATTTCTCTGACAACATAAGCAATTGTGCAGTCTTCAGAGTGGCACCTGACACGGAAGCAGCCATATTCCATCACATCTGGTGGATCAGGCCAATACTGATGACATTTGGTCTGTAAAGAAAATTAGGCACACATCAAGACTGCTGTATACAGGCCCTCCCATTTCCAGCCTTCTTTCTTGTGCTGCAGTTCAGGAAATTCAAGGAATAGTACAAAATCTGTTTTAGTTTGCCGGTTAGATTTTTTTTCCATCCAAATTGAAAAATAACAGGACAAAATAGGTTAAGTTCTCCATAAACTTCTGGTTAAGTGATTTATAATAAATATTCAGGCAAATTGGATGCATGATGCTTTACAAGAATGACTTCTCAAGGCATAATGTGGGAGAATAAAGATGGATTTATTCTGTCTTAAAAAAAGAAGTGCAGGGATTAAATCTGAAATTAACTTTAGACTTCTAATAGCAGGTTACAGCAAAGGCAAGGCCCCAGTTCTCTTGAAAGTGAACAACATAAGGACAAGAGGCAACTGCATAGAAGCAACAAGGGACATTCTGAATAGATGTTGGCAAAAAAAAAATTCCATAAAGCAGGACAAACGCAGAAACAAGAAGCTCTATGAGAATGTGGACTCTCCAGCTGTAGAAATTATTAAAACTTTGATGCAACACTGCAACCTGCACAAAGTTCAAAAATGTTTTTGTCTGTAGCTTTTAAATTGAAATTGAGTAGCATGAGCTGGAATTTTTGGAAAGTTAAATTTCTTAATTTTACCTTTAATAGAGCTCAATTTTCAGAGGCTTGAAATCCAAATTATAACCATTATTCCTGAAAGTTTCATTGTGGTAATTTATATTAACTACTTTTTCTTTCATATTTAAGCCAAAATAGTGTATTAATTTCTGAAAAAAATGAACATTACTGTGGAGAAAAAAAGCTCTATCATACAAATCCTAACATTATTGAAAACAGCCTGGAATCTAAAACTTTCAGGGACTAGGAAAACATTTGGCATTTGCCAATGTGGATATTCTTGACAAGAATATACATCTTTTTCTATTCCTGAAAGTTCACCCACAAACTGGGCAAGTCTAAATAATTTCTGAAAGCAAACAAAACTCATAAATGTATCTAGTGTACAAAGGTACCAGAAGGATGATTAGAAGCTATAACAATTGCCTTGAAGTCTCAAACTAACTGTATGAAGTCCAGACTATTACTAATCTGTATTCCTCCTCAATACAAAGAAATGAATACAACAATACAATCAAAAGATGAAGGGAGAATGTCAGGGGATGTTCAATAACATCTGTTTCCATGAGCAGCTACATAATGTGACTGTGGTTGGAACCTGATTGTTGCTTATGTGTATTTCCTTACATCTCAATCTTTATGCTTTATGTTTAAGACATAAAATACTCACTCCCTTGCTTTCTAAAAACACTGGCTTTTGACTGGGATGCCAGATAAATTTGATAAGGTAGGACAGATCACAGATTAAATACAGATAAAGGCTACAGTGAAGGCATACAGGAGTCACCACCTTCTTCACCTCTTAAAAAATCCAACTTCGGAGTTTTCAGCTTCTGAAACTTTAAAACCAATACCTTCCCATTTAATCTAAAAATTTGGTTTTTAAAACTACAAAGGGCAAATGAAATCAAAATACACCAGATTTTCACTGTGCTATTCTAAAATTCAAGGAGAGACATAATTTTTCTAAACATAATTAAAATACTTATCAGAGCAATTCTAGGAAGGAACCTGAGATTTAAATAAGTAAGCTAAAGTCTGACCACTAGTAAATATCACAATGGCAGACTCCTTTTTACAGCTAGACTACAAGGTTTGCTCAACCACTCAATGCTTCCAGACATTTGCAGAATCTTTTGGAAACTGCCACATGGAGGTCAATACTCAGGGAAAAAACGACAGCACCTAGTACCTGTCTGATCAGCACAATAGAGTGAAGGCAGTGACTTCTGTTTGTCAGACATCTGGTTTATTTGCAAAGCAGCATAACAAAAAGCAAATTGAGGACTATCTGCTCTAAGTATCTGCTCTTATTCTTCTGAGCCTGGCCCTCAGAAGAATAATTCAGCTGAGCAAGTTGGCCTCTTTTAGGATTATTTAACCATAAAAATGGAAAAATTTCAAAGGTACAGCACATTTTTCAGCATACAAAGGACCTGGGCACTTACCCGTCCTCGTTCAGTGAGTGTTGTTAGCATGATGATCAGCGATAATCTGTGATCCCAGACTACTTGCCAGAAGTGTGCACATGTGTGTGGGAGAGGCCCCTGAGTAGCAATGTACCGGTTCACAATGCCAGCAGAAGGAATTTCCATCTACAGAGGGAAAGAAAAATCCTATGTTAAGTTCACGCTCACCACTCAAGTACATTTTCAACTTTTGCATTTCATTCAAGGAAGTTTTGAGGGAAGATGAAGGCAAAAAGCTAAGTAATAAGACAATAAAGATTATAATTTATGTGAAAAAAATTTAAATAATTAATTTAGAATAGATACAAAGCATAGATTCTATAGTCCTTCATGCTGAACTAGGAGCAGAAGATTAACAGTGAAAATGTACTTGAAAACTTGAAACTGCAAAGCTTTCTAAATTTTCTTTAATATTTAGTAAGGAATGATGTCAGGGTATATACACCAAAGGTATAGCAAAGCTGTTTATTGCCTGATAGTAAACACAGGAAATTAATAATTGACTCTGTGTTTTAGGTGCTTAGCTTATGTATCTGACAGAAATATATACCCATTTTCCTCCTTTTTTCCCTGACTCTCAGCCTACACTGGATTGATTAGGGAAATCAAGGCTCTAGTTTATTTTCTGGATTCTTCACAGGTCATATTAGGTCTAAGCATTAGGTCATAAGGGGTTCTAGAGAGAAAAAAGGCTTAGTTTTATGGAGACAACCTCAGCATTTGAAGCATATGGTAAAATAAAATAATTTTTACTGGTTAAAGACTCTGCACATATCACAATGTATCACTACATAGTAGCACCCACTGTGTATTAGGATGGTCACCTGTTTCACAATAGATGCTATTTTTTAGGTTATGAAATTTTATATCTTTCACATTTACAAATCCCCCAAATTAAAACAAAATATCCTTATTCCCTAAAAAAGTCAATTTTTTTCTGCTTTAGTAATATAGAAAGTAAGTAAATGCAGATCTCTGTATGACTTACATTCACATAATTTGCATTAATGTAATCCTCATCTCCTTGCAATATTATCCTTGTGGCATCATCTGCACACACAAAAGAAAGAGGGAATAAAATTAGCAATTAAGAGACATACTTCCCCTCTATTAAGTTAAAAAAAACCCCTGAGGACTTGCAGAAACACAAACAGCAGAATATAAACAGGATAAATTACCTTTTAGAAAATAAAATGACCAATTACATGACTTTAATTATATAATGAAATCTTTAATCAGCAAGTTCAATACAGCAGTTTTAAAAAGCAAAATAGGCAGAAACTGTACTTTAGACTCACAAGGTAGAACATCTTTGTATCTATTCTTGTCCATATTCTGAGGTACCTTTGCACATGTAACAGCCAATCCTGGTTTCCTTCTATAGAGTTGCTGCAAAGTAGAATGAAAAATTATAGGATTTTGAGGGATGTGATTATTCTATACACACACTACATTCACACAAAAATACATAGACTGAAAAAAAATCCATATTTTCTTTAATGTTTTTTCTATCTTAACTAACTTATCTTTCCTAACTTCAATGTATCACAATCTCTTAACATGTGACTTTGCTTTTGGGCCAACCCCTATGTTGCAGACTTTATCTGGAGTAAATGGACATATGAAATGGGGTATATATAATATGTTTATAAACAAAATTTTGACATTGGTGTAAGGTTAATGGTTGGACTCTATGATCTTGGAGGTCTTTTCAAACCCTAATGATTTTTGCTTCTATGTATATCAAACAAGACCAAAAAAAAGTACAGAGGGGAAACAACAACAAAACCAAACAAACCCACAAGAACTGTAATTATACAACTATAGCTTTTGTGTATTAAATATACATGAAAGCATCTTACAACTGAGTTATTAATATGGCTGTGCCAGAATTTTACATCCTTCACTGAACACTTACCAAAGAGTTTATTATATATGAACTCACATATTTAATGAAAATTTTGAATATTGTTCCATATATAAAATGGAATGAAACAAATAAGAGGCTAAAATCCCCTACTTCTGGTTGAGAGAAAAAGAGCAACACACAAAAATATTTATTCCACTGGGATTCATTGGACCTTAAAACTCAGTATTCACAGATCACTGCACTTTTCAACTTATACAACACAAACAAGCCATGTGAGAAGAGAACTTCATAATATATGTAATGGAAAAGCTTCTGTCTAAGTCAAGTTCCACTTTACTAGAGCCAGGTTGCAATTTCTGCCTTTTTTAGGAATACGAGGAAGAATA
Organism: Lonchura striata; assembly: GCF_050655825.1. NCBI lineage: Eukaryota > Metazoa > Chordata > Aves > Passeriformes > Estrildidae > Lonchura > Lonchura striata. The sequence goes on from NC_140704.1 coordinate 92,129,366, forward strand.
ATTTAAAGTCAAGTAACCATTCTTTGAACTTCATTGTTGCCTGGCAAATAGACATTTGCTATTGACAGACTTATTAAATTCTGACTAAATGGAGGAAGATATCCTGAAAAACTTGCTTAATCACAGTCTACTGGCTAATTATTGGCTATTTTACTAAAGTGAATGAAGAGTTTCAGTCACCAAAGGTGATGAAGAGACACTGCCATTGCCTCTGCTTCTGAAGATCACTAAGCAATGAACTTGAAGCAAGAAGATCACTAAGCTGTACCCTAGTATTTTAGATTTCAAAAAGCTTTTGCACGTTTTATGTAAAATCCTTTTATAAACAGTGCCATAAAAATATTAAATATAGGATCAAATATCCTATGAAGTTCACTACAGGAAACTTGTGCACAAATTTGACAATTAAGAAGCTATTGAAACCTGAGTTCACATTTTTGAGCTACTGCTTCAATAGCCAGTTGCATTGCATTGCATTGCATCCAGTAGTGTGGATTTTGGAAAGCAGTTATGAACCATTGTCTAGAATTCCTTAAAAACAGGGGAATTTTAAATCTCAGAAATCATAGAAAGAAAGGAAACCTCATAAAAAGAGTGGTTATACAATAAACAATACCACAACACTTCAGCAGTTACCATTAAATTTTCCAGCTTAAAAAAAAAACAGTAAAGGAAAAAAAAATCAAAAGGGGAAGGAAATTTTATTGCTGTTCTATAAGTTTTCAGTGACAGAAGGGGTTACTGCAGAACTCAATGCCAATTTTGTAAACCATAATAAACTAAGGTTTATTCAGAGCTACTACAAAAGTTTGAATCTATAACAGTAAAGCAACCACAAACATCCATACTGCACCCCATTGCCATTAGAGAAGCAGATGAATTATCCTTTGAAATTTCTTATATTAACATTGAAGGAACTAATTTAATAAAATATGAAACATTTGATTAGCTAGCTTTCTGTGGCCTTCCTTCCTAACACATTGAAGAACAGAGAAAAGGAAGCAAGTACAAGAATTACCTCTGTCAAAATCCCACTACTCTATTCAATTAAACAACTGCAAAAAAATACTGATTTAGTGAACTTTGGGTACTTGAGCCAGAAACATATTAATTTAAATACATTTTTCTCAGCAGATGGTATTTGTGTAAGACTTAAAACTTATTCTTCCCTATTCTAAGTGGTGAAGTGTGAAACTAATGGGCAAGTCAAATTGTTGCTCTCTTGAGATAAGATTGAACAGGAACATTGAGATTTGCAACTAATTACAACCCCTCCATTAGTCGCTGGTTACAGCTATTGTTCTACACTAACAGCATTCCAGAGCTGACTATTACCTACCTCAAACTGAATAAGGACTGTTCCACTTTCTAACCCTCTTCTTAGCTGCTCCATAGACTCCTCCAGTGTATCACCTCCATATTCAGAACAGACAGGAAGAATAGATTCTGGCAGAGTGAGGGAATCAGCTTCATCTTCTGATACGGGCTCCACAAACTGTTTAACTACTGAAAGATGTGTATGAAGTTATAATCCTTTACTTAGAGCAATAATGTGTTTTTAACAGATATAAAAGTTTACCAGCTTGAAATAACAACAGAGTTGGCAAAACCTCAGAAAAGCAAATAGCAACACATTTAATCACATTTCTTTTTGTACTGCATTCCTGTAGAAACTATAAAGAGTATGATGTCCCTAAGACCTTTCTGAAAGAAAAACTCCAAATGCCCATTTATGAAGGCAAAGAACTTGAATTCCTAGCACAAGGAGGTTTTTGCAACCTTGTCTTACCTAATGAACTGCTAAATAGGCTAATGAAACACAGCATCCACCATAGTAAAAAACAAGGGAGCTAGAGAGCTTTACCAAAAAAAGTGTAGATCATAATCAATGGAAATATCTCTACAAGAAACTTCTATCAGTTTGGACCTCCAACAACAAAACAAAGGCAAAAATCCCTTCATCACATTCCTTTTGACACAATTATCTTTTGCAATTTCTTATGCTAACACTGAAGGAACTAATTAAAGCTACAAAGAATTATTAGTCCATTTTCTACAACATTACTTGCTATTGAAGAACATGACAAACATTAATGAAGTAATCTGCATAGCAGTTCTGTCCCTATGAAATGTATTGTAGCACCAGACATGTCCAGCTGTGATTACCCTCTGCCATGATGGGAACAGTTCATACCTGCCAAACTTCAGAGAATGGGGAGCTGGTTATGCTCATGCCTATAAAAAATTACTCATACGGGGCCACAGGTCATCATTAGATAAAAGCAGATTTCTCTTATCTGCAAGTTGGAAGGGAACTAGAAAATTAAGGGAAAACTAAATGCTGCATAAAGCCAGTGGAAAACAAAATAAAGAGCCCCTCTATCTTCTTAGAAAAAAAAGAAGTTTTAAATAAAGCCAATATTACAGAAGTACATATCACTTAGGCTGTTTAATTCCCTCCTGTTTCCTAGTAATGCCTAATCCCTTCAGATTTTTATGTCTTCATGCAATCAGAAACTGTGTAATTGTGTGTGCTAATGTCTTACCATAGTTTTTAAGAAAAGCAAATAACCAATTAAGAGTTTGACATCATCTGAAAGCTCTTGGGATCTATAGGTGTTTAAATATGGAGCAAGCAATGCCAAGCTGGATGAGTTTTCCATTTTTAAACATAAAGGCTTAAGATCCTGCATATAAGATTGTCTCCTCTTTGCAGGCAGCAGTTCTGCAAGCAACCAGCACAAGTTTATCTCAGTATTGTCACAAAATGTCTACTCCAAGAATGAGGCGAAGAGTAGATTTTTTGACTTGTTTCATCACATAATTGTGCAGGGGAATAGCCCATGAGTTGTTGCGAATCTGCAATTGGGGGGTTTTAAAATTATGCTTTCTTTACAAAAGAACCCAACACCCCACATCACCAAAAAAAATCTTTTTCATGGGACTATTTATTCTCACAGATTTTCAGACCAAAAAATAAGAAATTCTAACTTGCTAGATTCTTTGTTGCAGTGGTAAGAACCTATATAGTTTAAACTACTTGTACTACTAATTCAAATTTAGTGAGACCTACTCTTTGCACACACCTATTCCAATGCACTGAGAACATGTTTATGCAAACAGAAGAGGGTACATCACCAAGCATAAGAGCAACAATTTCAAAAAACATTAGAAGTGAATAAAATTAGTCCAGTTACCTTTCCTCCTGACCAAAAGTGCAAGCTCTCTTGTGTGAGATTCTCTGCTGGCTTTTATAAACATGACCACCTGGTCATGTGTGTGCTCTGAGATATCTCGGCCATTAATTAATACGATCTGATCGCCTTCATTCAGCTTTGGAATGCATTTATCAGCCTGTTACAAGACCAAAGAAACACATTAATGTCATCACAACCAGTTGTGCAAGCAGGAACTTATCAGGATATTAAGTACATAAGCAAATGTAGGCACAGTTCTCTGGGCGAAGTTTCATATTTTGTATCATGGGTTCTATCAAAGCTTTCAGCTCTAAAGCTCTCATGCTTCAAAGCTTCTCCATGACAATAAGGAACAGTTCAAACAACATATTGATAGCATTAAAAGGAAATCACATTAATCAAACAGCCATCATCAAATTGCTCTCAAAGATCTCTATTTCAAACTCCAAGTGTCAACAACATCTGGATTTCTGGATAAAGTGTTCTGGGTACATGACAAAATCCAGTTCACTTTTTATGCAGTGAATACTAAGAAGTCCAAACATGATTTTATGAACATGATTTAAGTAACATGACATTCCCCAGGCATGCACTTTTTAAATTTTAAAGAAATCCACACACATTTAATATCTCTGTTATTTTGCAGAGCTTTTAGATTTAGATTAACTGCTGGACTACAGGGCTTTTTTGGCTTTTTTTTTTCTGCCACAGTTCTCTGTATGCTTAGCCCTATGTCCAGCACAAAGCAATTAAAGCTATGGCCAGAATATGATGATGATGATGCTACACAGATGTCTCAGGGACTAGAGCAGCTCTTGCACAAAGGAAGACTCAGAGAGCTGGGAGTATTTAACCTGGAGAAGGAAAGGCTCAATTATTACAATGATCTTGCAACGTACATAAATACTTAAAGGGAAGACACAGAGAGGATGAAGCCCAACTCTCAGTGGTGCTCAGTGACAGGATCAGGGACAAAAAGCTCAAATGGAAATGGAATGGAAAAGAAATCAAACAAACACACGAGGCTCCATTCAAGCATCAGGAAACAATTCTACTGCTGTGGTGACTGAGCACTCCAGCAGGTTGGCCAGATATATTGTGGAGTCTTCCACCTCGGAGCCCTCAGAAGCCATCTGGATATGGTCCTGGGCAACTGACTGTAGGTGATTTTTGGGCAGAGGGCATTGGACAGGAGGTCCTTTCCAACTTTCTGTGTTTTTCTAATATGAATATGCAGGATTCTACAATCTTTGAGTGACAAGTAAGGTAACAATTTTATCATCATCATTATCCTAATCTTTATTTTGTCTAGGAAGTCTCCAGCTACACAAGTGATACACTTATATAAACACTTAATTTCATTTATTGTATGAATGAGACATAGACCTTTATTATTTTTATTTTTTTTATAGGTGTTCCCTGTATTTTCTTAATAGCCAGCACAGGTTCCCTGAATTTTATTCATCCGTTATCATTAGCCTTACCAAACAACCATTACCAATCCCCCGTGAACAAGATATTAAAATTAGATTCAATCCTGATTATGACCTGCACTGATGGCTCATAATATATGGATATTACCAACTTGTAAATAAGAGATGGAAAGAAGAAATTATAATGAAAAAAATCATCAAGATGAAAAATGCAGAATAAAAAAATACAGGCAAGAATATGAAGGAAATTAATTGGGAGTCATCTGTACCAGCAAACAAAGTTAAAGAAAAGAAAGCTTAAGACCTGTCTTACTGTCAAAAAACAGATAAAGAAGAAAAGAAAGAAGCAAGAGAGAAGAAAGATGCATGCAAGAGGAAAAAAATCCCATGCAGAAAAACTGATTAAAAATTTAAAGAAGGAATAGTTGCCCCCAACTTTTTCCATAGAAATAAGGAAATAAAATAATGAAGAATAGGGAAGATTGACAAAGATTGACAATTGACAAAGATTGACAGTGAAAATGTAAACAGAAAAAGAATGGGAACTAGGAGCAGCCATGATGTTCTTCAACATTGATTTAACTAGGTATTCACAGGTCCCTAAGAACACGCTTGCCATATTTCGTACAATTTACAAAGGCAAGACTAAAGAATGTAACTATGAATGACTGAATAATTGAATCACTTTTAAATATTATTAAATTATTCTCTCTGAAATATAAATATTTGAAAAGATAGGTGATACAAAGACCATATAAGGTCAGTCTAGGAGAGTCAAAGAATGGTTTCTGAGCTCCTATATTTGCCTATAATTTAGATTTCTTGGCTGTCTTTAGTACAGATGGAGACTAATATCTTTGCTCAAACAAACTTTGTTAATCATGTGATATGCTAATGCATCAGCTCTCTTATTTGAATAATCTGACTATACAAAATATATATCGAAGGAGAATTAATTCCTCCTACACAAGCATAATTTATAGATTTTTCAGAGTCTGAGCTTTTCCAGGCAATTTATTATGTCAAAGGCTCTCTCTCCTATTGATACACCCAATGTGTCATTTTATACTAATTACCTGCTATTGCTCCAAGGAGCATGCATGGCTTTTTTCCATCAAAAGTTCTATTAAATAAAACAATAATGACCTCTTTAGCACCTGAGAACCTTAATACTGTTTCTGAAAAAAAACTGTATGGAACTTTAATTAAAAAAAAGACTCAAACCAAACATATTAAATAAATGGTTGTTCCTTCACTAAAATATGCTTACACAAAAATTTTGGGTACTCTGTCCTTCACTTTTTTCCCCAGCATACTACATTACTGCTTTATTAAAGGATTTTTTAAAAGAAGTTTGGGATGGGTAAAGGAAAATGCTGCCTTATTTTGGGGAGTAGATTTGCTTCCCCTCCTCTACAAAAAAAACCCCACATCTTTTAGTAGGAAAGTGATAAAAAGGTGACCTATAAACCTGAGAAACAATCTTAGCAAATAATATTACCAAATAGCATCCCTGAAGACAGCTTACAGGGTGAATCTAGTGGAAGTTAAAATAGGAGAAATGAAGGTAAGGCATAACTGAGCTAAAATAATATCAAAATGCATTCCACAGACTTAAATTTGAACTTATATCAGCTACATTTCATTAAACAGTAAAGAACAGGTAAAATTTTCTTTATGGAAAACAATATAATCAATGTTAATACTGCTATTCTCTAAAAATAAATGTATTATTTTCCTCTTGCTGTAACATGACGTGATTTCCCTAACACTGCTACTGAGTATTACATACTGGATATCTGTTTCCAATTTTTTTCAGTCACTCTTGTCCTTGCCTGTGAAACCAAAGGGAGGCATTTCAATTAAGCATTTAAAGTTGGAAGTCTAGACCTTTTTCAATCCAAGAGAAAAAAATCCAGATTGATACTTTCCAGAAGACCAGCTGAATCTACCAATGGAAGTGACTGTCTCTGGAGAAACATCTTTCATTCTCTGACTGCAGAATGAACCTGTTTGCCCTATCTAATTTCAGAATGTCAAATCACCATTAGAATATTTGCTAGGCTGACCATGAAATGTCTTAGGAACTGTTTTATTTTCAATTCCTGGGTGTAATTATAATTTCCTACCAAACATTTTTTCAAGTAATTATTATAGTTCACAAAGGAGTGCTAGGAACCATGTAAGTCACACCAAAAATCATAAATGTGACAAAATTAACTTCTCAAGCAATCTGTTTCAGCTGGATTTGCATCATGATATTCAAATATCAGCCCTGTGAGTGTCTATCAAATTTCAGAAGAGTCAGAAGATTCAGAGTGCATTGTCTTTTTAGGATTAGGTCAGTAATATTTCCTAACAAGTCTCCACTGAAATTATTTTATGAGAGTTAGAAAATATAGTTTGGAAAAAGGCAAGTGAAAAAATTTGATATAACATTTGTCCTCACAAATTTATGTAATAATTATTTAGGAAAAAAGTTTTAAAACATTTTATCTCCCTATTACTATATTACAATTCAACAGGAGAACTCAATGACTCTGCTGATTCTTATAAACATTTCACCTAGTCTATAAATATTTCCATAAGCGAAACATCTATGGCAAAATAGGATCAGAGCAAACAAATGCTCCCTTTTTATGCTCCCTCTCTCCTGCCAAGTACTCTCCCATCCTATAAATAATTTGAGCCCTAAGGATTTCCTCAGCCTATTGTTGCTAGCTTAGTCAATAACAATAGCTTTTTTCCTCAAGTATTTGTCCTGTCCTGACCACACAGAAAATTATTTTAACCACACATCCTTTGTCAAGGAGTTTCACAGGTCTGCTATCTTCTGTGCCAACAACTTCTTCAGCAAACATGAAGAACCTGACCTTCACAAACTTAATTTAGCAGTCCATATTTCTGCTGGAATTCCTTTGTCACAGTGCTCCTAATCTTGCAGATCCCTACTACATCTTTCTCAATCAAGCTATTTTTTCTAGGGTGCAGGGGCCCAAATTATTTACTTCTTCAGTAAATGATGTTCCTTTTCCCCAGTTCTTGCCCCTCATCAAACATTTTTCAGTTCAGGATACACTTTTTGAGATGATGGGAGAACACAAATATTCTTTCTATTTTTATCTGGTTTGACAAACTCTTCCATATCTTTTAATCTCTGGTTTAAGAAATCACTGGTTAAACCAATCCCTAACGAGACCAGTTCTGCTGCTATCTCATACTGGTTACAGGTGTCCAAATTTCTGTCTGTACAGACTTTTGAGAGGTGGAAGGAGTAGCAATGGAAGGGGTTAAAAGCCTCAAGAATTTACTTACAGGTGACCCTGGAGTTATTCTTGATACCAGCAGTGGCATTTTCTGATCTACTCCACCCTAGAGGAATGAGAGGAATGTCAAGTAAATAGTAACCATAAACCTACCATTAAGCATAAGCAGAATTTAAAAGAAGTAATTGCTTATTTTCTTTCTATATATTTTTTTATGCTGTGTCATCATGGAAAGGGTTGGTAGGACTGAATTTTAATTAATAAATGGGGAATTATGGGGTGGGTTGTGGTGTTCTTAAATGTACCAATTTCCAGTAAACTAGATTGGGTGTCTCTTTCAGGCCATAAAATTTAATAGCCAAAACCAGATAAAATGGAACTTTTTTTGTAACTCTGTGCTTGAAGTAAGCCTAATTTAACACTTGAACTTCCAAGGCAGACAGTTTTTTTAGATTTTGTGACAAATGTGCAAGGAATCTGGTAGGATCAAAGATCCAGACAACTGTACTCCTTTATTCTCTTTATATCACCAATAAATAAGCCAAGGGAAAATGACAAAACTCTGCTCTAATCTTGTTATTATGGCAAATTTATAATATTCAGCTTAAAAGAAATTTCAGTGAGGGAATGTAAAACATTTACTATAGTCAATTATCAATATTAATTTAAATTTTCTTCACAAATTAATTTTCAAATTTTCCACATTATTTCTAATGGGTATAATTAAACTGAACAGCACAAACTATTTAAATTGTTTTATAATACAGAGGTCAAATTTTCCAAAAGTCAATGTCTTAAATTAGGCTTTTGAGTTCATATTTCAGCAGCAAAATAGGCAGTGTGCCTTGGATATGTGCCATGCCCATAATATATGCAACTGAAAACAAGAGAACTATTAGATGCTTGTTTCTGTAAGTGTTGCTTTAGCACTTAAGAGTCAGGCTGCCACTTTTAAAACTCTCAGTCCACAGGACATTCCTGTAAAATAGACTGCTTTCTCTAAATCATTATACTAAAAAAAACATGAAGGAAAAGTATCTTATCCATACAGCATTTAAAAATAATTAAAAGACAGCTGGTTTACCTTTAGATTAAATCCAAACTTCCCTTCTTCATCTGGAATGATACGCACCAAAAGTAAATCTCCCTCTATTATGTCATTCTGCAATATATAGAAAAATAAAGAAAATGTTCTAATTTTTAGAAGAAGATATCAGCAAATTAAAAAACAGTGCAACCAAATTTAGAAATGCTGAATAAAAATGCCCTACGTAAATCCACCTTTGAAATAGGAAGAGAATATGGTTGTAGAATATAACTATGGTAGTAACCTTTTAAGTAGTAAAAATAACAACGCACGTTTTCCGGTTGCTCTGTCCTAAGACTGTTACTCTCATCTTAGCTTTCCTTCCCAACTGATAAATCCTACTAAAGTTCCAACCTGTTGTCATTAAAAGCTTTGGTGCAACATATGAATAGAAATTATTCTATTCCAGGAACTATGAAGTGACCATTTTCCCTTGACATTTCTCCTTTAATTAGGTGTATTTTTATGCAACAGATCCACAGAAAAATTACACAATAGAATGCAGAATTAAAAAGTGTCAGCACATGAACATGGCGGAAATGATAAAACTAATTTTAGTTAGATGTTTTAATTAATTGTAGGTGCCCACTTTTAGCCAGAACCCCTATGGAACAGGCTGGGGAAGAATGATCCACCACCGTAACGTTAGCAAGGAGCAGCTGCTCTCCAGCCAGGTCAGAACTGAAAAGGATGATGTTTAGCCATCCTTAAGAGATGCCTGGGATAAAGCAGAGCTGTGCCTGCTTTTCAGACAGATAGCAACTTGAGTTAGCTGATATTTTTTTCCCTCGGAAGAAACAAGATTTAATCATGTAAGGATTTCTATTCCACTAGGAACTTTCCCTGAAGCTTCTAGAATTCTGGACACTTTGGAAACCAATGTATGTGGTTATCTTGTCTACCACACAACCTTGGATAAATGAGTATTTAGCAACACGAGCTCTACTCTCATTACTGCATAAAACATGCCCATCCTGAAAGATAGCCACCACTTTGCGCATTCTCAAACCCCAGTTCCAAGTCACATTCACTACTAGTTCTGGCTTTAAGAGCACCCAAGTGCACATACCTTGTCACAGTAGTACTGACTGGAATCTTCCATCAAGCTGCTTTTTGTGAGGTTGTCATATGTTTCTAGGAACTGCTTATCCACCCCTTCCAATGGGTAAGAGCCAGAAATGTTGCCAACTCCATTGGGAGACCGAGCCAAGCCTTTAGGTGAGAGATGGGTCAGAGAGCTCCGTGTCGGACTGTTTCCCAATACATTCCTTTATTTTGAAAAGATAAATATTATAAAGGTACTGTTATCCAGATTCTTAAATTAAAAGATTTAAAAAGAGCAAGTTCTAAGAGTTATAAGATTTAACACCGCTTTTTAGTGGAAGTGCATGGAAACAGGATTGGAGCGTGATCTAAGCCTATCATTTGATCAGTGGACATCCAGAAAAATGGACAAAAATTCTGGAATAGCAAAATATTTGGATGCTAGCAAAGAAAGGCATTGTTGCAGTGGTACAAGAATTCCAGTAACAAATGGAGAGGGATGAACTGCGAGGGAAAGACATTTCAGTTGCCAATTCTATCCATAAAAAATCTTTTGCTGTGATTCCACTCTCATTCCTGAAAAGCACTTTTTTTAAAGATTTCTCCCTCTTACAAGTGCAATTTCAACCTTATCCCTGTGGGAGAAGGCAGTTTGCAGAAAAGCCAGGGTAAATTCTCAGAGAAGCAGGAAATGAAGTGACAATGAAAGGTTTAATTGCAGTTGAAGTATTGTCCTAGGCAGTTATAGCCACACAAAAGGATTCAGAACTAATTTAGGGTACAGATCTGGCATTCAAGAACTTTAATGTTCAATGACAACAAAACTCAGTAACTAAAACCCCCAAATCTGGGAACTGGCCAATTTTCCTGATGGTTCTCCAGGAGTTCCCAAACATTCATTTAGCTACATTCCTCTTATAAAAAGGATGATATGCAGACCTCTCATACAACAAACTCCCTTCTTTAATTGGACCAAACTCAGGGATACCATACAGACTAACAGCTCCATCCTTATAAATACTACCTAATGTGAAAATATCTGCCTTAGGGAAAGCTCAAGGTATAGCAACATTGAATTTTGACAGTGTTAAAGTGGCAGAAGTACATGTCTTGCCAAGTAAACCTTGGCATTAAACTTTCTAAATTCAAACAAATTTGAATATTTCCACTGTGGTATTTGTCAATATATGTGAGCTTTTTTGAACCATTTCCAGCAGCCATTTCAAGCTGTCAATGAACAAGTAATTCTACACTCCAAGGAGTGTGGCTTTTGACATACAAAACTTGTATTGCAGCGAACTTCGACCTTGAAGCCACTTGTTTTTGAGCCTGTGATAATCTGATCACAACAAACACAAATGTCCTGGAAGATGCCATCAAGGAAATGTATTCTTGCCATAATACCTCTGACTTTCAATTACACTACCTGTACTTGGCAATGGCAATGAGGTATTTCATGCAACAGTTGCAGTATTTTCAGTTACTACAGCAAGTGGCACTTTCTGAATGTATACAAAGTTTCAGGATGCTTTGAAGTAGTGAATTATAACTACACTGTCAAAATTCTAGTTTTATCTGGTAGCTTCCAAGACTTTTCATTATTCTGATTAAATCAATGTTAAGCAAGGAGGAACACTGTGTATGTAAATGTAAATCTATGTTTTCAGAACACAGTCCAAAAAAACGTTTAACTTACAAGTTGAAATTACAGCCCATATAATGATTTTTCAATGAAGAAAAGAAATTGAATAATACCAGAAGAATATGATTTCAGTCAATGTCATCTGCCACTATATAAAGAGTCACTACATAAAATTACCAGTGGATTTTTGCATCATTAAACTTTTGTAACAGTTTCCAACCAACTTTTTTTGTTAATACTGATGAGAGATCTATTACAACTTAAAACTCTTCAAATCCTGACCCCAAAACTTACTTTTTTCACAAATCTTTACAGTCTTCATTGATTTATACATTTATTTGTGTATTTTAATCATACAAAATCACTACTTTGAAAAGTCAGTTGAAATTACGTATTTCATTGTTTATCTTAAAGAGATAAGAGAAAGCATAAAGAAAACTCACTTTGGTGATTCTTGTTCAGATGACCTGGTAAAAAACCACAAACACAAAACCAACATGAAATGAACATAAGTTAAATCTTCAAGAAAACAAGAATTTAACTCAGATTAAAAAAAAAAAAAAAACAAAAAAACCCAAAAAAACCTGCATAAAAGCCAAAAGGTGTGCTCATAATAAATTAAAGAATACTTAACCTGATGGTGAAACTCTGAATCAGATAACTAGGGAGTTTATGAGACACTCAGCAAAAATCCCAAGGCAGCTTTTGATACAAACCCAATACAGGCAGCACATATTTGCTACTGCAAACTATGCAGGAGTTTACACAGGCAATTATTTAGCCAGACACACTACATCATTTTAGAAAGTTTTAGGTGCGGATTACAATGACTACAGATGTCACCGACAGTATTTTATAAAAGTCAAAATATGGCAAGATCTTTATGTTTATGTAGCCAGAAATGAGCACAGGTGGCTTCAGAAGCTTGACATTTCCAATGCTTATTCTCATGAAGTGAGAGCAGAGAAGATGTTGACAGAAAACTTTGAGACAAAGTATAATGAAAGTAGAAGTGGTTATAGCAATGACGACAATCTAGAATGGAAAAGAAATTCAAATTTGCCGTACACAGCATTTTCCAATGCATTCAATTAACTTCAACAAAAATCCCCTGAAATAGCAAGCTAAATAATATGACATAAATTAAAACAATAGCAGTGCTACTAAGACAAATTTTAAAGTAAAAGTTACCAAAAAACGTGCTTACAAAGCAAAGTTTAAGGCAGATGGAATAATTTTACAAATTCATTTAAGGAGTGACCAAAAACCCTGGAGTGGTATATATCTGCACTAGAAAAAATATGTGAAGTAGTTCAGTTTGAAAGCAGACTTGCTGAGTTGCTAAGTTATAGGAGGCCATTCACAGTATACAGTTAAATTTTCAAATCATGCTCTCTAAATCATCCTTAATACTAAGAATTACATACTACATTTCACTAAAATGTCAGTAAAAATGGCACCAATATCTGTCTAGTTAAGATTCCTTGTATGTATTTTGACAATATGAAGAAATTCTTTGAGATGCAGAGATAGTAAACCTTGATTCCTGAGGAATTTTGGAGGTTTGAGTTCTGTGTACTTTTAATACTTTTAAAACATTAAACTTCTTCCCCTTTTATTGCAGTCATATCGAACTTCTGACCCCACTGACATTCATCCCCATTCACCTACTAATATCTCTGGTTCTGTTTGTCCACAATCCCTAGAGAATTTTTACCCTCCAAGTGTAAGCAGATCCTATAGGAATGCAAAATCACCTGCTGCCTGACCATCCCACATCTAAATAGAACAAATACTGAATTTGTGAACTCCTCAGTGAGAGGACAATGTAATCTTAAAGTTTTGGGATTTTTTTCCCTGCCTAGTCACTGGCTTTCACCAATCTTGAGAAACTTTGCATGTTCAAAAACTCATCTCCTACATTACATTTGATTTCATTGTCCAAATATTCTCAAGTGGAAACAGAGGCAGAGGGGCTGTGCAATGACATAAGCCTTATTTCCTTAGGAAGTCACACTAAAAATAAATAAACATTGTATTTATTTTCATTAAGCTAATGGATTTCCTTGTAAGACAAAGAACAATGAATCTGTACATCGTTTTTACATTTTGCCACAGGAGATCTGCAGCTCTATTACCAAATTCTGCTCAGAATCAAAATTGCCGAGTTAACCCTTTTAAGAGTTGTCATCAAAAACTTACAGACATAGAAGTGTGATGAAAATCAATACAATGACCTGGTTTTAATATATTATCTCAAATCTATCTTCCCAATAGAAAGAGACAGTTTGAGAAAGAAAAAAACCAACTTGGGCTTTAATTCATAGACCTTCTATAAACTTGCAGTAAATTTTTCATTATCTCTACCTTTGGAGACTTGCTTGAATGTGGGATATAAATTCTTAGTACTATTTGATGGAGACTTATTTGCTAAATTATTGCACTTTAAATCAAACACATTAGCTCTAAAAAATTAACTGAAAATTCTGTAACCTTTTAAACTGGGAAGAAACGTGGCCAAATATTTGACTGAGAAAAGTGACCAGTGTCTGAAAGAATTCATCAGAGACAGCGCAGATGTGTCTTCCTAAAGTCCTCAGTAGGTCAGCATGCTAGAGCTGCAGAATTTTGCACCCCAACACAGTTAAATAGTTTTTCTAGATTTTAATTACTCAACAATATGATAAAATACCTTAAACATTAATAACTAGGTGATTTTTTCAGCTACACAGTGTTACACTAAGCCATCTTCCTCATTTCACAACATACAAGGACTGTATTTTACGTCAATGAAAGACAACACTCACCAGACCAGCCATTCAACTTTTTCATCAAGGAAGAGAGCCCTTCCTTGCAAGGAGATTAAGCTTTCCATTGGTGCAGCAAGCAAGCAAACACTTCAAAATTTCAAGTAATTTCTCTTCCTCACTTCACAATATAACTATAATCATGCCATTATCATCTTGCATTCAGTATGGATTGATCTACTGACAATTACTTTTAAATATAGGTCTTTGCCCTGAGAAGTCTAACTCTCCTCTTTTGTCAAAAGGACAGAATGGAAAGGTTTTAAGGAAAGACCCCTCCTCCTCATTTTGGTGTGACCTACCAGGGAATTCTGCTATTTTGAGAACCAAGGATGACAAACTACAGCAGAATAAAACCCCGAGAGAAAAGGGTCAACTGAAACAATAGCACTGTAGCAAAACTCCCCCTTTACAAACAACTGAAGGAAACATCTGTAGGTTTTGCCCTTGCGCTGTTCTTGAAGTTCTTAAAGCTTCTTTCATTGTAACACCTGCAGGGTGGGGAAAGTGAGTATGCTAGCACTTCCATTATCACAGGGTTTTTTACTCATAAGGAAAATAAGTGGAAGGTACTTGCAGGAACACTTTTCTGCTGCCTTTTAAAGGAATTTATACACAGAATATTCAGCATTTCTATGAAGAAAATGACTGTGTAAGGTGTCACAAGTTTTTTGTACTGTATAATTAAGAGAACCACTACAGAAAACTTGAGGACTTCATGGCATACACAAGCTTTCCAGTGACTTCTTATAAATTCCAGTTATTTACATTTGTAAGCTGCTACCATCACCTTAAAAGGGATACTTTGTTACTCTGCATTGTCTCTAATGACTATACCCAGTTTACTGGCTTGCCAAGAAAGTTTCATGTGTTTTATACACAGCAACTGCTCGGATTGCTGCAAGGTTTGCCTTATCACAGATTTTCAATTCAACTTGGAGATTTTCCATTTAGATGCAAAATTATTGCATTTTGAACTGGCAAGGAAAGTGTAGTTCATTTGAATAAGGATATATTAAAAAAGCAAAGTCTGCATATAAGCAAAATATATACATGCACTATTTTCATGTATATTTGGGTGGAAAAGCATGAAAAAGTCTATCAATAGGAGCATTATAACTCTAATTTGAAAGTAACTGAAACATTCCCAGCTCCACTGTCTAGTATTAGGATATGTTCCTTGAGGAAGGCTGAAGTACACAAAGACAATAGAATTTTGCCAAATGCAATAGATTTCATAGAAACAAAGAAATTATTGTATCTGTGTATGATAAAGTACTAAGGATAAATAACTGTTTAAAATATGGAAATATGAGGGGGGGGGTCACTTATTTGCAATTTCCTACCCAAAAAGTAGCTATGGGAACTCAGCTGGATAAATCTGAAGAGTACTTTTATCAACAGTAAAGCCTTAAAAAATAGTATTTTAGTTAAACTAATGATGTTCCCATAGTACATTCACCAAAGCTCACCATGCAGCCACAGTTATTGTCTCCCAAATGCTAAGCTAAAATAATTGAACAAATGCAGTATCCGTTTAGGAAATCTATTTTCAGTGCAATACCTTCACCAGATGATGCATCACACTCACACTAGGAACATATGTGCACTTCCAGAAATTCATAGCACAGTGCAAGTGAATTTCCGTTTTGTATATTAGTTCATCATTTCATTTCCTTCCCCTCCAACTCTGGGACTGCACACATTATTCCATCTGTATCACTAGCAAAAGACAGTTTACAATGTAAATTAAAAGATGCTTATTGCTTTGTAAGTATGTCAGACAAAAGTTTTTGAAGAGATATATTGCATTTATAACAACAAGAATTTTAGACTCAAAATAATTTATGGTGGAAGGGAACCTGAGAGGTCACATAAACTCTTATTCAAAGAATAGACATCAAAGCTAGATGAGGGTATTTGAGTCCTTGCCATGTTGTCTTTTGAGATTTTCCAAGGATGGAAATAACTCCACCTTTTTGCTGATGTATAAAAAGGCTTGAATAATCAAATGTGATTTCCCACCCCTCCACCATATTATCTCTTGAGCATCTCCCTAGCTATAACTTGCATTGGTCTAACGTTTTTGCTCGGCATCTCCAAGAAGAGTTGGCTCTTTATTCTTGATAATCTTTTTGGCAAAGCAAGGCAACAATGCGACCAACCCCTCCTCACCTCCCCCAGCCTTCTGGTTCTCATGCACCATACGCTTGCACCTGTGAATAACTTGCCAGATTTATCTCATCAATCAATGTATGACTCTAAATATACAATCTATACCTTCTCACCTGTCAGGAAGCTTTTCTTGCTGACTGTTACTATACCTTATCACTTAAGAAATATGCTATACAATAATCTTCTTTCTGGTTAGACAGAAAATTTCACTAATGTTTTCTGTTAGGCCAGCATACCTACTCTAAAAAAGTACCAAAACACTTGCTCCTACACAATCTGCTGTTCCAAATCAAACAGACATGTTTGCTTTATTTAATTACAAGGTGAACAGGAGAAACTGAATACAAATCAGATAACAAGACTCTCCTCCACACAGCTTATCAGGTTACTTTTCCAAGCCAATAAGCCAGTTATTTTTTCTCTTTAGCACCTTGTATAATTCTACAAAACCACTGTGCTGGTTTCGGCTGAGGTAATTTTCTTCACAGTGTCCAGTATAGGGCCCTGTTTTGGATTTGTGCTGAATTGTGGTTTGGATTTGTGCAGGGCTGATAATACAGAGATATTTTTGTTATTGCTGAGCAGACCTTAAACAGAGCCAAGGTCTTTGCTGCTTTTCATACTGCCATGCTGGTGAGGAAGTTTTGGGTGCTTGGGAAGTTGGCAAGAGACACAGCCAGGACAGGTGACTCCAACAGACAAAAGGGATATTCCAGATCATATGACATCATGCTCAACATATAAAGTGAGGGGAAGAAGCAGGAAGGAGGAGAATTTGGAGCAATGGAGTTTGTCTTCCCGAGTTACTGTTGTATCAGGGGGCCCTGATCTCCCAGAGATGGCTGAACACCTGCCTGCCGATAGGAAGTAGAGAATTAATTCCTGGTTTTGTTTTGCTTCTGTGCTTGGCTTTTGTTTTCCCTCTTTAACTGTCTTCGCTCATGGGCTTTCTAGCTTTTACAATTCCGATTCTCTCTCCCTGATTCCATTGGTGGGGGAATGAGTGAGTGGCTTTCTGGTGCTTGGCTGCAGGCTGGGATTAAACCAATGCAAATTTATATATTCTTCCTGAACAAGTACCCTCCCCATTCAGAAAAGTGCATTCAAAAACAGGAAGAAAGGCATTAAGAGGGTAAACAACAGCTATACACTGCAAACTATTTCATCTATAATATAAAAAAAGCAATTTAAAAACATTTTAAAAAGCAGAAGCCTTTAAACCTGAACTTATAAGATCAACAATAAGCTCTTCCCCTCATTTAAGGGAAAACAACTCCTGTACAGGTAACATGATTATCTAAGATTATCTGAACTGCCAAAATAGATTACTGCTTGTTTAAGTAATCCTTTGCATGCAACACCTTCTTTTCTTAAAGAAACCCAAGCTTACAAACATTCAGTTAAGGGACAGGTGCAGGTGCTGGCCACAACACAGGTCTTCCCACAAAGCCAGATGAAAACCTGAAGTCCATGAACCGAGATGAAAAAAGTATACTACTTTTTTATACTGAATGGTAGAAAACCATGCAGCTTCCTACAGCTAGGTTCTTGGAGGTTCAGAGCATTAAACAACACAGTAGTTTTCAGTTTTCATTTCTCATAATTTATTTGTTTTCATTTCTCATTGCCTAATGAAGGGTGAGCATCTGCATCACGTCTCTTGTACCCAAAGATGCTTGAGAAAAAGGAAAGGAAAAATGAAAACAAGAAAAAATAAAGTCCAAAGATCCTTAAATAGTATTTGGTTACACTGGCTTTAAGTTTTCATGGCGACCTTGGTATTTCAAGTTCACCAAGTGTTTAAAAAGTGTATTAATGAAACATTTAAAATTACATTTTTAATTCACACCAAACTCCTTAATATAAAGACACCAGTGAAATCAGTGAAATCGTTATAGCAGCTTAAATTTTCACTTATTTATTTGAGGGTAAAGGGCAGGCTACTTTGTTTTAAGGAGTTTTTTTTTTTTGTTTTTGTTTGTTTGTTTTTGGTTTTGTTTTTTTTTTTGCTTCTTCTAAGAGTTCAAGTATGAAGAGAATCCTAAACATATTAAGTTGCCTTTTATTATTTTTTTTTTTTAAAGCTACCAATGCCAAAGACCAGACCTTGCACTGGGTATGGCCAGTGCAGCCTCTCAGGAGAAAACCCAAATACCTGATAAAAGATCAAGCATGTCAAAGTACACGATTCCAAAACAACTCATCTACTGCCCCAGTTAAAACCAAATTTGATTTACTGCATAAATCAAGGATGTTTTGGAATTTCCCAACCTGATATTGAAACAATGCCACATACTTCAGTATGACTATTTTATTTTTCCTGTACCTTTTCCCCCTAAGTGACACAGTAGCATACAGATCAGAGTGGTGTCAGGGAAGGCAAATCAGCAAGGATGACTTGTTCCTCTACATCTGTGAGTCTCTCCTTATTCCAAATTTGGAAACTGTAGTGGTACCCTTATCAAGACAGACTGCAACAGTGGTAATCTTCAAGCACTATACCAGGCTAGACAAAGCAAAAATTGCAGTAAAAAAGAATTCCCTGGACAAGTCCATCACTCTGCCTTTAAAAATAACCAGCTGAGGATTAAACCTGTTCAATGTGTGGCAAAAGCCCAGGGGAAACATCCATATTTAATACTGAAGATATGCAAGGTAAACTTTTTTTCTAACAAAACAGATTTAGCTGATAGGGTAGAATTTCATCCATCAATACAGCATTCATAGAAAGAAAGATTTTAGTACACAAACATTCTTAATTTCACTTTCCATCTTTCAACAAAGGAAGTGAAGTAATAACTGCTGTAAGACTGCAAAAAGAAAAAAAACTGGAATGTGGACTAACAAACTTCAGTGTAGAGAAAAAGTGGGGGTTTTTTAATGGCTACTATTTTACCTCAATTGTTAAAAAGAAATTATTAATGACTATTTTACTTCACAAATATCTAACAGTCAATATAACAAAGGATCGTTTATTCCAGTCTTCTTCCAAAACACACAAATTGAATTTAATTACTCAGATTTATGCAGGCATTTTTTCACTTACCTGCAGAATATCAAATATTATAAACATACCCAAAAAACTGATAATGCATTTGGGACAAGATGTAAGGAAAAAAAGCAATGGTTTATATGTGGTAGTAACAGTAAAAATCTCCTCAGTGAGTGATATTACTCTGATTCAGCACAGTCACTAGGGCTCAGAAAATAAATGAATGTGCTATTTTCAAATTTAGAACATCCTTTTTTTCATTGTCTGAGAAAAGGCATGAAGGCAGGAATTTCCACTCCATTCTCAGTAGGTATAAGATAACTGAAATAGGAAGGAAAGAAAAAACTATAGGGGAAGAAAAGAAAAAGGAAAATAAAAGAAGTCCTACAATGTACTAGCTGACAAGACACAATTTGCCAGTCACAAAGCACAGCATGGCAACATAATTTTCTGTCTACAGCTTCTACCCTCCTCTTCTTATGTCTGTCTCTCAGTATTTTAACTCAGAAAATACTTCTAAGAGTGTATCATCTACAAACTTTAAAACACAGCAAAGACACGGTTTCCTATCTATGACTATTCACAACATCTAAAGGTCTAACTTTTATGTATTATCATGTCTACTACTGCCATTAGTACTAATAAATAGTACTAAGGTTCAGCTGTCTTCCAGTCAGAAATATAGAAAAGTGAAATGACAAACTCAAAATACTTAATATATTCAAAAGAGTGACAAAATTCAAATAAGTATACATGCCAATTATTCCTTTTGTTAATTGAAAACTCTCTGCTGTAATGTAGTAATAATATTATTACAGAATTCAAAGCTATATTTAATACTTGTGCACTTTCACAGAGGCAGGTGAGTCTTACCAGCTTCCATTAAGACATTGCTTCTCAAAAGACACCTTGCCTTAAAGACACTAGGCATCACTAAAAACCATTTTTCTTTTGCAATGCTACAAAATGCTACATGCATTTTAATACATAGCATTCTCCCCAGCTCCAAGTTTTAAAGTAGCTGTTTTCTTTTTGAGACTGAAAATTATTGACTTAATACATTATTTCTGAAGCTAATATTGTGACAATCTGAAGTTATTCATTAAGAGAAGAGTGTAGCCATACATATAATGTAATACATGAACAAGCAAATAATCAGAGAGCGCAAAGACAGGTGCTTCAACTCCCAGCACCAAACCTAGCAGCTGTTAAGGCACTGCAGAGGAAACAAAGTAGGTCCTCAAGGAATACAGCCTAAAAGCAGACACTGCCTTTAGACAAGCCATCAACAGTTCCTCTGAAGAAGAAAAAAATGGATGACCACCAGCATTATGATGTTCTTGTGTATACTCAAATGCAATACCTCTTTCAACTGACAAAGCTGAGCTGATGATGTGGAATGTGCGTGAACTCTCAAAAGAGTTCACTACAACCTTCTCCCCATAACAGAATTTCTGACAGATAGGAAAGGGTTGCAAAAGCTACTAGGAAAGAGGATATAACAGCTTTGAACAGACATGCTATTGTGGTTTGCCTTAGTACTTCTTCTAATTTTATTAACAGCTCAACTACTGTGTATTGTTCAGGGATGAAGGGTTTGTATGCTTCTGACTTCTCATTTTGCATCATGGCATTTGCAGTATAGCAATTGGTCAAAAAACAGAACTGTTTGAACTCATTGTAGCATTACAACTGATTGTGACTGTTTCACACTACATCTCTTTTGGTTTTTTGTTTGGTACCTTTAAAAAAATCAAAATATAGGCAATGGATTGTTTCCAGAAGTCCTTACCTCCTCTGTGGACTACGGTTCTGAGAGAACTCTGAATCACTGTCCTTTGATGTTGGAGAGCCCTTATATGTGTAAAAAACATCCTCCGTTTCAGTAATATAACTAATCTCGTTTGTAAGGTTATCTACAGATGAGTGTCGTGGTTTGCGGATTTCGTGACGTAGTCTAGGACTCCGCCTTAAAAATAGAGAATACAAACACAAGCAGGAAGATTAGAATATTTCATGAAACTTTATAAAAGAAAAATTTCTATCCTATTGCAGTTATGATCTCAATTTTCATACCAGGCCTACAAGTCTCACTTCAAATTATCAATTTTTAGGCATTCTGTATGGTATACTAGGCAATCATATACCGCTAGGTTCAGTACACTGAACTGATCTGTGTTTCTCCCTCTATAAAATGCAATTTATATTATTATGCTTTAATCATAGGATAATTCTGGTTGGAAAGGACTCATGAGAGTCACCTAGTCCAATCTTCTGCTCAAAGCATGGTCAACTAAGGCCAGAATAGACTGCTTAAGGCTTTTTTCACTCATATCTCAAAAAATCTGAAGGATGGAGACCACAAAACTTCCCCAGGCAACAACTGTCCATGAGGTGAAGTAGTTTTTCCATTATATCATGACAAAACCTTGTTTGTTTCAACATATACTTGTTGCCCCATTCTCTCACTGTGCAATAGTGAAAAACCCAGCCTAATCCTGTAGCTAGCCTCCTCCTAAGTAATTCTGGGTTGTTATTAGGCATTGGGGCAACCCTTGCTTCTCCAGGTTGAACATGTGCCACAATGTCAGCCTCTCCTCACAGGGTACGTACTCCAGCCTCTTGTCTACCTTGCAGCCAATGGTCTTTTCCTGAGCTTTGCTTCACTGAGTTTGTGTCTATTTTATATTTGCAGTCAAAGAGGACTGCAGCATTCTAATAAAATCTAGAGAATGTTGGGCCAAAAGGGGCTACCACTTCCACTGAACTACTATCTACAACTCTATTAATTCTGCCAGGTTGGACTTGTTTGCTGTCAGGGCATACCAGATGGCTCATGTACCACTTCTGCCTATAAAGATTACTAGGTGTTTTTCAGAAACTGCACTGCAGACAATACTGTTACACTGGTTCTTATTTCCCAGGACACTATGTTTGTTCTTGTTGAATTTCACACATTTCCTATTGGCCTATTTCTCCAGATTACCAAGATCACTTTGGAGAGCAGCCCTGTCCTCAGGCTTACACACTCATCCCCCAGTTTGGTGCCATCTGCAAACTTTACGGTCAAGCATACCATTGCCACATCATAAAGAGGCTAAGCAGGATGGTCTCAAGAGAGACCCCTGCAGTCATCTACTTTTTACTGTTGTCCAGGTAGATTGTGACCCTTTAATGACTCCCCTCTTAGTCCCATCATTCAATCATTTTAACAATTTTTTTTTAAAACCACCCTGTTGTCCACCCATCCAGAAACATAATATCTTAACATGGGCAAAATATTTTGGCAGACAGCATGAAAGCCTTGCTATAGTTGAGGTGACACCCAGACACCCACCCTTCTGTTGTCATATATATTCTCAGAATAAAAATGTTTAAATATATATGTACACACTACATAATTATTCTGCTAAAGTACAAACAATTAGAAACAGTAGGAGGCTAGGTGTGGAAAAGACTGAAAATGGATTTACCAATTGGGGGTAACAGGAGGTGATCGAGAAGGAAGGCTTTTGGTCTCTAGGTGCTCAACTGATAAGGATCGTCTCATAGATGGGTTCCAAACCATCCCACCTATCACCTTTCTGCAGTACTGGTTGTTTACAGACCTGAAAAGATATAACACAGCTATATGTGAGTTATTTTGCATAGAAAACTCAAATGAAATAAAATAGGCTTATGAAAGTCAACTTCATAATTTAAAGCGTCCCCCTGTGCCTCACAGAGACATTTGCTATCCCCTCATTCGTGACAAGATTGTCACAATCACCTGCTACATTGCTTATCACAAGCCTGGGTAAAAATAACTTTTTCTGAGAATTATTTTTAACCCAATTGTGTTTAAGAAGACAGAGGGGAAAACAGGAAATTCAGTATGTCCTACTGGCACTGAACTCAATGCCTGACAAAACACAGTTCAGATACAGGTAATATGTTCAGCAGATTCCCTGTTAATATTCACAGTGGGGTAACAAAATTCAGCAAGAGCTTCACTGAGCACAGGACAACTTTACCCATCAATTAAGAGATAAACCAGACAATATTCTATTGTGGAGGGAAGCCACCTTTGAGTGATGCATTCCTTATAGAGATAAACCATTAAAAAAAAAATTGATATGAAAATAGGATCTCCAGGTCTGGACTGCTTCTTTTGACAAGAATCTAAGAAAAGGGCTGCAACAGGATAAGAACCACAGCTAGGAAAGCAGTAAAAGTATCTGAATAGTGAAAATACACAGCATGAAGAAAATCTTTAAGTAGACTGAAATTGAGATAAATTAACTCTTATGTATCACTTTATATAGCATTCCACAAGTCAAGCTGAGAGATAAGCTGCTCACCCTTAAGTTTACAGGCCCAGGATTTCTCACAGAAGAAACAATTTATTAGTTACAGAGAAAACACCTTTGGCTCATTAAGCCCTTAACTGTACATAATGGGCAGCTGGGCTAGCAGGCTATGTAAGGATCTTGCTACAGAGCTGAAAAGTCTCAATTTTAAATAGTGTTAAAAAAGTAAAAAAAAAAAAGTTACTAAAACTCTGGGTATTATGTGAAAACCAAACCTTAAGTATGCTTTGCATTGTACTACTTTTTACTAATATTAGTAAAAGAAAAAGCAACCCATAATTTTTTTTCATATATACTGAAATATTTCATATATCCTGTTCATTATTTTAATGGAAATCAATTCCTTCATCTTCTAAATGTACTTTAAAAGCTTCTCCAAGTATAGAAAACTTAGAAAACAAGAGGAAAAACTTAGTATGAAGCATCTACATATTATAATCAGCTACCCATGTATGTTTCCATGCTTACTAAATAAAGTCCATCAACTCAGGAGAAACTTTTGGCTATACTACTCATTTTATTTTTCTAACACTTCTGAATACAATGACAAGGTACCGGCTACTCATCTTCTTCAGAAACAGATGTCTTTCAAAGAATCCTTACATAGTTGGAGCAGAGGGAAATAGAAAAAGATGATGCATTATAAAAAAATGCATTGTGAAGAACTCCACATTAATAAGCTTTTTATTTTTACAAGTGACTGTGGAGGCATTTTCCAACACAGACACCTTGAAGTGCAATATAACTCATGTGATAGAAGCCAGAACCCTAAACCCTAAATCTAATCTTAAACCCCTAATTCTAACCACAAAATCACTTATAGGGTATGTCTCTAACTATTTCAGTTAAGGCACAGAAGATAGAAAATTTGAATTCAAATAGCTGCCCTTCAAATGTCAAATATCAGCATATTTCTCAGCAAACATTCTGGGAGGCAACCAAAGTGTTTCTGTAATGGGCTGTACTATCTGGAAATGATGCTTCCTTTCCTCCTATCTATTACCAAGGCTATCCTTGGTGAAAAATACAGATATGTTTTTTATCTTTTCAACAAGGAATGAGAATGTGTCTAGGAGAGGTTATTCTGCATTCATTCCAGAATTTACTTCTCAGAATCTGGGAGACGCGATTCATCTGCTCCTTTAATAAGGCTTACAGGTGGTTTATTCAACTCAGCAGCCTAATTTACATGGAATGCCTCTAGTACCTTAAGCTAAGAGGATCAAGAAGGGCACAAGTATGTGCAAATAAAAAATTGTACTCAAGTACTGCAACTATCTGAACTGATGCAATAAATGCTAGGGTATCTGCCTCAAATAAGCGAAGAAGAACATAGAACAAGGAAGCCACAAATTCCATAGGAAAATCTGTGATAAACTTAGGATGGTAAAACCTGAATGTGGCACCTTTCAAAGCTGATGGAAGCTGCATGAAAACAATTCTTGAATGTGAGTCATTCTTAAAACCTCCAGGACTGCACACTGTGGTCAGTGGAGTTTTTGTGCACACATTTGGGTTTGTGGTTTGGTTTGTCTGTGTTTGTTTGATTTATACAATGCAAAAATTTGTTCCCTTTCATAAGGGAGAATGCAGAATCTCTTTTTTGGTTGTGGAACTTCCACATGAGTTCAGAGCCATCCTTGAAAAGGAATATGGAAAATCTTACAACATTCCACAGTCACAAACAAGTTGGAAGGTAAAAACTTTCAAGATGTAAACTATGACCTCAGAAAAGACCTTTTCACAATTTTTCTTAACACCTTTGAGAAAATAATTTGCTGAGTTCATAGGAACTACTCAAAGCTTTTCAAAATTACTGTTGCTTCTTATGTACTTAAGCAGTCATTCATATCAATGGTTGCTGAGTTACTTCTTCCTCATGTAGACCCACCCCAAAATTCATGCTTACATCTGGTATATAAATATAATAAAATATAATAAAATTATATTTATACTGCTGGTATAAATAAGGTCAAATAAGCTATCCTAAGCTGATGGACAGCATCTCGATAAATTATTCTCCCCTTGGAGATTCCTTAGAAGTCTAAGGAAGCAATTCAATAGAGACAGTGCCTCAGAGCATTTAAATCACTTGAAAATAATTATTTCTTAGTAATTCAGATCAACAATGAGAACTGTTGTGTATGCTACAGACTATTAAGAAATTCTAACAGAAGATTTGTCAAAAATAGAACGTTAGGTAAAAAATGAAATTATACTAAACTGGTACCCTTTGGAACTCATACTGTTTTCTTTCTTAACATTACAAAGGCTATGCAATGCTTGTGTGTATTTATCTGTCCTATAGGAGGATCAGGGTTTTCAATCTCTTCAAATTTGAAAGAAATACAAGACTCCAGGACCTTTATTTCCAGGACAATCCAACAAACTTTGAGTCACCTCAACACCTCCACTACAGGAAAACAAGGTCATAACAATCCATAAATGAGTTAATTCTAAAAATAGGTATTTTAAAAATGTTAGAAAATTAGAATACTGTTTGTACAACTACATTTTTTCCCATCTTTTAGAAACCAGACCATCTAGTACCAGGTGAAAACATGGAATTATACTCCAGCAGAAAGCATAACATTTTATCAGAATTCCTACATTGGACAGCCCTCAGGGGTTAATTGCTTTATTTACAAGCAATACCAGTGCACTTGGTATTAATTTCTGCAGTATCAGAGTGTGAAAAGCTAGAAAGCCACCAAAGTCTGACAAGCCATTTGAAGCATGCTGATATCATTCAGAAGTTGAAGCTTATCCAAATAGAAGACAGAAAATTAGTCTGACAAATTACATGTAAAGTTACACTCTTAAAAGAACACACTACAAAAAACTCACAAAAACACACTACCCATGAACAAAAAGAAAACAATAAAATACTTCTCCAAAAATCATGAGAACAAGGAGGTTTCTAGAGAGTCTACAGATCAAAGGGTCAAAGAACCTCCCCTGAATCTCACATCCAGAGAGGATAATGACACAAGACTTTCTTTTTCATTCACTATTAATATGATACATTTTAAAAATATTTAATTATAGAATGTTTTTGGAGGGTGAGGCAGGTGGATTGGGATAGGATGGATGAGATAATGAAGACACAAGGCGTGACACCTTTGTAGCTGCATTGCTGATAAATGCAACAAGAGAACAAATCAACATAATGGAAGAAATCACTGTGAGTGATACTTAAAAAAATGTAAAAGCCCCTAAAATAAAAGAGCAGAGTAAAACCTCCCACTTAAAGTATCACACAGGATGGCCAAAATAGATGGCCAACTGCAAAGAAATGGAGAAGAACATTACAATGCCATGTGACTGGGCAATAACCTGGCAGCTTAACTTTAATGACAATAGTTACTGCATATGGGGAGGAATAATCCCAGCTTCATACAGGAAAATGACAGGCTGTAAAGAATTACTTCTTGGTAACTAGATCTTAGACAATACTAGGAAACTACCAGCTCTGTAACTGGAAGAATCCAATGAGACAAATAAAGGATTAGAAATGTCACAACACAGTTATCTTGAATAACTGAATGGGAAAAAATTTTTCATTTTTATGTCAGTAATAAGTGTTTGGTGTGATGCACTCCAGAAATTGCCCTAACATATTAAACAGAATGTGTACATGACACTAATGGCTAAACATTTCAAAACAAATCTGTTCTGCAAATTCTCTTACCAGATCATTAGCTACATGACATTTTTCCTTTCCAGTGTTTTTATACTTGAGACTGAAGCAACAAGTTGAAAAAATAGCAGCAAAACTTATATCCAAACACCTTTTGAGGCAATTATAAGAAAAGTTCTACTGTAAGGAGATCCCACTGCAGAAAGTGAAACCACAACCATATAACTTGTCAAATGATTCATATATAGACTGGAACAAAGGTATGGACAGGACTGAACTTTGCCACTCCAACTTGAGCTACTACTGACACAAATCCTCCCATTCCCATCATAGAGCAAAATGTGCTTTCACACAATACTTACTTTGCTGGATTTCTAGAACCCAGAGTCCAATAATGTGATAATATCTTTTTTTCATGAGGTAGTGACTTCTTTGCCTGAAAAAATGTGTGATGCTCTACACAAGATTTCCAAAGATTTTTGCATGCTCTGTAATTTAACATGTTGAAGGCAACAATATGTTCTCTGGATTCATTCTGTAACAGTAGGGAACACCATGTTTCAACATATACAAGTAGATGAAACAGTAAACAAGGTCATAAAAAACCAATAGAATTATTTTAAGCTTAAACATGCAAAATACATTGTGGCAAACAAACAAACAAAAAATCAGCATATAATAGATTTTGAGCTGGAGATGGCCAAAATACCTGTGTGACTATTTGAAAATCCAAACTGCAAAATGTGCACTTTACAAGTTCACAAAATGGTAATGAAATATTTAAGTTTAGAGTGGTAAAGATTTTGCATATATGAGTACCATGTTATACCTTTAAATATATTTTCAGGTTTCCAGTCAGATTTTGACCTCTTAAGACAAACAAAATTCCTTAAAACCTTTCAATAAGGGTGCAATTTCAAAAGAAAGAAAACCCCTCATTATTTGAATTCAAACTCTTCATGTAAAGCTTCAATTCAATAGTATTCTTTCAAGTGCAATAGTATGCAAATAGTATATTTCTTGATAGTCTTTCAGAAGAAACTGAAGATTTTAACAGTGATCTTTCTTTGGGAAAAGAAAATAGTTGTGATGGGACTGGAGCTGCTACTGCTGTTGAAATCCACTCCTCCTTGGATGATAATGTGAGGCCACAATGAGGTGGTTCAGAAGGCAGAATATAAAACTTGTGTGCAAACTCTTACAAGTAACTTCAGTGCCAAAGTGCCAGTGAAACATGAGCACCAACACAATTGTGCCACCAATGTTTATCCCAAGAGTTTTGGACAAGAGAAAGCTTTGGTTAGTTAATCTAATTATTGATACAAAAAAGTGGAGCGAGAGCAAAGCAAAGAGTAGAAATAAAGGTAACATGAGATATGAGTCAATTGCCAGCATAGCTCAGCACTTCAGTGAAAAAACAAGTTTTCATCACTCATCTTTCCTAGCTCCTCTAAATTATGACTGATTTTGACATCTCAACATATAATTAGACAGGCAACCTTTTGCTTGTTCACAGCAACAATCCTGTTGGGAAGTAATTACAAACCATTTTGACTGGTATAGTCAATCTGGTTTTCTTGTGTTCTTTTTTATTTCTAGGCAGCATCTTACAAATGACACATATCTGAGACCAATCCTGCATTCTGCAAATCACTTCATGTCTAGTACAGAGAATCTGTGGCTTCAGACATGCTTTTAAGACAAACAGTGAGACTCTCAAGAGAAAAAAAAAATTCTCTTGATTTAACATAAGGACTGAAAAACATTTAACTGATTATAGTCTTTAAGGAACGTTTTCCCTATTAAAGCATTTTAAAAGTATTTTCTTTTCTATATGTGAGTTTGCTATATGAGTCTCTTGCATACTGGAACCAATCTGTCAGTTCATCAGAATTACTTCTAAGTAGTCACATAAAATAAAGCAGGAAAACATAGAAAATCTTAACTCAGAATTTCTTGAAATATATAAAGCATACATCACAAAGGTTTAATGATAAATGCTATTTGTGATATACTCCCTGCTGGCTGAATACCACTTGAAGGGTTTTACTACTCCAGCAGACAAATAAAAGGAAGTTTAAGATATTTTTGTTGGCCTGAAACACTGGCTTTTCAATTGCCACAAAAATATTTTATCCAAATATCTCAATTATACTGAAAAGCTATAGTATAAAGATAAGAAACTAAGTTCATCTAATAATCTGTTTTTAAATTTAAGTTTGATAACAGCAATTAATTTTGCTTCTTACAAGTGTGCTTTTCTGTTGTCACAGAACCTTCTTAGCAGCCTTTAAGTGGGATGAAGGTTTTGATATGGAATTAAGCTAAGAAAAGTATTTTGAGAAGTTTCATAAAAATTCATTGAATTTTTAGACTAACATAACATTTTGTTAATAACAATCTGCCTTACTAATAAGCCACCAAGTTATGCTGTTAAATCTGTGTACTTTTTTAAAGGTGAAGAGAGATCTAGTGGGATTCATGGATTTAACAGCCATCATACTTCTCAAGTTCTAAAAGAATGGCATTTTAATGATTATCAAGAAATGAGGATTAGAGAAATTTGAGGCCATAAAGGGAACAATTCCACATAACTAAAGTACTAGTTCATATGCTAGTTCAGCATATGAAAGAATTTCTACATCAGTTGTATGCCTACTCCATTAACAGAAAATCTGAAAATATCTACAGCATAGAAAGTAAAGATATATTTTAGTATGCAGCAAATGAAGTTGTTTTTAAGCATTAGATAAGCACATTGAAAATAAAATTTCATTTCTGAAAGGTACAAAATGTTGCCTGTAAACAGCATGGTTCCTATTCCTACCTTAAATCCTGCACCCTTCATTAAGCCTATATGTCATGAGCTTCTCTATTATCATTCACTGATTCCTCAGTCTTGCTCCCCAGTCCTCATTTGGCTCTTCCACCAAAGAAATACTGCATACTACTAACCAAGTGGCTGATCAACAGACCAGAGCAGTGGGAGGGTAAAAGAGAAGGTGAGTAGAAGGGAAGAGTGAGATAAGGTAAGCTAATTTTTCAGAAAAGACATACAAGGAAAGAAAAATTGAGTAAATGAAATAAGGAGAACAAATCAATGAAACATGGAACATCCCAGGAGACTGCAAATTCTTTGAGAACTTTCTGTAGACTTTTGTAAAGAATGGATGTATGACATATAAAATATAAAAAGTTCTATAGCACTTTCTTCATAGTCAAACCTTGCCTATGAATATACAGTATCTGCTGTTTTCCCCACACTCTTCCATCTTCTTTACTTTCAGATTCATGTACTTATTTGCGTCTGTCTTTCCAAACAAAAAAAAACTGATCATTTTGAAGACTGACACCAATGCAGTCATCTGCCCTCACTCATCCCTCAAGCATCCCACTATTCTGGTGAAACCCCCAGGACTCCACTTCCCTCTCTCACTGCACAGCACCAGCAAGCTTTTCCAAGCAATACCACTGGAGTACTGCACACTTGATGCCCTAAATTTCAAGCAAAGGGCTGACAAGGATGGATGCATCCACAGATTTAGTGGCACACCTGGTGTGCTTTTCCACGTGAACAGAGAAGGAGTAAAAAGGTCATGCAGCTGGCCTTACTTTTCTTAGCGCTTTAAGCGTGACACTGTGTGCATTACTGTCATCTCTGCAGGTTACGAAACAAAGAACTATGATCACTTAAAAGAAGGTAAGCTAAAGGAATCAAGAGCCTTGAACTGTCATCATTTATCAAATGTTTAATTGAACAAATTAAGATTGCTGCTCTCTTCAAAAGTGACACAGGTCTCCAGAGACAAAATTTCTACTTTTGACAGCAGTCAAGTCTTTAAATAATGAACACACATTTTTTACTTTAAGTCCACAGAAAGTTCTATATTGACATTTTATTCTTCCACTGTGAGTACACTCATTTTCAGAGAATCATAGAATGTTTTGGGTTGGAAGGGATTTAAAATCATCGAGTTCCAAGTCCTGTTTTACTAATAATTCTCAGAGAGTTCTGTTACTCAGAACTCATTCTCACAGACACATTTGGAAACTGCTGTCTGAAAGCCTGTACTTATCTGTACATTTGAAAATATTTAGATTTTTAAATTACTATTTATCAGTAAATTTTTAATCCTCAAACCCAGGAGAGAAGTTGCTACTTGCAAGTGTTTACACTCACAAGTGAGAAGAATGGTCTATCATGCACTCATTTCTTCATGCAGTGAAATATGTATGAACAGATTGTGACATGCCTGCATATAAACAACATATTTAGAAACTTACAGCTAGGAAAAAAACTTTAAGATCCTCCTACAGTGTGTAAGGACAGACCCTGTACATGCTCTGTGTGTGTGTGTGTGTGTGTAAGCATTAGTGTAGTAACACTACAGTATCTCTGGATATTAACTTTTTTTAAACGTGAATTCTGAAAAGTAACATGTACATACTTGCACACTCTTCAAATTTCACAGAGCCCACCAAACTGGGAAAAAAGAAAGACACACAGAAAAGAAAAAAGAAGAAAACATTTTCCTTCTGGGTAAAAAAAGCCTCCTTAGAAATCTGTGTTCAGCAGACCTTCTAATATATATGGGTCAAGAGATGGTCTCATAACACAGTTCCTATAAATGTAACAGCTTGTGTACTACCAGACAGGGCCTCCATTAACTTCAGGCAGAAGTTAACACTTACCTTTTACTAAATTTTGTCCTCAACTGAATTAAAATATTTCTATATCTGCTGGTCACTAGTTTCTGAGAAGATTTTTTTTCCTGTCATATTAAATAATCTGTGCTCTTTGTAAAAAAGATATCTTATTTCTTTCATATTGTGGAAGCACAATAATAATCAGTAATCAAGATTTCCTCTCCCATTAAGGAGACTAATATTTCAATTGCTCTGTAAAGAGCACAAAGCAACCAAAAAAAACCCTCTCTTAACAGTTGGAAAATTTTATGGTTTTTTATTTAATTATCTTCACATAATTTGCCAAGTCCTAAAGGCCTCCATGTTACACACAGCAGGAGGTGAGCTATTCCCCTTTTCAAACTCATGTTTTTCATCTGCAAAGCTCTCCTTCTCTCCAGGAACTTTGCTTTCTTCCTGAGCTCTGAGCCCCATAAGCTGAAGGGACCTCACAAACTCTCCCTAGATAAGGCAAGCACTTGTTTAGTAGATTCACTGCATTGAGGAACTCTACACAGCAGGGAGAGCAACAAGGGAAGGAGCAGCAGATGCTGATGAGAAAGGAGAAATATGCTATATTAAAAGATATTGGAGCAAGGATGGAGATCTGCATTTACCAGAAGTCTCCAAGGGAGAAGAAACCTCCATGGGAAAGATAGAGTCCAACAGACTCAAAGTGGAGGGATTCAGTATTGGAAAAGAAACAATAAAAGGGAAAAAGAGAGGGAATAAGCAGATCAGAATAGCAAGACCAAGTTAACAAAACAGAGTTTCAAAGGCACATTACCCCAACAAAGCCTTTTGATCCTTTATTTGTAGGTTACATTTCTTTTATATTGAATGCAACCTTTGTTTGTAGGTTGCATTCAATATAAAATATCTAATATGGTCACTTGAGTTAAACAAAATTAGAGAACTACTTACATGTTTTTGCCGTTGTTGTATAAAAAACTTTTTCCTTTTAAAGGAAATTTTTAATATGTTCACCCTAAAAGAAAGAAACAGGCCATGAAATATCAAGCAATGTGATAAACAATGAAAAATAATACTGTGTACAGTGAGTCTGAAAGATTATAGCTGTAAAATATTCAATGAATAATATACAGCCATCACCTGTGTTGAGTGGCAAATAGATGTCCTGGTTTAATCTTTAAATAGTTCACAGCAGTTCTCTCCCACCAAATCTATTATTGCAGCAAAAAACTCGATGACATCTTCTACACTAAGCTGCACAAATGTTAAATGTGTCAACTTTTGTATAACTTTAGAGTCATATGACAACTGTGACTAAAAGAACAAAATGTAAGACCCTAATGACATGATAATGTTGGTCTTACAACAACTGAAACTTTGCAGAGGCTTTACAGAATTGGTTTCATAATATGAAAGATATCATGTACTTCTGTTAATCACTAAACAAAATCTCTAGATAAAATCATAATTTTAAAAGGATGAAAACTGTAGGAATGAGTGTTAATATATTTTTCACTTCATTAACATTGCTATGCAATTTATGTGGTAATTTTAGAATTGAACACTTTTTTTTTTCATATACACAGTGTGAATATATATTTTCTAGGGTAAAGATAACAACTGGAATTGGTGCTAAAGCAATTTTCATTTTAATTATATGCTTATCAGTTTTGCTAAATTAAACAAACTTCTACCCACCTGCACACCTTCCCATAGCAAAACAAGATTTGTCAAAAATACCTACATTTTCTCTGCAACAGTTCTACTTCAGTAACTGAAAACCTGCATTTTTGGACAAAGAAATCTTTGATCTATAGTCAGCTGGAATCTTATGGAGGCCTTAAGGAAACCTATTTTGGGTCAGATCAAATAATATTTTCCTGGAAATAAACTATGAAAGTGTTTTGTAAATTTACTGCTAAACGTCTGACAATATTTTCATGAACTGATGCTTCACAGGATGTTAGATATCAGGTATGAACTTTGTTGAAATTTCTCTCAGTTTGGCACAATTTTTGCATCACTCTCATCAAGTGGGATGGCATAAAAACTCTTTCCCCACTGTTCATAGGAGAGGCACTTGAGTTACAGAGCAACATCCTTCATGGATACAGGAGAATATATTTGTCAGTTACTAACAAGAATATTAATGGAATTACCTATCCCTCTCCCTGCACAAGAAGTGGAAAACAGTGTGTGCCGTTTTCAGAAAATGCCTTTCTCCATCAATTACAGAACCACAAAGAAATATGTATTTCAACGCTATTCTTTGACAAGGCAAAGTGGTGTAAAAATTAATGGAAAATTGAAATCATATCCACCTCTCCTGTTAGGCCAACTCTTAAAATACTTGTGCCATTTGACTTGCTACCTGAAACATCAGTGATCTGTGTTGCTCATCTAAAAAGTCTTGATTCTGAATTACATGACAAGTAATATAAATTTTCAGTTGTATTTCCTGAGCTGCAATTCATTGTATATTAATTCTTTCTTGATTCTAATACTTCTCTGCCTCAACTAGTACCACACAAATTTTGTACTTTGGTTCTTTCTTGTCACATTTCTTGACTTAGACTAAATTTCAACAAACAAGTTTTTGGAGTTATTCCAAAGTTGCCATCATGGTCTGGTCTTACCCCAACACTGAGCCAGCTGAAATGCAGGACACAGAAAACTAACCTTGCAGACTAAGTGAAAAACCCTGCAACCAACAACAAAAAGGGAGCCAGCATCCTAAAGCACCAGAACTACCCGTCACTCTCCACTACCCCATTTTTCTAAAAAAAAAAAACCCAAAACAAACAAAAAACTACCAAAACCCCATCAAAACCAAAACAACCCCCACAATTCAGTGCATGACCATATAATCACTTTAAGCCAAATCAGGGCATTAAATATCATTACTTTGACACTTTCTAAATAGAATACCCCTCAATTCCATTCATTCTTCTTAAAGTACATCTAAACCTATTTAGTTCAGGCATAAAGAACACATGCTACTCTGACATTTTTATTTAACAATAACTAAAAGTTATTTGCAACATTATAACTACAAATGGACTGAATGTTCACATCTAGAAAAATCTAGAAAAAAATCTAAGAGATTAAGGTGTCAAAGCACTTAGACGTAACAATTTCTTGAAGATGCCATACCCAAAAATTGTATTAATAGAATGCAGTTACTGTTATTATAACTGATGGCTCAGTGGCCCTTTTCTCTCACCAATAATCTGTTCCGTGACTACGCAGCATTCACAAATCATTAAATTTCATGGTTTACTTAAAAAGCATTCACTAGCTGTAGCACATTAAGAATGATGGATCTTTTGGGTCTCATCTTCCTATCATTCACAAGCATCAAAATAGATTTGTCACTCCGTGGGCCACGGAATTGCTAATTTTTGATTAAACTTGCAGTCCTGCCCCAGAACTTAGTACTAACAGCTGGTACTTGTGACTTGAAGCAAAGAAGTTTCTTTACCTGTAAATCCTACACTTTGCCACCAAAAGAAGTTTTCTGTCCAATTTGCTATGCAAGATATTTGTTTTCCAAGTTTTAACTAGCAATGTATTATGCATTCCTCAAGCAGTTTCTCTGAAG
Organism: Lonchura striata; assembly: GCF_050655825.1. NCBI lineage: Eukaryota > Metazoa > Chordata > Aves > Passeriformes > Estrildidae > Lonchura > Lonchura striata. Next base: position 92,165,258 of record NC_140704.1, read on the forward strand.
TTTTCAAAGCAGTGAAACTGCACACAAAATAGCATTTAATACCTAACCTTAGTTGCTGCTGATATAGTGTTTATATGTTTTTGCCATTAATATTTTACTTGCAAAATCATTTGGAAATTACCACAGAACAGTTAAAAATCCTTGAGAATAACTCTGCAGAGTGCATAAAATACTGCATTAAATCCAAAGCTATTTTTTAAACCTATCTTGACTTGCATTGCCGCTGACTGATCAGTCAGCTCTTTACGTAGGTTGCTTTGATTGAAAAGCATATTTTTGCCAAGGCAGAACTCTCTCACTGCCTCTGTTCCTGCAAACTTTTGGTCCCCTTTGACTACTACCATATGGCATAGTTGTATTGTTGTCATCCACTGCAGAGTATTTTACTTAAAATTTTGGAAAGAGTGCTTTGGTGGTGTTTGCTGCCACCTTGAGTTCTAAGTCATTAATGGGGAAGTTTGCAACAGTCTGTAGGAAAAATGACTTGATACAAATGGTGTTCCGAAAAGAACCTAAATAAACACTACTTCAGGCATTACAGAAATGTATCCTGCTTTGAGATCTAAAATAAAAGTGAGAATCCATACTACAAATAAATCCCAAGCAACTCTGGTCTGGTGGGTTTTCATTGTTTGCTTGTTTTGGTGGGATCAGGAAATAGACAACATTCCTGCACAAAGATGTATTATAAACTCATGCAAGATAACAGAAATAAAATATCAAAAAGTCAACCCCTGTGTAGGGAGCTTTTCCTTTCAAGATGAAAATAAATTTTTAGTGAGAGAGAGGGAGAGAGAAAGTACTCAAGTAGGAAAGCTTGGAGCAACTGCATGAGCTGTTGCTGAAAATATTACTGCCTAAACCTCATATTTTAGAGTGGGAATTTGAAATGAAAAACCTGTGGGTTTTATTTCCCTCATTTTTTTTCTGTAAATAAAACTAGGCTTTTGAGAAAAATGTTTTAGCATCTGTGTTATTCCTCTGTGCTCTTCAGGAGTAAAAGTAGCACAGGAAGTTGTAGATTCCTCCGGCCTTGTGTGCTATAAACTATCTTTCCCTTCCTTGAAAAAAATCATGTAGTCACAGATTTTAAAATGCCATTACTCTGTGATTTTCAGGAACAACTGTTATCAATTCATATCTTACTTAGGTCAACTAAGTTGGCAGAACAAGACTGGCAGAAGACAGAAAATATGCCTCCAGCTGGCAGTTTTTAAACCTGCAGTGGTTCAAAGAAGCTGAGAGGCTGATGTATGAAAGAGCAGCACTTAAAGCAAAAAGATGAAAGGTAAGTCTTTTATGCTTCAATGTGCATTAGAAATGGAAAAATGCAAGTTTTGACTGTGCTGCTGCATGAGAGCATTATTACTGACATGCATTTATCCAGGATTATTGCAGTATATACCAGCAAGTTGAAATGCAACTCACAGCAAAGAAAAAAAAAAAAAATCCAGAGACCATGCAGTATATTTTCCCAGAGAATTTAAATCGAAACTGAATTTATTGCTTTTCTATAGGAAATAGCTGTTTAGTTGGGTTCATAAATGAAAGGATGGAATGGCACTAGTATTTAAAGACTAGAGCTAGTGAGCTTTTTTTTTTTTTTGTATAATTAAGGGTCAAAAGCAAGTTTGGAATGTATTGGAATGCATTTTTCTGTCATGATTAAGAACACTGTACTATCTTACTGAAAAAGTTATCTGAAAAATTGTTACAAATTCAACAAAGAACTCACGTATAACATGACAAAGCTATAATTTTATCAAGCATAAAAAAAATTTCATACTTAGTTTAAAAAAGAAAGACTGGAAAAAAATGAAAAAAATTCTTTCTGATCCAATCCAAAACCCCTTAAGGAAATGCCCAACCTCCATATAATTTCTTATTCAGGTTATAATTTTTAGTATGGTATAACTAATGAAGCCCAAATGCACTTTAAAAGAGTTATAGCTTATGTAACTTCTCGTGTCATTCACAATAGAGTTCTTGTGCATATTATTTCTTTGCAGAGGTTATTTTCTACAGCATAATCATGTATTCTAATGTTTTATGTATCAGAGAAGAATGTGAAGGTCTCTCACCTGCTTGTTAATGTTATATACCCATATTTGACAAGATTTTAAAATTTCAAAATTATATTGTTCTATTTCCTGTAAATCTGAAACTCCAAAAACCTTATTTATATTTATACTCCAAGAAGTGAGTATCTTCTTGCTGAATGCCATGTTAAAAAGTCCAGACTGAACTTAATTCAGGCTGAGTTAGGGGCTGAACTTTAATAGCAATACTGATTGATTTTGTTTGTTTTTAAAGAGACATATTATTGAGCATAACAGCAGAAAATCTTTAAGACCACAGGGTCCTCCTAATAATGTACTCATACTGGTACATAAATTAACTTGATCAAGACTTCACACAGCACAAGGACTTTAAAAACCTTAAAGGTATAAAAGGCTAGGCAAGTTTTCATTTTTATCTAAGCACAAGAAAATACCACAATATTCCATAAAGAACAGATATATGTATTGTAGGCTTCTTTGGAATAAATGTGAAAGCAAATGAAAGATTTAAAAAAACAGAAATATTTTTTTACAATACAAGAATTTACCAGGGATAGAAGCTTGTACAGATGAGTTTTCTATACACAGCAATTCCACCAGATGCAATCCCAATCATGAGATCTAGATTATGGAGATCCTAAAAAAGAAAAATACTGTAAGAACACAAATGCAGTTTATGTAATTCACATTTATCTACTAATAAATTTATTTTCAAGCTTTCTATATGTAAATCGCTACACTTGAGGAACAAAATCAATGACATTTTTGAGTTTTGATTTTTGTCCATCTCTTTCCTTTGATGTTATCTATTACACATTTTACATATTATTCATTCATAAAAGTTGTAATGTTCATCCTACTACCCTGGATGTTCCTTAGGTCTGTATCAAGAGTAAATTTGCAAGTCTAGCCTTATTAATTTCAGGAAAGAAGCTGAAATACTCCCCAAGATTAGTCAGGTAAATGTCACAGAATTTTGGGAACTGAACAAAAATTGCCTGATTATATGCTGTTTAAAAAAAGAGAGGAAGTAATTCCTTACTTTTTTCCTAAAAGGTCTTACCAAGAAAGACTGCACAGGAGGTGACCACAATTTTGCATATGAGAATACGTTGGAAAAATACATGTGCACATGAATATTTCATACACTAAATTAAATCCATTATTAACTAAACCAAAAGGTATGCATTAGCTTAACACATGCAACTGGGAAAAAAAAAAATCATAATTTTATAATCCTGTCTAGGTACTGAGATACTAAAGAGAAAATACATTCTCCCATAGAAGCAAATATTTGAGTTAAAAAAACAAACAAACAAAAAAAAAAAAAAAACAACAACAACAACAAAAAACCCAACAACAACAAAAAGGCAGAGAGGAGGATGCTGGATCATCATTTTGAGCCTAAATCCAGACTGATGTTAAAGAAGTTACAAACCTTGACTTCCCCTTTCCTATGATCAATACACAATAATGTGTTATTACATAGATTTCTAAACAGAGATAAATGTATACCCAAATCCACATGTAGTAGAATCCATTGTTTAAAGTATCAGTTTTGACTCAAAAAGCAGTTTCAGAGTGTTTTAGGACAGCCAATGGTAACAGATTCTCTTAATGCTTTCAGTAGCGCAGTTGCTCCTCTAGATGGTACTCTGGGCTCAATTAATATATGGCTTTCCTCCATGTCCAATCCCAATTTCTTTATATTAATAAGGTACAGAGCATGTACTCTGGCAATACTGTAGAAAGTCTACAATAAATCCTTTAAAAACAGTTGAACAGAAGTGTGATACAGGCCCATGAATGAGAGAAGTCCAACCTAATTTGCAAAGCATAATACAGGAATCCAGAGCTGACATCCCAGTATTTTAATACCTGGGAAGAACAAGGTATTCAGGAGATTAACTGCCTACAGTTTAGCTGTTTCTGCCTGATATGGCCAACCTAAAGCAGGGTAGAAAATTGCATTATTAGCACTTTGAGCTTACTCCAGGTTCCTGTTTTTAAAAATCAATACTATGAAGAAAAAAATTTTAAAAGTAAAACCTTAAAATCTACATGATTAAGTAGAAATAAAGGATTATCTAAAACACTTGATAGGGATTAATTAGGCTAAACTTCCAGAAGCTTTGTCAGAACAAAGTTCATTCCTTACCCTCCTCTGCACCAGCCCAAACCACTAATCTCCATGTTATTTGTTATTATGAATTTTCTTGTATTGAGCCTAAGAAACACAAAAATCAAGATGCTGGAATAGCATAAAGAGAGGGTCTCTTATATGAAATATGATACTGATGTACAGTTATTTCTCTTGCAAAACATCATGTTAAATAGCATAAAAAAAGAAATAACATACATATATTTATTTTAAAAACAGGTAACACGAAGATAATAATAAAAAGGTTGTAAAGAAAAAAATTATAATGCCAGGCATCTAGCTAGTTAAGTACTGATTAACATTTGATTTAATTTACAATTACCATTTTGATTTTTGTAGATATGGAAATAATATTGATTCAACAAATTTTCTATCTTCAACTCTGAGTAAAAATGAAAGATGAGTTAACAGTAAATTAATTATTGAGCAGATGGGATTGTGGTCCTGAGTGAAAAGGAGAATAGAAATTCAAGATATATCAATATAGTTTTAAGATATTGAATTCACTCTCTTGAGTCTCCTAACACTATCGCATATTTTAATATTTTAGCAGTTCAGTTTTTCATCAAAAAAAGCAGAATTGTTTGCACATGAAAACTGAGCTCAGATTGAAATTGCATGTTTAGTAAGTTGCTAAAAAGAAAGCTCACAGTTACATTAAATATTTAACTTTCTATCATAAAACAAAAAAAAAAAAAAAAGGAAGCTATATATCCATCTGCTCTTTAAGAAACATTATCCAAAAGTATCCCACTCTCAACCACCAGTACAGGAGCAGCAGCTTCTTTGGGCCATTAGTATAAAAGTCAAGTGTTTCCTGGTTATTCTGACACGCAATCTAAGAGGAACAAGATCATCAGAACCCACAGAGCTAAAGGCTTGCACAGAGACACAGTTTAATTAGCCCCTGCTAAATCTGGTCAAGGCACTGGGATGTGACAGAACTGGAAGGATGATTTAAAAGCAGTACTGAGAGTGGGGAAAATATCAGGAGGCACTGTAAAAATCCCTGCCAAAGCAGGGGCAGGACATAGTAGCCTCTGTGAAGAAGCAGCTTATAAACCTTCACTGTAAAATTCTTACAGGCCTGTGGGAGCAAGATCAACCTCGTGTTGGTTGAGAGGTTTGCCCCATGGCATTCAATCCAAACAGGGACTTGCAACTGATGTTTTGGAAAGACAAAACTTCAGAGACAACCAGCTACACCCTAACAACTCTTCTTCTCAGCTTCAGGTCATTCACAGCTAGAGGATTTCCTGGTTTAGAAGCTTCTTTTATGTTTAATGGACTGCAGTGACTGACTGCTCCTGATAGCTATTTCACCTTGGGCATCCATTAAATCAGAAGTAAAACTTACAGTTCAACGACAGCCTTCCAGGAAAAGTGCCTTTACTAAAACCTGTTTCTTTTTAGGTAGACTGAAGGTCTTGGCTATTCACATTCCCCATGCTGTTCACCTGCTACAGAAGGCTTTTCCTTAAAACAGTTATGATTATTATCCTTCTCTGTACTTTCGTTTTTCCATTACCTACTCTGAGACAAGGAAGGGAGAGGAAGAATGAAGCTCCACATTCAAATTATATCAAAACTTAGTTTGAAAGGTGGCATGATATTTTCTGGTTTGGGTTCCATTTCCTTCCTAGCAGCTTCTAAATGTTTAGATGTCTAGTTCAACTGCTAGAGAAACCAGATCAAATATTTCTTCCTTAAAAAAACTGAATTTTGATAAAACTATTATTTTGAATTGAAACAGAAGCAAAATGGTCTACAGCAAAATTTAATTTAGCTGAAAATGTCTGAATCCAGTCTATTATCACTACTTGACTTGGCACTGGTAAGACCACTACTGACATCCTGCATGCAGTTCAGCAGCCTGCAGCTCAGGAAGGATAATGGAAATTAAAAGAGCTTGCAGAAAAAACATCCCATTAATATTAAGAGACTGGTCACATAGCAGAAATCTTAGCACTCATGTTGGCTTATCAAAATACTAGGCTATAACAGAAGTTTAAAGAAAAATATCCAATCAAGTGCATATAGTGATCTCAAGTGTAACACTAAGAGCTTCTTCAATAAAGTAGAAAGGTGACAGATGACCCAATGAACAGACTATACAAAGTCAGATTTAATAAGATCATTTCCTTTCCTTTCTACTTTTCTCCATTATTAAAAAAAGTGTCTATCTTTTGAGTGCTGTATTTCATGAATATGAATGTAATTACAGTGGCGTCATACAGAAGTACTTTAGGAATTTCTAGAAATCCAATGCAACACTCACTTATTTGTGGCAGCATAAAGAAAAACAAGAAAATATGCTGAAGGAAGCAAATTATTAATTCTATTCCTTCCTCATCATTAAAGAAATTAATGAATTTTTCATTATAACTCTTAGTGTCAGGATTATTAACAAAAGTCAAAAAAATGTTAAGAAAACTAGAAGTCATCTTCACCTAGGAAATCAATTATCTGTAGTAGACTTCCTTTTTACATGACAAGCCTTACACCAAAACAATTTACTATTGCAAAGAAGCACTAAAGGTACCGTGCACATTAGGATGCAAATAAAAAAGCATTTTGGAGATTCACTTCAGATCAATAGTGTAGCCAAAAAATTAAATTGCAGTAAACAGTGAAATACTAAGACATGTCTCTTATCAATGAACACTCTGTAGGTGAAATATTTCAAATATATTTTTAGTGGTCATCTTTCAGGTTGTTAAATACTTCTTAGATTTAGCCTGGAATCAGGGAACACAGGAATTTAAAAAAAAAAAAAAAAAAACAAAACAAAAAAAAAAAAAAAAAAAAAAAAAAAAAAAACAAAAAACTACCACACCACAAAACCTCTATATTCTTAACACTTAGGAAATTAGTGCTAGAAATTCAGAGAAATTAAACTCTTAAAACACCTGCCAACTAATAGCATTAAACAGAGCATTTCATTTTCTCTCATGCTAAGGAACTCAGAAACCTTTGTAAAATCAGAAACCTAATGTAAAATATACTGCAGTAATTCAATAGTTTATCTTAAAAATATTTTGTTACACTTTTGAGCAGCTCTAGCTTATTTGGTTGAATTTCCAGCATCTGGAAGGTGCTCAAAGGTCATACAGCCTTCCAGCAACATGGAAGGTCACATAAGTTACTGAAAAATTAACCAGCTCTACTTAAAAAGAACACATGATAAAGTCAGTGCTTAAATATTACTTTTTTTACTGCTATTAATTAATGTAAAAAAAAAGCATACAAATTTACTTTCCGAGGGAAAAATTACAATGTAAACATACTCTACCACTGTGCAATTCCACTCCATAGAATTCAAGTGTTCTTGCTATATTTATATAGCAGGACTCTGCTTCAGATTGCTTGAGGCCACTACAAGAAGGGAAAAAAATAATAACTATGAGCCACAGACAAGTCAAAAGTAAAAGATATTATAACATATTTATTCCAAATGCATAAAACCAGAAGAATGCTGAAATTAAGTGTCTCAAACAAAAACCTCACATGAAGTAGTGCCATAATTTCTTTAGTGGTGAAGGCCCTGCTAAAGTACTCCCAAAAAAATGAGTGAATTATACATGATTTTATTCCGTTAGCCACTCTGGACAAGCTCTTTTTATAAAAATCTTTGCTATCTGTTATGTTCAAAGGGACAAGGAAACAATTTCCCTATAAAATCTGAGATTTTAGTAAGAAGCTGCATCTGTAAATATTGTATATTTCATAGTCTCTTAGAAAGAAGTCATGTAGAAGAAAGATAAGAAGCATTAATGCACTAATAAAATAAAGGGGAGAGATCAGATTAAATATTAAGGTAATGAAACTCACAAAAGAAAAGCCATCTAAGTTTACCTAAAATCCGTAAGTCCTAAAATATTTTTTTCTCCTGCAGGTAAGACATTGAAATCATAAAAGCATTTGACCTCCCTGTCTTCAAGTAAGCTTCTATAAGTACAGGTAAAAACAACTATTTGCTAGATAAACTTCCCAAACAACATGCATAAAATTACATTAATCAAATTAAATTTAGGTACAACCTGCAAAAAGCTGACGGAACATTGAGTTATATTAAGAGCTCCAGCATCTAATACTTCCAATTAATATCCCTCTTTTTAAATGCAAAGCCATCAAAATACAATGCCCTGAAACAGCCACTCTAGGAAATATTACATCATACTGCAGAAAGTTGAAAGCTACCTTGAACTGGAAACCAATGGCCAGCATGGCTTGAGGATGGCATAATATCACGAAAAAAGAAAGCAAAGATGAAGAAAACTGCTGTTTATCACAATCCTGAGCTAAACTGGTTTCTCAGAGCTATATGTACACTGACTATTGTCACCTTGATTCTGAAGAACTTTAGCAGACCCTATATCTTTCACTGTGTCAGAAAATTATAGAAGCAAATGATGTGAAACGGCCATTTTGTTATATAACAGGATGCCGAATACGTTTGGAAGAGTATATTAGTGACATTTTAAATTATTTGATCAAGTACTTTGTTCAGAACACTAACAAGATATTCTTGCTGTACACTAACAAGATATGCCTGTGCATTTTAATTCTGTATTTGTATACGCCATCTACACCAGACCAGTCATGCCTTGGGTCTTGAAGGGCCAACAAGTATCTCAGCACAGACATAGGTTTTTTACTCATTGTTGTTACACTCTTCTACTCAATTAGAGGTGAAACGAAACCTTCAGGTCCCTAAGCAGATGGTAATTATTCAGTGAGATAAACAGGCAAGAGGAAATTGGTCTTGATGTTCCAATTTTTATAGTTGTTGATACCCAAGGACTAGCAAACTTCATCTGCAATATATTTAGTTTCAAATGCATTCTTCTCTTCTAACTGATGGCTGGATCTAGCAAGCACTGTGAAAACCTTACCAGTTTGGACACTATCTGCATCCTAAGATCTCAGGCTGCTTATGTTACTAAGCAAAACACAGCAGTAAAAACCACATTAGAACCAACTACATACAGAAAAATCCCCCTATGGATTTAGAGATGAACACAGAAGGAAAATTTCTGAAGCTATATCAGTTCAATATGACAATAGCTGCTTTCTTAAAAGCTACATACTGTCCACTAAACAGTGTGGAATGGAGTTGTTCAGGGAATACTTCCTCAGATTTTGAAAAGCAGCATAAGACCTAGGTAACAAAAGCTTTGCACTGAGTTACAACACATAACTCACAACATAACTTGTCTCAAGTCTGTATTTCAGCAATTCAAACCTTTTTCTTTTCCATTGTAAGTTTTCCAAAGGATAGATACTAAAGAATGAAAAAAGCATAGATGTTTATAGGGTTGGCTTTGAAACCCACTAATATAAGAATAACAATTTCAAAGCTATAATAATTTACATATAACCTATATGGTTTACAGAAGTATTTTTTATTCCAGACAAGCAGAAATCTCATTCCAAAGCAACAATGTTCTCTCAAAGGGTAAAAAAGTAAATTCTTCCTTTCCATCTTTCCTTCCCAGCAGCTCTAGTGAACACCAGAACCATTCTTGTCAAGTATGTTCTTGGCACCGATCTAGTCAAATTCATGTCCGAGACACACAAATGCCAAAGGAGTACGCAAGAAATACTGCCAGGATAAACAATAATATGTCTGCCTCTCCTTGTACTCTAAAGTAAATTGGCTTTAAGAGCTAAGTTTCAAAAGACATGTTAAAACAATAAAGAAAATTTTTTTCCAGTTCAATTTACTCAGTATATTTATTCAGACCTTCAATTACCAACATCTCTGTTAATTCCAATACAGAAGTTAAACTTCTCAACCATGAAGGCTTCACCCCACCAAAGACACTCAATGAAAGCATTGATATCACTGAAAGGACACAGAAGAAAGGAGTCTTTCCAACAGACACCACCACACTCTAGTCTGGACCAATGCAAATTTCTGATCTTTCCTCTGCAGAACATAACCAGTTTTATATCTCTTGTTACCACAGTATTAAATACATGACCAGTCACTCCAAGACTCTTCAGAAACTTCCCTCAGTGGTCTCCAAGGCGACTGCTTCCTAAGACAAGCAGGCTTATTCATTCGTGTCTAAAAGACCCCCTCAAAAAACTACTGAGCCTACTGGAAACTGCCAATTAATTTGGAAGGAGTAGAAGCATCAGCAATTGTGTGCCTGAACACAAACTGTTTGGAAAGCAGTCCAGATTAGTGTCTCCAACAGAAAGGACAGTTGGAGTCAAGATTTCAGAGGTTATCTTCTTTTGCCCCATAAATGACAATGCCTGCTCTAGACAGCTAGGGAGCACATGTGAAGTTCAAAACTACTCACGACACCCACTAGGAGTAAAAAAACCAGAGGGAAAAGCAAGAGTATTGAAAGATGAGAAAAAAACAGCTGAGGGACATTAAGAAGACATGAAAATGGAAATATTTTGTGTATTTCAAGATATAAATCAAAGAAACTAAGAGAGCAGGGAATTAGCTCTGCTGCAGTTAAGATACAGACAGAGAAAACAAGCCTACAGAGATTTGTATTTCATTTGCTCACAGACAATTTCTTAGATTGGTATATTTGCATTCAGCTTGCAAGTATCTGATCAACACCACTAATTCCAAAGCTGCAGACTTACAAGGGACAAATCATCAGGGTCAGAAAAAATAATCAGCAGCACGCTGACTGGAATAATCTGTTGCAGCCTTTGCATTACATTCAGGAGAGGGAAGTGAAAGCACCAAGTTAATTGAAGTGTTTTATTGTTATGGCATATCTTGGAGTTTTTCCACATATATAGACAAAAAAACATCTGTAGAATTTGAAAAATGATCAAATGTCCTTTATGTAGCAAACCCTTCAAAAATCTAGTACAGTGTTCTAGATTGTTGCCTTTAATAATATTTAAGGCTAACTAATCACTTGGAGATTATAACTAGACATTTATTTAAATGTTTCAACAAATTAGCATTGCACTCTGAATATAATTTATCTAGCATCTCTATGATAAACCCAAGTATTTAATTTAACAGAAGCTATATGAAATACAACTGACTGTTGAAATGCAACTACTAAGAACTCGAGTCTTCCTTTTGATATCTTTTTTTTTCTTTAAAAGCTCAAGAGGTAAGAAAGAACTAAAAGTTGACATTACCTGTGTTGCTCATGTAGCGTTTCTACTTTGGTAAGAAAATCTTTGTTCTGCTCCGGTATAAAGTTGTAATTTGAAAGATATCCTGAGCAATGCACTGAAGCATTATAGTCTCCAAGTTGTGCTGTTAAGAAACAAGAAACACATATATACAGTTTTCAGAGTTAATTGGATTTTGTTTAGAAGAAATTCCTTCTCATCAAATCACATACAAATATGGGAAAATGCAGAAATTACCAGTTGTTTCCCAACAGACAAGAAGTGTTGAACATTGGGAACTGTATGACCTCAGCGAGGTAAATTTTTTTTCAAAATGCACTTAACATAACTATAATCTCAGGCACTGAATGACTCAGTACTTTATTTAGTTACTTATGTAGCCTCACTTTTGCACCACAACCTGTAGCAGCACCAGACAGATGTCATGTGCTGTGCTGACACACACATGCAGCACTGTTACATCAGAGAACACCCAATTACTTCAGTAAGAGATGGTAAAAGAAATCAATTTGACACACTTACTTGACTAGAACATTTTAGAAATCTTCAACAAGATCTGTCACTTAAAAAGCATCCACTCTTCACAAATTCAAGTGGAAATCACTCTGCTACCAACTATGGCACTGTCCTAGAAATTCAGCTTGTGAATTACTTAACAGGAAATGTGAAATAACTGCTAATTGACACATAACACTACAAAGCTGCTACAAAAAGTAAATAACTATGACCTGTACTAACCTTCTTTTTCATAAGGAGTATGGAATAGTGATTATGAAGCCTTGAAGTTTCCCAGAAGTTATTAGTATCTTTTGCAAATTAACACAAAAGGAAGTAACTGATAGGCTGCAAACAATTCAGCATCGAAATGCAACTAAATCAAAGTTCAAGAGCACACTTTTAGGATATACTATCAATAATATTAACACTATTTTCCAGAAAATTTTAAAAAAAGAGATATTTAAATGATTCAAGTTGAGGGGCACATAACAAATAACTTACAACTAGTAATTATGTAGGATCTGTAATGCAGGGGATAAGTAATATTTGCCACATATATATATTCAAACTGCATGATTTAAATGGTCCAGAAAATGGAACTACAATTATACAATACAATTCCCAGGGACATGCAGTCAAAAGCTAATACAGTTGCACACCTAATTGTCGGCATCAAGAGAAATATTTAAATAAAAAAGGGAATGATGAAGAGAAACTAATTTACTTTAAATGCAGAAAGCCTTGCATACTTAGTTCTTTCTTCTTAAAGGTAGCCTAAACTTTAAATTAATTAGCAAACTGCAGGCAAAGGACTAAATATATTCCATGAAAGCTAAATCATATATTTGAACATTACTGTAAAATTTATCTGAAGAAGAACAAAAAAACCAAGAAAGAATAAAATCAAACCAAACCAAACCAAACAAACAAAAACAAAAAAACCCCACCAAATCAACCAAGACAGATTATGAAGAAGTATCATAAGAAACTGAAGTGATTTTCAGGAATATCCATATATATTGACAAAAGTCTAAGCCTGACAATGCTAAGTCTAAGGCAACAACAATAAAAGTGAAAATTTGAAACTTTTAGAAATAAGTAGTATGCTAATAAAAGTTAAAATAAACCCCACAATTTCACAATTACAGTAGTTGATTGTGGATCCTTTACTAAACACTAATACAACCCATCTTTGCTATGAAACAATCTACGTCTTTAAGGTTTGCTGCAGCCAGCTTGAATTCACATCTTGCCAGTGGGAAAAGACCAGATTGCCAGGAATAAGATAACATAGTTTTCTATTTCAATTTTCTTTGCAATAGAAAAAGATATTTTTACTGTAATTTTACCTTCCCTAAAAGGAACAACTGTTATTCCTTCACACATTATGAGGTAGTCTTCTTTTTAATCTTCTAAGTAGGCTACACTGGGCTTTTTCCCTCTTGCTACTAGCTACCTGAGGCCATGCCAATAAGGGGAGCAATTTAGCTTCTCCAACTCCCTAGCCAGCTGTTACAGTAGAATAGAAACATCTTGCAAGACTAATGATCTTGTGTAAGATTTAATTATCCAAGTAGGAAAAAAAAAAAAGTGAGGACATAGAAGCATCGTGGGTTATTATTCTTGCTGACGTCTTGATATCTCTTTACTGGATTTCTCCAGAAGAGAGAAGAAGGGCAGAAAATATTAAAGACCTATTTCTCACCTGAGTTTCGCCTGACATATTTTCTGCTCTGATCATGAGTCAGCAGATACTCAGTGAAGATAAAGTTAGAGTATAAAAACAATGATATTTTAACCTTTCTCCATTCTAGACCACTGTTGCTCTTTAATTTGTTGTAACTGGCAAATAGTATAGAGCTAAGTGAGAGAAAGTGGGACGAATGACGAGTCAAAAAACAAACCCCTGATATTTGAATATCACAATATTGTATTTTAGAGTTCTAGATCTAATATGAAAAGCTTTAAATAAAGGAATGTAATGGACCATTAATTTAGAAGGCCATATTCAGTAAAAACAAGATATTTTTTAATTTCTAGTAAAAGAAGAGTCCAATAGCCAAGTAACCATGTTGATATGAAACACTAGTTCTACAAACTTTCAACAAAATAAGAGATTATAAGTGCTTGAAACACAAGTCTTGAGATCATGTATGTTTACAGAGTATAGAATCTGTCTATGCCTTACTGAAGCCAAAACAAGCCATACATTCTTCATACTTTTTTCATAAGTATTTTGTTCAGACATCCTTCAAGGTGCAAGTGACATTGTTCTCCAATTCTACAGACTTTACTTGTAAATAATAAGAAAAAGAATTGCATACAAAGTAATAACACCAAAACCTATTTCTGCACGTGGACACTTCCAGTAACTTCAGATATAAGAAGGGAAATGTATGAATGGCTCATTGGCTAACCATTATGAGAAATCAGTTATAGAACACATGAGCAATTTACCCAAAAGAATGCCTACAAAAGATAGTAAGCTAGTCTTTAGAAACTGGTTAAACATCAACTTCCTATAGGCCTGAGAATGTATCAGAAAAGAATCAAGCAGGTTCATACTGAATTTGTAACTTTATCGCAATTTTAATATTTCAGGTCAAATGAATAAAGCACAAAAGTGAATTGAGTTGCCCATTTTAAAAAAAGGATAACTACATATAAAAATAAGGTTCACAAGGCAACAGAATAAACAAACCACAGAATGTGTCCGGCATATAAATTGTAAAAATCCTCATATATAAAACTGCAGTACAGGATTAAAACATTAAAACAGAAATCATATGACTGGTCTCCAAATCAGGACAGCAATAACAACTCTCAACATTCTTGAGATGAGGGTGAAATGTAGTATTAAAGGCTAATGATTAATTTATCATCATATGAACATGGAGGCACAAAAAGAAAAGATAGTGAATCTATACAGTTTAATCAGTTTAGAAATTTTAAATGATTGCTTATTGGCACAAAAAAGAACAGAAGAAAGATGAACTTCCTAGCATAAAATGTTTCTCAACAGTAACTAAAAATTATTGAAGTATTAATATGTTTATGGAATCAGAAAACAATCCACTACAGCAGAATTCAGTTTCAAAGAGCCAACATAAAAATGTAGACACTTACAAAAGACAGACTAGAAAGGTACATTGGAATGAGCAAAATTACACCATGTTGAAAATGGTTTTCAGAGAGAAATTCCTAAAAGGACTAAAAAACTCTCAGAAGTGAATGCTGAGAGAAGGAAAGGTGTTTTGACAAGTGGAACCTGCATCCAAATAAGGAGCATGAACACTAACCCACTCAGTCCCTATATAATTGTGATGTTCCTACAGGACAACTAGAACTAGCTATCATGTGAGTTAAAACTAATTTGTTTTGTAAAAGGAAATAATGCTTCATACTCCAGAGCCCTAACAAAATGTTCAGCCTAGGCATGATTGTAAATAGCTGCTTATGACCTCTTACAACAGCTGGCCATTTTGTGGTAAGACAGAATGAGAAATTAGGCATTAATAAAAACAAAGGAACATTTGTAGAGGAAAAATAAAGAAAACTATGCATGCACAATGGTAGTCTCCAAGTTATTTACCACTCCAGAATGAATCATGAGCCAGTCATTGTAATGCCTTTTATTAAAAAAAATAAAAAATAAAAATCAGCAGCTCAAAACCCAGACACAGTTAAACAGCAACACAAAACATTAGTCACAAGGAAAAGGAAGAAACAAATTAGAAATTATAAATTATACTGAGTTGCTGTTTCTGTATCTCAAATACAAAATGTAATTCAGAAACCATACAGACACAATCAAAAAACTACTAAGAAAAGCAAAGTATAATCCAAAGTACAAGGAGTATTCATTTTGAGGAGGTATTGGGTAAAAGACTTAAAGGAGTAGCTACCAATACTCACAAAACATTGTGAGGCTTTACCAAACTAATGCATCTGATCCTCTGCCATATATGTTGTTTCTCAGTATTCACCACGACTCATTTGAGAATCACAAAGTCATCTAGGTTGGACAAGACCTCTAAGATCATTGCATCCAACCTTTAACCCAGCACTGAGAAGCCCACACTAAACCGTATCCCTCTGTGTCACATCTACACATTTTTTAAATACCTCCTGGGATGATGACTCCACCACTTACCTGGACAGCCTCTTCCAAAGCCTGACAAACCTTTTGGTGAAAAATTTTTTCCTAATACAGCATCTAAACCTTCCCTGGTGCAATCCGAGGCTGTTACCATGAGTGTAATACTGTATTACATGGACCTTGATTTGGGAAACTATTCTTTCCCTCTTTTTAGTTATGTTACACAAAAATATTTAATAAGTTCATCCAACTTAAAAATACAGAAGAATAGTAGTATCAAATCTAAGGGGCAATACAGAAAATCAGCTGCTTCAGCTACAGCACCAGCCAGTATCCCAATCTGGGATTCTCCACTCTGGAGATTGTACCTTGTTTTGAAATGTTACAGTTCAAAAAATTATTTGTGGGTTAATGGAAGATCATCATATAAACAATACTTGAAGCAATGATCTCCTGAAGTGGCTGCGGTATTGCCTAACACAACTATAAAATATAATTAAGGAAAACCAGCCCAAAAGAGCTGGAAAGTTGCTGTATATACACAATCAGGACACTCTTAGATTATCTGTTGTATAGAGATGCTAGCAAGCTCAGGAGCAGCAATCTAGAATTCAGTGAACCATATGGAAGGAAATAGGAATGTTTTTTCAATTAATCTCTCCAAGTTGATTGTTGTATTGGGCATTTCATCAGCATCACACAGATAACACTGGCACTGCTGACAACAGGTACTGTAAGATATGATAAAAGATACCTCTGGTTGAACAGCACTGCTGCAGGCTTCAAGAGAACAGATGTGACATGCACACAATCCTCAGACTGCCCAACACACCTAGTAAGTAATTTCAAACCCTGGAAATTCAGCTCAAAGTTCTCTCTACTAATGCAGTCTGATTTTGATTTTAAGGCACAAGGGTTAAAGATGCCCAGGAAAGAAGCAAGCAGACACCTGGCTGATCTGTAAGCAAATCTCTCAGCTTATATGAGATGCTCTCATGAGCACTATTTCACTTCAAGAAAGCATGGGTGGGGAGCACACACAGAAAAATCCCCAAATGCTAACCATGAAAAGAGAGAGGTTTCCAGAAACAAGCAAGTCTGAGGGGTCAATCTAATTTTTATAAAGTGAGGCAAAACAAAGGCAAATTAGAAGAGTCAGGCCTCACTCAGGAACCACTGTTGCTGTTCTCTATCTCTGGGATATCAATCTTCTGGCATTCCCAAAATTCTAACACTCTTATTCCCAGTTCCTGAGAGACTTTCACACTAAGTTCAGCTTTCCTTGACTCCTCATCATGAACAGCCTTCCATTCCTTAGAAGAAAAAGTCCATTGGAAGCCCTAGAAATCAGTCAACCCCTTTCTGAACTGTTTGGGACTTCTGAAAGTCCCAAAGACAGATAGCAGTGTGCTAGAGATGATTCCTGGGTCTCAAAGCAGGGCTGAGAGGAGCAGTACTGCAGGAGACAAGAGCAACTGATGCTCAGGGAAAGACAAGCTTAGAAGCATTCCTTACACCTTTGCTGGTTTTATTGCTGTGCTCCAGATTAAAATCCCAAGTCTGCAATGGATTTATTAACATAAGAGCATATTCTCATGAAATATATGGGATTTCTTACATACCAGTAGCTGGGCATTTAATGGCCTGGAAAAGGCAATTTCCTACATGAAGTGGTAGAAAACAAGTGGTGCTAAATCACCATTTAAAATAAAAAAAAAAAGGACTCATCGTACTGTATAGGCTTCTATATTTGGTTTTATATGGTACAGCATTCCCATTTTACAATAGTAAAAACACACAATTTATCAAGATTTTTCAGGATGAGTGCATCCTTCCAACTTCACAATGATGAAATTATTCAAAATGCATCTTACAAGTTCTTCTTAACGAAAAAAATATTTCAAACTCCACTACTGACTGTTTTGTCACAAAGCACATTCCTGATAATACACTAACAACTTATTCT
Organism: Lonchura striata; assembly: GCF_050655825.1. Taxonomy (NCBI): domain Eukaryota; kingdom Metazoa; phylum Chordata; class Aves; order Passeriformes; family Estrildidae; genus Lonchura; species Lonchura striata. The sequence continues at coordinate 92,183,170 of NC_140704.1, forward strand.
TGAAGTGTCTGAACTATGTTCGTAATCAGGTTCAGTCACACGTTCTTCAGACATAGTACTCACACCCAGTTACATTCCCCTGTAACTCAGCCCCACCAGGCAACGCAGGGTGTGCTGCAGAAGGGCAGAGGGACACGTCAGAACTTTATTTCAGAAGCAAATGCCAGAGCACAGGACACTAGAGAGAAGCAGCATCCCAGCAGATAGCACCAAAAACTGTCCCCTTGCAAAACTCAGACAGAGCCTCTGAAGGCCAATCATACAACCAGCACATGGAAAAACTTTAGTTAAGGAGCAAGAGCAGAAATGTCAAACACCAGACTTCACACACTGTGAAGGAGATCTGCTTCAGCTCTTCTGTCAGCAACAACTGCTACACCTTTTAAATAAACAACCCACAAGGCTGTCAGACAACAAGGATTTTCCCTTCTGCATACAAGGGAAGCTGCTGAAGGAGAGAAGACTGAAAGCCACCTTTCTGCCACAAAGAAGTGGCAGTAAATAGCTCAGGTAGAACTGATTCACGGCAACCTCAAACATTGCATTTCTTATAAGAAACTACCACATACCAAGAACTTCAGCTTTCCTTACTAAGTATGATTAGAAATTAAAACACTGATAGAAAACTTAAAACAATTTCAATTGACAGGAATCACAGCAAACATGACTCAGTAAGGAGACCTAAATCCTTAATTTCAAAAATATCTTTCTTATGCCATCATCTTCCAGTAAAAGCAAAAAAAAAAAAAAAAAAAAAAAAAAACACACACAAAAAAACCTTAAGGGAGAATGTCTTTCTATTGAACATTTCATATCTTACCAATGCAGAGAATAAATATCAGTTATCACACAAACAGCAACATAAAGGAAATCAGATTAAAAAAAATTGTTACTTTTGGGTTTGGGGTTTTCTGTGCTGTGGGTTTTTTAATTAAAAAACAAAAAGAAACAAAAATATCCCCACCACTGGTAAAAGCAGCACTGTCAGAAGTTAGAAAAAAAAGATAAAATGGAGAAGGAGAATCTAGAATCCGCCATGAAAGACAATTATTAAAACACACCAGCACCCTTTGACAATCTTCACCATCCTTCTATCATTCTCCTTTAGTATAGATAAATACATTAGTAGGTATCCTAGCCTAAGTACTAAAAAGGGAACAGTCATAAAACTGAAGGGGAAGCAGGAACAACTTTGAGATTTGGGGTACACTAGATAGGGCATGATTAATTTCCCTTTTGATAAAATCTTTGCATTCTTCATTTCTGAGCTTTAGCACAATTGGATCACCAATTCATTTAGCAATCCTAATAGTGCAGAGGGTTTGAGCCTTCAAGTGCCTTTACTGAGCCTCGGAAACACCAGAGCAGGATGCATTTCATTTCGCACCAAAACTGTGAGAAATTTGGAAAATTTCAACTGTTCTTACTGAAGTTTGAATCTGATTATAGTTTCATTTTATAAAAGGATGCAACACATGATATGCCTAAACATAAAAGCAAATGTTTCATAGACTCTTAGGGTTTCAACAGATACTAAGAGTTTATCACATTTCTCTTTGAAAACCACTCTTTAATTATTTTAACTTGGTTCTTATTTCAAACAAAAATTATCTCAGTTGTTTCTGTGGGTCTTGTTAGCCTTTCCATAAAAGAAATGAGATTCAGCCAAATAATCACACAACTATTCTCACTTATTTTCCCCTGACTATTTTAACAAATATGCAGACTCCACTAAACCCCCAACCTGTTTTGTTTTCTTTATTTGTTTAATGAGACAGATCTTCCTCCAGCTGTTTTTCACTAACTGTTGAGGATGCTTGTGGGGCATTGTCAGACTCCAATTTGGTTTTCCAACAGAAGTTGTTTTTCTAGTATCATCATTTGAATTTTTTTTTTTGCCAGCTGAAGGCTGATGAGAAGGATGCAAGTTCTTATACGTAGAGTCACCTTAAATGTGTTGCAAAGGGCCTGTTTTACATAACAAACCAGATTCCATGAAACAAACATTGTGTAAGAACACTGTAATTTCTTAATCATGAGTTTACCTTCCTCTTATCTGCTCTCTAGATGACCACTTATTTCCTTGGAATGCTTTCTCATAGCTATTGTAATACATAATAAGTTTCACAGTTTTGTTTCCACTGACAATGCAAACCTGACTTTTTTTGTCAGCAGTCAGAAGCACACATAAATAGCAACATTATCCTTGTATCAACTTTTTTTTTTTTTTTTACAGGCCTAAAAAGTATTGTTTTCCTATTTAGACTGTCTTTGGAGGCTGTTTTAATAACCTTCACCTGCATACTGAATACACTGCACAAATAGATAAGGAAATAAATCTTTCCTGAGTTTCCAGAGCCAAACAGCCAAGATCGTTGTTGGCAAAATAAATTTATTAACAAAATAATGGTTGATTATTACTTACATTGTACTGCATATGATGCCAATACAACAGCAGAACTAATGGGGCATGACAACCTGGAAAGGAGAGGAAATAATTTTATTTAAACATAGGCTGTATGTATGTCTTATTGAAACTGTCTCACAATTAGTTCAGTATGTGAAGACTGATTTATCTTCAAGAGAGTATCTGATTTTTTCTTACTCAGTTTGATTGTTGAAGTACAGTACAACCAGATATTAAACAGTCCCTTAAGTGAACAGAAGGAATTAATCAGAAAAGGACATGCTCAAACTCTTGCTGGTTGCTTAGATGGGAAGGAAAAAGGAGAAAAGATTTTTATGGGGCTCTGGACACTAATAGCTGCATTCTGGTGTATTTAAAACAAACACTAAAATTACCCAAATGCCAAGCACAAAGACAGCTCTGATCTTATGGCCAAAACTCACTTTATAAAAGAAAAGGCCAACACCTGTAGGCAACTGACATTTGGCAGCAAATACTTGGACCATGTTTTCCTTTTTACTTTTTTAATGTACAAACACACAGAAATCACAGCCAAATAAGCCACTAGGTATATGCCCGCCATATAGGTAATATAATCCTGAAATAATGAGAAACTATAGCATGAACTGCCCATTGCTACTCCTGATTACTGCACTGCATAGAAGGTCCCCAGGTTTGGAATTCCATGCCTGGCACACCAAGCCTTGCATAAATACTTCTGTGGCTGATGTTGAGCCTGTTGACACATAGCATCTCCTATAGCTCAGTCACAACAGACTTCTAAATTGTTCTTAATAAGTGAGGTATGAGAAAGTATGTAACATTTCCTAGCAATGTGATTTTCCTTTAAAACAATGTTTCACAAGGCATATTTATGGGGAAAATGGGATAATTTTACAGCAACAATACCCTCAGGTCAAAAGTTTTTTAATTTTATTTTTAAAAGAATTATAGAAAAAGTTAAGATTCTTCTTATTACCTTCCTTCTGCAATATCAATCTTCAACTGCAGAAAGAATAAATGCCTAGAAAATATTTTTTGGGGAAAAAAAACAAATGTGCATTTATTTTTAAATGGTATGATTTAAAATGCTACATATATTAGTTTTACTTCATTAGATTTCCCAGCAAGCTATATAAACAGATGAACAAATATTAGTGGCATTTACAAATATGCAATCATACACCCACTTACTCTCACAAGGATCTTTGGCAGTCTCTACTGCAACTCCAGGGCCACAGTATTAATGTCGCAATTAACACTACAAAAACCAAACCATCACTAAACTGGCTCTTTTTCTCCCTGGAATACTCATTTTTAATCCAATTTTTTTAAAAAATTAAAAAGGCAGAACACCCCAAATCCCAATCAAAGTTGACTGTGAGAGTCTATCTTGGAGCTACTCAGTGAAGGATGAGACATTTCTCTAGCAGCATATGCTGACAAAGAGCTCTTAAACAATTCTCCAAGAGAAGTTCAGTCTTCCTCGTTAGTGTGTTTGACAATGTTAGTTTATAGTGATACTGAAGAGTGGGCATGTGAAGAGCTTTAAAGAGGCGATCTTAGAATAATTTCAGTTTTAAACTGCAGAACAGCTTAAAACTGCATTATTAACAAATACCAAAACAGGTGAAAAGCTATATTTTCTACAAGAAATATAATTTCATGTGTTGTACTATTTATATTTCCAAGTCACTGAAATTAATAAACAATGAAAATGTTACAGAAATGCCAGATTAATGGCCAGATTAATGTGTGCCTTCAAATTCAAAACTCTACAGGCACTGAACAAAATAAGTATTCAATTAAAATCTTGTGACAAATTTGTGAAAATTACTTACAATTTATGCACCCCATCACCCCAAAAACTAAGAGACAGGTTTAAAAATAAAACTTCAGAAGTCTACTGTAAATTGAAGCATTATACATGTTACAAGTAATGGGCAAACTAGAAAAGAAAAACTGTTATCTGTTCTTCCCAAAAAAACAATAAACCCCACCCTCCCACACCCTCAGCATTAAATCTACTACACATGTTCAAAACTGACTCAGTGTTGATACAAAACTTCTAAGATAGATAGACCTAGGGTAGGTAAGCAGACTCAAAAAAAAAAAAATTCAAGATGCAAGTAAACGTACTTTTAAAACCTACATCTTTGTACTAATTTATACTCCAGCTGTATCTCAGGGTTTAAGCTGTGTATATCAGAAACTACTCATCATGAGCATGGCATTAAGCTCTCCACTCCAAATGCATTCTATACCAAGAGTTTTAGAAAGTTATCTATGTAATAAAGCATAATTTGCCAAGCTGTAGACATGGGAAAGACACATTCTTGGTTCATGAAGGCAAACATCAAATAGAGGTTACCTGGTTTGTTCTTGCTGAAGTGTGTTAGGATCAGGTATAAAAAACCTTACACGAAAATGAAGCGTGCAGGGAAAACCTCCTGCAATATTTTAGAAAGTAAATCAATATTTAGTTTAAAACTGAAAGAGAGCAATAATTTCATTTCTATATTTACAGAAAAATTATATGAACAACCACAAGTATTATACATGAACAATCTCATGTATTTTTTTCATGAAACTGAAAGACACTATGAGAAGTCTCTCCTGATGCCCCAACGCCAACTTTGAGAAGAAAATACTCTCAAATGTAGTAATGCTTTCATTTAAACTACTACTTTGCATAAAAGGCATTATGAGCTTCCTTTGCTTCCTTAAGTATTAGAAGAGAGAAAAGCACTAAATATAGTTAAGGTCTCAGTTGGGATAATACTCAGTTCTACCTAACATATAAATACATTAAATTACAGCAATCCAACATGTTACTTTGGTATATGAATTGAAATAAAAATGTATGATCTGTAGCACAAGGCAGAAATGAAAGTACTGAAAAACATATCTCAAGTGTCACAGCACAAACTGGGACAGTGCCACTTCTAAGCTGCTCTCTAGCCAGGGTTATGCTGGCTGGGCTGTCCTTATTGGTAGGCATTCTGTGTTACCCAGAGCTGTATGAAACAAGACATACTAGAACAACACATGCACCTGGAAGTGTGTGGCATGTTGTGGTTTTTTTGTTTTTGTTTTTCTTTTTTGTTAGTTGTTTTTTTATAAAAATCCATAAATTTGGGGTTTTTTATTATATGAGAGACAAATTGTCAGAACCTACCACACAAAACTGGCTATTCCTCCCTCAATCAAAACCCCTCTTCTTTTACTTCCCTCTCAGGAGGAATTTACTGGCATCACAATATGATTGCTGCTTTCATGGCCATCTAAGCATGTCTAACACTGCTGAGAAACCAGGTTTAGCTGCTATTACAGCATTAAAGTTAATAACCTACCAGGTCTTATTTCCACTCAGGTAGGAGTAAGGAGAAGGATCTGCTGAAAAGACTGGTAGACACAAGACTTGCTCTTGAAGAAAAATCTACCATCTGGACAATATGCATTTGTTCTAGCCATAAGAACATAGAAAAACAGAACTGCAAAGTTACAATCAAGATAGTAAAAATAAGTCTTACCTTTTAACTGTTTTCTAATAGGTTTGCTTGGTTCAAGCCACCGCTGTGAAATGAAAAACTATTAGATGGATTAAAAATATTTACAAATAAATATTGTTTATGTGCATGTATATGTGTGTATACATACATGTGTATATAGTTATACACACATATACATGCACACACATTTATTATTTACTATACTTACAGGTGAATCTACTGAAGTCTCATTTTGCTGTAAACCAAAATATTCCTTCTCTGTTACACCCAGCTGGTTATAGGTCATATCCAACAAAATCTGTCCAGTGTCTTGTTTCTGAAAAAAAAAGACAAGTTTGTAAGTGAAATCTGCAACACTTACACATTTTAAAATACAATTAATTGAAACTAATTTGGTTTTGGTTTTTTCCTAACACAACTCATGAATAAAACAGCTGCTCTTTCATCAATTCAAAGTTTTTCAGCAATAAAATCTTTATTCTGATAAAGGTTTGGATTTCTTCCCAAAATACTTCAGGCACATGAAATTTCCTAATATGAAGAGACATGTATTCCAGCCCTTGATGTGAGTGCAGCAAATTCATTGTAAGCAGCCCACCCCTCTCTCTCACCCACAGTGTGGGCCATGCCCCTCCCCGGAGTGGCAGTCTGCAGGGATGGAAGCACATGGGGCTGCTCTGGCCCCTGCTGTCACCACAAAGCAGCACGCTGTGCTTCCACATCAGCTAATAAAAGGCAAAGTAAGATACAGTAGGATGGGAAAAAAAAAAGGAGGGGATCCTGTGATCCAGGCATGAGATCCCATACTTCAGCCTGCACGTTCACCTGCCCCTTAGTGTCCACATGCTCAGCTGCCATTCAGCCACGTCATTTTCTGCCTAGATGTCCCAGATGACAGGAATCACAGAACAACTGGTACAACATGGTATCAAACAGGCAGCAGAGATCAGAAGTCCAAGACTGGTATAATTACACCCAAACCAAAAAATAATCTCCATTGCATGGCATTGTGGAGAACAGATTAACCGACTTCTGCCAAAGAACACTATGAACCAATTCCATTAAAAAAACCAAAAAAACCCCACCAAACACAAAAAGAAAAAAACAAAACCCCCTTTAACAAGACTGCAATCCTAAATATGCTACTAAGTAATAGCGAGCTTGCTGTATTGGGTTTGTGTGGCTAGAGCTTGGTATAAGAGAAGCACCAGAACAGAGACTCCCCTGCAGACCATGGCGAAGCAGCTCTATCCCTGTAGCCCATGGAGTCCCACAAGAGAGGCAGACATCCACCTGCAGCCTGTGGAGGGTCCCATGCCAGAGCAGGGATGCTTGAAAGGAGCTTGTGCATCAATGAGAAGCCAGTGGTGAAACAGGCTGCTGGCAGGGACCTGCAGACCCATGAAGAGAGAAATCGACAATGGAGCATGTTTGTTGGTAGAACCTGTGACCCTGAAGGGCTGCACCTCAGGGAAGAGCGATCCATATTGCAGCAATTTGTGAAAAACTGTGGCCCATAAGGAAGCCCATTGAAGAAATCTGTGGAGAACTGTCTCCTGTGGGAGGGACCCACAGTGGAGCAGGGGAAGGACTCCTCTTCCTGAGCAGCAGGTGAAACAACCTGTGGCAAACTGACCGAAATTCCCATTCCCTATCTTCTTGTGCCACTGCAGGGAGAAGTAGAGCCTGAGAAGGAGGGATGACTGGTGGGAAGGTGTTTTTAAGATTCATTTTACTTCTTATCCTGCTCTGATTTTGTTTATAGTAAATTCAGTAATTATTCCCAATTTCAGTATGCTTTGCCTGTGACAGTATTTGGTGAGTGCAGAGCTGTACAGCATCCTAGCTCTAGAATTTTATAGACAGAATTGCAAAATAAAATTATTTGAACTGCACTTTACTCTTGAATAAATTTCTTAAAAATTCAGCTCTGGTTTTATTATGTTCTAATTTCTTAAGGAAATTTCTTGATTTTCTGTAAAATAATCACTTGAAACAAAGGACTTAATGTATAAAGCACATTACTGTGGCTGGCCCCAGTCTTGCTCAGTATATAAGAGTGTTCACTTATAAGCCAACTCAATTCTTTGCTTAAACCCTTTTTTCTAATAGAGCAGCCCAGTAAGTCCTGTTCAGAAGATAGATTTTTATGGGTTTTTTTAATAGGGTACAACATTGCTTTAAACTGCATCATATTCCATAGTCTTTCCTTATCTCATAGGAGCATTCTTTCTATTTAAAAAGATGGGAAAAGAAAAAAAAAATTTCAAACAAAGGACACCCACTTGGCCCATCTTATTTTGGAGGATGGAATATTATCCAACATTTTCTACTGCTAGAGCAGAACTCCTAGCAGCTCATTTGTGACTTGAATGATCAGTGTTACCATATAGCGCTGTTGGCCTCCTGCGAAAAGCTGTGCCCATTTTTCTGGAGTAAAGTCACATGTGGAGAAAACAATGTAGGCAACACCCAACTGTTGAGACTACCTTTTCCTCTCCAGCACTCTCCCATCTTATTTAACTTTCAGAGAAAACAGTTGAGATCTCACAATAAATATAAGTCCACACAGCCCTGTAAAGGCTGTATGTGCAGTCACTAAGAGCTGCAGCTTTTTGCCCTCCTTCTACCCTAGCTGCACATTCCCACTCCCCACCTTTCCAACAGGCTGCTGGTATAGTCAATCCACAGCACCAATCAAATCCCACTTTTTTCTGAAATAGCGTAGGCTTAAAAAATCCAGCTTAGAAACCAAACTGTAAGTGACAGGTGAGGGCCATGCAACCACGCATTCCTCATCACACAAAACCATGCACTGTCAAGCAGCTCTGTCCAGCACCATCTGTGCCATTGCCTCCACCATGCAGACTGAGATTTGTCTATCAGAAATTACCCATATCTGTACACAAGAGGGCCCTATGAAAACAGCCAATTGTGCCCTCTGAAATAATGGGCATTTCCTCACATCAGTGAGCTCATCTTTAGCATTGACCATATTCATTTCCCCAGGGTTGGGTTTTTATAAGCAGAAAGTTAAACACTTTTAAGTGTCATCATAACACCTGCACAACTCAGAAGTCTAATTGGACACCTATGGTGTACACTTTTGACAGCACCTAAATGAGCTTCTCAAGTTCTATTATGACCAAAAGCACTAATTACAAGGGATGGGATAGATACTTTGATGAAAGAAGGTGTTCAGGAATATCAGATTTCATTACAAATGGGGCAGGAACAAGACCACAGAGGGCAGATTCTTCTGCTAACATTTAGTTTGAATTTCAACACTTCTTATTCCTTTTGGTCTCCTTTCTTCACAATAGCATTATCTCTGAATTCCTTTCTGGATTTCCATGCTTCCAGTCTTTCATCCCAATTCAGATGCCTTCACCTTCTCTCTCCCCATCCCCTCACAACTACATTCCTGTCTCTCCCCCAGCATACATGAATTACTCAGCCTTCTCATTGTTTCCTGTAAAGACAAGCTCCCCACTATGACATTCTTGCTCAGCAGAGTTCTCTCTGCAGTGTTCCCATGGGTCTCCCAACACTAACCCCAGCTGTTCAGCCAGCACTAGTCTCATCCACCTACACATCTATTTACTTCTCTTCTGCCTCTCCACATTTCCTCAGAAAAAATAATTTCCAGAATTACTATTATATGGTTCCAGTTCTTGCCCTCTGGTAATAAATGCAGAGTTTTTTTCCCATTGCCCAGATCAAGCACCCAGTCAAGCAATCTAAGCAAAGTAAAATATATTAAGTTGTTCAAGTCTTCTTGTTAAAATTCCCAATTATAAGGAATTTTGTTATTTTTCAAGGAAATGTTTACTTCCTTAATTTTGGCATAGCTTTAAGAAATATTTGAATTATTTTTCAGTCTATATACCTAAAAGTGACTACGCAATTCATGCTGCACAGTCTTCAACTTATTTTGTAAATTAACAGTTTTGAGACCCAGGTGTAAAGTGAGGCAGGCTAAGCATGTTAAATCAAAGCTTCTGAATTTTGACATCCATTCCAATATAATTCACAGCCACAGCATATTCAAATATTACAACGTGTAATATTGCAACACATCCTATTGTCACTCCTCTGTGCCATAGGAGGGAAAACAAACATGAACACTGCTCAGCTATACTGGGCATTAGAATCAAGTTCTCCTTAACCCTATCAACTATTAGGGCAAGCATTTAAGGCATTCCTAATTAAGCTTCTGTTTTTCTACAGAGCCATTTAAAAATTATGTGTTTTCCTCAATAGCCTACACTGCTATAATGACACAAGCTCTTCTGAATTTCAAAGCTTTTACTGAAAAGAAAAAAATTTTCAAGAAGTTTGTGTTTCCACCTGAAAAAAACTTTTCATTTATTTCACCTTCATGATATTTCTACCAATCCTTATTCTGAACTGTTAAAAGCTTTGCATCAACCACCTCATAACCAACCACACACTATTCACCTCCACTTAAATCTGTCTTCAAATCAATTACAACTTATGTTGGATAAGCCAAAAATTAATACTTAAAGCACTCATAATTAACACCTGTTACATTCTACCCATGCCACAACAAGTTCCTACAACATTTAGGGAATTTAAATTAGTCAAATTCAATTTCTAGTAAGTTAGACAACTGTGAGGAGAAAAAAGCCCTTAATTACTTTTTAATGTCAAATATTGCCTAGAACCTGGACTAGGCTGGTCTCACTGCCCTAAGAACTGCATAAATTTAAGGTGAAAGTGTTAGAACCATGGCCTAAAGAGGTAAATCTGCATGTAAAGTTCTTCAGATTGTTACATTCTGTGGTAAGCGGTACAAAGTGACAATTTCAGAGGACAGTGCAATGTAAAGCATATCTCCATGTCCTCTACGGAAGCTTTGCCCCAACTCTCAGGTAATAATAACCTCCCAGCTAAGCACCACCTAAGCTTTTGCAAATTCAGGCTCCCTTCAGACACAATGCCCACTGCCCGGCATGTGCTGTTTGAGGTCATCTTTTCCTAATTTAGCCTGTAACACTCATTCGCAACCAGACAGCCTACGTCCTTTGGTCCTAAAAGATGCATGAGCCTGAACACAGTGCTACCACTTCCTTTTAATTTCCACAGTAATTTAACACACAACTAATTTGCTTTTCTGCTATCTCTGTCCTTTTCTCTTCCTGGAATTTATTTACTGACCTGATGCTCTTATTCAACCATAGAGGATTTTGTTCATGTAGAATAAACAGAACAGGCTCTTTCTTAAGGTCCAGTCTTCTACAGAACAGCCTAGTTCTACTTTCTGTGCCTGCCTGAGTGGAACTTCCCTCTTTTGTCTCCAAGTGGCCAGGATCCACATGTGACATTCCCTGGAGGGTTGCCTCGATGCCAAGACTAACACGGTTAATACTTCCTTGACACTGGCTGAAGATTCTTGCCTGGTGCACAAGAATCATTTTTCTGAACAGCAATACATGAGCAGCTCAGTCTGCAAACTGCCACTGTTCTCTATTGTTTGCAACTGAAAACTGAACGTAAGAAAACATTACCTCATCTCATAAAAGCTATTAGTTTACACTACTGATTTCCCTCACTGCAATTACTCCTTGTTCAAGATAATGTGCTACCTCATATTCCTGTATCTTTTTGTTGTTAATAAGGCCTCAAACTTAATATTTTTGATTTTTTGAAAAAGTTTCAAGAGCAACACATTAAGGAAATCTGACAGTCAAGAACTTGCTTTAGTGTCCTTGCGCTATTTACTATTTCCTTTTCACCAAGATCCACAACCACCTCCTCAGCCAACTCCTGGCCCACCCCATAACATTTCTAGATTCCATACACTTTACCACAGTATTTTCCTATATAAAGGTCATACAAAATATTTATACAAGGATAGAGTTTTAACGCACTGCATTTCCTCTGCCTCACAGAAATTATTTAAAATAAACATATAAATGAGGTTAGTCATTCCATTCTAACTTTGGAAAAATTTTCCCTCCACTAATTCTTTCCTTCAGCATTTATTATAAAGTCTTGCCCCACAAAGAGCTAAGTCTAACAAGCCTGCTGTAGGGTAGATCACTTTCTCACTGTCCTTGGAGGCATCATCAAATTTCATACTGTCTTACTGCTTTCCAGTCAAGTATACTGACCTGACTAAATACAAAACTAAATATTTGTTGCCAGCCTGAAACTTCATACAGCAGTTCTTTCAACATGCAGGGACACAGAGTAGCAGTAAACCATCTTGCATTATCAAACAATACACAGCAGGAAAACTTGGTGACAGATATTGAAAAAATTCTGCATCATTGCATTTTTTTCTATGATTAGTTTAAAATTATAAAACTCACACCCACAATCAAAAAGAACCTCTAAGACTTGTACCTCTGTCCATTTTTTTAAATATACCAAGAGCAATTGTGGGTGTTCATTTTAGGCATCGTGCTCCTTCTCAAATACTTGAAGAAGAAACGTAACTGAGGTGGAAGGAAAGGAAAAACATTCTTTTCAATTTGAGCTTCAATTCATGCAACTTTTGGAATTTTTATAGCCTCATCATTTTTTTTCTAGAAGGAAACACTATTACTAAAAGACAACTAGCCTAAAAGCAAAAATCCCATGTAATAAGACAAAAAGATTAACTGAGATAGACAATGCAGTTCATAAGTGATCTGACGCTCTCAAAAGTCAGTTTACTTGAGAGATGCTTCCCAAGTGGTCATTCCTGGTAAATGAGTCGAAGTAGAGCAAAACAAGAAAATACCTCCAGGTTTATATCAAAATTTGCAGATATATTTGCATTATTGCACAACATAATATACAGAATATAATGAACACCTATTAAACACACTCATACATGGTATATGAGCAAATTCTCTATATATCAGAATGACAGCTAACATTTTCTCCAGGTGAAAAGCCTATGCATTACAGTCTTAGAACACAACAGAAATTACATTAGGGACAGCGGTGAGTTTACCATAAAACTGAAACACCCAAATTTTACTGGGAGGCCTCAAGAAAACCTGGATATAGTTAAAGTCAAGCGCAACATCCAGCACTAAATGTAGTCAAGTCTTTGCCTCAAATGTGGTTTTGAGAGAACATTTCCAACTCTCAGCTTCCATGCACCTTCTATTCTTTGCCTGGACTTTGGACATATTCCATCTAAGTACTGAAACACATAACAGTGGAACAAGAAAGGCCATGTCAGCCTTGCATAGTTAACATACTCTCTGGACTGTAAGCAATGTAGTGGAATATGTCTGTTCTCCCATGCAAATTTTCTTGATAATGATGACCTAAAATCAGCACATACCACAAGTTATACTGATGAACTCTTTGTGATACCATGAATCAAAATTTCAGATTCACTGGAACTATAGTATAACACTTTTAAATAAAACATTGAACAAAATAGCCAACCACTTCACTACTCTGCCAAAGTAACAAGTAACAAGTTCTCTCTCATTATCAGCTCAGCACTCAAAGAACATAAATCTGCAAAACCCTTTCCTTACTCCATAACACAGCAGGGTAGCTGCACTCCCTGCTTGTTTTGTTTAGAGAAGTAATGAGTCCTACATCACCCCTGCATGGTTAAGTATCACAGCTGCAGTAAAGGAGGCCCTTACAATTCCTGGATGAAGGAGGTAACCAGCAGTGGTACCCCTAAGGATACACTGAAGGTATGGAGAGAAACCAGTTGGGCTCAGAATTTCAAAAAGTCATAGAATGGTTTTGGTTGGAAAGAACCTTAAATATCTGGTTCCAACTCCCCTACCATGGGGACCCATGTTCAAAGCCCCATCCAGCCTGGTCTTGAACACTTTCAAGGATGGAACAGTTGCATCTGCAGCTGGTCTCTGGGCAACCCATTCCAGTGCTTCACCACCCTCACAGCAAAGAAATTCTTCCTAATATCTCATCTACATCTACCCTCTCTCAGTTGGAAGCTAGTCCCCCCTTGCTGTATCACTACATGCCCTTGTACAAAGACCCTCTCCAGTTTTCTTTAGGTACCAGAAGGCTGCTTTAAGGTCTAGACAGTTCCTTCTCAATGGCTCCCATTTTGCACTCAGTGCTCAAAGGAGGAAATGGGGAGCAAGTTTCATGTATAGTGCTGGACTTCAGGCCAAGCTCTACACCTAAAGCTGTGCAAACATCTCTTTGAACACATATACTACTATGCATGGATTTAAAACCATTTTGAATTCCTCATTTTACACAGATCCTTGTGCAGGGCAGGTAGCAATTATGTCAGCTCACTGACAGACAAGACAATTCCTAGGGCATGCTGGAGACAAACAATGGAAACATGCTGGTCCTTCTCTTACTTATTCTCCTTCTACTCCACTCCCCAATATTATACAGATATATGAACATATAGCATGTAAAATGCACACTAAAATGAGACTACATAGCATGCAAAATGCATACTAAAATGAGACTAATTCTGGATATACTATGGTGAAAATAACATTTCTAATCTATCAGATAATTTATATTTCAATTAATATCCAAAGTCAGTCTGCAGAGAACTGTAATAAGACTTGGGAAAATACAACTTTTAGATGCAGTTTTGAATGTCCTACTAGAAAGCATAATGTAGTCTAAGATATCTAAACAATACAGCTTACTCAGCAAAACGTTTCATCTCAAACAAGGTAAATCTGATAAAATAAATAACATATAAAGAAATACACACAAATCTTAAATTTATCCACAATTTTTCTGCATGGTCAAATAATTCTATTGAAAGCTGATTGAGAAGTTTCCCTTCTTTTCATTTAAAAATGAACTGATATTTTAAATCAGTACTAAAGATTATAAACCTTGCAGAATAAAATACACTAAAAATACAGAGTACAAACATCCATTATTCCCCTTTCCCTCCCCACACCCAAATAAAGAGATTGCATTGAAGTACAAAAGACTGAACAGAATGGTCCTACTGAGCCACAGCGTCTTCACTGTTTACATCATCTTTGCATTTCTGAAAATATGTACTGAGATCACTGCAGGAATTTATAAGGCATCCTTCTTCTAGGAGGAGTCCTTTTTACTAGTCCTTTGAAGGAGAAGCACATCCCAGTTCAGGAGTTCCCTTTAAATATGAATTACTTATTCATAGTTGATAATGATCATCAGATCTCTTTCTTCGTGGTTCCCATATCATATAGAGTTCCAGATATAATCTGGACAGTAAATTAAAACAGTACTTTTAAAATCCACTTCATAAGCAGTAATTCTGCAGTTTGTTACGACAAAACTACATCTTCAACAATTTTTGGAGATACCATGCCTCAGGGTCCTATATTTCATCTGCAGTTTCAAACAAATTTCTATGTATTTAAAAAGAAAGTAGTTTTCCAAACTTACGTTGACTTTGAAGCTTTGTACTGAGCCATCCAAAAAGTGGACGTTACAGATTATTTCTGATCGGGTTTTCTCTTTTGGTAGCTCTGATGCTCGTATGTTATTTATCCTCCCACCTAAGGCTCGTAAACGGGAGTTCATAACTATTGCTGAATAACCTATAAAACAAAAATTATGTTTAATGACAGTTCTTATAATTCTCTATGTTTGTTTTTCAGAGTAACTTACAACATCATGAAGACCTCATTACACCCCAAGTTAAAAAATGCTTCTTACAGAAAAGAATAAGTTGTAAAATTGGCCTGTCGTAAACCAGAACACAAATGCATAAATATAGAGGGGTTCCCATGTTGTAAATCTGAACACTACCAAGAGAATTACAGGTAATCCCTGCAATGTATACCTGGGTTAGACAGTTTAAATCAGTAAAAAACCCCAAATACCTACTATAAAGTAGGAAGGCATTGTCAAGACAAGTTTTTATCATCTGTAACTAGGAAACCCCTTACCCACTTTTACATTTCCTACATATTTATGCATTTACAATACAAGTTCCACTACAATAATTCTGTTTACTCTCAACTAACAAAACAGTCTTGAGTTAATGCAAATCAGGTTCTATCAAGTAACACTTGTTTCAGGAATATATAAGCAAACACCATATGTAAGGCAAGCAGAACTAACCTTAAAACATGTCAATATTTTACAGTCTAGCATACATAAATTCATTAAGCCAGAAATTTAAATCATAGAACATGCCATAAGAAAAGAACTTATTTTGTTACTTAGACTTTTTCTTTAAAAAAAAAACTCTTCATGAAAAGCAAAACTCTAAAAACCAGTATTTACAAATTAAAACCAACAAAAGAACATCCCATTAAACAGAAAAAGCCATTCATTGAAATAAGAGGTGAATTAAATGCAGACAAGCCTGTAAACATTTCAAGCCTCTCTTCACTGGATCAGTTTACCAATTAACATCGCAGTGTTTAAAGCCAGTTGGCAAGCGAAGCAGAGAATAATTTTCCAGGTTAATTACCATACCAATTACCAAACCATTCCTCACTTATAAGGGGACAGCTACAAAGGGATTTGCATAATATGAGTGTTACATATACTGCTGACCAAGCTAGACAGGACGTATATGAGCACTGTTTTGCCATCTCCCCTTTTTTGTGTGTCTGCCTTAAAACACAGGCTGGCTTTTCTTTTATGCAGCTACAGAAATTGAGCAATTTAGGAAAAAAAAAAATCACTCAAAATACCAAAGAATTTCATTGACTACATATCTCTTTGAAAGGGAAACATGAAAAGCATGAAGAGCCGTGAAACGTAAAATTGTATAAAGTGGTCTTTTTGGGGTTGCAAAGACAACAAAGCAGCACAGTGATCCTTCTCCAATCAACTCTGTGTAATCTATACTCAGAAGCAGCTAAAACAATTGCCTTCTCACAGACAGCTCAGAAGTCAGACACACATTAGCATTCAACACTTCCAACAACACTCTCATGGTTTTTTTTGGTCAGCCAATTGATAGTTCACCACTGTATACTTTCTAAAATCAAAATTGTAAGATATCAAGACCCATTTTTTAGCCAGCATGCATTCTTTTCCTCAGAAAAGGTGTGGGTTGGGGATTTTAGATGTTTCTTTTCTCTGGCTCTTTTCTTTTCTTTTGTTTTTAAATGAGGGATAAAAAGAAAGAGGTAATCTTTAGGAGAAGTATGAAAAATATTTCCATATAAACCACCAAACACTCCTATTGCTTTGAAATTTTTCTTGATATACAGTCTGCATTTAATCATAGTTTTGGTTTTGTTCTTTTTTTATATCCAGAAAATAGGCTAATTCAGGAATGGTTGCTGTTAAATAAAACATACAGTTATCCAGAGTTATCAAGAGTATACAGAAAGCTGACAACAAACTATGATTGTAGAGGAAGCCTTCAATCTCACATTCTCTAATTTTCTAGCAGCTAAGTTTTAAACTATTTATTCAGCACTGTGTTCACCTTCCACCAAAAAGCCAAGGGACTACATGAATTATACTACAAAGTCTTTTTTCCACTCTCCATATCAGCTGGCAAAAAAATCCCTTCTCATTTGCAGAAATAGCTCTCTACCCACTAGTCCACTGATGGGTAAGTGGAAGGTTATCCTACACTGTGGGCCAACCCCTAGATGAGAGAGAATGTTTTGGTAGCCAGATCCAAAACTTCATCAGCCTGGCCTTAAGGGCTCGGTCTGCATTGCAACACCTAATGGTCCCAGCACACAGACTTCTCCATTCCTGAGGAAAAAGGGAAAAAGGCTATTTTACCCTTTTGCTTATAATGCCGAACAATCTTACATTTCTATCATTCCTTTCTTCTATGCCCTAATTATATTCAAACTTTGTCAGGCTTCAGCAGAGCACAACAATCCAAAGGAGTCTCCAGTACCCTGCTCCTGATCTACCCAGAGAGAAGGAGCCAACAGTGCTCAGCCCCTGAAGCCCTAGCACAGAACATGCTTCAGGTAAACTACACTTGGAGACCCTTCAGACATTTTGATACCTAACTATAAAACTATAATCCCTCTCCAGCACAGCATTATTCTTTCAAATGTTACAATGTAGCCAGTTCTTGCTACTCACTTGTTCAAGCTTCAAATGCAGAAGCCAATAAAATAGCATCAATATAATTTATATATATATGTATGTGCTTGCTATCCACAAAAAAAAAAAAAAAGAAAAAAACACCAGCAAAAAAAAAAAAAAAAAAAAAAAAACAAAACTCTTTTAACTACAAATAAATTAACCTGAATAAACCAAACTGATGATTTTTATTTAAGTGACTGCATAGTAGCACAAGTAATTACAGGTCTATTTCATACCACAGTCCCTCTGTAGGAAACCCAGTCTCCTGGATAACCTAAGCTATCCAAGAACTAACAGTAACACATATTTACATACTGCAATTCATTATAAAATGAGAGGTGCTTAGTTTGAAATTTGTAGTCTTGTGCTAGTTTTTTAGTTACCTCTGGTTTAACACCTTTTGGTGATCTGCTGGATGCTGCGTTATGTGCCCAATCCCCAAGTGAAGCAGTAAGTTGGAAATTAATCATGAGGAAATCAAACCTGCTATTGTTCCCAGTTTGCATTGGGTTCACAAATGAAAACTTGCAATTCCTTTCTTTTTACCATTTTATGTAAAATCACACCAGGAACACAGAGATTATGGTTTGTGCTTACTGCAAGCAAGCTGAGGCTGTCCTTGACAAAGCCAGCTGATCACAGGAACTGTGCCAAGACAGGCACAAATGGCTGAGTGTTTGGATGCCACAGCTATCGGTCAACCGGAGCTCAAGGGGACTAATCAAGCCCTAGCAACCTGCCACCAGCTGGAGTCCCCTGCAGAGAAAGCCAGGCCTTCTACTTCCCACCTCCATGGCCTTGAGCACCGCTGTGCCAAGAGCTCCTCAGGGAGCTGTGTTATGGGTGTCACACCACAGGAACCTGCCCACACCACTCTGCACGTCCCACTTCACATGCTCAGCAAGTCAGCAAGAAACAACTCAGTGAATCTCTAGCTAAAGGGCAAGGGAAGGAGAACAGGAGACAGGTGAGCAGCTGAGTTGTTGGCACCTGCTCCATGACTTTTCATCCATAAGTGAACTGTTTAAAGCTGTATTTTAAATTGTCAGATTACTGGAATGGCTTATGGACCCCAGTACAACATGTAGAAGCATATGAAGGAACCTGCAATGGCAACTGCTTTTGAGGAAGGGAGAGGGGCCACTGAAATCCCCAGCACAACCAGAAACTTGATGCTTCTAAGACAAGGGCTCTTAAGCCCTGGCAATCACCCTCCAGCCCTGAGCAACCAGAACCAGCCATTACATGCAAATCTCAGTTCCTGTTTGTAGCCTCAGGAAGGAGGCTGATTCAAAAATGAAACAAAATTTTTAAAAACCCGAAAGACAATTTAATTTAATCAACAAGTCAATACTTCAGTATTTGTTTTCCTTTCTCTAAAATAAGCATGTTTTCTCTAAAAAAATCCAGGAAGTTGGGAGGTGTATTTTAATTAAACAAACAAAACACACTGAAAACACTGTTATTTTCACAGTTATAAAGTACAAAACAAACATGTGAAATTCTATCCCATAATGAAATCATGCAGTAGGCTTACAGGAGAAACAAATACAAGTACAGCTATGGAAAGAAGTTAATGTTTTCCAAGTACATTAAACACATTTCTAGACAGGTCTGGTTATGTATGCCTTCTCCTACAGTATTGCTGCAGTCAAGCAGAACAAAAATAACATGTTTACCTCATCTTTTGTATTGAAGACTGACTTTTAAAAATACTTTTTTTCCATACCAGCATTTTATTTCTTTCCAACTGCTCAGAAATTGCTGTTTTAAAAACTTAAGATTCCATTATCAATAAAACTGCCATTAACTTCTTCTTTTACCAAATAATTAAATCAAGGGCAGATTTGCTGAGTATACACTCAAGGGCCTTCTACATATAATCACATAACAGTGTATAACTGTGAATAGTTTTGTTGGGCTTGTGATTGAGGTTTGGTTTTTTTTTTATAATTATTTATTACCTCCACCTCTTCAGGTCAATAGGGATAATTTACTCCTGTAAATGGGTGCATGTTTTTTCTACAAGGAGACTACTGTACTAACTTTTCTTAGTTTATTACAGTCTTTACTGAAAATGTTGGCCTCTCAAAAATCATATATATTACAGAATCTGTGGGAATGTCATTTACAAAAGGGTAGTGCTTCCAACCCACTTTCATTGTCTGAGTGACCACCCCTGACAAGGAAGGGAAAACCAGTAGTACTAATGACATGGCCAAGTCTTGTGTGTCCTTTCAATAACAGTTACATTTTATGGTTATCTCTTCCTTTACTAAAAAGATACCAAATAAATGATGTGGGAATGGAAAGAGGTATAACAAAGTAAAGGTGCCTTTGTGACAATGTAAATCCCTAGACAACTGATACAAATGCTCTTCAGCATGCATCAGGCCACGTAGTTAAGAATTACTTGCACACCTCAAAGCCATATCTATCATCAGTGCATCCTAACAACAACTAAATTATTCAACCAGATTTTCCAAATAGAAGAATTAGGCTTAACTCACTATGTATGAAAACCAGGTTCTGCTTCCACCTTCTGCAGAGGAAATGCTTCATCTTTTCTACATTCCCAATAAGAAAATAGACACCTCACTATTAATAAAAATTCAGCTCTTCTATTTCGCTTGGGAAAATCTCAAGAGGTAATGACCACAATACAAATTACCAGACATTACTCAAGCAACAACCAAAGTAAAAGATAAACTTCATTTTGAGCAGTGTGTGCAGGTCACCATTTTACCCTTATTTGTAGTTATTTCCTCAAAGTTTTCCTGATATATTCATGTTAGTTATATAGAAAGTAAATGTGGAAGACAGAAGAAGCATGATGAAACTTCACATCACGAGGAAAAATAAAAGCTAAAAAAAATCCAATCCAAAGCAATTAAACTATAAATATAGCACAAGCATGAAAGCCTTAGATGATTAAGCCTTACAACTTATGGTATAAAAACACCTCCAAACTAAGATACAAAAAATAAAAGACTTGTTGCAGCATGGCCTTCCTTAGAATAGGAATAAAGGTTAATATCTATGTTGAAAGTTGCTGCATGTGTGTAGATACACACACAACTTCCAAAGCAGTATCTGCAAGTTTTCGAACCACTGCTCTTAAGAAAGGCAGCGATATAATAGACTCTTCAAGCCAAGATTAAAATCAACATTAATAAAATTAAAGATTTGACTTAGATTTGTTTCCAGTGGCTATGGCACCTATGATATTTTCAAGCACAGCAAAATTACATCTGCCATGTAAGTAACCAATAGGTCAAGCAAAGTATTCTAACACTGTTATCGAAAATTGCATTAACATATATTGCCAGCCCATAATTTACCAGAACCAGTACAGAACACAGCAAAGAGAAAACATCCTTCCACAGTAAAATTTAATGATACCTCTTCTTCATTTAATAGCCCTTAATGCTGGAGTTCACCCACAAATAAGCCTTCAGGGTAGACCACATACAGTATGACACCTCTATTTGTTTATTTAGAATGTACTTCAAAGCATTTTGGTTTCAATGAAGGTAGGTACAAGGAAGAAAGGCTCATTCTAAAAACAAAAGCCAGACCACAAGCAATTGTGAATACTCTTTAGTCATCTAGCCAGCACAGAATTGCAATATAGCTTTTTATTTCACTTTTAAAAGCCAATAAGTAAATCAAGTAGATTTGTTCCTATGCCTAGGAATCAGGTACCTACCAATCTACAGTAGTCATTGCCTCTTAGAAGAGAATCCAATATATGGAGGTGAATAAATTTTTTTTAAATCCCTACACCACTACAAGATGTTAGATGCTTAATTAGTGCATAAAATAGAGTAATTAAGCGATTTGCAAGCCTTCCTCGCACTTCATTTAGCTTTTCATTATAACACAACCCTGATAAATTCATATTCCAAA